>NC_069683.1:32379783-33029574 GCF_023699985.2 Odocoileus virginianus | reverse complement strand
ACTGTGTGTTCAATGTGTATGTTGAGGCACAGGGAATCCCTTGGGCCTCCCTGAGGCCAGATAAGCAGCCTTCTGCCCTTCCGGATTTATTTCCCTGCAGCAGTATGTGAATTCTGAGTCTAGGGCAAGTGCTAATGGCAGGAACTGAAGGAAAGAAACAGAAGATCAAACCCAGCTCTTCTGGATCTGGGAAGTTCAGTGCAGGTTCGGGGGCAGACAGCCTGGGGTTAAAATCCCAGCTCTACCAGTAGCTTTACTTGGACAACACTTTAACTGCCTGCTGTACTTATACTAGTATTTATTGAGCATCTTCTGTGAGCTAGGGATTCAAAGGTAAGCAAAAATGGACTCAGTGGCCTTCTTGGAGCTTATAGTTAATGAAGGAGGTAAATATTCACCAAACAACCAATAACATCCCCACCTCAACCACCAAAAAAGAAATATCTAGGAGAGATGCATAGTTTATAATTAGCAACAGTGCACTCTCTCTGGGAGGTCAGAAAAGGCTTTCCTAGAAAAAACCATAATGGAACTGGGTCTGTTTACTGCACAAGGTAGGAGGAGTCATTCCATGCAGAAGGAACAGGATATTCAAAGGTAAGCCATTTGGCAAGAGAGCATGGCTCCTCCACGGAACTGCAGGAAAGAAAAATCATGAGGCCTAAGTACAGAGTGGAGACCCAGGTGGGTGCAGATTGGGCAAGAATGTGAGTCTTTAAGAGCAATAGGAAACCTTTTGTGGTGCTTTAATCAGGGATGTGAGATGATCACATTTGCAGTTTGAAAAGATTGCTCTGGCAGCAGCAAACAATGGATTGGAAGAGAACCAAGGCACATTCAGGGGACCAGTTAGGTCTCAGATATTTGTCTGTAAAATGAGGATAATGACCAGGTGGCGCTAGTGGTTAAGAACCCGCTTGCCAATGAAGACAGATGTGGGTTCCATCCCTGGTTGGGGAAAATCCCCTGGAGGAGGGCATGACAACCCACTCCAGTGTTCTTGCCTGGAGAATCCCATGAACAGAGGAGCCTGGTGGGCTACACTCCATGGGGTCGCAAAGAGTCAGTCAGACACTACTGAAGCCACTGAGTAGCCACAATAATACCCTCTCATAAATTGATGCCAGGAGTCAATGAGAGACTGAATTTTAAGTATTTATTCTGGTGCCTGGCACATAGTAAAGGCTCAGTAAATGTTACTGTTTCTTTTGTTGGTTTTCTCCAGAGAGCAGATCTTTCTGCTTTATGCCTGCTCTCCTGAAATGGGGTGGTAGAGGGTAGGGGTGGTGGTTTCTAGTCTGGAAACGCGGTTT
The DNA here is from genome assembly GCF_023699985.2 of Odocoileus virginianus. Classification (NCBI taxonomy): domain Eukaryota; kingdom Metazoa; phylum Chordata; class Mammalia; order Artiodactyla; family Cervidae; genus Odocoileus; species Odocoileus virginianus. The sequence goes on along the minus strand of NC_069683.1, from coordinate 33,028,261 downwards.
GTACTAAATCACAGCGTCGAGGCCAGGGCCCAGGACGCCTGAAGGCTCCATTAGAAGGCTTGAAAAGATGACAGATTCACAAAGAAAACCGGGTTCCAGTTGCTCCCGGGCATGCTGGAGAGACCGGTGAACGACCCTCTGGACCGTGTTGGCTGAGAAAAACGTGCTTTTCTGCCGGGTTTTCCGAAGAGCAAGTGCAGGACTTGTACTCGTGTGCAGTCGCGCGAGGACCCTCGCCACTCCTCAGCCCCAGGCTGACTGGCAGGCATCGCCAGGCCCTGCTCCCCCAGCTCGGACGCGCGAGTACCGGGAGGAGGAGAGTCCCCAGAAGGTGGACTCCGGCCGGCCCGCAGGGGCTGCCCCCCTCCCCAGTCACGTGGCCTGGTGGGTGGGGACCGATCTGAAGTTGGAGAAAATCAGAGCTATCCCAACTTCAGAGTGCGCCGCCCGTTCCTCCCGATCCCGGGCTCAATTTGAGCGTGGGGCTCCAGGAGGAGCGCGAAGGTGGGAACTGGTGAAGCCGAGCAGCGACGCAGACGGCGGGACTCCGGGCATGGCCCAGCTGTCGGTGATCCCGGGGTCGGCCACGGCGTGGACAGGTGAGCTGAAACCAGGTGGTGGCGGCAGCCGGCGTGGGCGAGGCCGCTCGGAAACTGCCTGCCCCTACCCCCACCCCCCACACACCTCATCTCAGTCCAGGGGATGCTGGGCACCTACAACGGGAGGGACCGGTTGGGTAAAGCGGCGGTAGAAGACTCTTGGCTCTCCGAGTCAGTCCCGCTAGCGCCACTCCGCGGCCCCCGAGTCCCCGCAGCCGGGTGACGCGGTGGTGGGCAGCTGCTGGGAACGCTGCGGGGCCGCGAGCCGGCTGGGGGCGCTGAGCCGGCCCCGCCCCCCGCGCGTACTCTGACTGCTCCGCGTGGCGTCACGCTCGGCTATAAAAACTGAGGAGCGCGGCTCTTGCTGCGCTGGAGGAGCTCGAGGCTGAGGGCTGCCGGAGAGCGGGGAGCGACGGGGACGCTGGGCAGCGGGCGCCTCAGCGATGTTTTACTCAGGGCTCCTCACCGAGGGCGGCCGCAAGGAGACAGACATGCGGGAGGCGGCGTCGCTGAGGCAGCAGCGCCGGATGAAGCAGGCCGTGCAGTTCATTCACAAGGACTCGGCCGACCTGCTGCCCTTGGACGGCCTCAAGAAGCTGGGTTCGTCCAAGGACACGGTGAGCCCCCGCGGCCGCACCCGCCTCGGGGACCCCGCGAGCGGCGGCCTGTCACCTTTGCGCTGTAAGGTCTCTTGGGGCCCGCCCTTCGCCGCTTTCACTGAGTCACCGGCTCGGTCCCCTCCGTCTCCAGCGCTGTCCGCTGTCTCTGGTGCTCTGTTGGGGATTCAGCTCCATCAGCATCCCCCTGCTTCAGTTTTCTCTCGGGATTCCAGAGTAGCTTTTCAAGCTCGCCCTCCCTTCAGCGCACCCTCCTCCCTTCTTCTTTCTCCTCTGGAGTAGAAGAGACCCTGCCTTCTTGCCCTCAGCTCCCCTTTCCTTTATTCGCAGTGCCGAGTTTGATTGCCCGGGCCTTGAGCCTCGCGGCCAGGGTAGCTCCCGCTGTCTCCTAGGCTGCTTGGCCCGTCTTGTGACTCCTAGTGGGTGTGAGGAGGAGAGAACGAAGTGGGAAGGGGGCTTTCTGGGCAGTCACCATATCCAGATCGCTTTGGGTTGAATCCATTTCCTCTCTGTGCAAAATCTACTTCTCCGTTTGATTTTGGTCTCATCTACCCTTGACCTTCCAACGGGTGGGGGCGGGGAGAGAAAAAGGGTGACCGTGAAGGTTTCCTGAGCCCCAAACCTCTCTTCATTTTTTTCCTCTCCTGCTGCTCCATCCCCAAAGAGTGGATAAAGGGAGAAAGCCAGGCTGCTCCCTCTCATCAACGGCTAGTGTGTGGAGCTGGTGCTGTGCTGGGGCTCCGGCAGTTCTTTCTTTCTTTCCCAACAAGGTTGTTCTTGGCATTAAGAAGGAGAAACTCCAGAACTGAAGGTCTTGAGTTCAAAGACCATACTGTCCTCTATCTATAGGAGGGATCCTATAGGGGGATAAAGGTTAGTTTGAAGTTTGAAGAACTGTATCTGACTCCCCTCCTTAATTCACTGTAGTGGTGCTGCACCAAATTGATGTTGAGTCTTGTACTTTCATCTGGAATTTTCTTGTAGTTTAACTTGTTTTCTTGAAGTTCATAATCACTTTATTCATCTAGGCAATAATTTATGAAGCTTTATTTAAATATCTTAAATGAAGTGGATACTTTGTATAATTTTGCCAGTATTTTTGAGCTTTTGGAATGTTTAATTTGTCAGGGAAGAGGGTATCAGCTTGCAACACTGAAATTGCCATTTCAAGCCACATGTTGGGTATGGAGGGCAGAGCTGCTGAATCCATTTCTCTCCCTCTCTCTTTTTTTTAAATTTTACCAACTCTAATGAGACATAGATACCAAGATCAGATTTGCCCTCCCCCATTGTGATAGAGAATTATTTTTAGTTATTTATGTGCAGGGGATGTCTACTCAGTTATCCTGCTGTGTTTTTTAAAGGATGTTTTACTTGAACAAGCCACAGGATAGGTAATCTAATTCATGCTAACTCAGAGTGGTGGATAAATGAAATGTATTCCCAGAAAAGAGATAACTGTCTTTCTTCCTTCCTTCCACTTTACAGCAGTCTAAATTCATTTAGCAAATCTGGTACAAATCTTCTTACTTTCAGGCCAAAATAATCCTAGTTCTTGGAAGCCTCAGGAGCCAATAAACAGTAATAGGAAAATAAGTCAAGTGTGGAATTCTGCCCCCTTCATGCTGAATTTAAGATATGTTTCACATTTGGTTGTCCTGGGATGTCGAGGAGTTTCCTAGCCCTGAGGAACTGCCTCTCCATTCTTCTGCCAAGCATTCTTTATACTGCTTCATCTTGTGTAGGAAGAATTCCATCTGCTTTTCTGACTCCAGTCTGTCTCAGTTGAGCCACACAGGAGCTGCTAACATGGAACAGGCAGCAGGCCAGAAGGAAGAAACATCCTCAGAGCAGGTTATTGCCATGGATGTGACACACTGCAGTTTACCGTGAGCCCCTGACCCATGGTTCACAATTTCTCTCCCTGGCTGCCCTCCACTGCGAGGGAGCTAGTACTCTCTCACTCTTCTCACACCTGGAGTATGCACGTGATTGCACAGAAGAGTTAGAACCAGTCACAGAGGTCGAGGCAGACTGAGATAGAGCTTGGAGAGCTCTGAGTACTGGAATGAAGTAGCATGCTTAAACTTTCTTGGAGCTTATGCTGCAACCTCCAAATAATCTTAGAAATAACCTTAGAAGTACTGTGTCACTTATCTTTATGGTTATAGCTGGTAGTGTAGACCAGTGTTGACTCAATGTTCTGTCACCGAAGTGAAATTTAGAGGATACCAAAATTGATTAGATAAGTCCATAGTATAAAGCAGGCAGATTCTTTACCACCTGAGCCACTACTGAGGCCCAACATTGATGATACGAGTCTATAGTACAAACTCAATAGAAGTGGGACAAGAAAAGGAAGGGGCAGCACCAGAGGAAGATAGGAGGGAAAGGATGAATTAGTTCTCATTGACTTTGGGGTTTGTGCTAGTGAGAAGATTGTAGGTTGTTTTCTTCATACTGGTGACCTATATTAGAATTATATTGTTGAGTATTCTGAATTATCTACCTTTTACCATGCTGTTTCTATAATATTCACTATTTGAATCCAGGCTGCCAATGTTTTTTTTTGGATTGGCAAAGAGCATCCATAGACAGTCAAATGTGGTCTTGTTCTCTTGGCCCCAGGGAAGTGCCTTTGCCCTATTCCTGTTTGTGTGTAGTTGGCTGCTACAAAGTCTACTGTGGAAATTAATCTTATTTCTAATGTGTGGCTCTCTTATTTCGTTTTTCCTTTCATCTTGTGCAGTTTGTGTGTGCATGTGTTTGTGTGTGTGTATTAGATTAAGAACTAAAATCAGAGATATAAGTGAGTAATATTTTATTTCACTTATTAGTCAAGTTGATGAAGCTAGAAAAAAATCACTCTTGGAGCTTTGTGTATTCTAATTTCTTTTTTTTTTTAGCTACCAGATTAATAAATATTCTTCTCATTGAGGTGAAGACTTTTCATCTTTTAAAAATAGTCATGTCATAGTATAATATGCTGTCTTTCCTATATGGTAATAGTACTGACCATCAGGGTATAGCCTTACTTATTCAGCAATAAAAAGAGAGTTTTGCTTTCCTATCTATGATTGCTTCTGCTTATAGCCAAATGCTTTAGGAAAACTCACTAAAATTAAAAGGCTGGGGAAGGAAATAAAGCAAAGCCAACCGACCGTGAAATGACCAGCCCTGTACTCTGAGTACGGGTTTACCTGGTGGCTCAGTGGTAAAGAACCTGTCTGCTAATGCAGGAGATGCAGGTTTGATCCTTGATTGGAAAGATCCCCTGGAAAAGGAAATTGCAGCCCACTCCAGTATTCTTGCTTGGGAAGTCACATGGACAGAGGAGCCTGGTGGGCTGCAGTCCATGGGGTCAAAAAAGAGTCAGACACAACAGCAACAAGGAATACTCTGAGTATCTGATCCTCCTGATAGAATCTCTATCAGTGAGGGCAGCCTTGCGTGTTACCCTATAGTTTTTCATAATGCCACAAGACATCCATAATGCTATAGATTTTGGGCCAGAGGACTTTGGAATTTTAGAAGAGGAGCATGAAATACCAGTATAAATCAGGATCTGGTGCAAACTGAAGATTTCCAGAGCCACGATCAAATCCTAATTATAGCAAACATTATTTGAACACTAGCTGTGTTCAGGACACAGTGCTAGGACCACAAAGAAGAAAACAGCAAAGTTTACCTATACAAGAAGTTTATAGATTGGGGGAAGGATAGGACCAATTTATTATTTATTCCCTAAATATTTATTGAACACTTATTACATGTCAGGCGTAATCTAGGTATTGAAGATATAATAGTGAACCAAAACGGGTTTCCTGCCCTCACAGAACTTGCATTCTTGTGGGCGAGAAGGTAGAAAATAAATCAAGTAAATATATACTATATCAGGTTATGATCAGTGCTATGGGGAAAATAAACCAGGATAAGGGAATAGAGAGTGTAATGGCCAGGTAGGATGAAGTAGAGCCTTACTGTTTTATCTAGGGTGATCAAGGAAGGCATCTCTGGTAAGATGACACTACAGGAGATATTGAAGGAAATGAGAGAGCAAAATATCTTGGGGGAAAATGTTACAGGCAGAAGGAACAGCCAGTGCAAAGGCCTAAACATCATTGTGCTTGATGTGATTGAAGAATTATAAGAAGGCCATTGTGGCCAGAGCAAAATGAGCACCAGGAAGTGATAGGAGATCAGAGAGATAGTGGGAGGCCAAAATACTTAGGGCCTTATAGGTCATTGTACAGATATTTAATCTGATAAGGGAAACTGGTGGAAAACTTTTTGCAGAAGGGTGAGATGACGTGACATTTCACAAAGCAGACCACTGTGTGGATTAGGCTGTAGGGGGCAAGCATGTAAGCAGGCAGACTGGTTAGGAAGCTGGTTAGTTAGCATTTAGATAGTAATCTAGGTAAAGATGATGGTGCCTCAGAGCAGTGTGCTAGCAGTGAAGGGGACAAGAAAAGACCAGATTCTGGGTTCTTTTGAAGACAGAGCTGACAAGTTTGGTTGAGAGTTGGACTAAAGATCTGAAAGAAAGAGTAGTTAAGAATGACACTAATGTTTTTGATCTAGTCATTGGAAGCATAAAGTTTGTCATACACAGAAGTGGCTAAGAGGTGCAGGTTAAGGATAGGAAATAAGAATCAGGAATTTGATTATTGAATAAGTTAAGTTTGGAACATGTATTAGTTATTTAGGTGTAGGTGTTGAATAGATAGTTCCATGAGAAGATGAATAATACCACCAGGAAGCTTATGTGCTATCAAGATATTATAGTCCATCAGCGCTAGAGAAGTTCAGTGGAAGCAGTGACTACTCTGGCCTGGTGTGACAATAGTGATGGAGAACAACATCTGATAAGAGTTTCATCATCCCCTGGAGAGTCAACTGTGATATATAGAGAGGAAGCTGCTTCCAGAGCATGTCCTATAGAACCTCAGAATAAGAACTTTATAGGTTATCTGGTTGAATTCCCTGCCCCTGTGTAAATCCTTTCCTACAATAATGCAGCCCACCATGGGTAACTGAGAAACCACCATCTCAGGAATAAGGCTGTTCTCTTTGAAAAAGCATGATTATTGGGTCATAAGGCAAAAGTAAAGAGACAGAACACAGAAGGCCTGGGGCAATGTGATAGACTGCCTTAGGCAGAATCCCATGTGATTTTGAGCAGCTGTAATCCCAAGGATAATCTGTGTTTCTATGGTGTAGAAAGGGTCACGTGTTGTATATTCAGCTTGTCAATAAAGAGAAAGCACAGAAATTAGTGCCCCCTTTGATTTCCAAGACCAGATAGAAAACATGTATATTGGGCTTGAAGTGAGAGTCAAGTCAGGAGTCCATGTCTGTCTACAAACTATACATGAGGATGAAAATGGAGTAAGCTGATTTCATGCCCTTTTAAGAAAAAAAAAAGTGATCAGCTTCAATTTTAAGTTGAATATGAGGTTTTAAAATACATATATACACATACATATAATTGTTAACATTTGCATGCTTACTCTATACCTGACACAACGAATGCTTCATATGGACCATCTCATTTCATCCTCACAAAAGCTCTGCAGGGTACTTACTAGCTTGAACCCAGCTTTGTCTGACTCCAAAGCATATATATTTTAAACAATACTCTAAGTCAAGAGTTGGCAAACTTTTTCTGTAAAGGACCAGATAGTAATTGTTTTTGGCTTTGCAGGCCAGTCTCTGTCTCAGCTACTCAACTGTGTTGTTATAATGCAGAAGCAGCCATAGACAGTAAACAAATGGGGTTGATTGTGTTCTAATAAAACTTTATTTACAAAAGTGTGCAACAGGTGATTTGACTTGTGGGCCGTATTTGCTGACCCCTATTTCTAAGTGTTCTATTGCTAGCTAGAAACCTTGGGTTTCTCCTTTGAGAGTAGATACTACAAAGAAGGCAGACTTCTGTAATTTCTTCTATTTTCCAGTCTGGTCCATCCTATGGACCACAGAAATCTATTAGACTGATTCTGTACAGATTCAGTTTTCAGTAATTCACATTACCTATGCTGATTCTGTACAGCATAGGTAAGTGATTGAGAAGGTGACCTTAGACGTTCTTGTTTAAATCATGATCCCTTGGTATCCTGCAGTATAGCCTGCTTCCTCTCACCTCACTTTTGTTCCCACTCTACAGGCCAGTTAGAAGAAATATTTAATATTTAACCTCAGCTGTGCTACCTAGCATACATCACTGCCCACAAGGCTTATTTCCTTCAGAAGCTTCTGGTGGTGATAAAGACCTCATATTTGAGCTTGCCTGCTTAGGATTTAGATGCCTAAATGCTGGTTAAGGTTTAGCAGTCACATTAGCAGGAATAGCAGAGAACCTGGTGCTACTTAGGTTAGTAGTTGCCTTGTTGAACTAAAACATAAAGCAGGATCCACGTCAGGAAGATGACTTGATAGCTATGTCCAAAAGGCCACCATAGTACCTGCAGCATCTATCTGACTAGTGCTGTGTATCTTGAAGGATATCTGGAAAGTAGAAGATAGCCCTTGGAAAGCAATATTTCAATAGACATATAAATAAACCACTTAAGCAAATTTACAAAGCCACACTCAAGGAGTGGGAATACAAGTAGTACGAACTATGTAATATATGAGTATTGAAGGGATTCTGAAAGAAAGAACTAGATGATGTTGATCAAGAAAGCTTTCTGGAAAAGTGAAATATAGATTTGTTCATTCAGTATTAATTCTGAAAGTAAGAACTAGATGATGTTGATCAAGAAAAGTTTTTTGAAAAAGTGAAGTATAGAGATTTGTTCATCCAGTATTATATCAAGACCTGGAGATATAGCTGTGATCAACACAATCAAGGCCCTTGCCCTTGTGAAATTAATACTCTAGTGGGGGGGGGTGAAATAAGAATTAAATAAGCAAAATAATTCTGAACTTAGAGTTACTATAAAAGAAATAGTGGGATATGTTAGTAAGAGGTGGAGTACCTCCTTTTAATAGTATGGTCAGGGAAGATGTTTTTGAGAAAGTAATGTTTGAGCTGAGACTTGAATGATGAGAGCAAGCTAACTATTTGAAGTATTAGGGGGAGGACATTTCAAACAGAAGGGAATGGCAGGTGCAAGGGCATTAGAATGGAAAAGAGTTTTTGAATGTATATATAGAATGTATGAAAAGTTGGCAAGAATACACAAAAGAACTGTACAAAAAAAGCTCCTAATGACCCAGATAACCACAATGGTGTGGTCACTCACCTAGAGCCAGACATCCTGGAGTGTGAAGTCAAGTGGGCCTTAGGAAGCAGTCCTATGAACAAAGCTAGTGGAGGTGATGGAATTCCAGCTGAGTTATTTCAAATCCTAAAGACAATGCTGTTAAAGTGCTGCACTCATTATGCCAGCAAATTTGAAAAACTCAGCAGTGGCCACAGAACTGGAAAAGGTCAGTTTTCATTCCAATCCCAGAGAAAGGCAATGGCAAAGAATGTTCAAATTACCACACAATTGCACTCATCTCACACGCTGGCAAGATTATGCTCAAAATCCTTCAAGATAGGCTTCAGCAGTATATGAACTGAGGACATCCAGAAGTACAAGCTGGATTTAGAAAAGACAGAGGAACCAGAGATCAAATTGTCAACATATGCTGGATCATAGAAAAAGCAAGAGAATTAAAAAAATATATACTTCTGCTTCATTGACTATGTTAAAGCCTTTGACTGTGTGGATCACAACAAACTGTGGAATATTCTTAATGAAATGGGAATATCAGACCACCTTACCTGCCTCCTAAGAAACCTGTATGCAGAACAAGAAGCAACAGTTAGAACTGGACATGGAACTACAACCTGGTTCCAAATTGGGAAAGGAGTAAATCAAGGCTGTATATTGTCACCCTGCTTATCTAACTTGTATGCAGAGTATATCATGCAAAATGCCCAGCTGGATGAATCAAAAGCTGAAATCAAGATTGCCAGAAGTATCAGCAACCTCAGATATACAGATGATACCACTCTAATGGCAGAAAGTGAAGAGGAACTTGATAAAGGGGAAAGAAGAGAATGAAGAAGTTGGCTTAAAACTCAGCATTCAAAAAATGAAGATCATGGCATCCGTCCTATCACTTCACAGCAAATAGATGGGGGAACTGTGGAAAGTGTCAGATTTCAGGGAAAATGTGGAAACTGTCAGATTTCATTTTCTTGGGCTCCAAAATCAGTGCAGATGGTGACTGCAGCCATGAAATTAAAAGACACTTGCTCCTTGGAAGAATAGCTATGACAAACCTAGACAGTGTATTAAAAAGCAGAGACATCACTTTGCCAACACAGGTCTGTCCAGTCAAAGCTATGGTTTCCAGTAGTCATGTATGGATGTGAAAGTTGGACCATAAGAAGGCTGAGCACTGAAGAATTTATGCTTTTGAACTGTAGTGCTGGAGAAGACTTTTGAGAGTCCTTTGGACAGCCAGGAAATCAAACCAGTCCATCCTAAAGGAAATCAGCTCTGAATATTCATTGAAAGGACTGATGCTAAAGCCGAAGCTCCAATATTTTGGCCACCTGATGTGAAGAGCTGACTCATTGGAAAAGACCCTGATGCTGGGAAAGATTGAGGGCAAGAAAAGAAGGGAGCAACAGAGGATGAGATGTTGGATGGCATCACTGACTCAGTGGACATGAGTTTGAGCAAACTGTGGGAGATAGTGAAGGACAGACAGAGAAGCCTGGCATGCTGCAGTTCATGGGGTCGCAAAGAGTTGGACATGCCTTAGTGACCGAACAACAATAATGGTATGTATGTGGAGGTTGGAGAGATAGACAAGGACCGTATGGTGCTGAGCCCTATAGACCATGGTAAGAAGTTTGACTTTTGTCTGAAGAACAATGGAAAGTCATTGAAGGGCTTTAAGTAAGGGAATGTATTATCTCACTTATATTTTTAAAAGTTCGCTCTGGTTGCTGTGTAGAGAATGATTTGGAGAAGAGTGAAGGAAGAGGTGGAAGACAAGCCAGGGGGCTGTTGTAGCACAGATAAGAGATGACAGTGGCTTGGATTAGACTGGAGGTAGTAAAGATGAGGAGAAGTAGATCGATACTAGATAAATTTCAGAGGAAGCAGCAACAGTACAGATCATCCTCAACCTACGATGGGGTTACATCCTTGTAAATACACTGTAAGATGAAGATATTGTTAAGTCAAATGTTCATTTAATATACCTAGCCTATTGAACATCATATTTTAGCCTAGCCTACCTTAAACATGCTCAGAACACATTACCCTGCAATTGGACAAAATCATCTAACACAAAGCCTATTTTATAATAAAGTGTCAAATATCTCATGTAATTTATTGAATATCACACAGAGAGTGAAAAAAGAGAATGGTTGAATGGGTCCAAAAGAGTTGTAAGTGTTATCAGTTGTTTGCCTTTGTGTTCATGAGGCTAACTGGGAGCTTCAGCTTGCTGCCTCTGCCCAGTGTCATGAGAGAGTGTTGTGCTACATGTCACTAGCCTGGGAAAAGATCAGGATTCAAAGTATGGTTTTTACTGAATGTGTTTTACTTTGGCACCATCACAAAGTTGAAAAATCAGAAGTTGAACTGTTATAAGTTGGGGACCAACTTGGGATATACTTGAGATGGAAAGTTAGGAAGAGAATCAAAAGAATCAAAATGGGCGGGTGGGTAATGGTGCCATTTTACCAGGTTAGTGGAAAGGAAGTAATCCAGAACATTAAAATGGAACAGGACTTTGGAGCTCACACCTCTTTTATTACTGATGAAGAATGTGAGACTGATAAAAAAAAGTAATACTTAGAGAGATTAGTGATTTACTCAAGGTAGTATGTGACAAGTGGTCATTTTGCTGAAATAGAAAGCCTTCATGGAGGAAATAAAGGTAAGATTGGGAAGCAGGATGAGTTAGTGGAAGATCTTAAATGCTAAATTGTGTATTTTGTGTTTGATACAGCTGGCAAGAGGACCACTGCAGGAGAAGGAGACCATGATATAATGTTTTAGGAGATTATTTGAACCTAGCTATAACAGCAGAAATGGGGAGGAATCTGTGAGGTGTTAAAACAGCAGAATTTCACTCACCAAGATGAAGATTATGGAAGAAAGCACAAGTTTTGTGGGAAAGATCAGTGGGACAAGTTAAGTTTGAAAGTGCCTGTGAGGTGTCTAAGTGGGGAAGTTCAAAGAGACAGTTGGTTCTATGGGTCTGAAACTCAGAAGTGAGGGCTGGGCATGAGACAGAGTCATCATCATAAAGGCAGTAATTTACAAAGTGAAAGTAGGTAAGATTGCCCTTAAAGGTTTTGTCAAGCGAGAAAGGGACCCAAGGAGAGCAATCAGGAACACTTAACATTTAGGAAATGAGCAGAGGCAAAGGAACCAATAAATGATGTAGAATAGACAGAAAAGTGGTTTTAGAAGCCAGTGGAGGAGAGTTTCAAGAAAAATGGAATGTTGTTTATTAAAGCATTGTTTCTAATGGTAAATATGTAGGAACAATCTAAATGTCCATTGGTAGTTATATAAATTGAGGTGTGTTTGTACCACAGACTCACATGTTTACAGATGGTGTACTATTTTAAAATGCAGAGAGTAGGGCATATATGAAAAAAAAAAAATAGGTGCTAAGATTGCTGGTTATAGGATAATCTGACATTACATCTGCATTGAACTGCAAGGAGATCAAACCAGTCAATCCTAAAGGAAATCAGTCCTGAATATTCATTGGAAGGACTGATGCTGAAGCTGAAGCTCCAATACTTTCACCACCTGTTGTGAAGAACTGACTCATTAGAGAAAACCCTGATGCTGGGAAAGATTGAAGGCAGGAGGAAAAAGGGACAACAGAGGATAAGATGGTTGGATGGCGTCACCAACTCAATGGACATGAGTTTGAGCAAGCTCTGGGAGTTGGTGATGGACAGGCAAGCCTGGCGTGCTGCAGCCCATGGGGTCGGAAAGGGTTGGACACGACTGAGTGACTGAACTGAACTGAACTGAAGTTACATTACTGGAGTGTGTGTGGGGGAGTATGAGCATGCGTACATGTGTGTGCATATGTACATACACTTTAGTTTTTGCACAATTTTACAGACATTGTTAGTTGGCTAAATTATCACCCATTTTCAGCCCTTTTCTATCTATCTGACTCCTCTATGGAGAAGCTAAATTCATTTACATTCCATTGCCGTTAGAAGTGGCCATGTGAATTCTGACCAAGAAGATATAGGCAGAAAACTGCTGAGAGAACCTCTGGAAAAGTTTTTGCTTTCCTGATAAAAGGGATAGATGACAGAGAGTCCCCTCTTCTTTCTTCATTCCTTGGATGTGGATGTAATGCCTGGAGCTGGGGCACCCATCATAAGACCATGAGGGAATATCCATGACAATTACAGAAACAATAGCCCTGAAATTGTTAATCTGCTGAATTAATGCCAGCAGCTATCTACCTCCAGTCTTCTTGTTATATGAGGAAAAAATATACCTCCATTCAAGCCCCATAAAGTTGGTTTTTCTTGTGGCTGTATGCTTTCTTAATGTATAGGGTATATTTTTAAAATTTACTTTTTATTAAAAAAATACATGTATATAATTTAAAACTTTTAAAAAATTTTGAACTGTTCCTTAATTCTGTTATTCCCCTCCATTGTGTCCCCTCTTCTCCTATGCTAATATTGTAATATGTTAGTAACAATTAAATAGCTATTTTGAGTCAAATCAGTATTTACTGCTTACATTATTATGACTATATTCATGTTATTTACAGCTGAGTCAAATACTATATCATAATTATGTCTCCTTTCTCATATATATATTTTTAATAATTACCTAGTTTTTTCCCTTTGTTTAATTTTTTATATAAAATTTATATTTCCTCCAAGAACCTTAAAACTGTAGATGATCTAGCAGGTTCTTTTTTTTCCCTCCCCTTAGAGACATTTTTCCTAGAATGCTCTATCCTCCTATTTCATTTTGGACTGTTTGCTCTCAAGGCCTGCTACACAACCAGTATCCTGGACTTTTCCCTCAACATCATTTTCAGAATTTCTCTTGTTTCTCTTCTCTATTAGAAACTCTGTTTCTTGGATCCTGTGTTTTTTCTTTGTTTGTTTGTTTTCCCTCTCTTTGGCAGAGCATATCCTTCAGAAGCTGCTTGAAGATGCTCGGGAAATAATTTCCCTGAGGTTTAATTGATACTTTAGCTAGGTTATCCCTGGTGGCTCACACGGTAGAGAATCCGCCTGCAATGTGGGAGACCTGGGTTCAATCCCTGGGTTGGGAAGATCCCCTAGAGAAGGGAATGGCTACCCACTCCGGTATTCTGGCCTGAAAAATTCCATGGACAGAGGAGCCTGGCAGGCTACAGTCCATGAGGTCACAAAGAGTTGGACATGACTGAGTGACTTTCACTTTCAGATTTTGAAAAAAGTGTCATTCCACTGTCTTTCAGTTCAGCTCATTTCAGTCGCTCAGTCATGTCGAACTCTTTGTGACCCCATGGACTGCAGCATGCCTGGACTTCCTGTCTATCACCAACTCCCAGAGTTTACTCAAACTCATGTCCATTGAGTCGGTGATACCATTCAACCATCTCATCCTCTGTCATCCCCTTCTCTTCCTGCCTTCAATCTTTCCCAGCCTCAGGGTCTTTTCAAATGAGTCAGCTCTTTGCGTCAGGTAGCCAAAGTATTAGAGTTTCAACTGCAACATCAGTCCTTCCAATGAACATTCAGGATTGATTTCCTTTAGAATGGACTGGTTGGATCTCCTTGCAGTCCAAGGGACTCTCAAGAATCTTCAATACCACAGTTCAAAAGCATCAATTCTTTGGTGCTCAGCTTTCTTTATAGTCCAACTCTCACATCCATACATGACTACTGGAAAAACCATAGCCTTGACTAGATGGACCTTTGTTGGCAAAGTAATGTCTCTGCTTTTTAATAAGCTGTCTAGGTAGGTCATAACTTTTCTTCCAAGGAGTAAGTGTCTTTTAATTTCATGGCTGCAATCACCATCTGCAGTGATTCTGGAGCCCCAAAAATAAAGTCTGCCACTGTTTCCACTGTTCCTCTGTCTCTTTGCTATGAAATCATGGGACCAGATACCATGATCTTTTGTTTTCTGAATGTTGAGCTTTAAGCCAACTTTTTCACTGTCCTCTTTCACTTGCATCAAGAGGCTCTTTAGTTCTTCTTCACTTTCTGCCATAAGGGTGGTGTCATCTGCATATCTGAGGTTATTGATATTTCTCCTGGCAATCTTGATTCCGCTTGTGCTTCCTCCGGCCCAGCATTTCTCATGATGTACTCTGCATATAAGTTAAATAAGCAGGGTGACAATATACAGCCTTGACGTACTCCTTTTCCTATTTGGAACCAGTGTTTTGTTCCATGTCCAGTTCTAACTGTTGCTTACTGACCTGCATACAAATTTCTCAAGAGGCAGGTCAGATGGTCTGGTATTCCTATCTCTTGAAGAATTTTCCACAGTTTATTGTGATCCACACAGTCAAAGACTTTGGCATAGTCAATAAAACAGAAATAGATGTTTTTTCTGGAACTCTCTTGCTTTTTTGATGATCCAGCAGATGTTTTCAATTTGATCTCTGGTTCTTCTGTCTTTTCTAAAACCAGCTTGAACATCTGGAAGTTCACAGTTCACGTGTTGCTGAAGCCTGGCTTGGAGAATTTTGAGCATTACTTTGCTAGCATGTGAGATGAGTGCAATTGTGTGGTAGTTTGAGCATTCTTTGGCATTTCCTTTCTTTGGGATTGGAATGGAAACTGACCTTTTCCAGTCCTGTGGCCACTGCTGAGTTTTCCAAATTTGCTGATATATTGAGTGCAGCACTTTCACAGTATCATCTTTTAGGATTTGAAATAGCTCAACTGGAATTCTATCACCTCCACTAGCTTTGTTCGTAGTGAGGCTTCCCAAGGCCCACTTGACTTCACATTCCAGGATGTCTGGCTCTAGGTGAGTGATCTTACCATCATGATTATCTGGGTCATGAAGATCTTTTTTGTACAGTTGGGTACTCTTGACACCTCTTCTTAATATCTTCTGCTTCTGTTAGGTCCATACCATTTCTGTCCTTTATTGAGCCCATCTTTGCGTGAAATGTTCCCTCGGTATCTCTAATTTTCTTAAAGAGATCTCTAGTCTTTTCCTATTCTATTGTTTTCCTCTATTTCTTTGCACTGATCACTGAGGAAGGCTTTCTTATCTCTTCTTGCTATTCTTTGGAACTCTGCATTCAAATGGGTATATCTTTCCTTTTTCCTTTGCTTTTTGCTTCTCTTCTTTTCACAGCTATTTGTAAGGCCTCCTCAGACAGCCATTTTGCTTTTTTGCATTTCTTTTTCTTAGGGATGGTCTTGCTCCCTGTCTCCTGTACAATGTCACAAATTTCCGTCCATAGTTCATCAGTCACTCTGTCTATCAGATCTAGTCCCTTAAATCTATTTCTCACTTCCACTGTATAGTCGTTAGGGAATTTTTTAGGTCATACCTGAATGGTCTAGTGGTTTTCCCTACTTTCTTCAATTTAAGTCTGAATTTGGCAATAAGGAGTTCATGATCTGAGCCACAGTCAGCTCCCAGTCTTGTTTTTGCTGACTATATAGAGCTTCTCCATCTTTGACTGCAAAGAATATAATATTATCAATCTGATTTCAGTGTTGACCATATGGTGATTTCCATGTGTAGAGTCTTCTCTTATGTTGTTGGAAGAGGGTGTTTGCTATGACCAGTGCGTTCTCTTGGCAGAACTCTATTAGCCTTTGCCCTGCTTCATTCTGTACTCTTAGGCCAAATTTGCCTGTTACGCTAGGTGTTTCTTGACTTCTTACTTTTGCATTCCAGTCCCCTATAATGAAAGGGACATCTTTTTTGGGTGTTAATTCTAGAAAGGTCTTGTAGGTCTTCATAGAACCGTTCAACGTCAGCTTCTTCAGCATTACTAGTCAGGGCATAGACTTGGATTATGGAGATATTGAATGGTTTGCCTTGGAAATGAACAGAGATCATTCTGTCATTTTTGAGACTGCATCTAAGTACTGCATTTCAGACTCTTTTGTTGACTGTGATGGCTACTCTATTTCTTCTAAGGGATTCTTAGAAGTAGCCCTTACTTAGAAGAAGGGCTTACTAGAAGTAGCCCTTACTTAGAAGAAGCCCACAGTACTAGATGTAATGGTCATCTGAGTTCAATTCACCCATTGCAGTCCATTTTAGTTTGCTGATTCCTAAAGTGTCGACATTCACTCTTGTCATCTCCTGTTTGATCACTTCGAATTTGCCTTGATTCATGGACCTAACATTCAAGGTTCCTATGCAGTATTGCTCTTTACAGCATCAGACCTTGCTTCCATCACTGTCTTTAAGCTTCCATTATTACCATTGAGTAGTCTTATGTAATTCTGATTCCTAATCCTTTGTATTTGAATCTTCTTTTTCTCTCTGAAAACTTTTGGAATCTTTGTCATCCATGATATTCCAAAAATTCTTAATGATGTGAAATCTTGGTGTGGATCTTTTATGTTTCATTATGCAAGGCTCCATATGAGCCCTTTCAATCTGTAAGCTCATATCCTTCAGTTCTGGTGTAGTAGGACACTCCACCCTCATCCTCAGCTGTTGTAGGAATCTGTTCTAAGCCTAGCCAAACTGTCAACCAACCAAAATCTTTTTATTTACTCTTACAAAAAAGAATAAAGTATTGTCATTCTTCCCAGTTGTCTGGGTCAAGTAGGAGTCTCATGCAGGCTTTGTATTAATCTCTTTCCAACCCTATTTGTACCCTCCAACTGTAGTTTCTAATACCTCTATTCATCAGCTTTCCCAGGGTTTTTAAGTAGGAAAACTGCTTTTACAGCTAGACCCCAAAGTATCAGTTCAGTTCAGTTGCTCAGTCATGTCTGACTCTCTGAGACCCCATGGACTGCAGCACACCAGGCTTCCCTGTCCATCACCAACTCCTGGAGTTTACTCAAACTCATGTCTATCAAGTCGGTGATGCCATCCAACCATCTCATCCTTCCCTTCTCCTCCTGCCTTCAATCTTTCCCAGCATCAGAGTCTTTTCCAATGAGTCAATTCTTTGAAGGTGGCCAAAGTATTGGAATTTCAGCTTCAGCATTTGTCCTTCCAATGAATATTCAGGATTGATTGCCTTTAGGGTTTACTGATTTGATCTTCTTGCAGTCCAAGGGACTCTCAAGAGCCTTCTCCAACACCACAGTTCAGAAGCATCAATTCTTCAGTGCTGTTTTCTTTATAGTCCAACTCTCACATCCATACATCATTACTGGAAAAATCTTAGCTTTGACTAGACAGACCTTTGTTGGCAAAGTAATGTCTCTGCTTTTTAATATGCTTATATATGCTTTATACCCCCAAGTATAAAATAGTTCAAATGTAATAATTTATTGTTTTTTTAAAAGTAACAGTTCTAGTGGAAAGGTCAACAAGATAGCCCTCTTCCATGTAGTCATTTGGGGATCCAGGCTGATGGTGGCTTTTTATCTTAAACATGTTACCTCTAGGAAGGTTACCCTAGGGGTCATCTCCATTTCAGCCAGTCAGAATAGGAGAAGAGTATGGAGGAGTATGCATAGGAGAATTTTATGAGTCAAGCCTAGAAGAGGTGTGTGTCACTTTTCCTCACATTCTGCTTGCCAAACTCAGTCATATGGCTTTATCTAACAGGAAAGACTGGGAAACATAATCTACGTGTCTGTCCAGAAAGAAGAGGAAATCATGGATTTTAGTTAGTAACTGGTGGCCTCTGCTACTGTAGTGTTCCATGAAGTAGAATGGTGTGAAGAGTTTAGCTTTCTCTAGTCTAGGTCACTTACCAGTTTTTGGTCTGTTTTTAGATTCCAAGATTTTGTCAACATCTCTCTTGTTTTTGTTGTTGTTTACTATTCTCTTTGTGAAAGGTTTAGGCCTTTCTAACTCCTTGACTATCATTTTAGTGACATTTTGGTTGGGAGCAGAGGTAAATGTGCAGTTACATTGTCATTTAAAACATGAGGGCATAATTAAATGACTACAGAAAAGCATCTCTGAGATTCACATGAGTTTATTGGCTGTGAATTTTCAACTCCTGAACTATACTGTGAGTACTTGTAGTTATAAAAATGAATGAAAATAATTATATGTACTGACATGGAAAAATGCCTTTAATATATTAAACAAAATTTTAAAAATTTAGAAGAGTGTTATGATGTGATCCTATCTTTATTTATGTTTGTAAATGCATTAAAATTTGGGGGGGACTTCCCTGGTAGTGATTGAAATTGTGTATTCTCAATTCAGGGGGCACAGGTTCAATCTCTGGTTTGGGAACTAAGATCTTGCATGGAACTAAGACAGCAAAAAAAGGAAGGATATTCTTCTAAATTTGATGGTTTTTATTTGTAGGGAGTGGAACTAAGAAGGGTGAGGTGCTGAGGAAGCTTTCCCTTTTAATTGTATATGCTTTAGTGATATTTGAATATTTTACATTGAACATGTGTTATGTTTAAACCTTTTTGGGTTACTAAACAAAGGAATAGTCAACAGGGCCAAATGCCCTAGAGAATGAAGGCTGAAAAATGTCTATCAGGTTTGGAAATTAGGAGATCATTATTGGTATTGTGGGATCAGAAGTGATTTCAGTGAAAAAAATATAGAATGTCAGGAAATAGAATAGTGATTTCAACCTTTATTAAAGGCCAATTAAGACAAAGGTATGATTAGATTGGGCTTTCCAGGTGGTGCTAGTGGTAAAAAACCTGTCTGCTAATGCAGGTTCAGTCCCTGGGTTGGGAAGACCCCCTGGAGGAGGGCATGACAGCTCACTCCAGTATTTTTGACTGGAGAATCCCATGGACAGAGGAGACTGGCGGGATACAGTCTATAGTGTCGCAAAGTGTTGGACAAGACTGAATGACTTATCACAAGATTAGATTAGGATGTGGCATTGAAGAGACAAGGTCTGGACTTCTGTGGAGGAGTTTTCTCCCCAGTATATGAGAACTTGGAGTATGTATTAATATATAGCCTGTGGAGAGGGGTCTAAGAGGAAAATTCAGAAGAGAGATGACTTAAGGGAAATGGTTTCAGAACCTTCCTCATTTGCCTCATCTGTCCGATGATTAGATTCCTATCAAGATTTAGAGTATCCAGGTAAAGTGGTGTTCAGCAAGACCACTGTAGAAGGAAAACCGCAAACTTTAGGTTAGGAGGACCTAGGTTAGACAGCATTTCAAGTCCCTTCCAGTCTTCAGTTCTACAAATCCAACTTATCTGAGTTGGTTCTGCTAAGCATGGATCTGACAGAAACAAACACCTGCTTTCATATAAATCTAGGCTTATTAGTGAAAGAGATAAGAATGAAGAATTACTGTTTCTTTTGCAGAGCAAAGCATTCTCCCAGGGTCAAATCGGGAAATCTGACAAAGTTAGCACTTCCTGTAGCTCCTTATCAAGTTAAAGAGTCTCTCATTTTCATTTAAATGCCCCCCCCCACCTCCTTTTCCCAAGGATGCTAATTTAGAATCTGCCTTGCCAAGAATCAGTGTATTTTGGGAATCTGTTTCTTCACCCCACCAGGGTTACAGTGAGTCATGGCTCTGACTCCTTTCTTCCTCAGAAATCTGTGAGATGGTGGATAATGAAGACTTCTCCAGTTCTACCCCCTTGCTGGGGAAGGTTCTAGGCTCTGGGCTTTTAGGAGTGACTCTCTTCCCTTCAGAATTGAAATGCCGTCTAGAATGTGTCACAAAGAAACTTGGGATAAGGCTCTATCCTTTGAGAGATTTTAAGTATTATTGTAAACTGGGAATAATATGCTCCTGCAGAGATTTCTCAGGTCAAATGACTTCAAGAAGTGGTTTACACTTTCTAGAGGCCTCTTGGAGTAGAAAGTAGAGCGTAGTTATATCTACCCTAGTAACTCTTCTAAGCCCTATCAAAGAGCACACTTGAATTCACATTCCTTATTCTGCATCCTAACATTAGGTATCCTGGCACGGATGTAAGGTCTAATTAAGCCCCCTGCTTCTTGGTCAGTTTCTGCCCCCTTTATACTCCACTTTTGGGACATTAAGAGAGAGAATGGATAACAAGCATATGGCAGGAGGAGCTTGATGCTTCTTGAAGTCCAGAGGAAAATGGTAAGGATAATAGTCATGGGTTCTGCCAGGTTCTAAAGTGTATCTCCTAAGAGGGTTATTCAGCAGGTATAACCTGTCTTCCTACCTCATCCACCCCATGGATGACTCAACCCACAGGAGAGAGCCAGGTCACGAAGGCATACGCGTTTGAGTCGAAAAGATGACTGTGAGGAAGTGAGACTTGAAACATAAGTACACAGAACTCCTGAAAACCAGTGGTAAGAAGGTTTCTTTGGCCTGTGAGAATTAGCTGCCCTTACTTATAAGTCCTCTGGAAACATATATTTATTCCATATATACTAAAGCCACTTTTCTCCTGAAATGCCATTGTAAGGGAAGGGAAGGCAGCAAGCCCACGTAGTACAAATCACAAGAGTCCCTTACTTTTCTTTAGCCATGGAATACCCCCCTGTTCATATTTCCCAGAGTCCCATATTGCTTTTTCATTCACTGAGGTTGGTCTACTGTTCTGATAGTTCCTGCTCTGATAATACTCATGAAATCCGTACTTGAGGGAAGAATAAATAAGAGGCAAAGGTGGAGCCTCAGTTATGTGAGGCTCCTTCATTATTTCCATGGCACCTGGGGGACAGTGGAGGAAGGGGAACATGGCCTGTCACTAAGAAGCCTCTGCTTTCTGTTCCCCAAGCAACCTCATAACATTCTGCAGAGGCGCCTCATGGAAACCAACCTATCTAAGCTCCGAAGCAGTCGTGTCCCTTGGGCCTCCAAGACCAACAAATTCAATCAGGCCAAGACTGAGGGGCTGAAGAAGTCTGAGGATGATGACATGATTTTGGTTTCTTGCCAGGTAAAGTTCTGATAACAACTTTTCCAGGTTTTCTGCTGAGTTAGGATTCAGGTCTAATATGATGCTAATAATGGGGCCCTTTCCTCCAAATTGTATAGAATGTGGATGTTATCATGGAATTCATAAATGAGTTTTAAGGGGGCACTCTGTGCATCACTGGAAGTGTATGCAGTATTTTGTATGCATGTACATCCTTTATGGGGAAAAGGACTAAATGTTTCATCAGATTTGTAAAGGGACATGTGATACCCACACACACACAATTAAAAGCCACTTTGTGTATAGAAGGAAACATCCCAAAGTCCTTTGGGATCCTCTGTCAGCTCTACAATCAGCAGGAAAAAGAACCCCTCAACAGAGACACCACAATGGATACAGGTGGGACACTACCGATCCATAAATGTGAGGATGCTCTCCAACCCTGCCTTTCATGTGACATCCGCTGCTTGCTCTTTGGATTTCTCTTCCCTTTTGCGTCTCTGGCTTCTGTTGAACAGTATATTTTCTCTCTACAGTGTGCTGGAAAGGATGTGAAAGCCTTGGTTGACACAGGCTGTCAATATAATCTCATCTCTTCAGCCTGTGTGGATAGACTGGGGTAAGTAGCCACTTGTACTGGAAGTCAGATGCTATATGCTCTTTGCTTGAATTTATTTTGCAGTTCAGGCTTTCCATTGAAACTGAAACTGTTAGTCATTCAGTCATGTTTGACTCTTAGCAACCCCATGAACTGTAGCCAGCCAGGCTCCTCTGTCCTTGGGATTCTCCAGGCAAGAATACTGGAGTGGTTTGCCATGCCCTCCTCCAGGAGATCTTCCCTACCCAGGGATCGAACCCGGGTCTTCCACATTGCAGGCAGATTCTTTACCATCTGAGCCACCAGGGAAGCATTATCTCCCATTAATTAAGTTTTGAACAAAGACCTTTGGGCTCCAGAATGAGAGAATATGAGATCCTTGACTCATTGCATGCCATGCCCTGATCCTGATTTGTGCCCTTCCCAGACAGCAAATTAAAAAGAACTGCCCTGTAGGTATAGCCCCGAGAAGTAGAATCAGGGGTGTGGTTGACCTTGGCTTACTTGGAGTTCTGAGGTCACCCTGCCTGTCCCAAGAAGCATCAGTCAGACCGTGGAATAGAGCTATTGGGCCTGAACCATCACAGGGGTGATTAGTGTCTTTGCTTTCTGCAAATAACATGTAAAATCAGATCTTACTGCTGCCCCTGCTGGGGATTGGGTGTGAGGCAGACACCTTATATAATGAATATATTAAGTTCTCTAAAAGCTGGAATTGGGTTCTCTCTCTTTTTTAGTTAGAGAAAGTCATTTTGTATCTTTCCTCCTTTTCAATCAATCCATCCTTTTATTCTCTTTCTTCTTCCTTCTCTTTTCTCCAAAGTACCAGGTGGGCCCTGAGGTCTAGCCCAGAATTGGGAGGATCAGTCCAATATCTTTTTCCACTTCTCTAGCTATAAGTACAACAAAGCATCCCCCAGCCCAGATCTCGTTATTGAAACAATGACTGGAGTAGATGTAATGGCCCATTTTAAGCTACTTTTAAAAATATTCTTGTTCTTAGGCAGGACTTGCCCAAGTCTTGATTTGTATATCGGTGACTTCTGCCCACAGGACCTGTTCCTTCTCGTTTCTACCTTTTCACCCCTCACCGCTGACTCTTTGCAGTTGGCTCTTTGGGTTTTGTGCATTGCTATTTAGGGTGGTGGGGGAGCCAGAGACACAAGCGCTCCTGTGGGAAGAATCCTGAGCCTTTTTATGTCGTGAAGAGATGAGCTATAGTGCAACATGATGTTTCCAGAAAGACTAATAATGTCCTGGTGCATAATTAGGCAGCAGACTGCCATGATTCCAGAGGAATTAATAACCATCTATAAAACTGCAATTATTTTCCTTTTGCATGGGCTGTAACACCAAAAGAGAGAAAATGGAGTAAAGCAGGGAGTATTGGCACAGAGAGTCCATAATTAAGTATTTATCCACCAACTCATAATAGCTCGGATGCTGGCTGTTCCAACCAGCTTACGTAACTGTGTGAAACCTTGGTATTGTTCTTCCTTTCTCTTCTAGACAGACAGGTTAAATTAACTAGGAATTAACCAGTATCAATACATTCAACAAGTAAGTACCTACCTCTACCAACCTTATAGCCCAAGACTAAGTGAAGAAGACTAAAACAAACAAAGAGAAAATTAGACATTGAGCAAAGCATCTTCTAAAATTAGGATTAACCTGCCCACTCAGATCTTTTAGCCACAGATGTGTAAATGGCTATGTTAACTAAACTGCCTTGCACATAGGTGGGGATATTGGAATGCAGAAAAGGACTCTCTGAGTGTGTGCCACCAGTGCAAATAGTGACATAGCTTTTTAGAACAGGAGCTAAATCTTTATATATATTTTTATATACCCCCTGGCATGTTTAGGATAAAGTGCTCAAACAAGAAATGCAGGCTAACGTTTTCTTTTGGTAAATTAACCCAGGAAATCCCTGGAAAATTCCAGCTGTGGGTCAGAAGGTAAGCATTGCCAGATTCCATCAGAAACCTCTGCCAAGGGGATTCTGGTATTTGCTCTCTGGTGCAGACTCAAGGAGTATGTCAGATCTCACAAACATGAAGGAGAGAGGCTTTCTCTACCCCGGCATCTGAAAGTTGTGGGCCAGATTGAGCACCTGGTGATCACATTGGGCTCCCTCCGCCTGGACTGCCCAGCAGCTGTGGTTGGTGAGTTGAATTGGGGAACTGGACCTGTGGACCCCTAAGGTAAACCCTCTCCCTCCTTCCACCAAACCCTCATGGGATCTCAGGCCTGTAAGTACTGACTTCTTCAAAACCCCAGGTTTCCACTTTTTATACTATAAACTTTGTCCCAGTTTTTGTCTTCCAAAGTACCAGATGGGCCTTGAGCTACATTCAAGACATGTTGAATATCACTCAGAGAATAAAAAATTTCAAGGGGTAAGAAAACAAAAATTTCTGTGTGCCAGTAAAAGTAGCTCCTGAGAAATTTCCGTGGGCTAGTTGGAGGTAGAGGGCAAGATCCTCTTACTCCTTTGCCATAAATCCCATCATAACTTCCGACCAACTCCTGTACTTTCTCTCATGTACTCTATTTCCCAATACTCTAAGTTCCTGGTTTTTGTTCAAAGGCCTTTCTTTGTCCTTTAAAGTTAAGAAGACCTGGGTTTGAATCTTGACTCTACCACACCACCTTTTGTCATTCAGTCATGTCCGACTCTTTGAGACCCTATGGACTGTAGCCCACCAGGCTCCTCTGTGGGATTTTCCAGGGAAGAATACTGGAGTAGGTTGCCATTTCCTTCTCCACGGTATCTTCCCAGCCCAAGGGTTGAAACTGGGTCTCCTGCATTGCAGGTGGATTCTTTACCACCTGAGCCACCAGGGAAGCTCAAACTATAATGATCTGGGGAAAATTACTTAATATAAGAAATACTCAAGTCTGCGGACTTTTCCAGCAGGCGAGAGGCAGTCCACACAGACCCATTTGGCCTGCAAAGGGGCACCGCGATGGTACTTGGACCCTGGTGGCTCCAGGTGCGATGGGCGGGGTAATAGCTGCTTCTCATAGGATTCAGAAGTAAGCCATGTATGATTGGCTGCCCGGGAACCATATTTTAATGCGGCTTGTTGCTGCTTTGAAGTGTTTCTGAACCATTTATGAGCAAAAATGGTGTTTTAAAGTTTGCCATTTTACTGAATTATGGGATGTAAGATGGAAATATTTGTGAGGGAGTGACAAAAATGTGGCTATCAGTAGAAAGTGAGCAGCTCTCACAGATGCAGCAGCAGCTTATGGCAGGAGATTAAGACTACGCTTTCAGGGTTCATTGCTAGAGAATTTTTCTTGAGTGGGTATTGTACTCTTATTTGTACCCATAAGCCACGAGGGAGAGGTACAGTGTTCCTTACTGAATGTGAAGTCAATTCTTGGTAGTGTGTTTTTTCTTTGTAACTGTCATTGGTTGTTGATGATCTATTTTCTCATTATTTGAGAGTTAAAAAAAAAAAAAGGTTATGTGAGTGGTTTTGTAGCAAAATAAAAAAGAGAGAAATGCTTAATAGATGTTTATTAGATGGATAGGAGAGAGGGAAGTTGTATAGAACCTAAAGGTGATAAGGCTGATTTCTAAACATGGAAATGGTTAAATTCTAGGTGTTTTTTTTTTCTTATTAGAGGATAATGAGAAGAACTTGTCTCTTGGTCTGCAGACTCTCCGATCCTTGAAGGTATGATTGGTTCTGCTAACCCATTGGTACCTTTTGCCTGAGGTAAGGGTTCTCTTACACAGTGAAATCATTGACAGTAACCAGTGATCCTGTTTTGTTTTCAGTGCATCATAAACTTGGATAAGCACCGGCTGATCATGGGAAAGACAGACAAGGAAGAAATCCCTTTTGTGGAGACAATTTCCTTGAATGAAGATAAGTGAGTGCCAGAATGAGTCAGGTCAAGTCAAATCCATTTGTCATTAACTGGAGGGGTTCTCACACAGAATATTGGATTATATCCTGCTTTTGACTTTCAATCACATAACAATGACACCTCTCCTCACCCCGAGTTCACAATCCCACACAATTCTGTAGCCCATGTTTCAGAATGAGTAGTGATCGATACTGCATAGTGTGGTGGAGGAAGTGAGTAGCTTTTAAACTGATATTGTACGTGCCTTCAGCCTAATTTATTTGAATTTGGTATCATTTCTTCCATTTCTTTCTCATTTCAGCACTTCAGAAGCATAACTACAGCCTACAGCATGTCTGCACGTGTGCACACATACCAGGTTGACAGATTGAAAAAACTGGGTTTGAACCAAATGCAGCAGCAACTTGCTGTGGACCAAGTCCTACCCTCTAATAGAAGCTCCAGGGGCTCACTCCCTCCCAGACCTCTCTAGACTTTAGTCTGTGCTTAGAGATCTTGTCTGGTTATAGCCATTGTTTTTTACTCCTTTGACCACTTAATTTATAGATCTTTTTGACACTGCCAGGTCTCACTTATGGCCTATTTCTCTGCTTCTTCAAGGAATTTGCTTTTATTAGTCAAATATAGGGGCTGCCAGGTTCTATTTCTCCACAGATAACTTGCTTCTTCTCCTAGAGCTAACATATGTAATAAACAGGAACCTGACCTTTACTTCTTATGCAGAATACCTATGGCTCTGAATTAGAATCTCTTCTAATTCATTTGTTGATTTCTCAAGTATGAATTGAACTGAAAGAACTCAGAGAGATGGGCTAGTCCAACCATTTCATTTAAAGGACCAGAGAGACAAGTGAATTGTCTAAGCTCATATACTGTCAGTGGCAGAGGGCATCTAGAACTCAGACCAGACAAGCCAAGGCCAAGGCCATGTTCATTTTCATTTGTGGCTTCAAGCCTTGAGAGGAGGATGAAGAGGTAAGGGTTTGTAAAAAGGCAGGGTAGGGGAAGGATATGCTTTGGGGATGGATGCCAGAGGACCTGGGTGGCCCTCCCTCCTGTGTGCTACGCCCACTAAAAGTCCCCTGACCCACGCTATCACATTTAGGTGCTTATCTTTGTGCCTAAAAGTCACAGGTACAAAGATGAATGAGGTGGATCCTCACCTTGAACTTCTTGGAGGGGAGAAGGAGGAAGGAATCACAGATAGAAACACATTAACTACTCTCTGAGATGGAATTGAAGGCTTCAGTAACTAACCTGGGCATTGTTGTCAGATGTTGATAACCCCAAGATCCAGTCAGTATTTCTATCTAGCCTGTTATTTGTCTGCCTCAGACTCAAACAGCTGGGAGCAGGAGTAGGGAAAGAAGATGAGAAGACCTAGAGCAGGTCCAAAACAGAAGGATAGAGTCAGTTGGTGGGAATGCCTACCTAAGGAAACGTTTCTGGGATGGAGATCTGGGAATGAAACGTGCTGGTAGGGAATTGAGGGTTGAGGAGTTCTTCACTTCTGTCCTGGTGTAAGGAAAGAGGCATGGTAGGAGCTGGTAGTGTTAAGGACAACTTTTTCTGACTGCTTAGTACTTCCTGACCCCTCTCAAAGAGGTCACAGGGTTTCTTGAAGCCTCCCATTGGGGTGTCAGTTGGACATATAGATACCTATAATGGAATCTCTCTTTTCAGTTTGGTCAGAGATGTGCTCAGAAAAATCAGAAAAATAGTCAGCTGTGGGTGTCCCTATAGGAGATTCCCAAGTCTACCCTTGGTTCTTAGCAGTAGTTCCTCAAGTATTCGCTGATCCTACTTCAGACTTTGCCACATCCCCACCAACCATTTTGTCCAGTGTTCAGCTACTGTTTCTACCAGACGGCTCTTTGGAACTCTGAATGTTGTTAGCTTTTCAGAAGCTCCCTAAAGACTATGAGCTTGGTGACATGACCCCCATTTGAACAGCTAGGCAGCCATACTGTAGCCAGTTGTCACTGGCTCAGCCCTGGCCCCATTCTTGTCAGCTTCTACAGAGAAAGCAAGATGGAAAACTAGGCCCAGCCACAGTAGGGGAGGCCACATCTGATGCTCCACAGGGGTGACCCCATATTACCAGTCTTCAGTGCCCGCTCAATTCACCCTTGTTTTCTTACACAGGGAGCACCTGTACTTTTCCACTGAGGCCTCTCCACTCTCCTCCCTCACCTTTCATGGTACCACTTTGGCCTGCTTCTCACCCTAGGGCTGAGTTGAAATACTTCACCTCTTCCTTCCCTAGTTGGAAGTCCCAGTCTGAGCCTCGACTCTTGGCCACAAGAGAGGCATGTTAGAAGTTCCTTGGCCTGGTTTATCCTGAATACCCTGTGGACCAAGTAAGGCCAGGAATTCTCAGATACTAGAAAGATGCCGCTGAATCTGACCCTTTGAGTTCAGGATTCTATGGCATCAGGGGGATGATCAGATGGCCCTTAGTGATCTTTCTGGCCTCTGAGAATCAGTCAGTGATTTTCCAGTTGTGGAATAGAAACAGTTGGGGTGATCTGAGCTTAGGGTATCATAATCCCACTCTATGTAGTCAGATCATTTGAATTCACTAACCTAGTAATTGTGCTTTAAACCTTTGATAGTGGTACCTAAAGATGTCTAAAGATAACTGTAGAAAGTCTTGAGCTTCATCAATGTTATTTAAATGCTGCCAGGTTGGTTACTCTGATAGCGCCTATCTCCTTGATTTTCCTGAGGAAACACTGAATCCACATTTCTGGGGCTGGCTAGGTAAGCAGGTAAGGTCAGTTCTTCCCAGAATTCTAGAAAATTCTCACTGGTACCTCTGATTGAAGGTGTGGGAAGAGAGTGACCACGTAGGTCACAGCTCAGAAGACAGGCAGTAGCAAGAAGAAACCATGTACAACTATAACCCTCTCATTCCTCATTAGATGTCCAAATAAAATACAGGGAGTTTGAAAAAAATATTGTTTTTGTCATTTGGTATTTCTATGCTTGACTTATCTGAGGAACAAATGTTTTCTGACTTTTCTATCTCCTTACCTTGCACAGACCCCACCTGGTAAGAGCTCCTGTTCCTTAGCTCTAAGTGTATTGACGGATTGCTTAGTATGTCAGCCTCCCTTACTCTCGTATAGTAGAAAATCTTTCCAGGCTGGGCATGTGGAGGAGACGAACTGGAGTCCTCCCTCCTTCTGTTGGCAGGCCTCTGCACTGGCATTTTTCTGCGCAGTGTTTCTGGCTGTGTTGGGTTTATCTGTGAGATTAATGTAACAATAAAGTGAAATCTTCCCCTCCGTGTGCTTGTCTGACAGTCTCTTGTGTCAGGGCCCCTGGAAGGTGGGGGAGCCTAGGCGAAGCCCAGTGCGTCAGTGTTTCACTTATAGGATCTTGTGAACACAAGGCTTTGTGCCCTCATTTCCTCCATTGCTGCTAGTCCTTCAGCTTTCTCTCATCAGCTGTATGTTCTTGGGCAAATTAGTGAACCTCTGTGAGCCTGGCTTTGTAATCTATAAAACAGAAGTGATAATAGTACTTACTTCACGGTATCAAATGAGATAACCCATGTAAAGTGGTTGCCATATGAGTCCCTCAAAGATTTCACTGTATGTGGCAACAGTGTTTTATGGTGGATCCTTAGTGTGTGAGAAAACATTTACTTCTAGAAATTTTATTTAGAAATTTACTTTTTATACATTGTTTATTTAGAAAGGAAATATTTACTTAGTTCAAGCAAATTAGAGGTTTGGGGAGGGGAAGTATTGAATGAACCTTAATATATAACTAAATGTCTAAATGATATTCCAAATAACTGCATTTTACAGATGATACTTACCTTGTGTTAATATTTTAGTACTTAAACAGTATAGTTATGAAATAGTCAATAAGAAACATTCTATACGTTATGACAGTGATTATCACAATCTAGAATTATGTTTCTACCATTCCTCAGAAAATACTACCATTCCACCTCAAAAGGTTTTCTGCCTTATTTTTGTCCATTTATTCTAAATATAAATGTAAAAATACTTAACCAATCTGACTCTAAACAATGAGCCACAGAATCAAGATTCATAATCACCTTAATAGAATGAAACCAACAAAATTAAATACAGAGTTTAAAAAATACATCCTGACTTTCACTTTTAAAAAATCTATTGCATTTACACAGTGAGGGGAGAACTTTGATAACAAAAATTCAGGTGAAGGTGATATTGTTGTTTAGTTGACTGCACATTCTATATGTAGAAGGATCAAGGACTCTGTGTGTAGATGTCACTTGTATTAATAAGACAGGGATGTATATATAATTTGTGGCGCATCTAGAAAAGGGCATGGGTAACCTTCAGAGCTGTCATGTGGAAAGTGTTCTTCCTAGCGCCAGAGGGCAAACATTTCCAGTAGGTGGAGGCTGTAGAGAGGCATTTCCTGATTCAGTTGGAGGGAAGCATCTACTTTGAACCAGAGACTACCAACTCCTGCAAAGAAACTAGTATTGTTCACAGTTTTGCAGAAGGAAAAGCTTAGTTGTACAGAGATATAACTATTTAGCACAATTAAATGGACTGTTTATAAATTCTTTTTCACTGGAAGTGAAAGGTGGGGTGATCATTTCCTAGCAATATTAGAAAGAGACTTATGTTAAATTAGGAGACTTCCAAAGTCATTTCTAATGACTAATGGCAGAATTTTGTTTGATTCTAGGACATCTTTGTTAAATGGCATTGTGAATCAAAATGTAGCTTCTTTTTGACTCATTGCCATCACTACAAACATAGACTCATTAATTTGGACTGAAATTATGAGCTTTTTATCCAGTTTTGAAGAGTTGAAGGCTACTACTGTCCTCAGGAAATCAGAAAACAGAGACATACTAGTCTGTCTGTTGTACTGGTCTGTGTGCTATTAGATTGGACTCCTCTGTTAGCTTCTACTTCTTTCCATTATCACTGTATCCTGAGCTGAGCTACTGTTTAATTTTATCCTTACTTGTCTGGTCAATGGCCTACTGGCAGCTATTTTTCAAATGGTGTCAAGCATGTGGGCATTGTGACAGCTGTTTTCTCAGAGACCTTTTTACTCAAGGGTTGTGGTATGTTTCAGAAGACTGGGGCTGCCAGATGCCTGAGCAGAATGAAGAAACATCTGGGTCTTTACCTGCTTTTAGGTAGACTTGTCTAAAGGTTTTAGTAGCCTGGTAACTGTTCTTTTTTTCCAGTAAATACTAGCCACCAAAATTAGAGAGGGGAATTCAGTCCTGGCATTGTTTTTGCTAGAGGCAAGGTAGCCTCCCAATTTGTGGTTAATATGAAAACATAACTTTTCAGGAAACCCACATAATCCAGTGCTGACATACTCAACTCCTCCAGTTGCCCTGAACAGGAGAAATAGGTTGGGAAGAGGGAGTATGGCTGATCTAGTAAATCTAGTAAAGTCTAGAGACTTTGAGGACAAAGGGAATAGAGATATAAAACCTTCTGCACTGTAAGCCTGTATAACAGGAACTTAACTTTGCTTTCATCATTTGGCAAACTAATATGGGATATCTTGGGATTCTTTTATGAAACGCTGAACTCCTTGGATACACTGGATGACCTGGTACTTGGGAGGGGGATGCTACAGTGGTTTTCGTCTTATTTTGAAAATGGGTAGACATGAGAATGCCATGGTTTCTGGGGCTGACTGAGGAATCAGTTATTCTGTTTTGAAAGTTCTATGAAACTATCCCCCATGTGTCTGGGTTCATAATAGTTTCTCTGTAATATATAGAAACCAGTTGGGGAATAGAAAGTACAATAAAGTGAACAGGTTTCACAAAGATCAATTCAGTCACAGGGGTGTATGAAGAGGGCCTGTTCTGAGAAAGGGCAGCCAAGAGGAAGATCCAGCTTGGTATGCCCCATGGAGGGTAGAATTTCATAAATAAAGGCTCAGTATCAGCAGGTAAGGCCTTAAGAGGAAGGCCAAGAATTGAAAAGAGTAATAATTAAAGGAAAGGGGAAATGGGTGGGAATCCTAGCATTAGATACACCATGTACCTAAATTAACAAGGCATACTACATAACTAACATCTGATGTATACATCTCATACAATTTTTAATTTGCTCTGTTTTATAGTGGTAAAATATCTATCACCAAAGACTGCATGAGCCACTAAAAAAGTAAGATGATTACTGAAAAGACTGAAAGTTAGACCTGAGATCCTCACCCCTTAGTCATTCATTTGTTTATTCTCTGGAGAAACTGAACTAGGTGGAGCCACCAAAAACAACTGTATTCTTCACCAAAAAAGAAAACAGAACAGCTGGTAGCTGAGAGGAGAGGCATCCTACTGAAAATGGAGGTTTAAGTTTCAGCGTTGTGGAGCATCAGATTCCCCTTTCCCTTATTTGGGTCCCCAAACCCGAATTGTGGTTCTTCTCTTAGGCCAGTGCTTTTGCTGCAGCCCTCTCAAGGTAGTTTTTTCTCCCACAGTTCTATTAGTGGTCATAGAGATGGGGTAGATGGTCTCCTTGTACCCTATTCTTGCAGACACTTCTTCCTATGCTTTCCCTTAAAACTCCCCAGCTTTGAGTCTCATGCCATCAAATTATATCACTTAGGTCCCTTCATTGTTGTTAATCATCCACAAAGTCTACAAGCCCCTGGGTCATTGCCCCTCCATTTTCAGTAAGTTCAGCTCTTGGCTCACTTCACTCCCCCCAACACTACTCCAGATTTAATTCTTGGTGATTTAATTACACACATGGATGACTTTTTCAACACTCTGATACACTGGTTCCTTAAATAAAGTCTTCCACTGATATTATCCTACACCATTCCTTGTCATTCATTTTCATGGTCATACCTTAGATCTTGTTTATTATCCCAGACTGTAACCCCTCTCTTCTCTCAGGCTCATGTATCTGACTCTCTGACCACCAACTCTATCTTCCAGACTTCTAGCAGCTTGACTGCAATACTCCCTTGATTATCACCTTTCATTGTCCCTAACCTCCCTGAGTTTCTTTCCTCTCTTCATAAGCAACTTAAATCCCTGGGTCAGTGGTTATGATTCACTTAAATATGCCTTTCTCTTTTTTTTTTTTTTTAAAGAGGAACTGACTGTTCTTGATTAAATCAGAGGGATTCTCTATTTTTAAATTAATTTGCTTGGTTTGGAGGTGAACCAGGATCCACTTGCTTAGAAGTCATGTTCCAAAATTCATACCACTCATTTCTTTGTGATAATGAGAAAAATATTACACACTTTGTAGATTGGGCTAAAAATGTGACCTGATCAGAAAACAAAGACCAATGAGAATTTTGCAAAATCACTGTTTAAATATTTGCTATTGAATAAGAAAATTCTTATCTGACATTAACTTAAAACTGTTTGTCATGTTTTAACCATACAGAATGTTTAATATTTTACAATGTTTGGGGATAAACATACATTTTTTTAGAACAAGTATTAAAAGCATGATCAATTATACTCAGTTTTTAAGTATATCCATTTTGCATTGCATAGATGAAAAGATACATTTTTATGATTTCTCTACTAGCTAACAGTAAGAGGAAGAATGGTGTTCAATTTGAAAGCCAGTGTTTTGAGAAGTAGAATTTGAATATAAAGACATATGTGGCTGTGTTGGATGCACTACTGGACCTGTAACTAGCCTCTTTATGAAATTCCTCTTTTTTCCCACTTGCAAATACCTTAAACTCGGTTTACCCTCTTTTTGTTACACTCACTTCGCAAAACTAAAGTTTTAGTCAGAGCCAGCTCTTTGCCTACTTTTATGCAGCAGCCATGCTGACTGGCCTCATTTTAAATTCATGTCCATTACTCTCAGGCCCTTAACACTGCCCAACAATCGTATTTTGCAAGTCATTCACTTTCTTATGCTAGATGCAACATTTTTCTGCAAAAGGCCAGGTAAGTATTTTAGGCTTTTCGAGTCATATAGTCTCTTTCACGACTACTCTATCTGATGTTGTAACAAGAAAGTAGCCAAAGGCAACATGTAAGTAAGTGAAATCTGAATTTTATGTAATTTTTACATGTCACAATTTAGAATTCATCTTTAGTTTTTTACCCCCAGCCATTTAAAGTATAAAAATTATTCTTAGCTAGGAGGCTGTACAAAAACAAGATTTGGCCATGGGCTCTAGTTTGATGGGCTATGTTCCTAAGTTATTTCATACCTTCTCCTTTCTTCTCAAGTCTCTAACATTGCCTTCTCAGATGATGGCCTTGCTTTCTACTTCATTCATGAAATAATCAGAACATTCACCACTCCTACCACATCTACCCTCCTTCCAGCAGTTCTATGCCTATATTCAGTTTCCCTTTCTGTTACTGTGTTTTCATAGCATGATAGCTAAATACTGTATAACTTAACTGTGTTTATTGTTTGTTCCCCTGACTAGAATGTTAGTTTTCAGGAGGGCAGAAAGTTTGATCTGTTTTACACATGGTTATATACCAAGCACCTAGAAGAGTGCTTAGCACATAGAAAATGCTCAACAAATACTTGATTGAACACTGGCTACCAGACTAGCAGGCAGGCAGTTTAGAGAATTTTTCTCCAAAGAAACTTACCTCTTTCCAAGTAAAAGAACGCATCTTGGCAGCTGGAGATCCCCTTGAGCAGCCTAAGTGGTATTTTTTCCAAACTTCTTTGAAATTC
Source organism: Odocoileus virginianus (assembly GCF_023699985.2). Taxonomy (NCBI): domain Eukaryota; kingdom Metazoa; phylum Chordata; class Mammalia; order Artiodactyla; family Cervidae; genus Odocoileus; species Odocoileus virginianus. Next base: position 32,993,929 of record NC_069683.1, on the reverse strand, counting down.
CCATTCTATGGAATTGACTCAGTACATAATATGTATATATGATGTATATATGTGTATGTGTATGAAACCAAAGTTTCACAAAACAATTTTCTTTTTATGTGTGATGTATTCTGACATAGTATTTTCTACTCTACTCTGTCATTTAGGGAAAAAAATTTGGTTGCAAGTGATTAAATGGATTTTACAAACCATTAATGGGTTTGCAACCAGAAGTCTGAAAAATAGTGTAGTGTGTTCTACTAATTACAAGCCTTGTTTATGTACACAGAGCTTCCAACCAGTCTTCTAATGTCTCACTCTTACATAGGAATGGATAGTCAAAGTTCTCCAAACATTTAAGAAATGCTTCTGGAAATTCCCTGGCAGTCCAGTGGTTAGGACTCTGCTTTCACTGCCATGGACCTGGGTTCAATCCTTGGTCAGGGAACCTGCACACCGTGGCCAAAGGAAAAAGCTTCTAATAGGAAAAAAAACAAACCAGAAACAAAGACTGACAAACTCAAAACATTAGAAATATCCTTAGAGAAGTAAGGTGTATTCCCAGATGGAACAGATTGCTATTTAAAAGGGGAAGGGGTGGTCAAGAAAGTAGTAAATTTAAAACACAGTAACAGAAATGTGAAAATTCCAAGGAAGAGTTGGAAGATAGAAATCTTTCAGAAAAACAAAAAGGTAGAAATTGAGAAGAAATGATTCAATTATTCTAGGGCAAAACTTGGGTGGTAGGCTTAAAGAATAACTAGTCCAGTATGAAAAAGGATGATGGACTCCTGGGTGGTTGTCTTCAATTAAAAACATATAAACTGATAGGCAATACGATGTGTTTGAAAGTGTTGAGAGTTTGGGATAAATTGGGAAAAGAGGCAATGGCTAACTTCAATCAAAAAAAGTAAATGAAATTATGCTAATTGGATCATCTATGAATAAATATGTACAGTCATAATAATATAAGGAATAGTGATTTTACCTAAGTAAGATAACATAGATATTGATATATTGAGGCATGATGGAGGATGAAGAAATAATACATTTGTTTATGAGAGGGCATTGGAGTGTAAATACATAGCTTATTTCCTATATCAAGAAGCAAAATAATAGTCCAAACTGAAGAATTGAGAATGAGTAGTATAGGGATGCTATTAAGAAATAGGGAGATAAATCCCAAAGGAGCATTATAAAAGATAAGGTTACCTCTGGGGAGTAGAAATTCAGAGTGCAGAGGGCTGGGGTAGGGTCAGCTGTGCAGTACCATTTGATTTTTAACATGTACTATATGGGGGACTTCTCTGGTTGACCAGTGGTTAGGACCTTGTGCTTCCACTGCAGGAGGCATAGGATGGATCCCTGGTCAGAGTTCCATGGGGCCAAAAGAATTAATGTACTATATTAGTAAAAATAAAAATGAATACAGTGTTTCAATTATTTGAAAATGCTAGTAGTCAGAGAGAAGGAACTATTTCCCTCAGGTATTGTTAAGATGTAAGATACTGGGAAACCAGGAATACTGATTTAGCACCCTTCTGAAAGAAACTAAAAATTCTCCTTGCTTTGGTACTAAACCTTGTGTTGCTGTGTTATTGTTTCAGACTCCAGTAACTTGTCAACTATTGCTGATACCAGCATCTCTAGGAACAGATATAATTCTGGCCTCATATATTGTAACGTGGTGGAAGCCAGCAAATGACAGCATGGTATACTCATGTGGCTTTACACAGGGCAGGCAGCAGACAATCTCACTAAAGGGGGCTTAAGTAGGAGGCAGCACCCTGGTGATGCACATGGTAAAGGAGAGGGCTCATGTAAGACATTCCCAGAGCGTGCTCAGAAAAACTTCTGGGGGCATGTGTATGTCCTGCTGTAAGCACTGGAGACAGTCCATGGAAACCATCTTATTGACTCTGTGCATGATTCCATTTGTTCTCCTGTACCGCCATGGCCTAAGAAAGGGCTGAGTAGATCAGAAAGGATGAGGTGGAGAAATAAGACTGGGGCAGCCAGAGAGCTGTGTGAGCACTGGAGGGGAAAGGGGGTGAGGGGACTGCAGACAGAGCCAGCAAAACCTTGGTCCCAAATACATCTGTCCCAGATCCATAAATTGGCACGTCTGCTTCCTAACCTTCTGACTTCCACACTTAAATTTAGAGAAGACTCTTCTCACTCTTCTGGCCATCCCCCACCAGGGCATTTTTTAGGTTTTACAAAGTGAGAGGGCCCATGCCTGGTAGGAAGGTGAACCTGGACTTTTCACTCCTTAAATGGATTCTAGTAAGGAAACCTAGTCACATGTAAGCAGGGAAAAGAGTGCATACTCACTGAGGCCAGTCTTGTCTGTAAACAGAACAACCCTGATGTGACCTGAAGGTCTAGGAAGATCCTAGGTCAGAAGTCTCCCCTCTACTACCTCTCCTACCTCCCATGGGTTGCAAAGAGTCAGACACGAATGAGCAACTGAACTGACTGACTGACCTACTATGGTGCCCAGATTCCACATGCACTTCTTAGGGCATCTCAGCATCGCCCTCTCATGGTCAGAAGGGAAGTAGGATTCAAGTACTGTAGGCACCTGGTTCTTGAAGACTGACCAGAGGAGCCTCTTCTATTCCTTTTTTCCTTTTCCAGGTCCCCACAAACATTTATTAGTTTTTACTCTATCTCAGTCTCCAGGTACAAAGATAATAAAAACCCTTGCCCTCAAAGACTCTGCCAAGTTTGGGTGGAGGTTGGGAGTTCAAAGGCAGATATGAAAACATAATTTTTTGTAACGGATTAGGTTAGGAAATAGATCTGCACAAATACAGATGAAAATGCATGTAAGTTAGGGAAGGTTTTCTAGTTGAGAAGACCTCTGACCTAAGGGAAAAGTAGGAGTTATCTAGGTATGAGCAGGGTAGAACAAGAATCAACTCCTCCACTTCCATTGTATCACCTGGGATTATATTGTTTAGTGACATATACCCTACCCCCCCCCCCCCCCCCCACCAATCCTTGGCTCTAGCTGTGCCAGTTAAACTGTCCCCCTTCTCCTTACCCAGGTCTGAGTCTTCATTCAGACTCTAGCCAGGCAACCAATCATCTTACAGTCACACTCTACTCTGGGCAGCCACATCTTACATTCTAGAACAGGTATGTCTACTATAAACATTAAATTTCCTAGTAGCTACATTGAAGAAGTAAAAATAAAAAGTGAAATTGTTTTAATGTTTTATTTAACCTAATGCATCCAAAATATTTCAACCTTAATACAAAAACATTGAGTTTATGGTTAACAGGAGATATTGTAATATGTTTTTTATGTTAAGTCTTTGAAATTCAGTACATTTTTACACTTATAGCGTATCCCAATTCCAGTCAGTCACACTTCAAGTGCTCAGTCGCTACCTGGGGCTAGTGGCTACAATGTCAGAGAGTGTACTTGCTGAGGTACTACTATATATTCCTCTAGATCTCTGTGCCCCCAGTCAGGGCCCTGAGAACAAATTTGAAGAAGAAAGGGAAGCCCTCTGAGGTTTCAACCAAAGAGTAAAAGCACTCCTTCAGATGCCAGAACTAGACAGCTAACCCTAAACTGATCCCAAACTTGCTGATGAGACAGCTTTTAGCAATCACGAATCCACAAGTGCATCACAGTGAGACACATTTGACACTGGCCAGTAGGATACCCGCTAAGAAAATCTGACAATTAAGGAAAGTGACAGGGCAGCCTGGAGGGGCCTTGGTGAAAGGTCATCTAGTCCTCCCATTCTGGTTCTGGTTGAGACTGGGCACCACTTGCCATTTGGGACTCAAAGGGTCTAAAAATACTTGGCATATTTTTATATGCCAAGTATAATATCAGACACCTTCTTGTGTTGGTCTAGCAGCAACAAGAATCACATGTGAGAAAAACACCGAGAAAATTCAATCTATTAAAACATTTCCACAAACTAGGAAAAGACCACTTTTAAGTTTTGCTTAGAGAAAGAAACACGGGTATTCCATGAAAGCAAAATTTGAAACCCACAGATAAGAGTTCAAACTTCTAATATTAAGCCCAGAAAAAGGAAGTGTTTGGACCAAGATGTTTCAAAAAATCCGCAGAGGCTATGATGAGCCCCTGCATTCTTTCCACTATGCCCTTTCCACTACTAACTGAAAAATAGTTTAATTGGAGAGACTGAAGAGTTGACTCATTGGAAAAGACCCTAATACTGGGAAGGATTGGGGGCAGGAGGAGAAGGGGACGACAGAGGATGAGACAGCTGGATGACATCACCGACTCGATGGACATAGGTTTGGGTAGACCCCGGGAGTTGGTGATGGACAGGGAGGCCTGGCGTGCTGCGATTCATGGGGTCGCAAAGAGTCGACACGACTGAGCGACTGAACTGAACTGAACTGTACCATCTCCAGGATTCTCCCAAATTATCCTTCAGGATGACCCCGCTTAGGAAGATCGTCAGCGGTCCCCTAGTTTTGAATTAGGAGCCAGCCGCCCTGAACAGGATTGTAGCACCGTGATCCCCCATCTTCTGAAATCTTGGGCGGAGGCGGCTACTAGGGGGGGTTCTTTCGCCAACTCCACACCTTCCGGAGCCTGGCCTGGCCCGGCCCTAGCCCCTCTGCTGTGGCCCAGTTGCTGGAGGCAGGCCGGGCCTAAGCAGTCAGCCCCCAGCGGAAGGGCAGCAAGGAGCCCAAACGGAGGCCACACCCACGAAGGCAGCTCACAGATTGTTAGCAGCCTACCCGGGAACGGTTTCCGGGAGGCGAGTGGACCGCAGGTCAGTACCAAAGTGCTGGAGAGGACACCCTCGACCCTCTAACTGCGGGTGGGCTTCCGGGGAAGGGATGGCTCTGTCAGTATCATACCTGTTCCCAAGCTTAGCACCCACCCCGCCTGCGCCGGCCGGGACGAGCCGCCTCTCAGCAATTCCTGAGGCTGGGGCTCACTCTGTCCTCCTGAGGCTGGGGCTCACTCCGTCCTCGTAAGGCTGGCAACGAACGGCTCCGGCCGCGCAGGGGTCGCTCCGGTGAACCGCGGGCTTGTTGGGGATCTGACATCCGGGCGTCCTGCGGCGGGTGGGCGGGAGAGGGGGGTTCTCCCTGGATGGGAGGACTTCCCAGCTCACTGGCGGTCCGCGGCCCGGCTGCTTCTGTGCCGGGGTAAGATATCCTAGCGCCTCGAAGCTCCGCCGAGCGTAGGTTGTGCCCGGGAGAGGCCGCCTAAGCTTCTAGGGCAAGGCGCAGCCTCCCGGCCTCCGCACCGGGAACCGTTTCCGGGGCGAGTGCTTTTTGTAGCTGACCCGGCGCGGCCCGTGACGCGAGGGCCCAGACGGAAGTGCGGGCGGAGGAGCCCGAGCCGAGCCGGAGCCCGGCCGGGAGCTGCTCTCGGGGGCTCCGGCTGTGGCGACTGCTGGGCCTGGCCGCGATGGCGACCCTGTGGGCCGGCCTCCTCCGTCTCGCCTCCATGCTCAGCCTGTCCTGCCTGGCGCTCTCGGTGCTGCTGCTCGTGCAGCTGTCAGACGCCGCCAAGGTGAGTCCCGCCCAGCCTTCGCTTCAGACCGGCGCGCCTCCGCTGCCTCCGGCCTTGTCCACCTGAGCCCCACCCCAGTCCTCTGCCAGTCCTGCCAGCCCGATCCCTGGCGTCACAGCCCTGGCAGACCCCCGCTTGAAACCCTCCGGACAGCCGGATGGCACTCCCGCCCTCCAGCCCTGACAGCGGACAGCGCCCGCACCCACCCCCTCCCACCCCCGGCGCTGACACCCCACCCCTCCCCACCTGGTCCAGACGGGGCCCGGACAGCATGTCCGGCTCCTTAAATTTCCCTCCCCAGCCCCGACAGGACCCACTTTCAACTTTACAGCCTTTCCAACTCTGAGAGCTTTTAACTTGAACTTTACACTTAAGCTCTGACAGTCTACCGTCACCCTTCGCCAGCCTCACGGACCACCCTCCGAAATCCCCCAATCCCGGATAGGAAGCCCCCAGCTCACAGGTGTCTTACCTGTTAGGAACTCCTCTCAACTCAACCCTGAACAGAGTCCCTTCCCACTGTGGGAACTTGCCTCTCCTGGCAGCCTTCCTTCTCACTAGAAATGACCTACAGGGTCTCTCACCAGCCTCATATCCTCACCTCACTCCTTCCAGGATCTCCTGGCCCATTTGTTGCCTTCTTTTCTTGATAATTTAGTGGGTAAGGGAGGATCCAAACCATAGGCGAGGTGAAGTTGTGGCCTTCTCCCCTGCTCCATTTCTTGGCCCTTTTCATCCCCTTGATTTCTGATGCGCGTAGCAGTAAGAGGCAGCTTGCAGCAAGCAGCAGCCAGCAGTAGCTGGAAGCCAGATCTTAGTTTCCCAGACGGGGAGTCCTAACCAGTTGACCACAGGAGCCAACAGTTAGGGCTAGGGTCCCTAGTATTACCTGCCTGCTCAAGAACGAATGCAGGCACGGAGGCAGAAACTAAAAAGTAAACTAAAAAGTTTATTGAAAAGAAAAGTACATGTGGAAAGGCTCATGGGTAAGCTCAGAGAGAATCGGGCTTTTGGGAAGTTTAAATCCTTTGTAAAGGGGCAGTTTTCCGGGTCTTCCTCTTCCCTCAGGCCAGTCACCTTGCTTTGTTGTCCCACCCCAACCCCCACCCCGGGTTAATTTGTCTCAGGACCCTCCCCTGGGGTGTGCACGCTTAGCCAAGATGGATTTAAAAGTGAAGGCTTATTGGAGGAGCAAGACTGATTGTCGCCTGGAATTATCCTCTGACTTTTGATTCCAAGGAGCCTTTGTGTGCATGTGTAGTATCTTCCTTATCAGACAGGATTTTTTCCTTACTTTGTCCTTGCCATGATTATTCCCTTCAGTAAGAGACAAAGACTGGCTATTTACCCTGTTTTTGTTGACTGTAAATTCCTCAACTGGAGCCCACCTGTATCTTATCTCAAAAAATGCAAAGAGGATGGTTGTTGTTGAGTCACTCAGTCAAGTCTGACTGCCGCCTCATGGACTACCGCACACCAGGCTTCCCTGTCCTTCACCATCTCCTAGAGCTTACTCAAACTCATATCCATTGAGTCAGTGATGCCATCCAACCATCTCATCCTTTGTCCTCCCCTTCACTTCCTGCATTCAATCTTTCCCAGCACAAGGGTCTTTTCTAATGAGTCAGTTCTTTGCATCAGGTGGCCAAAGTATTAGAGCTTCAGCTTCAGCATCAGTCTTTCCAATGAATATTCAGGATTTATTTCCTTTAGGATTGACTAGTTTGATCTCCTTACAGTCCAAGGGACTCTCAAGAGTTCTCCAACACCACAGTTGATAAGCATCAATTCTTCGGCATTCAGCCTTCTTTATGGTCTAACTCTCACACCCATGCATGACTACTGGAAAAGCCATAGCTTTGACTGTATAGACCTTTGTCAGCAAAGTAATGTCTCTGCTTTTTAATATGCTATCTAGGTTTGTCATAGCTTTTCTTCCAAGGAGCAAGCGTCTTTTAATTTTGTGGCTGCAGTCACCATCTGAGGAGGTGACTAATAGTAAATTTCCAACCTGGAACTCATCTATTTCCTACTTCACCTTCATGCTTCTCTCTAGTCCCCTTCACGCCCATACCCTCCAGACCTGCCCTGTGCTTTCTCCTTGATGAGCTAGCTCATTACTGGAGGAAACAGAAGGCATTCACATTAATATGATGGGAAAACAGAATGATGTTTGCATTTTTTAAATTGGAGCTTTACTCTATAATACCTTTAAATACAGGAGCTAGGAAAGATGAGTGACAAGCATACAGATGGGGAGGTTTGGTCAGGGATTCTTTTTTTAATTGAAATAGAGTTAATTTATAATGCTGTGTTAGTTTCAAGTGTACAGCAAAATAACTCAGGTTCGCTTTCATTATAGGTTATTATAGCAGGTCCTTGTTGTTTATGTCAAGGTTTCTTTTTGAAATCTTCCTCAGTTCCCTTCAGAAACAGGGACAGCAGCAAGTCTCCTGATTTTCAAAACACTGATGGCACTTCCTGCATATCTACTGTCATCACTTTAAGTTGTTTATTACTGTAACCGTGTATTTGTCAGTCTTCTTTACTTGGGTGTGTCCTAATTGCAGGCAGGAACTATGTCTTAGACTTATCTGAATCCACCTCCTTTTGCACAAATTCTGGCACAGGACAAATGCTCACTAAGTAACTGCCGAATGAGTAAACGACTTATCAACAACTCTGCCAGACATACCACTATATATAGGAGTTCTGGGCTCCATCCTCTGGAAACTAATGAGCCACTGCCTTCCTTCTGAAATTAGATTCCCTTTTGCTGAGAAAGCATCTCCTACTCCCTCTATTCATAAATTTAGTCACCTCTTCACTTCTTCAAACTTGCTTTTTCAGTAGTTGTCCTCTCTGTCTCCCAGGGATTAGAAGCAAAGTTTCCTGGGAAGAGTATGCCAAACTGATCTCAGCTATATTCAAGCTACTTCATTTATGTACTTCCTTTTTTTTTTTTCTTTGGTAGCTGAGTGCCTCTAAAACTTCATCCCTTCTTTAGGACTCTGGCCCAACTCACTTAGCCATATCAGTGCCTTTATACCAAAGGGTGGAAGGATGATGGGTAGAATTGTGACTTGTTTTGCAATTTTTAGTTTGATATTTCCTAATCCTTCAGTAATCAACATTCTTATTTGCAGGCACAGCTGTCAGTCTATTGTGTCTTTCTACTGGCAGATAAATGATAATAACATTAGCACAATTTTGTCACGTGACTGAAAAATGTGATTAATAAACCACAGATACTATGTGTTATTTCAAAATAATTTTATGTATTATATTATTCATGAGCATTACCAGTGGTTTTTTAAAAACTTGTATCTCTTAAAGTTATTTAAAAATTTAAATAAAGAGTTTTAGAATAGTTGGCAGGGGATGCTTAACAAAATGTGTAAAGTTGCAGTTTCTAAAAATATTGATGATAAACTGTCAACAAGCTATACTAAGTTTCTATTTTGGTTACAGAATTCTGAGGATGTCCGATGTAAATGTATCTGTCCTCCCTATAAAGATAATTCTGGGCATATTTATAATAAGAACATATCCCAAAAAGACTGGTAAGTATTCCATGTTACTGAATTACCTGTCACATTTCTTTCTTTGGTTATCACTGTTAGCCCTGGATATGCATCCAATGTATTGTTTTCTTTGTAACTATTTATTTTTAAGCAGAAGTGTTGAATTCCATTTCCATTTGAAAAAGTGAGAGTAAGACCCCGTGTGCATCAAGTAAGTCTAAAGGAATGTAACCAAAAGCCCCAGGCAGGCAGGATTTTACATTGGGGTGGGGCTGAGTTTGTGGCATCTGAATTCCCCATAGCTACCCTTCTGTGTGCCCTTAAATTTAGGCCCTTCTTGCTTCTCAGCTGAAGGTAAGCAAGCCTCATTTATCTGAGTTATAATTTTTATAACTCGTGGGTTTTGATGCTATATTGTCAGATATAGGAGACTGTGTTCAAAAGTGTCAGAAGGCTCAGGAAGGAGTGGGAATGAGCCATAGGTATCAGAGTTTACCAATTGGTGGGCCAGTAGGTTATAGATATGCCAAGTCATTGATCCTTTGAGCCCGTGGTATATAATCTGGCAATGACTGGGATCCTGACTGGTTTGTCACCAGCAGTCTTCTCTGTTTACCTCAGTGAGCCTTTCAAATGATAGCTTTTTCTACACATGCCATAAAATGATTGGGAAGCAGTCATTTAAGGATAGGTGGGCTCCTTACCCTGGACTGGGACATTTTATGGTTTGCAATGGAAGATTGACAGGATAGGCATAGAAGAAAACATGTACCTGATTTCACAGTGAAATAGACCTAAAAGTTTGACAGCAGAATTAAACTTATTCGGTTACACTATTCCAAGCTGACTTTGAATAAGAAAATGCAGACTTTGAGCATGTTTAGCTTTTTTGATACCATTGTCTATTCTTCCCATGAAGTTCAGTCCCTAAATTCCCATTTAAGTTTAATCTGACATTTGGTAAGTGTGTTCTTGAGAACTTCTGTGTTCCACTTTAACTTGTTTTGTATTACACAGTGATATGACTATTCTTTTAGGTTTTATATCCACAAGTTATTTTATATGAAAAGAAAATTCAAATAAGTTATTCCTGTAAATTTCCCAAATGTATCCAGCACTTATAATCAGTTTACTTTATTATCAGTAATAGAGTATGACGCTTGTTATTTGAGTGGCAAATGAACTCACTGTTCAAGTGTTTAGCTCCAATCTTTTCACGGACTTTTTTTACTCCAGGTTCACAGAGAGTCATATGTCATTTATCCCTTGTTACTGGTGAAAATAGGGAGCTTTGAAAATAAACAACTGAAAACAAGGCTTGCTTTGGAATTTTTCTTCCTTCTCACTCTTGCTTCCTGTCTACAGCTTAGCCTTTTATTCTGGATAGGTTCACAGATGTCACTGAAAGTTTTTAACTGGCTTTAGAAGGGTAGGCAAGTTATGACTAATCAAGATGTTATAGTCTTCCAAGGCTTCCAGTATTTTATCTGGCTCTATATGTATGTGTATGTATGTGTGTATATATATAGATATATGGATATCTTATCTGACACTATATATATACACATATATATAAGTGAAAGTGTTAATAGCTCAGTCATGCCTGACTCTGTGACCCCATGGACTGTAACCTGCCAGGCTCCTCTGTCCATGGAATTCTCCAGGCAAGAATACTGGAGGGGGTAACCATTCCCTTCTCCAGGGGATCTTCCTGATCCAGGGATCAAACCCAGGTCTCCTGCATTGCAAGCAGTTAGATTTACCACTGAGCCACCAGGGAATACCAGTATTTACCTCCTGGTAAATGTAATGTATTTACTTCCTGGTAAACACACATATATATATATATATATATATATATATATAAATATATATTTACCTCCTGGCCTCCATTTTGTCCTGTTGTCAGCTTTAATTCTTCATTGACCTATACTGTGTAGCTTAAGAAAAGTCTGAGTTCTCTGGTTTGTATCAGGGTGTGATTCGAAGCTGATAATGTCCTCCTTTTGGCACTAGGGGGAGGTGTTGCCTAGTTCCTAAAGTGGCTGAGTTCTGTATTTGGGTTCTGTATTTACAGTGACTGGCCAGACAGCCCAAAACTTCCTGTTTCCTCTCCCATCCTGCACAGCACTCAGAATCTCTTTGTTATTAACTGTATTTGTACTTCCAAAGATTGTGACTAAGGCTTCTGAAGCTGATCTAGGAAACTAAGTAGGAGATAAATCTCAATTTTCCTGAGGTTCAAAGAAATATGGGTGGGGTAGGGGGGAGGGAACTGTTAGGTGTGATTAGCTATTCATATACCACACTGTGACAGTTTAGATGTTGTTGGTTAATTCATGAAAGAATTAATCTTGTATTTGAATAATAGTCCAGGTCACCTTAAATCATTTAAAGCAAGACAGAAATACAACTGTCCGAGGAGGCCTTTTATTCCAATCCTTTTAGCTGTTCATTTAGTCTGACCTCATGCAGCAGGTGAGCTCTCTGAGAGTTCTGGGCTACATGCCCTCCATGGTTCTGAGCTGGATACCCCTGCAGTGGGATTTAGCTTCCTCTGTCTATTTTATGCCTGCATCCAGCTGGATACATTCCTGGTCTTCAATACATTTGGAACAGATACCACACACTTGTATGGTGTAAGTTTGGAACCTTACTCTTGTTTGAAATTCTGCCAGTTGAGACTTACTTTTTTGTTATTACCTTTGTTAAAATTAAATTACCTGTTAAGGAAAACTGACGGAACTTTTATCACTTATGCCGTTTGGGGTTTTCTTTGTTCTACCACAGTTCACAGGGAACAGAACACAAAAAAGTATGTTCTGATAGGGCAAAAGGAAAGAATCAGCCTGGCGCATTGGGTGCTGCCAAGAAGGTGGGTAGAGTGAGACAGACAGGATGCCTGAATGAGACAGGATGCTGTGGTCGAGTTCTTAAGGCAGCCAGAAGTGCCTAAGGGACAGGTGACGAGAGGGGCCGGCAGGAGGACAGGAGAGCTTTGCCTGCCTTTGCTGAAGGGGATCAGAGTGGGCTCTTAATAGCTGTGGAGAGTAAGAATTTAATTATTTCCTAGAATTGACAGACTTCTAGAAAATAAGATTTTTTGAGTAGAATTGCTTTTTCATAAGCCATAAATAAATGGCAAATGGGGAGAAAATAAACAACATCCAACAACAAAAACATTCAGCCTTTTATTATGACTTATGTACTGTTGCCAGGTAATGTTTTCATTTTTAAATATTTTTGTTGTCCTAAACCTACTTCTCCATGCTTTTTAAATAGACTCCTTAAGAAAAGTAATTATTTCTTACTCTGGTGTTCGGTTTTCAGAGTTTCATAATTTACCATCTGTTAGGTGTGATTAGCCATTCACATACCACATGTAGCAGTTCAGATAATGTTAGTTAATTCGTAAAAGAGGTAATTGTTTGAATAATGCCCCAGATCACCTTAAATCAGTTTAGCAGTTTTACTTGCTAAATGAACAGTCTAAATATGACTTGATCTGCTAAGTAGCTTTCAGTCTCATTTGGGATTTTTAGGGACATTTTTTAAACTATGAATAGCACTTTTGAAAAATAGCTGCTGCATATGTATCTTTATGGTTGGATCATTGAAAAAGCAAAAGAGTTCCAAAAAAACATCTACTTCTGCTTTATTGACTATGCCAAAGCCTTTGACTGTGTGGATCACAACAAACTGTGGAAAATTCTGCAAGAGATGGGAATACCAGACCACCTGACCTGCCTCCTGAGAAATCTGTGTGCAGATCAGGAAGCAACAGTTAGAACTGGACATGGAACAACAGTTCCAAATTGGTAAAGGAGTACGTCAAGGCTGTATATTGTCACCCTGCTTGTTTAACTTCTATGCAGAATACATCGTGCAAAATGCCAGGCTGGATGAACCACAAGCTGGAATCAAGATTGCCAGGGGAAATATCAATAACCTCAGATATTCAGATGATACCACCCTGATGGCAGAAAGCAATGAAGTCCCCCTCTGCTTTGCTAAAGAGCCTCTTGATGAAAGTGAAAGAGGAGAGTGAAAAAGTTGGCTTAAAACTCAACATTCAGAAAACTAAGTTCATGGCATCTGGTCCCATTACTTCATGGCAAATAGATGGGGGAACAATGGAAACAGTGACAGACTTTATTTTTGGGGGGCTCCAAAATCACTGCAGATGGTGACTGCAGCCATGAAATTAAAAGACGCTTGCTCCTTGGAAGAAAAGCTATGACTAACGTAGACAGCATATTAAAAAGCAGAGACATTACTTTGCCAACAAATGTCCATCTAGTCAAAGCTTTGGTTTTTCCAGTAGTCATGTATGGATGTGAGAGTTAGGACTATAAAGAAATCTGAGTACCGAAGAATTGATGTTTTTGAACTGTGGTGCTGGAGAAGACTCTTGAGAGTCCCTTGGACTGCAAGGAGATCCAACCAGTTCATTCTAAAGGAAATCAGTCCTGAATATTTATTGGAATGACTGATGTTGAAGCTGAAACTCTAATACTTTGGCCACCTGTTGTGAAGAACTGATATTTGAAAAGACCCTGAGGCTGGGAAAGATTGAAGGTGGGAGGAGAAGGGGACAACAGAGAATGAGATGGTTGGACGGCACCACTGACTCAATGGACATGAGTTCGAGTAAACTCCGGGAGTTGGTGATGGACAGGGAGACCTGCTGTGCTGCAGTCCATGGGGTTGCAAAGAGTCAGACACGACTGAGCAACTGAACTGAACGGTTTATTAGACTGTTGTATCTAATAAAGCCCGCCAGGCTTCTCTGTCCATGGCATTCTCCAGGCAAGAATACTGGAGTGGGTTGCCATTTCCTTCTCCATCTTAGACTGTTAGATCTTACCAAATTGCTAATATTGAGAGGAAATGATTTCAGTTCCCTTACTGACTGTTTGTTCCTTATGTTACTTCATTGGGTAAGCTCAGTGATTATTCTGGATTTCAGGAAAGGTTTGATCAGTGTGAGTAGAAAATCCAGCTAGGTTTAGACAGTATTTTATCTTTGATTTTTTCAGTGATTGCCTTCATGTTGTGGATCCCATGCCTGTGCGGGGGCCTGACGTAGAAGCATACTGTCTTCGCTGTGAATGCAAATATGAAGAAAGAAGTTCTGTTACGATCAAGGTAAGAAAAGAAAAAAATCCATCTTTTCTGCTTCTGAAACAGTTTTTGATGGTATCTAAACTGAAGCTGAAACTCCAATACTTTGGCCACCTCATGCGAAGAGTTGACTCATTGGAAAAGACACTCATGCTGGGAGGGATTGGAGGCAGGAGGAGAAGGGGACAACAGAGGATGAGATGGTTGGATGGCATCACCGACTCAATGGACGTAAATTTGAGTAAACTCCGGGAGTTGGTGTTGGACAGGGAGGCCTGGAGTGCTGCGATTCATGGGGTCACAAAGAGTCGGACACGACTGAGCGACTGAACTGAACTGAAACAGGAAAGAAAATGCTGGACGTTGGAATTCTATTTAGTTACCTGAACTATTGCTCTTCCATCCTCTTCTCCAATACCCTCTTACCTCCTTCTTCCTTATCCCCAGCCCCCACTCTGAAAGGAGTAACAAGCCTACTCTCCACCTGCCTCATTGAGATGCTTTGTAGATGAATTAGGGCACCTTAGATGGGTGTGACGTGTGAAATGGCCCAAAGCAGCCCTGTGTGTAATAAGCATTTCCCAGAAAGACATTCCAGCTTCTCCTTGGTCCACGAATGCCAGAGATTAGTGAGAAAGCAGCATAATTAGACCTTCTTCCTGCCCTCTCAACTCTGAGAAAAAGTTACATATTTAGTGACTATACTATCCTGGAAACATCACTGCTGGATTTTAAGATTTTCTTTCTTTATCTTTTATAGGAAATGGAATGTAGATCATTTTCATCACAATTTGGACCTCTAATGAGTTCAGTTACTTTATTATGGTAGCTAGTAGTTCTTTTTCCCAATTTTTATATGGGGTTTCCCATTTCTGTTCCCCAAAAAAAGGCTTCAGGGGAGTCTGGAGTGGCCAGCTGTACCAGTTACAAAATTCCTGTTGTGATTGACCATGCCAGAGAGCTTCTACTCCAGCAGGATGCTGTCCTGTAGAGAAATCATCATAAACTTTTTTATTTTTTAACAAAATTTTAATGTGTAATTTGCATCCCCAAATGTCACTCCTATTAAGTGTACAGTTTTATAAATTTTAGCAAATTTAAAACCATTTTTTTAAATCCAGTTTTAGAACATTCCCATTACCCACAAAAGATCCCTGATGCCCATTTATCATTGATCCTATGCCTACCTCCAGCCCTGAAATTGAAGTGAAAGTGTTGGTCCCTGAGTTGTGTCTGACTCTGCATCTCTGTGGACTGTAGCCCGCCAGGCTCCTCTGTCCATGTGATTCTCTAGGCAGGAATGCTGGAGCAGGTTCCCTTCTCCAGGGGATCTTCCCAACCTAAGGATTCAACCTGGGTCTCTTGCATTGCTGGTTGATTCTTTACCGTCTGAGCCACCAGAGAAGCCCACCCCCAGCCCTGGATAATCACTGTTCTGCTTTGTATGTCTAGATCTGGACATTTCATATAAATAGAATCAGAAAATGTGTGCTTTTCTACGACTGGTTTCTTTCACACAGCATAATGTTTTTGAGGTTTATTCATGCTATAGCATGTATCAGTACTTAATTACTTCTTATTACTGAATAGCATTCTACTACATAAATATACCACATTTTCTTTTTCCATCCATCAATTGATGGACATTTGGATTATTTCCAGATTTTTATTCTTAGGAATCATGCTGTTATGAATATCAGTGTATGTGCTTTGGATATATGTTTTCCTTTCTCTCAGATAGATTCCTAAAAGAGGTAAGTTTATATGTAACTTTTTAAGAGTCTGCCAGATTGTATTCTAAAATAGCTATACTGTTTTACATTCTTAACCAGCAATGTATGAGGTTTCAGTTTCTGTGCACTCTCACTAACATTTGGTATTGTCTGTCTTTAACTGGAGCCATTCTAGTGGGAGGTGTTACACTCTACTGCTTAACACCACACAAATTAAGATCTCAAGAAAATCTTGTGCCTAAAATGTATTTTTGTATGTCTGAATTGATCTAAAACAGTATGCTGTTGAAATTCATTAAATTACATTTTCTGTTAGGGTTCCTAATGGAAAGTAGTCTTGACTGCAGTGCTGTTGAATCTAGGACACTGTATTCAGGTGAAAAAGGAAAACTGCTTTGCTATCAGTGGTAACAATGATTAGTAGTAGGTGAAGATGGAATTTCGAAGACTTGTGAAAAGGCCCCAAAGACAAAAATATGCTTTCTTTCCTATTTTTCTATAAATAATACTTTGGTGAAGAGCTGAGTTTGTTTCTTACACTGGAATCTGGTTTGTATAGAAATCCTGTGTGCTTAACAGATGGGTCAGTCTTGACTATGGCTTTAGTATTATTATACAAAATTCTGATTTCTTGTCTTGAATAGAGATGTAACTTATTTTCAATTTCCTTTAGGTTACCATTATAATTTATCTCTCCATTTTGGGCCTTCTACTTCTGTACATGGTATATCTTACTCTGGTTGAGCCCATACTGAAGAGACGCCTGTTTGGACACTCACAGTTGATACAGAGCGATGATGATGTTGGGGTAAGTTCTTAACATGCCTCACTGTTCAGAGTCAGTCTCTGCCGTCATCTGATGTAAGGTGCAGGTGAAGAGTAGCTCCATATAAATGTCCATGTGCTGGAGCACATCCTCGACCAGAGAAACTAAAGACGAGTCTAATATTAGTGTGTCTCTTTATGAGGAAATTGCCCTGTAAAGCTGTAAATATGGTGGCTTAGACAGATGAGCCTTGGTGAGTGTGCTGTACAAGGTTTTTGCTTTCTGTATCAGGGGCACAGTTTTCATCACCTTTTCCTGTTTACGTTGAGGAAAGCATCTGAGATAGTTTTCTCCCCAGGCTCCAACCTAAACTACCACCTTTCCTGTCAACATCACCAAATATTTTGAAAGGCAAAGAGGCTTTAGTGGAGGGAAACATGAAAACCATGATATTCTTTACTTAATGAAGAACAGCGTGATAACTTGCTGATGTTTTGTATTTCCTATTTTCCTCCTTCTTTAAATAATCTGTGGTCTTGAATTCTAGAGAAAAATAAAATCATCACTCCTGATTCTCTTCCTATCTTTAAAACACATTCAGAGTTGTATATATAATTAATATTATATCACTCAAAACTACTAAGAAATTGACATAGTCCATAATTTGTTATTTAGTATGTCTTTATCATTATTTGGGTTTGTTTCCAAATTTTCCACTATTTCATCATTATATATATATAATATTTTTTAGAAATTATGTTGTATTTTGGATTACTTTATTGAACTATGTTTCTTAAAGTGGATAAAATTTAGTAGAGTTTCAGGAATCAATTTCAAAAGCCAAAGCCGGAGTGAACCCTTACCAACCACAGTCAAAAGTCCTTTTACGCTGGAATAGCTTGTGGGCCCGTTGGTAAAACATGAGAAAGGAGATCCCAACTGAATGGCTCAAGTTATACCTACAAACAGAGCCTGCTTGTTTCATGAATATCAGTTATGAATACTCAACTTACTTGAGCAAGATTTCATTTTTGTTTTGTGAAGAACTTTCATAGAAACACCACTGTTTGCCTCTTTTCCCCTTGCATCCTTTATTAATCAACCAACACATAATGAGTAACTTTTCCATATCAGGAAGCATTAGCATCTCAAATACTGTTCTCATATAATTTTCATTCACATATGACATTTCCCATTGACATTTTGGGTCAGATGATTGTTGTATTCACTGTATGATACCTAATGGCATCCCTGACCTCTACCCACTAGAAACGAGTATCACCCCTTATCCCAATCCTGACAATCAAAAATGTTCACAGACAATGCCAGATGTTCCTGGGGGTCAAAATCACCATCAGGTGAGAACTACTAACATATAAAAATGTTATATGTCCAAGACCACACAAACCATTTCATTATAGGCACATAGATCAAAGCTGTGGCTTATATACATTGCTTATAGCACTAAATATCAGGTTCCTGACTTTAGAAATAGACAATATTAGTGCTTCCCTGGCAGCTCAGATGGTAGAGAGTCTGTCTGCAATGCAGGAGACCTAGGTTTGATCCCTGGGTCGGGAAGATCCCCTGGAGAAGGGAATGGCAACCCACTCCAGTATTCTTGCCTGGAGAATTCCATGGACAGAAGAGCCTGGCAGGGTATATAGTTCATGAAGTCACAAAGAGTCAGACATGACTGAGTGACTAACACTGTCACTTTCAATATTAATTTAATACACAGAACATAAAATAAATGGACACACAAATGTGTAGATGAAAACAGGTAGGAAAGGCATTTGATTGATGGGACCTTGTGCTTAGTAACCATTTTGTTCACCAGGGACTGATCCTATGTACATGTCAACCATATAAGAACATTGTCTTTAGAGGCCTGGCTGACTTTTGGATATCTGTTAAACTGATTCTGGGTAGAGAGAGGTTTTCTAAGCAGAGCAATGAATGTATGATAACAACTCTGTACAATAAGAAGTTGAATTAAAATTCCTACAATTGTTGCTAATCCAAGATGAGAGTTCTTCACTCTTTATGTTCCTTTAAACATGCTTTTGTTAAATCCTCAGTTAACTTCTGTTTTATTTTTTTCCGTGTTTGTTGGGCGTAGAGCACTTTGAATCAAGTGAGAGCACAAATAGTTAAGAAGTTCACTGCAAGTTGTCACAATATTTACTGTATCATATATCCATGACACGTCATTGCTATTATCAAAGCATTACATTAAAACATGTTTTGTATTTATTGTAATTTTATCCGGTATAAAAAGAGCAAATATATATAAAGGGTAAATCTCTATGTGAGTTCTCCCGGCATACATGAGCAAGAGCAGCTAGTTCAATCTTGTTCTGATAGACGGAAGATAGACCAAAAGGATTAACTTGTTTGTTTAGTCCTTTAACTTGTTTCTTAAGAAGATGTTTCTCCCCCTACCTTGAAGAGTAGATAAAAAGACTATGAAATTGAGAAGTACTCTGCTGGTAAGGCACATCCCTCTTCCCAGTCCTGTTTATGCCAAAACAAACCAACGGTAATAATGTTTTATATACAACTTCACTAAAGCGCTGTGTTCTATAGTGCCATTTTAATCTCCCTGAACAAACTCTGTATGTTGACAAGATGTGACACCAGGTCAAGGTTAAGGGAGCTAAAACTTGTGTTTGTGCTTATTTATTAGATGACCTTGGATTGGTTTACTTTTTCATGGGAAATACAGTAATCTAACAACAAAATACTCTGTCTTCCTTTTTCCTAACCTCTTTTCTTACATCTTTGAAACATTTGAACTTTATGGAATTGTTTTTATTATTTTCATTTATAAGGTTAAAAAAAATAGGGTTTGTACAAGATATTCCCTAAATTAAGTGAAAAGTTGAAGCAATTTTGGTAAAGAAGGCAGGGGTAGATTCTTTATAGAAAACTCTTTGCTGTCTTTGAAATGTTGACATTATATAGATATCTTGCTATAAAAAGAAGACCAGGTATTAAAACACTTTATATATAGTTATATATATATAGTTTTATATATATATATGTGTGTGTATACATATATATATATATAGTTATGCAGTTATCTACAGCTTTCCATAGACATGCTGTCTCCTGCCCTGGGTATATAACAGAGCTTTGGCAAACATGCACAAGCCAAACAATATTCTTTTCAAGAGGCAAGTTAAAAGCACTGACTTGTGACTTACATCCTATGTTGGAACATTTAGAAGCTTTGCTTATTCAAGTTCAGGAAAAAGAGATCAAGGAAAAGACAAACAAAAGCAATAAATTAGTACTGAATGCCTTTTGTCATTTGGGCAGCTGTGTTTATATCTTGTTCATAGATAGATTAGCATGGTGGTTTCCTATGTAATGACGACAAACATCAGTGGTATTGGTTTATTTTGACCAGGATAGGTTGGTTTTCTCAGTAGTCTCTCTTCTCAGGCATCAGCTAACATGGAAGCTACTATGTGCTCAGCAATGGAAGATTCAAGACTTTATCAAATAGAAATGCTGAAGTAATAATCCTTTACTGTCCTTAGCAGTCGAGGGTAATTGTAGCACTTGAGCTATATCTCTGTCCATTACAGATTGGGGAAGGGGATGGGGAGAATGAAAAAGTTTTAAGTGTGTGTGTTGAGGAGCATAAGAAGAAATTAAAACCACCCAAGGTGGGACATCCTGGTGGTCCAGTGGCTAAGACTGTATTCCCAGTGCAGGGTATCTGAGTTCAATCCCTGGTCAGGGAATTAGATCCCACATGCTGCAACTAAAGATTCTACATGCTGCAACTAAAGATCTCACATGCTGCAAATAAGACCCGGCATAGCCAAATAAATAATAAAAGTAAGTAAGTTAAAAAAAAAAAAACAAACAAGTTAGGATACAGTCAACTCATCTGCCAGGATGAATGTGGTCCCAAGCTGGCAAGTAACAATTCTAATATATATGAGAGTCAAGATAGTATATTAAAAAGACAGGTCTTTCCTCAGCCACAGGTTAGCTGGATGGTATTGAATAAAGCAAGGCAAAGCCCTACTCTCTATCTATAACTTGTAGATATTAACATGCAAATAGATTTTCTTTCCACAGCTCATCAAGAAAGGCTTCTCTCACACAAATGACCACTGTCTTTATCTTGGTTCCTGTTTCTTAAGGGAAATGTCTGTGAAAATGGTGACTCATGGGAACCTTGCACAAATACCTCCTCATAGCTTGTTTTATTTGAATCACCTATTTCTGTAGTTGAGTTCATCCTGCTTCTGGTGTTGAGTGCCTAAGAATGCTTGGCTGACTTAGATGGTCTGTTTAAACAGTCCAGCTGCTCCAGTCTCTGTGGCTGGATAACTGCTATTGTGCGTGTGTGTTTTACATGGATCATGCTATCTGATGTTCTCCATTCCTACACTTTCAGGATCACCAGCCTTTTGCAAATGCCCATGATGTGCTGGCCCGCTCCCGCAGTCGAGCCAACGTGCTGAATAAGGTCGAGTATGCCCAGCAGCGTTGGAAGCTTCAAGTTCAAGAGCAGAGAAAATCCGTCTTTGACCGTCATGTTGTCCTCAGCTAATTGGGAATTGAATTCACGGTGACTAGAAAGAAATGAGGCAGACAATGGGAAAAAGATTGACTGAGTTTTCCTGGATTTTGTTTTAATGCCCTGTTGATTTCGCCAACTCTTTCTGGAAAATTCAAAACTGGAAACAAAAACACGCTTGTTGTTTTGTTTTCTCATTAACGTATTAATCAAGGCATTTTTTTAAAAGCACACACCTCAAACAGTGTCAGCCAATAAATCTTTTCCTATTTGTGACTTTTACTAATAAACATATGTCTGCCTGTAAATTATCTTGAAGTCCTTTACCTGGAAAAAGCACTCTCTTTTTTTACCACACAGTTTTGACTTGGTTTTCAAGATAATTTTCAGGTAGGGTTTTTGTGTGGTATTTTTTGTTTTTGGCAGAGAAGGGGAGGGATGTGTGGGAAGTGCTTAACATAACTTTTCTCAAGTCACCTTACTAAACAAACTTTTGGAGATAGACTTTGCCTTTTATTTTCAAGATTCATTTATATTTTTCAGTATGCCAGCCTCATCTGGGAGTTAGTGATGGACAGGGAGGCCTGGTGTGCTGCAGTCCACGGGGTCGCAAAGAGTCGGACATGACTGAGTGACTGAACTGAACTGAACTGAGCCTCATCAAAGCCCCAACTTACCGATTTGAATTTTTGCACTGACTGTATTATCTAGACATCTGGTTGGCCTATGGCTGCACTTTATGGTAAATTAGATCTGAAAATACACAGTGGCCCTTCACAAAAAGCAGATTTTCTTTAGGTACTATGATGTCTGATGCAATGCATCTTAGAACAAACTGGCTGCTGGCTAGTTTAATGACTAAACATAGTCTTGGTGTGTGGTCTTTCTCATCTTCTAGTATCTTTAAGGATGAATCCTAAGGACTTGGACACTTGCAATAAAGAAAGTTTCTTTTAAACCCAAGCCTCCCTGGATTGATGACATACACATATTTGTCAGCACCTCCAGTCAGGTTGAGAGGCAGCTGTTTGGGTTCTGGTGTGTGCAGCTTTGAACTAGGACTGGAGTTCTGGTTGCCTCCCTCTGAAAGGTGTAGCAGTTATTGGATAACTGGCTTTTTTCTTCCTATGTCCTCTTTGAAATGTAACAATAAAAATAATTTTTGAAACATCTACCAGTGTATCTATCCCAACTTTTCTCTCCTCCCTCTTTTGCTGTATGGTGAACTTGAAGATATAAAGACAACTTATACCCTGATGAGAGACTTGTTTTATACAGTCTAATCAAAAAACAGTGGTACTAAATTATCTCTATGTGCGTGTGTATATGGAGAGAGAGAGAGAGAGAGAACATGGGTACTTAGATGGGTCTCTGAAAGTACACATATATTATTTGGATAAATTGAGGGATTTAAGATGCATGAAGGAGTGCTTGTTTTAAGAAATTCTTGGCAAAAATTAGTATTTAGTATTAGAAATAAATTACATTAATTTCATAAGGATGAGATTTTAGGAGCTATAAATTGGGTTTTTGGTTAGTGAAAAGCTTTTTTAAACTCCCAAATCAAACCTAAAATTATTGATTTTATTGTTAATATTAAAAGATGTAAGTTTAACTACAACCAAGTGAGATTTATTCCAGTTTTGCAAGACTTGAACATTTGAAAATGAAATCCACCGCATCAACAGACTAAAGAAGAAAAATGACACGATCTTATCAATAGATTCAGAAACATCATTTGACAAAATCCAACACCCATTCATGACAGAAACTGAGTAAACTAGAAATCGAGGAGAACAAGATAAGGATGTTCATTCTTACTACTCATTTTCAACATCATACTGTAAATCCTAGCTAATGCAATAAGACAAAAGATATTCAGACAGGGAAAGAAAAGATGAAAGACTACCACTGTTTAGAGATGACATGATTGTAAACATGTAGGAGATGCAAAAGAATTTTTTAAAAAGCAAAAAAAACTCTCCTGATACTAATAACTGATTTGATTATAGCAAGGTTTCAGGATAGAAGGTTAACATACAAAAGTCAATTGCTATCCTTCAGTTCAATTCAGCTGCTCAATCCTGTCTGACTCTTTGCGACCCCGTGGATTGCAGCACGCCAGGCCTCCCTGTCCATCACCAACTCCCAGAGCTTACTCAGACTCTTATCTATTGAGTCGGTGATGCCATCCAACCATCTCATCCTCTGTTGTCCCCTTCTCCTCCCACCTTCAATCTTTCCCAGCATCAGTGTCTTTTCAAATGAGTCAGTTCTTCACATCAGGTGGCCGAAGTATTTGAGTTTCAGCTTCAGCATCAGTCCTTCCAATGAATATTCAGGACTGATTTCCCTTAGGATGGACTGGTTAGATCTCCTTGCTGTCCAAGGAACTCTTAAAGAGTCTTTTCCAACACCACAGTTCAAAAGCATCAGTTCTTCGGTACTCAGATTTTTTATAGTCCTAACTCTCACATCCATACATGACTACTGGAAAAACCATAGCTTTGACTAGATGGACCTTTATTGGCAAAGTAATGTCTCTGCTTTTTTTTAATAAGCTGTCTAAGTTGGTCATAACTTCTTCCAAGAAGTGTCTTTTAATTTCATGGCTGCAGTCACCATCTGCAGTGATTTTGGAGCACCAAAAAATAAAGTCTGTCACTCTTTCCACTGTTTCCCCATCTATTTCCCATGAAGTGATGGTACCAGATGCCATGATCTTAGTTTTCTGAATGTTGAGCTTTAAGCCAACTTTTTCACTCTCCTCTTTCACTTTGATCAAGAGGCTCTTTAGTTCTTCACTTTCTGCCATAAGGGTGGTGTCATCTGCCTGTCTGAGGTTATTGATATTTCTCCTGGCAATCTTGATTCCAGCTTGTGCTTCATCAAGTCCAGCATTCTCATAATGTATTCTGCATATAAGTTAAATAAGCAGGGTGACAATATACAGCCTTGACGTACTCCTTTCCCAATTTGAAACTAGTCTATTGTTCCATGTCCAGTTCTAACTGTTGATTCTACTAACAATGAACAAATGAAATTAAAAGCACAATTACCATTTACATTGGTATCCCTCCAAATGAAATATTTATAAATCTAACAAAATATGGATAAAATGTATATGAGGAAAACTACAAAACTGATTAAAGAAATCAAAGAACTAGAACTAAATAAGAGATATTCCATGTTCATGGATTAGAAGACAAGATTATCAAGATGTCAGTTCTTTTCAACTTGATTCAATACAATCCCAGTCAAAATCCCAGCAAGTTATAAGCAAAAGACCCAGAAAGTAAATACAATGTTAATTAAGAAGAACAAAGTGGAAAGACTGACACAACTTATTTTCAAGACTTACTGTACAGCTGCAGTAATAAAGTCAGTGTCAGTGTGGATTGGCAAAAGAATAGACAAAAGAGATCAATAGAACAGAATAGAGAGCCCAGAAACAGACTCAGTAAATACAGTTAACTGACCTTTGACAAAGCAACAATAGGAACACCATGGAGCAAAGTCTTTTCAATGAATGGTGCTAGAACAACTGGACAGTCACATGCAAAAAAAAATTAAGCTAGACACAAGCCTTACAACCTTCAAAAAATGAATTAAAAAAGGCTCATAGACCTAAATGCAAAACAGAAACCTACAATACTAGAAGACAACATAGGAGGAAATCTAGTTTACTTTTGGTTGGTAATGACTTACTAGATACAATATCAAAAGCACAAATCAAGAAAGAAATCACTGATAAGACAGACTTCATTAAAATTAAAAATTTCTGGTGAAAGACTGTCAAGAACAAGAACAGAAGCCACCAACTGGGAGAAAATATTTGTAAAAGACATATCTGACGAAGCACTATCTTCCAAAGCATGTAAAGAATTCTTGAAACTCAACAATAAGACAAAAAAACTTGATTTTAAAATGGGCCAAAGACCTGAACAGATGCCTCATCAAAGAAGATATACAGATGACAGATAAGTATTCAAAAAAATGCTCCATATCACACGTCCACCAGTGAAGTTGCTCAGTCATGTCGGACTCTTTATGATCCCATGGACTGTAGCCTACCAGGCTCCTCTATCCATGGAATTTTCCAGGCAAGAGTATGGGAGTAGGTTGTCATTTCCTTCTACAGGGGATATGCCCGACTCAGGGATCAAACCCAGGTCTCCCACATTGCAGGCAGACGCTTTACCGTCTGAGCTACTAAGGAAGCCCACCCCAGCATGTCCACAGAGAAATGAAAATTAAAAAAACAATGAGATACCACTACACACCTATTAGAATGGCCAAAATTCAGAGCACTGACAACCCCAAAACTTGGTGTGGATGTGTAGCAACAGGAACTCCCATTCATTGCTGGTGAGAATGCAAAAACGGTATGGCCACTTTAGAAAACAGTTTGATAGTTCCCTATAAAACTAAACATACACTTACTATGTGATCCAGCAATTACGCTTCAGTATTTATTATCTGCAACCCCATGGACTGTAGCCTGCCAGGCTCCTCTGTCCATGGAATTCTCCAGGCAAGAATACTGGAGTGGGTGGCCATTCCCTTCTCCAGGGGATCTTCCCAACCCGGGGATTGAACCAAGGTCTTCCGCATTGAGGGTGGATTCTTTATAGTCTGAACCACCAGGGAAGCCCATTTAATATATAAGTTAAGTTAAAATATTAGATCCTTATGAAAACGTTGCATATGGGTGTTTATAGCAGCTTTATTCATAATTGCCAAAACTTGGAAGCAATCAAGAAGTCCTCTAGTAGGCGAATGGACAGTAAACTGTGGTACATTCAATGGAATATTTTTAAAATTTATTTTATTGAAATATAGTTGATTTACAATACTGTGTTAGTTTCTACTGTATAGCAAAGTGATTCAGATATATGTGTGTCTATATTAATATATACTTTTTCATATTCTCTTCTATTATGGTTTACCACAGGATATTGAATATAGTTCCCGCTGCTATACAGTAGGACCTTGTTGTTTACCTATTCTATATATATTAGTTTGCATCTGCTAATCCCAAAATCCCAATCCATTGTTCCCCCACCCTCCTCTCCCTTGACGATAATAAGTCTGTTCTCTATGTCTGTGTGTCTGTTTCTGTTTCATGGATAAGTTCCTTCGTGTCATAGTTTAGATTCTACATATAAATGATATCACATGGTATTCAGACAATGGAATACTGTTCAGTGCTAAAAACAAATGAGCTATCAAGTGAAAAATATGTGGAGGAGCCTTAAATGAATATTACTAATTGAAAGAAGCCAATTTGAATAAGCTGTATACTATATGATTCCAAGTATACAACATTCTGGAAAAGGAAAAACTATGAAGTAAAACAAAAAATCAGGTATTGTCAGGTACTGGAGGGAGGGAGGAATGAATAGGTGTAACAGACTCTTTAGAGCAGTGAAACTATTCCGTATGATGCTATCATGGTGGATATGTGTCATTATACATTTGTCAAGTTGCATAGAATGTATAACACAAGAGTGAACCCTGGGGACTTCCCTGGTGGTCCAGTGGCTAAGATTCTGCCCATGCTTCCAATGCAGGGGGCCCGGGTTTGATCCCTAGACAGGGAACTAGGTCCTACATGCAGCAACTAAAAAAAGTACCATATGCCACAACTAAGACCTGGCACAGCCAAATAAACAAATATTTTTTAAAAAAGGGTGAGCCTTAATGTAAACTATGGGTTCTGAGTGATAATGATGTTATCAATTGTAACAAATGGATCACTGCGGGGCTGGCATTCTAGTAGTGGAGGAGGATGTGCATATACAAGAGCAGGGGGTATATGGGAACTATACTTGATGCTCAGTTTTGCTGTGCATCTAAAATTGCTCTGAAAAAGGCTATTTAGAAGGAAACAATTTTAATAGATATACAGTAAAATGCAGGTTCATATTGACCTTCCTGGTTAGCATCTTTAACCTCTATTTTAAAAATACTGACAATATTTTCACATTAGGAGATTATTACTTAAAGATATTTTCCATAAGCAATTTTTATATAAAATTAAATAACCCAGGTGAGTGGAGGAACAAAATCTTCTTGAAAAGAATTTGTTACAAGAGTCCAATTTTGTAAGCAAACTTTCTATTTAGTATTGTTGCATGTTGTCGTATCTACATATTAGGTAGAGAAAATCGCTAAACCAGCCTGAGCAGTTCTGTTTAACTGTAAACTATTTTGCATGTTGTTACTAAATGATCACATATAAATCAGGTTAAGTCTAACTCAGCCCCAAATACAGAATCTTGGCAACAAAATTCAGGTAAGAGACTCTTCTACAGAGTGGCCCGTGGGAGAGAATAAGAACATGGTTTTTAAGAAAATCCCTAGGCACAGTTGAAAAATGATGATTATTTTCAGGTGATTATACCATTATCTTTAACAAATATGCTTCTGTGTTGAAAGATTCAGTTTTACTGTTGATTAAATCATCTGGAGGAGTAGAAAGGATTTAGGGGATTGAAAGTCAGGAGACCTAGGTTCTGACCTCTGACCTCATAACTGCAACAATCTGTGAGGGATTGGATGAGAAGCTTTCCTAAGGTTTCTCCATCCCTAACATTCCATTATTCATAATTCCATAATTCATAATGTGCAGTAGTAGCTTTTTGTTTTCTACATGCTAGATATTTATAATGTATCAGAAAGTTGAAACTTTAATGCTAAGCAGAGCAATCCAGAATTTCATAGGATTTTATCATTAAGACCTTACCCTTTATTTCCCAGAACAGCTCTAGGTCAGAAACCTGAGACTTTCACTGAAAAGATAGGTGCATTTGTTTTTAGCTAGGTGTATATTTGGCTTCAGAGTCCCAGCATCTTACAGCTTTTGTTGTTCTCTCTCTCTCCTTTCTAAGACTTTTTTTTTTTTTTAATGTGGACTATTTTCAAAGTCTTTATTGAATTTGTTATAATATTGCTTCTGTTTTATGTTTTGGTTTTTTTTGGTCCTGAGGCATGTGGGATCTTACCTCCCTGACTAGGGATCAAACCCCCACCCCCTACATCTGAAGGCAAAGTCTTAACCACTAGAACACCAGGGAAGTCCCTATGTTACACTCTTTTAAAAACTTTACTCAGTTTCTACAAATGTATCCAGTTTCCACTAGCCTTCCTATCTTGATCCTCACTGCTTCATTTTTCATTCTATCACTGTTGTAGTTAAATTTTCTTCTTTGAATAAAAGACAAATGCTACTACATTAATTGGTGAACCTTTTGGAAATGCTCAATAGAAAAATTTCCTCCCTCAGTGTGTCTCCAAAGATACCAGGCTCATTTCCCAAGAATTCTGCAAGGTCTTGTTAAAAATCTAGAAAGTTTATTTCCTTGGATATGTTCCTGTGTCTCCTAGCTTGTAGTCTATGGGAACTTGAATAGAATTTGTCCTGCTGTGGTGTGAAATCTTAATTATGTTGAACTGGTTCATAGTGCTTTTAAGGTCTATGGTATCCTTCTACTTTTCTGTCCATTCATTCTACTAATATTTGAGAGTTTGATATTGAAATTCCAACTAAAAATCTTAATTTATCTACTTAAAAATAATTGTGATATATAACAGAACTGTATGTAAGTTTGTTCTGTATTTTCTGTCTCCTGTAAATGCATTATCATACTTGAAGAAAAAAACCTAGAGATTTTTAACTACTTGTGGCATATACAAACTACTCAGATTTCATCTGGATCAAGGCCTAAGATGTTATGAAAATTGTCAGTCAAGATGACTATACCCAAAGAATTCTTGTGAATTAGCTTTGATGACAGCTGTTCTACTTTTCGGTACCCTATTGTAGCAGTTCTGGCATGTTAGCTACAGGCAGAAAGAAGGTTCTGATGTTCTCAGGAATGTAGAAATGGGGGCTCCACACTCACTGTGCCATAATTTCATAGTTTCTACCATGAACGTTTTTTTAAATCTCTTACCCTCTAGAATTCCTAGCTCAGGAATTTCCTCTTTTTCTCTCAGCAAATTTTTCTTTTTGACAGGATCCTGGCTAGTTTGTAATCCAGAAATTTTTATTGTATATTAGTTATTTTAGGCCATTGGATCAGTAATTCGGCATCTTTCATTTTCTGTTCCTCTGTTTTGCTTTTTATTTGGACCTATGGCACTTATCTCATTCCTTCACCCCCATCCCTCTATTAGGAAGAACTTTTCCTGACATTTATTCCTTTTCCAGCCTGTTTCACCATAAATTATTAAACTCTCCTCACCGCTCACACTCCCCAGCCCTCATACCCCAACTTCCATCCCTTCTTGTCCTTTCTGGTTCCAGAGTCATTTGTCTTTTCAGTAGCCGTACATGATAGGATAGGTTTTTTCACAAGAATTATAATATGCTGTATTGCACTTGAATTCTGGTGCTGAGAGACTGCTCCTGTCATTACATAGTGCAGCCTGCAGAGTTTCATTGTACTCAGGTAGAGAAACAAGTGCCGGTGTTACCTACTCTTGCCCATAAACATTAGGGCTGATTTTTTTTTTTTTTTAGGAGAAAGCAAGCCCTATTTCCTCCTTTTCTGAAAGCCACAGTTAAATTTCATGTGGCTTTTCGCTTTCCACTTTGGGTACATTCTTCATCTCTCAACAAATGTGCTTCAGACAAACTTGCCAAAGAACACACAGCTAAGAAGATGCAAAGCCAAGACTGAACTTGAGAAAGTTAATGACTGAAAGAAAAATGCTCTTTTTCAGCACTTCCCTGATTTTGCATCAACTAAAGTGTAATGTCTCTGTGAAATCTGTTGTGACCACATTACTACAGTTAAAGGTAAAAAGTAATGGTAGTGTAATAAATGAGCTGAATACAGATCTATTCAGAAAGAGGGAATGTGTTGATATGGGACCTTTTGGAATATAATACTTTAAGTTCCATGAAAAAAAAGCCTAAATAAAGTTGCACTTTACTCAATATGTTTGAAGTTCTAAGTAAATATGTAAACTGATTATGTTATAAATGTGTTAGGGGAGTTTCTCATTTAGGCAATCTTACAGTAAATTTTTAAGAGCAAATCATTCCTTTCTTATTTCGATTTTCAGTTTTGCTTCTGGCATACCAGGTATCATTTAAGAAGGCTATGCCTGTGAGGTTGCATGATCATTAACTAGTTTGTAATTTCTCCAACATGTATTTGAATACTGTGGTGTTTCATTGTTTCCCAAATGTTAGTATTTGCATACACTTTCACAATCTTCATTACATTGCTGCTATACAGCACCTGTATTGCTGTTTACTTACTTTTTTTCTGTGAATTGGTTCACATTTTTAACTCAAGTAGATTAATTTTTAAAAGAGACTTTGTATCACTACTGTAAATGTGAAATCAGCATAATTCACAATAAATAGAAATTAATAGTAAAATATTATTAAATTCTAGCTAGATACTATTCCTGTTGAAGGCTTCCATCTGAGGAGGATTAGAAAGCATTTTAATAGTGTGGAAGACACGTTCTTACCAGATTAGAGATATAACCTTGTAATCATAAGGATTGACAGAGAATTGAAAGGAAATAACTTTCTCACAAGGCAAGTCAATGTTATTTCGGGCTGTTTCTGTGTACCGTCAAAAATCCTTTTACTACCCACAAAATACTGTAATCCCATCAAGTATTCAGAATGAGCTCAAAAACTATTCATGAAAGCAGGAAAATCTCTGATGTCTGAGAAAGTCAATATCTGCTCTCTTTTGATCTGGCCAAATTCATAAACTTGGTTCTGTTTCCAGGCTAAAGAGGAAATGATGGACAATAGAAGCTACTCTAACATGCCAGACAAACTGCCTGTCTTCACTGATTCCTCCCACTTGCCACTGACCAGGTCCTTCTATCTGGACCCCATGGTCACGTTCCACCTCTACCCAGAAGGCCCAGTGCCATCCCCTTACTCGGAAAACTTGCCATTGCTGCCTTTTTCCAGTGACTCCCTGATTATGGAAAATTATGGTGAACCCTGTGCCTTCTCCTTCCCAATGCCTTATCCAAATTACAGAAGGTGCGACTATTCCTACGGGCCAGCCTTTATCCGGAAAAGGAATGAGCGGGAAAGGCAGCGGGTGAAATGTGTCAATGAAGGCTATGCTCAGCTCCGACATCATCTGCCAGAGGAGTATTTGGAGAAACGCCTCAGCAAAGTGGAAACCCTCAGAGCTGCCATCAAGTACATTAATTACCTCCAGTCCCTGCTGTACCCTGATGAGGCTGAGACCAAGAATAATCCCAGGAAAGGTTCCTCCATAATGGCAACCACCACCCGCCACTCTGACTCCATTTTTAGAATCATTTGATTCCATGTTTCCAAATAGAAACACTTTCACAAAATCTGGTCCCCTACATTATTCAGTAGTTTCCCTAATGTCATTTTTGTGTGGGCAGATAATAGTTCAAATGCTAACAGATGCTGGATATGTTTTACTTGGATTTCAGATGTACTAAACATTATCTTATGTAGACTGAGAAAATGCTTCTTAAGCTTTGGTGATTTCTTTCAAGAACATTAGGGAATCAGGAGTCCTGAAAATTCTCTATGCCTCTCAACTTGCCCTTCTCCCACGCTTGACCAGAGTCTCAGGTGTGAGAAACTCACAAAAGTAATGTAAAGGATGATTAATGCCTAGTCAATGCACTTTGCAGATGTTTCATGCTAAGCAGCACAATGAACCTTTCTTGATTTGTCAAAATTTGGTGAGTTTTATTACTTGGGGTTAGCAAGAAATTTACGCCTTACCCATAACATGATGGGGAAGTATTTTGGGGCTAAAGCAAAAGTAATTAACAAAACCTTGTTGTCATTTGAAATTATTTCAGAATCATCTTTGTCCTGCATGCAGCAGACATCCTCTGGTAGCTTAGTGTAGGGCCTAAGCGGGCAGGCTCTGCAGTCATATTGCTGTTTACATTCTGACTTTGCTGCCTCTCCCTGTGTCTTTTCAGTTCTTCATCCACAGAGAGAGTAACAGCAACTACCCCATATGTTTATTATGAGGATCACCAGCACCTGACACATAATGTTTTTATAATCATTATTTTTAAAAATTATTATTATCCTTTTTTTGTCCATAGCATCATCATTCTTCAGGTTCTCTAGGCCAGATAATGTGGGAACGACAGTGATCCCACCTGTCTTCGAGTCTTCCTTCAAAATGTCTATTTCTATTCCCAAGATGAGCTTCAGTGCTTCTGTCTTCCTTAACCCCCAGGTCCCATCTGTTACCAAGCCCAGGTAGGACTTCCAACACGCTGTCACATTCATTTCCACTGTCACCTCTTTTATGAAGTCTTTCCATCACAGCCATTACTTGTTCCTTTATTTTGCACACATATTTCCTTGCCATTCCCATCCTGCTATTTTGACTCCCCTTGCACACTTGTCTCTG
This sequence comes from Odocoileus virginianus, assembly GCF_023699985.2. Lineage (NCBI taxonomy): Eukaryota > Metazoa > Chordata > Mammalia > Artiodactyla > Cervidae > Odocoileus > Odocoileus virginianus. Next base: position 32,961,322 of record NC_069683.1, on the reverse strand, counting down.
TCTTCAGTAGACTGTGAGCTCCTTGAAGATAAGGACAAGTCTTAGTCAGTCCTGTATTTCCAGCACCCAGAAAAGAGCTCACATCAGGTAGGTGTCAAGAAATATTTGGTGGTGTTTTTTTTCTATTTCCATTCTGTCACATTGTGTCTGGATCACTGTTAACTCCCTGGCCTCTCAGGCTCTGTTCTCGACTGGTTCTATTTTCACTCTAATACTGTTTCTTAAAGTATTGTGCTGGCCAAAAAGTTTGTCTGACTTTTTCCATACGATGCTACAGAAAAAAACAAACGAATTTTTTTGCCAACCTAATATTTCATGTCACTTCATTGCTCAAACCTCATGACAACTGCCTTTTGACTATGACATTGTTGGACATTCATCTGCTTGATTTTCAAAGCTCCCACCAGTTTGGCCCCTTCCCATTGATTTTCCCATGACACTCCATTCCCCACCCCACCCCCAAAAGAAAATCACGTGTTGCAAATGCATCCTTCTCTCTTAGCTCTTGCTTCCTACCAAGATGGAATGGAATAATCTTTCTCCTTTCACCATTGAAATCCCACCTATCTTATTCAGGAATCCTTCTCTCATAGCCAGGGATCTAATTAGTCTTTCTTAGACTCTAACTTTGTGTACCAAATCACTCAGCCTTTTGAGCAACAGTCATTCTCCTGGCTGCAAAGTTAAGCTCTGTGAGGGTAGACATCAGTTAGGATGCTTTTGGCTGTGAGCAATACAAAATCTAACAAAAATTGGTATAATAAAAAAAGGGAGGATTTCCCTTTGCACTCCCACTGCAAGGGGTACAGGTTCAGACAAGGTTCAACACTGTCACCAAGAATCTGTGTTCTTTAGATCTATCCTCTCTGGGAACAGCTTCAGTGTCCCAAAAAGACTGTCAGGAGCTCCCAGAACTATAAGCTTTCTTATTCATGTATAGGAAGAAAGATAAATTCTATAACCAAGATTTCTAACAAAAGTCTTGAGATTCATGCTGACTGGAGAGGCAGGGGACATGCTGATACCTTAGAGGACAGGGGATGGAATGTGCTGATGGACACACATCAACAAGGGGTACACTCAGATTCACAACAGAAACAGGAACTGGTGGAAGGGGGGAATAGATGTGGTAGAGACACTCACAGATGTGCAATATGGCTGTCAGATGCCTTAAATACCAGCCTCCTCTGGATGTTCAAATGAAAGCGGAATCTGGACTTCTGTTCCTTTGGTCCCCGGTGTCCACTCCCACCACCCTAAGTTATCACCACACACCTGCTTCTCAGCAGTCCTGTGTCCTTCAGACAAACGTGCTCACGCTTTTGGTTATTTCATTTTAAACTACAAATTCTATCTTAGAGTCCTTAAGCCAACCAGTGGGTTCCCTCCACTCCAGCCTCCTGCCCACAGAGGCGGAAGGCAGATCAACAGCCTTGAGACTCTGTGGGGTCAGCCCCCTCCCTCCCAAGACTCTCCTAGATCCAGGAGGGCTTCCCACCGCCACTGACTCTTTAGCTGTGGAGAAGCTTAGCTTCTGGGAACTGATGCTACACTGGCCCTTCTCCTCAACACCACCTGTCAACACCACTCTCCAGAAAGGCGGTGAATAACCAACCCCCCACCCTCCCTTCCCGCCCATGCTGCCCAAGGCCCCAGTCTCCCCTCCGCACATGCTCAGTGCACTCCCTCTGGCCCAGCTGGCTGTATCCATGGCAACCTGCTTGGCAACCAGGAGTCGGTTGGGCTGAGGCCGTGAACTCCCAACTGTCGGAAGGGACCCAGGCTGAGGTGGAGGAGTCTGGCTGGGGCTGTGGTAAGTACTCTTGGGGTCAGAACCGTGGGCTTGGGCAGCAGCACACCCAACAGGGCCGAGCTGGGCTGGGCCCAGGGTGGCAGCTGTCGCCTCTGATCACATCTACGGAGGCCACCGCCCTGGGCTCTCAGCTCGGCCGAGTCAGTCCCCCAGGTGACCAGGTTAGGAGGGAAGTCTGTGGCTTGGGTTAGGGGTCAGTTTGTCATCAAGGGCTGGGATTTGTAAAAGGAAGTATGGTTTTAAAGCCCCGAAGTCTCTACAACTGGTGTGGAGGAGGGGGGGGGGTGTTTAAAAAAACTAACGTATATTGATTGAGCTACTTAAAGATTCCAGGTGCTTTCCACAGATCATCTCCAGGGCGTTAACTGACGCACCCAGGTGAAGTGAGCACGCAGCCAGCAGGCGGTGGACTGCCAGCTGGGTTTCTGGGAAATCACAGCTCTTGCTCTTTCAACCCCTCCCCTATTTCCTGGCAGGTGATGATTCTGGGGACACTCTGCGCGTGGTGGGAGCGGGTGGGGACGCGGAGAGCCCGCAAACAGCAGAGCTGAGCGCAGCCGCGAACCAGGCGCCCTCTGCTGGGCTGTGGGCTGCAGCTCAGGTAATAGAGCCGCTGGTTCTCAGGTTTCGCCGAGGTCTATGGACTCCTCCGCGGGGCCTGGGACGCCTTTGCCCAAATACTGCAGCGTGGCCACGACCCTGAAGGCCCCTGCCTGGGCGGGCACCGCTCTTCCCTGGGACCTCTCCTTCACCTGCCCCCTCGCCTGCCGAGCACCCTGGCTGACCCGGCACAGCCTCCTCACCAGGTACCCATCTGTGCTTCTTTTTTCCTCTCTGTTCTTGGCTCAAGATTGTGGGAGACATGATGGTCCAGGAGAGAGAGGACTTGCTTCCTGGGAAGGCCGAAAGGGTCCCTTACCCGTGTGCGCTGAGTTCCTTGGGTTATTATAATCGCCCCAACTGTACTCACGATAAATAAATACAAAGAGACTTGCCTGGAGGTGCAGTGTTTAGGACTCCAGGATTCCACTGCAGGGAACACGGGTTCGATCCGTGATTAGGGAACTAAGATCCTGCATGCCTCCATGTGCAGCCAAAATATAAATAAATAAAAATAAACTCTACCCCCAGCGACAAGGGTTGACATGGCTTTTGTCCCACTTTGTAGCAGAGGGGCTGATGTCAGAGTTGGCAGGTGTGGGAGAAGGCAGGCATCACCAGTTATAAAACTTCTGGCTCATTTTATCATCTTCTCTGAGACTTTCCCTGGCCCTATATGAGGAATTAGGTGAGGTGAGGTCTCCAGATCCCTCCTCAGGTTCCCCCAGTTGTCCTAGCTTTTTGTGAATGGTACTCAAAATTAGCTGTCTACAGTGAGAATACAAGAGGAGAAGGGAAGCTCAGCTCATAGGCACACACAAATTGTGCAAGTCCCATGCTATTCAAGTCAGTCTGCCCAGGCTTGAACCCTACAGCCCCCTTTCTTGTTTCACCCATGTGGACCATTTCCCTTCAAAGCCAGAGTTTAAACAGTCCTGTATCCTGTCTTGCCCACAAAAAATAAACACTTTTTTTTTTTCCCCCTGGAAAACCAAAACCTGATTCAACAATTCCCTATGGCTTGGTTTTGTCTACCAGAGTCCCCAGAGCCAGCTTCTCCTTTTCTCTGTCCCTCAGCCTCTTACTCAGCCCTGTGCTTCCCCTGCTCAGATACTTCTTCCTCTCTTCTGACTCCATGGTGCTCAGCCTCCTTGCAGTTTTGCTCCTTTGTCATCACCATCCAAGCCTCCACACCTCATCCTGGAATCCCGCACACCGCCTCAGGATCTCCCTTCCTGGAAGAAGGCTTTCCTGGTCTGCTATCTAGTATCAGAACCAGTGAATCTGGCCATCCCGTTATATATCCAGGCTAATCCCATTCTGATTACCTTGAAACAATTCCCAGGCCTTAAACAGCGATTCCCTTCACTCTCCTCTCCTTCTTTCTCTCCCAACAATTTACCTTATCTTACTGGAAGTCACAGATTGCCGCTCTTTACAGGGGCTCCTGTTCCATATCACCTTAACTGTCATGTTCTCCCCATGGTTCTGCTCAGACCTAACTTTGAAATGTGTTTCTTGATGGTTTTAGGGCTCGCTTTTCTCTACTTCCCTAATTCCATTTGCTTTTCCCCAGATACGCATCTTACTACCCGTGTCTCGACATTGCTGACCCAGCATGGCAGGGGCCTGGCTGGCTGGGAAGAGTTGGAGAAGCTGCTGACACATGGGTCCTGGCAAGAAGGGAACCAGATGGCTTTTATTACAGGGCTCAGATAAAGTCTGCTCCAGAGGCAAGTCCCTCAGTCCCATGTCTCCCTGTATGCTCCTCTGGGTGGCCCTGTCATACCTGATGTGCCTCAGCTGTTCAGTTTCTTAAATAAGCACAGATCTTCCATGGCCAGGATGTGGAAGTGAAAATGTAATGTCAGTGAGCGCATCAGTTTGCTAGGGCTGCATAGCAAAGTGGCACAAACTGAGTGGCTTTAACACTAGAAATTGATTCTTTCAGTTCTGGAGAGAACCAGGTGTGGTGATTCTGAGGGCTCTGGGGGAGGATCTGTTCTGTGCCCCTCTCCCAGCTTCTGGTGGTTTGCTGGCAATCTTTGATGCCCCTTGGCTTGTAGAAGCATCCCCCCGCACTTGGTCTTCATCTTCACTCGCTGTTCTCCCTGGGCTCACGTCTGTGTTCAAATTTCCCCTCTTTATAAGGACACCAGTCATTGGATTAGGGGCCCACTCTACTCAGTCATACTCAGTGTGACTTTGTCTTAAGTCATTAAGACTTAAGTGTGACACATTTTGAGGTCCTAGGGGCTCGGACATCAACATGAATTTTGAGGGGGGGACATAATTCAACCCATAACAGTGAAGAAAATGTACAGTAAAAGCACTTTGTTCAGGAAGATTCGATGTGTGGAGTTAGAAGCACCAGCCTAAGGGAAAGAGGAACCTCGCGTGCGCCTGTGTCCTTCCTCATGGGGGCACGGTCCCTGTGTGCTGGGGCCAAGCCTGGGCTTTACTTTGGTGACTGCTTGCTTCACTGGAACTTCTCTCTTTCTTTTCAGAGTCAGACTTTGTGAATGTGGGTCCATAGAGGGAAAACTAGTGTGATTTATAAAAAAATATATGTTATAGAATTTCCAATCAAAAGTCATTTTGTCATTTTCCAGTCACTAATATGTGATTTCAAATGAAATATCAGCAGGAGTTTGCTCAAATATAGATTCTGTCTGGTGACTAGATAAAAGTTAATTTGTAACCACACTTTATCTCTCTTCAAAAATCATACTGAGTTCTCCAAACAGCTTGATCTTTTAATTAGCTCAGGAGTCCTCCTGCCCTCCCTGTCAGGAGGCTCATTCCTTCCTTGGCCCCACCTCCCGTCATGGACCTGCAGGCAGTGCACAGGGCTGCCCCGGGAGCAGCCGTAGCTGTCCTTGCCTGACAGGGCCTGTGGGTGATACCCCACCCCCTGGCTGGTCCAGGACACAGGGACAACACTTCCTGGGAGGGCTGGGAGAAGAGGGGTGCTTTGCGGAAAGATGGAGAGGACCCAGTTTACTCCTATGAATTGCAGACCAAAAATAAAGAAAGGAGAAAAGAAAAACAGGAAAAGAAAGGGCACAGGAAGAGAAAGGCAGGAAGTGATAAACAAGAGTTGCCACAGCAAGAAGCAGAGGGAGAGCCTCTGCCTCATAGCCGGCCTGTCCCTGCCGTAGTGGGCTCCAGCAGCACCTGGCCTGGCCCCTTCCCTAGCTGGCCTCTGCTGTGTGGGAGGGAGACCCTCAGCCTGGCTCTGGGCGATGTAGGGAACCATGAGGCTCCCTGTGGTGCTTCCTAAGGCCAGGTATTATTCTGAATATTTTCCTTCCCACAGTTGGAGAGGCAGGGGGTCCTGCTGGTGGAATTTGAGGCTCCCCTTGTCACAGGCCCAGAGCTGCCAGCCCAGCGGCAGAGCGTGGTCTTTGAGGAAGATGTCATTCAGTTCTCGCCAACCATGGAATACTCACTGCGACCTGGGGACAAGGTGCTGGCACCCTGGGGCCCTGACCAACAACGCTATGGTCCTGGCACTGTTCTCTTGGGCCTGGAGGCAAGAGACCCCCAGAGAGGTAAGGGAGCTGCTCTGGGGCTCCCCAGGAGCCAGGCTGGTGATCAGGCTGAGGAAGGAGCAAAGCGGGTGTCTCTATAGCTTAGGGGCCTTAGGGGCTTGAGGAAATCCTTACCCTTTCACTTGCAGCTACATCCCGAGGGTGGCCACAGACAGACAAATCATATTTTTCTGATTATAAAATATTTTTTATCAGAGCAAAATCACCCAAGGCTACTATGTCTATGTTGGTTACCTGACCTATGGTGTGGTGAGGTTATCCAGAGGTCACACCTATAATCATGACTGGTCCCCCACCATGTCATTCGGGGATGGATACAGTGTCCCCTTGTGTGAGGCCGGCCAGGCAGCATCATAATTCAGAGAACCACAGAGGAGGCTCCTCCTCCCCTCCTCCTACCTGAGGAGGCATTTTGGTTTTGATGAGAAAACGGAGACATGGAGGCACAGGATGGGGAGGTAAACATGGGGCAGGTGAGGAACGTCCCTGGCGGGCTTTGCAGGGAGACTTGCGCGTGAGACAGCAGGCAAAGCTGAGGGGCTCTGCTGAGGCTTTGCTTCTGGGGAGAAGAGAACCCTTAACCTTGATGTGGAGGAGGCGGTTGTAACACAATGTTGCCCTTCTCTGTTACATAGCATCCCCCAAAGAAGAAGAAATTACTGTTCACTTCTGGAATGGCAGGACCGCACCAGTGCCTCTCAGAGGGGTCCAGTGGGTGCCCCCGGCTGTCTGGAAGAAGGCTGTGGACGGGCTGCACAAGCCTTACGCCAGGGAGCACCCCAGGCCTCTCGTCTGGGCCCCTTGCTGCTCTCTGGTGGGGCCGGTCGCTGGATTGGTCACCAGCGGGCTTCCTTGGAGCCCTCCGTTCCTGTGTGCTCCCTGCTACCCACATGCCAGCTGCCAGCTGCTAGTCCAGGGCTGCCTCTGCTGCTGCCCCCTGGCTGGACCCATCTGGTGGCCTCTAATCAGGACCTCAGGGGTCACCGCCAGAGAACCTCCAGAAGCGGAGCTGAAGCCCACAGCCCAGCTTTTGCCCCTGGAGAATCCTAAGGAGGAAGAAGTGGCAGTGCAGGCTCCCATGGCTGTTTCCTCCTCCTCCGCCTCCTCTTCTGAAGACGAGGATTTGGAGAATGAGCTGGAGATGGGCCCCCCTCAGAGGCTGCTGGTGGACAGCACAGTCAACACGGACCCCATCCTTCTCGAGAAGTCTCCAGGGAAGCAGGGTGGCCTCTGCCAGCCTGAGTGGAGGTACTGGAGGAGAAACGGGCCTGAGCCGCACCCGGGGAAGCCAGGTAGGTCTTTTCCTAGGGTGGGGCTGAGGCCCCTGCCTCCCGTCCCCTCCGCAACCCCCTCTTTGCGGGATTGGGGGGGGTGGCCTCTCAGGAATCTGATACTCATGTCTGCTGTGATGGAAACTGGAAGTAACACTGGGGGGGTGTGGTCATACAGAAGGGAGGCTGTGATAAGAGGGAAGTAGTGGGCTTTATTGATTAAATGGAAAACTAACAAGAAAGGATGGGCCAATCTTGGTGCTAAGCTTTGCATCCCTATTTGACAACTGTACTTTCTTTTTTCACTAGTTTCTACTGGCAGGACACTGCCATTGTCCGTTTGTACCCTTCCCTCCTTCACTTTCCTTGGAGGCTGTGATTTTTCTCTACATGCGCAGTCAGAATGCCTCCACATGTTGATTAGAGTCTTCAAGGCCCTGAGAACTCAGAAACTGGTCTTTAAACACTGGTCATCAGACCCTACTCTTCATATTAGCCCCTGAGGAAGTCAGAATGGGAAGAACCAGGCACAGCCTTAATCATCTCACTCTACCATGGAGAGGGGAGGCAATGTCATTGTGAGCAATCTGCAGCCACCCCCGAACTTCTCTACCCAAGCAAAGACCCGTGTGACATGCCCTTGTAGGTTTAGGGTAGTGTATCACTGATAATGCCTCATGCCATGCAATTTAAATTCCCAATGTGGCCCAGAAAGAGCAGATGCCTAAGGCAGCTGGCAGAGCTTTATGAAGGAGATGACTTGCCCTAGCCAGCCCTAGACTAGATTCTTGGGGCCCTGGGATGACTAATTCAACCTTCGGTGAACTAAATGAACATTCAACCTGGGGGAGGGATACTGAGGGTTAAAGAATACCACTGCTAAGGGTGTAAGGATCTGTAGATACTGCCCACTCTGGGACTCACTGTGAGTCCCCATTTGAAGCCATTGCCCTATTTCCAGGATATCCTGCTTAATCAGGACCTGTCAGTCCACAGGAATTTCAGTCTTGCTCCAGGCATAAGGACTTTATTAGTCTTCCATTTCAGGAAGCTGAGAAATTGTTTCTACAGTGAGAAACTTTCTTGGTGACTCCTCTGAATCCCTGGCCTTTGGAGTGGGCAGGGATAGACATATTAGTTGCTGATTTGTTTTTGTTTGGCTGCGTTGGGTCTTAGTTGTGGCACCCAGGGTCTTCATCGTGTCATGGAGGATCTTTCCTGGTACAGCACATGGACTCTCTTAACTGTGGTACATGGTTTAGATGCCCTGCGGCATGTGGGATCTTAGTTCCCCAACCAGGGATTGAACCCGGATCCCCTGCATTGCAAGAATTCTTAACCACTGGACCACCAGAGAAATCCCAACTGCTGTTGTATTTTATATGATGGTTTCTTCCTTAGGTTTCAAGGTGTGGGATCTTTCCCCCATGTCTGAGAGGGAATAACTAGAGGGACAGGAATCTAGCTATGACCAGTGGAGCTTTTCCTCCACTCTCTGAGGACACTTTGTATAGAAAATGTCAAGATGGGGCAGGGAGAGCTTCCTGGACTTCTTTCCTCACAGTGAAAGGCCCTGGAAGAAGTGCTTGAAAACAGGTTTCTATAGGTGTGCCCTCCAACAAGTAATAATATAAAGAAAATAGTGCCCAAATCTAGAGTTTTCAAGTTAAATTCTCCATGGCTTCCACTGCCTCCTGCTTCAGCACAGACTTAACAGAAAGAAAAGCTGTACCTATCCAACAGGGAGTAGCCTGTGGGGAGCAACTGAGATAGGATGAGGCCCTGCCTCATGGAGAGGCAGGCCAGTGGGGTAGCCAGAGTGCCATGGTGTGCAGACCTGCCCTGGTTCCAGGCCTGCATTCCCATGGCTTGCTCCATGGCATTCTATCCAGACTGTTCCAAACCCAACTGAGTCCAGACCAATCTTTCCTGGCCCCAATGTACACTGCTCTTATCTCCACCACCCAACCACCTACACCTACATTCAGCCTCTTTCCCCATTACTGTATTCAAACAGATCCTCTCTAAAGTACCCTGCATCCCCAAATAAATTCTAATAATTGGCCATAAAGAGAAATAGAGTATCTTCAGGTACTTGGCCTGGCTTTCCTCTAGGTTATTGGACCATTTGTTATGCTCCAGGCAAAGGTTAATTCTTGGAGTGGAACCATGATAATCAGTGAGCCTGCCCTCTGCCAAGTCCCACACCTGCACTCAAAGCTATGGAGAATAAGCCCGACCAGCCCTCATCCCAGATGGACGCTGTGCCTTACTAACCAGTGAGATGAAGCGTGTAAAAGGACATGTGTGCTGGGCTGGAAACCATGGCAAACACCAGAGGTTTTCTTCTCTCCCTTCCAGATCTTGTTCCCGTTTAAGAAAATGTGCTGCTTTGCTTCTCCTCATTGTGCTTGAGTGTCACCAAGAACTAACACTTGCCAGTCTGGTCTGAGGCTCTGCCCCCTAAGGATCCTCTTGTATGGGGTCCCCCCGCCTGCCACACTTTTGGCTCCTTTTAGTTACAGGCTGAGAGGTCACTGTCTGATCCTAACCTAACAAACCTGGGGGCAGGATTCCTGCCAGCAGACATGCTGCTCTCCTCCCTCGCTTATGACTGAAACAGGGTTCAGACAGTTAAGGGATTCTGTGTCCTTGATTTAGTCCTACCCAAGTCATCAGGACTAACCCCATCAACATGGTAGCATATTCAACTAACTGAATTTTGGGTTCAGGAATAAGACTTTGCAGCACTCAGAAAGATGAGAAGAGCAACAGACAGCAGAGAGAGAAACCTGCTGCAGCGGGGAGTCCCAGGGAGCTGGCCCTGGACGTCACTGGCATGAAGCCGCTACAGATCCTGCCCAAGGAAGCCGAACGCAGAAAACTGAGTCAGGGTACTGCTGCACATCAGGGGGGTCAGAACTCCCCCTAGACTAAAGCCCCATGGATCAAGGTAAAGCAGAATGGCTGGAAAGGGGCTTCTGAAGGGCTCTTTCCATGGTTCTTTGATCTTTTGGAGTCAAACCCACAATCTTGCATATGATTTCAGAAGGCTTGCAGGACCCACAAATTTCATCACTGGCTTCTTGGGGGTACAAGGATCCCTGTTTAAGTGACCCCTCTACTTGAGGATGGTGGGTATGGGTCTGCTTTATTAGGCCTTCTGTCCATGAGTCTGGTCCTCACTAGGAATGCTAAGACAGCTCTACTTAAAACTTTGTTTTCATCATATAAAATACTGGCCTTTTTTCTGAGGCAAAACTTAAGTTCAAAACAAGGTGAAAATCCTAGGCAGTTAAACTGAGATGCAACAGTACTGTTGGTGTGCTAGCTTAAAGACGCTTAGGACACAGCAATGACTTCATAATTTTAAGGATCAAAAGTCACTGATTTTTAAAGTCAGCATAAGACTCTCAGTGTTTGTTTTTTTCTCTTATAGGAAGCTAAAGAGGAGAGGTGGAGCTACAGAGTGGCTGACAAGGCACCCTTCAACAGAAACAGCACAGCCAGGGCCACAGATGACAGTCCAATGAGCAGCAGCATCCTCACCTGTCCTGAGGGGCACAGGAAGTGCCCAGGGCTCCCTGCCAGGGGCCGGGTGAGACCTGCTTGAGGATGCCTCTTCCACAGAGGCTACAGAATGTGGCTGGCCTGCTTTGGGCAAATGTGTCCACAGCCTCTCTGCTATCTTCTCATAAAGCCTCAATTGTACAAGAGTGACGTTTTGTTTCCCTTCTTAATGCCAATAAAAAGGAATTTTCTTCATTTCCAAATCTCTCCCTTTATTATCATAATTAACCTTTGCTTGGAAAGCAAGCTGTAAAAACTATTCAGACAGCATCATTACATTATTACTTTCAGGCAGAAGAGGGTGAGGGGACTTTCAAGTTAAAATAGGCACTGAAAGGGACACACCCCAGTTCCTAGGAAGGCTGACCCTCTACAGTCGGCACTAAAGGCAGGATTGATGTGTACATATTAAGAATATACAGTAGCTTTATTCTTCTTGATACTTAGAAAAAGGTGATGTGATGCCTGTGATGGTCAACATCATATGGGGAAGACCAAGTCCACACTTTGTCCGGAATCAACTGCTACCACGTGAGTCTTTTTGGTCAAGTCATCTGCACCCACAGTGACGGAATAGGTCCCTGGATATACCTCTATGTAGAGGTCCTTAGAGATGTTCTCAGCCTGCAAGGAAAAGCAGATATTACCAGTTTAGAGGTTTTATGTCCTGGTGCTGTCAGGGCACCTTGTGTGTGATGCAGTGAGAGGCACTAACGAGGGAGACGGAGGTTCTGCTTTCTACACCTGGCTTGGCCACGCAACAGGACTGCCATTCAGGCTGGTCTCACCCTCTCTTTATGCTTGTCTCCTTAATGCTAAAATTAGCGCACAAGAATGTATGTGAAAATGCTGAGTTGTTGCAGGAACATGAAGAATCATAAAAGGACACACTGGTTGGAGTATAAAGGTAAAAATCAGGTGGAGGGAAAGGCTAATGACTATTGCTTTGGGGCTCAAAAGTAGGCAGTAGCACCTGTTAGCACAGACCAGCAGTAATAGCAAGGCACTGCAGGATGATGCAAAGCATTCTTTTTAGGTGTGCTTTGCTAAATTCATTATTAGAATGAAACATTTCTCCTAAAGCTGAGACTATGAATAGATCCCATTTTGTCATGCAGCAAGTTGGCCGGCTGGCTAACGTCCTCCCTTGGAGGGCTGGTTCTCCCATACAGATGGTCCCTGACTTACAACAGTCTGACTCATGTGTGTTTTTTTTAAAAATTTTACCATAATGTGAATGTGATATGCATTCAGTAGAAACTGTACTTTCAATTTTGATCTTTTCGCAGGCTACTGTGATGCTGTGGCAGCAGTGAGCGATCTCCCAGTCAACGTGCAACCACGAGAGTAAACAACTGATACACTTATAACCATTATACCCATACAGCCGCTCTCCTTTTCACCTTCAGTGCAGTATTTGATAAATTACATGAACTATTCAAAACTTCACCATCAAGTAGGTTTTGTGTTAGATGATTTTGCCCAACTGCAGGGTATATAAGTGTTCTGTGCATGTTTAAGGCAGGCGAGGCGAAACTATGACTTTCAGTAGCTTAGGGATTTAAGTACACTTTTGATTTATGATATTTTCAACTTATGATGGATTTATCAGGATGTAAGTTGAAGAAGATCTAAAGGGCAAAACACGGGAAGCTGGAGTTAATGAAAAGACTTATGTTTAGAGCTGAGCTGAGCACAAGCCATCCTGCAAGGATAGACTTCAGGCCTGGCTTGGAAGGGTCAGGACAGATCTGCAGGCAGAGGAGGGGTCCCAGCTCAAATGGCTAAAGAGCAAAATCACAAACCAGAAATGAGCCTGTAATTAAGAGCCAAAGCTGCTCTCCCACAGCGGGGAGACCACTACATGCTCACTCAATGCTTAGAAGGAGCCACAGACAGAAGATGTCATTTCTATACCACCCCTGGGGATGGGGGACCAAACTACTGGCCAGTGAATTCTGCTGGGAGGACTACATGATAATATTTATACTTTTACGAAACTTCCTCTCTTCCCATCTTACAAATGAATTTGAAGCCAAGTGTTTCCAAAGATGCTTTATGCTATATCCTTTCACGCCCAGTTACTGCAAAACTGGAGGCTTATCATTTAAGTGACGTGAATGTATATAAGGCCACAACTACTTATTGATCAACTATGAAAAGAAAAGGTTTCAGGAAATACAGCTATATTAGAATTGGCAGAAAGTCAAGGACGCTCTGTTTGTCAGCATAAAAAGGGGTAAGATTGGCATGTGATTTCAACACTGTGAATATCAGGAAGAAGAGCATTACCAAAATCCAGCCATTAATGGAGGCATCTAAGCCTAACAACTTGTACTAGAAGCAGAATAGTCTTAGTTGCTTCTAACTCTAGTATATTCTGAATCCAGGCTAGGAGTACACTGTAGACCAACAAAAATTAAACTACTACTGCAACATAAGACGTTCCACTCCTCAGAATTCAGCCCTTCCAAATTCCAGAAGATTCCCTGGGTTAATGAACTAATGAGTATTTTATCCTGAAAAACTCATCTTTGTATGTTTTCACACAGAAACATTTGTGGAAAATAGGAACAAACTCCTTTAAATGTTTTGGAACCCGATCTAGCTGAATGTATATGTTTCAGAATTTCAGCCATGGTTTTCACTTCATAAGCAGGAGGGTCAGGCCCCTCCTGCTGCTTAAACAGATGGTGAAATTCCATCAGGGCCCAGTGCCAGCCCAGCTGAGCTGTAGGAATGGAGTTATGAATGCTGTGCATTCTTTCCGACCACAACTATGAGTTGAGGCACAAACACTATCTCTGAAATTTCAAGGGAAGGAAGGATACCAAGAAAATATAATTTTACAGTCAACTAAAATGCTGCACACTTTCCCCAAGGGTAAAAATATCCCAACTTAAAAATAATATGGATCCAACACAAAGAACCCTGTTATAACCCGGTCAGCTGATTCATGGACAGCAGTGGTGGGGAAGCCCAGTGCCCTAGAAGTTCTGTACTCACAGACTGGGATGCCTTCAGCACACACTCTGACACCTGATGCATGCCTCCAACACTAAGGCCTGCGTCTTTTCTCTGAAGAGTGAGGTGGAAACACTGATGAGGGCCCAAACTTTGACTTCTGGATGGTAAAGAGAAATTTTTTCCTACTTAATGAGGAACTAATGATTGTACTGTCACTGTTTTCCAAGTTGTCACTAAGTTCTTAAGGCTTTTAGTGATTTCTGTGAAGTACTTTTAGTCAGATGTTTACCATCACTACCTTTTATCCTTACATGGGCTTTGGAGAAAGACAGACCTGAGTTTGAATCTTAACCCTGCCATTTATTGAGAGGGACAGATTAACATCTCTTAAGTTTTGATTTCTAGGCTATAACCTGGGGATACTAGACTGTAGGAAAGATTTAAAGTGTAAAAGTGATTGACGTTTAACAGGCTTTCAGAAAATAGAATTCTCTTCTGTGCTTCTCCCAGCAGTGGGAGTACTAGAGAGGAAGAGGCTGAACTGAGAAAGTCAATTTCCCTTAGAGTCATCAACTTACATTATATAGGAAGGGAGGGGAGGGATACAAATGACTCTTGCACACGTGTAAGCTCCCTTAGGGTCAGGTGCTCTTAAGGGGGCCTGGATCAGGCCAGAAATGGGAGCCCTGGATCCAGGCCCTGGTGCTGCCACTCGCACCTCAGGCCAGGGAAACGGGAGGGACTTCTGGCACACAGCCAGTCCTCGCTCATATCCCTGTGGCCACTCTCCTGTCCCTTCTCAAAACAGAGGGGTCAGGAATCCAACCTGTGGATTAGACTCTGGACTTAAGTTTGCTACCTTTGAGTACAACTAGAGGAGCTAAAAACAAAAACAAGAAAAACCAACTCTTCCCAGAAACAATAACAAAGGACTCCTGTTGAATCAGTTCAACAAGTAGAGTCTTTTAGACTTCCCAGAGTGACATGTGGTAAGACAGGGAATTCATAGTGAGAAGCCTGTAACTGTTATCTTTAGGAAAAGGATGTTGTTAAAAGAGACCCCCTCCTTGCACTTCCTTTTTTAAAATTACCAAAGATATGATACTTATCACTACTTTATTAAAAAAATTTTTTTTTGGTAAAATACATGATGATTAAAAGTCTCTTTCATATCTCTAGATGTAGAAGAGGATATCTGAAGCGCTTTTTGTTAAGCCTGCTCAAGAATCCCTTGGCCCAGCATTGTCACTGAAGGTCCTATAGTGGCATCAATCGTGTATGTTGGACAAAAACTCCTTATTTCATGTTCCCTGCTGTAAATTCTCCGAAGAGAAACATTTCCATAAAGTGCTGTCATGTTGAGTCACCCAGCCACCCAGTAACACAATCCAGCAGAAGCTCTAGGATGTAGGGCCTCCCATTTTGGGAGGCGGAGGGCACAGCACAGCTGAGGATACATACCTGACCACGCCCTGCATCAGAGCACAGGTGTAGCTCCGATGTCCCTCTGTGATAGCGGTAGACGTGGGGTGCCCCTCCTTCCTCTGGTGCAGATGAGTAATACTTCTAGAGAGGTAACGTGGAAGACATTGGGTAACCAAAGAGTCTGGTCAGATTTTCAAAAAACACCCTGTTACTTGGGCAAATTATGGTTAAGAAGAGAAGCAAGAGAGCAAAGGTAAATTACCTGCCCTCCCAAGAAGCCTCTTAAGTCATGTAACAAATCAGCCTGCGTAAAGTGACTGTAGAGAAGGAAACTGCAGTTGGCATTACTTTGCTGCCATCTGCTGCCTCTGCAGGGCAAGAACTCGGGCAACTCAAGCTGGGTAGGACCATGCTCTCTGTCAGGTTAAATAGTTTTCACAACATCCTCACTCTGATATCAATACACAAGCCATTTCATCTCTATTCATGACAAGTTATGACAAACAGGTCCGTGTTTACTAAGTCTCAGGCAAGGACAAGAGAAGAGAGAGGTGCATCTGTTGGCAATTTAGAAATACAACAGGAAATACAACCACTAAACAGCCGTTCTCCCCATGTGGAGGAGGGGAGGGAGTAATCTCTGATTTAGGCAAAATCATCCAAAGGATCAGAAAGCAGTTTTTTTCCTTGTCTACTTCCTTTCTCCCCCTCCAAGTTAACCTTAGACTTGCCCTTGATAGTGACTAATGTCGAGGACATCATAAGCTTGCCTGTTTGGAACAAAGGGTAGGGAGAATGTTTAAGGCAAGAGACCAAAAGAATGAGAAGCTGGGAAAAGCGCGTTAGGACATGAATATAATGATGTAACTTAGGGGCTGCTTCAAAATTCTGAAAATGAACTCAGAACACTGTTCTTAATTCTATTTCTAGAGAGCCAAGGAGTTCTGAGCCTCCATTCTTTAATGGAGACTTGAACTGAAGCATGAACTGAAAACCAAAGTGAAGAATACCAATTTACTAAACCTCAAACCAAAGACAAATATTATTCCTTTTACTGAACCATGAACAAAAGTGTTTAACTTCATCACTTTATAGTAGAGCCAAAGTTATGGATTTTTCTAAAACCATTTCACAGAATAAGAACATAAAAATACTCTCTGAACTGTATCTCATTGGTTGGAATCCTATTCTTGGAGTCGTAAGGATTTTATAAAAGATGTAGAAACATTAGTTTTTTTTATTTCAATATTACATTATGAAATTGAAAAGCAGGATAGAAACGAGGTATTTTCTTCCTTCTGTCATGGAGACCAGCACCCTTACACCCACATAAGAATCATAAAATGTTAGGCTGGACAAGACCACAGAGTCTGTTTTAAGTCCTAGAAGACACAGAGTACCTTCCACGCAGGTGATTTTCTTGAATGTTGGCTGGTCCACCTTCAACATTCCCTTAAAGTACTTAGAGATGACCTTAGTGTATGCTTTTGAGAAGAGTATCTTTAAAACCTTTGTTCACCCATTTTAATGAATGGAACCGAAAATCTCACATAGGTCCTCTGTGCTACAGTTTATGGCAATTTCCTGGCATTCATCTTTCAGTGGAAACTGAAGAAACAGACTAAAAGGGCTGGAAAGGACTTGAACATTGTCAATTTACCACAGGGAATGTAATGCTGAGAAACTAACTGGCCTAAGGCATTAGAGCCAGCAAGTGGCAGAATACAGGTCAGATTCCTGGGATGCCACCCCTGCCATTAAGCCACACTACCTCTGATGAGGGCACTGCGTCTGTGCCACAAATCAGCTTTGTAGCCAACAAGTGATATGGACCCAAAGGGACATACTTAAAAACTATGTTATCAGGGACTTGGAAAAGAGATTAAAATCTAATGGAGGGATTTTGTTTCAATTTTTGCTTTGAAAACAGACTCAGTTTCAATTTAGAGTGATTCTACAGATTAAAAAAAGTTTAGTTCAAAGTTTTAAAAACTTCTTATGTTTGGTCTTACTTTGGAATTCAGCAAATAAGCACCCACACCCCCATCTAAAAACAATAGTGAGGGCAGAACTTTTCTGCCTTGTTCATTGCTGTAATCTCCTAACAGCTAAAGCTAGGCAGTCTGTATTTGTTGAATGAACTGTAAACTGGATTTATCACCTGTGGTAAATCCTTGGCTAATTACAACCCACCCAGGAAGGCAGGACCGGGTGAACAGACTGGGTGCAGATTCTTCCTAAATTCTACAAAAATCCACTTTGTGATCCATCAGCAGGCAGATCAGGGGCATGTTTTGGCTTACACCAACTTACCCCGCACTGACTTGACGTATAGTTCATGTACTCAGCCATTGTTCTGAAGGAAGCACTGAGGGACGGGTGTCTGTCTTCTCTCTATTTGAATAAACGGCAAATCACAGGTGAGATCTGTATTCCCTACTGGAGAAGGAAATCATTTTGGAAATACCTTCCTTTTTACTTTTTGAAAGGGCTCTGCAAGTTTAAATTAGTAAAAGGATCTTATTGAGAAAGAATTCCAACTCTAAAAGGAATACACACAGACGCAATTTTTCCAGGACAAAGGTTTGCTGGCTTTCCTCGAATATCGAATGATAGCCTCAAAGAATTGTGTTAAAAATAACCAACCAGGGCCGAGCACTAGCGGTACCTAGCGGTGTCCTAAAGCTACCCACTAAGAATCTGTCAAATGTCAACAGTTTTCAAGACTTTCCGGTTCACTGTCCTGATACACAGCAGCTTCCGCAAGCACAGGATCCCTCGGGTCCCAGCGTGTGGCGTGCCCTGGTTCTCAGCAAGCCGCTGCTGAGGGAATGAATGGGCTGGTTCACAGCACAGAGGCCCTCACCTTTCCTGGGAGAAGGCGCTGGGGGCTGGCTGCCGGCCCTCTTTCCCCGTAGTACCGCACCCGGGAAACGATCCCCACGCTGCCTTTGGGAAGCTCCATCGAAGGCCAGTCCACCGCCCTCCTCTTGGCCCGCTCCAGCACTTCCTGACCCAGCCTAGCCGAACGCTGCAGGGAACGTCGGTCCACCCCGTTCAGCGCCGCGGCCACCAAACAGCTCTCCATGTCTCCCTGCGAGGGAACATACACACAAACACGGGCGAGTCAGCGGAGCGCCAGACGCCGCTCCATTTCGGGGTCGGACCGAGAGCCTCGACCTCCCTGGCGACCACTGCCCCCGGCTGCGCCCAACGCGCTCTCCAGCCGGCGCCCTGTCAGGGCCTAAGGGGTGCGCTCTCACTCCCTCCATTTCCAAGGCCTTTTCCCCTCGCTTCAGACCCCTCACCCTGTCGGCCTCTCAAGGCGCATGCGCCCCGCGCACAGTCGGCGAGAGAGGACTGGTTCTGGAACACCCTGCGCCGGCGCAGCAGGCCATTGGCCGGGTGGTGGTGAGGGGCGTGGCCGGTGCGGTGGAGTGTGCAGCCGGCGACCCACACACCTTCTTGCGACCAACTTGCAGCCTCTGCGAGTTGGTTGTCCGGTTAACTGCCTGAATGCAGGGGGCGGGGTCTGGCGGCGGGCGAGGCGGGGGCCCGGTGGCTGAAGCTGTCTGTCCACCTTGTTGCAGGAGCCTCTGGGTCAGGACCTGGCCCTTAGAAACTGTCTCCACGCTTAACGCGGGGAGAGTGTTAGTCGCTCTGTCGAGTCCCACTCTTTGCGACCCCCATGGGCTGTAGCCCGCCATTCTCATCCGTTCATGGGATTTTCCAGGCAAGAATACTGGAGTGGTTGCCATTTCCTTCTCCAGGGATCGAACCCAAGTCTCCTGCATTGCAGCCAGACTCTTTACCGTCTGAGCCAATTACGTTCTAGCGGGGAACCTGATTTAAAGCCAGGTGGTCCCTTGTTGGGCTAATAAATTGTGGGGAATAAGATGCATGCCTCCAGGCACCTCGTAATGCCGTGTCTTGGGATATCGCTACTCTGAAACGTGGTTTGATTGAGGAGATGACCAGGACAGGCCAAACAGTGCAGGTGCCACAGTGGCATTTGGAGAAGGGAGTCCAGCAGGCTGTGGGCTCTGGGATGGGCGGCCCACAGGGCCAGGGGCACCTGCATTGTGTGTTGTTGAGTCGCCAAGTTGTGTGCAAGTCTTTGTGACCCATGGACTCCAGCATGCCATGGGTTGTGTTTAGGGTCTCGTAATCCCCTCGTGGTAGCTTCCTCACACCTCCGGTGAGAAGTACACACTCACATCATTTTCTTTTCTTTAAAAATTATTTATTTATTTATTTTTGGCTTCGCTGGGTCTTTGTGGCTATGCACGAGCTCTTCTTTAGTTGTGGCCAGCGGGGGCTACTTTTCGTTGCCTGTGGGGGCTTCTTATTGCGGTGGCTTCTCTTTGTTGGAGAGCTTAGGCTCTAGGGCACGTGGGCTCAGTAGTGGTGACTGGCTCCCAGCCTTTTTAGTTGCCCCCAACTCACACCTTTTTGAAGGCCGTTTCTGGGCATGGGAGTTCACCTTTCAAGAATACCACCCCCCCCACCCCCCCCACCCCCCCCCCCGCCACGTTTAAGTAAGGAGCTATGCATCCTTACCTTCCACTCCATGCTGCCGGTTATGTGGTAGGAGATACAAGGTCTCATTGCTAATTAACGACTTGGCTACACCACCCTGGCGCGCAGCAAATCGCTGCCTCTCAGGAGGGACGAATTTAAGAGACAGGACTTTCTCAGTGCTGAGCTGAGCAGTGCTGAGCATCGTCAGCAGATGGCTTGTTTAGCAATTCTGAGTTACCAGGTGTGTATGAGGCTTTTACTACAAACCCCATCTGCCTTTTTGTTCATTTCCTGGTTTCCTCTCCCTGAACAAAACTGAATGGAAATCTTCATTATCCTTGGGATAGTTTTCATTGTAGGAGTTTTCTGAAACTTTATCTCAGTAAGTGTTTATCAGGTACCTCTTTTAGAACACAGTGGTTATATGCACAGGGTCTTGAATATCCAGTCTGTAGAGCTGAGTTTGAATGCAGACTCTGACACTTTTTTGTTGTGTGATTCCAGGCAAACAAATTATTGATAACTTCTTTGAGCTTCACTTTTCCTCATCTCTATACTAGAGAACAGCAACAGTACCAATTGCCATAGACTGTGAGCTTGAGGACAGGCACCGTATCTGTCTTGTTTACTGAGTTTAAAGTGAATCTAGTATTTTCTCCCTCACAGAAGAGGCTGAAAATAAGATTGAATGCATGAATAGGGCTGCTGTAAGGATTTTGTGAGAAAATTCCTATATAATACTAAGCACAATGCCTTGTCAAGAATAAGTACTTCATCGATGTAGCGTTATGTGCCAGGTGCTATCCTAGGAGTGGTTGAGAATACAGAATACAAAGGAGAATTAAAAAGATGCACATAAAATCTGTAATGCTAGAAATAAAATATTAACATTTTGTCCATAAGCTGTTTGCCATAAGATTGATCCAGATAAAGTGAACGAATAAATATTGTTCAGCTAGAGGATCAAGAAAGGGTTCATAGGAAGGAAGCATTTGAGCTGAGCCTTGAAGGATGGCCTAGGAATTAATGGGAAGGGGTAGTTAAGATATCTGTTATTTGTTCTCATAATAACTGTAGGTAGATACAATTCCCAGGAACAACCTATATTTTCATGATTTAAAAAAAAAATATTGTGGTACTTAGGCCAATCTAAATTATATATCAGTTCAGTTCAGTTCAATTGCTCAGTCGTGTCCAACTCTTTGCGACCCCATGAACCGCAGCACACCAGGCCTCCCTGTCCATCACCAACTCCCAGAGTCCACCCACACCCATGTCTATCAAGTTGGCAATGCCATCCAACCATCTCATCCTCTGTCATCCCCTTCTCCTCCTGCCCCCAATCTTTCCCAGCATCAGGGTCTTTTCCAATGAGTCAGCTCCTCACATCAGGTGGCGAAAGTCTTGGAGTTTCAGCTTCAACATCAGTCCTTCCAATGAACACCCAGGACTGATCTCCTTTAGGATGGACTGGTTGGATCTCCTTGCAGTCCAAGGGACTCTCAAGAGTCTTCTCCAGCACCACAGTTCAAAAGCATCAGTTCTTTGGCACTCAGCCTTCTTTATAGTCCAACTCTCACATCCATACATGACCACTGGAATATTCAGTTGCAACTAATTTCCCCAGAATTTAGCATTTAGAAATATATGAGAACGACGATGCTTAGAATGAAACTGAAACCTGAAGATTAACATGAAGTTAGATCTTTGTGTTTATTTTTATGTTTATGAATATATAAACATATATAGATATATTCTTCTTCCCTGGTGGCTCAGCAATAAAGAATCCACCTGCCAGTGTGAGAGATGCAGGTTCAATCCTTGGGTCGGGAAGATCACCTGGAGAAGGGAATGGCTCCCCACTCCAGTATTCTTGCCTGGGAAATCCCATGGACAGAGGAGCCTGGCATGCTACAATCTGTGAGGTTGCAAAAGAGTTGGACATGACTTAGCAATTAAACAACACAATGATAGATATATATACTGTAAACCACAGATTAAGAGAATCCTTTTTCTCTTTTTTGAGATAGGATGGAAAAAATTACGGACCATGGCCTGCCATCAGGACCCTTGTTGATCAAACACACTCCAAGCCAGGTACTCCTGAAAGCCGCTGGTGGAGATGTGGAAATGGAACTAATTGGGGGAGCGTATATATGGTCACTGATGACGACAGAAACAGTTGGTATAAGTCTTTCATGATGTCTCTCTTCATAAAATAAATTCATTGTAGATAACACATAGAAGTTATTTGTCTAGGTTACATTTGGGGGAATAGATGAGATGGAGGAAGCCTTTATTCCTGAGATCTGAGGAAAGAGATTGATGTTGTACTTGGGACCTTTGGAGAAAAAACAAATTTAGTGAAGAACAGTGTAAATTCTTTGTGTAAATTCCTTTTCTCTGTGGGGAGGGGGGAAAAAGGGTTAAAAACAGGATGTAAAAGTGGGTAACATGCCAGTTAGACAATGAGTTATACTGTACATACCAAAGAATGTATAAATCATTTTGTCTGACAGGTGGTATTTTTAATCCTTCAGCCGACTTAGAGAGCTTTAGAATCATTATAGCTTTGTAAAGTAGTATTAGTCATTAGATCATGACTGGGTGAGTCATTAGATCATTCATTTTGCATGATTACATCAACTCATTGGGTTATTGGGGAATGAAAGAAACTGATTATCAAAATTGTCATCTTGACTATATAGATTAAAGAAAATGAATCTAACTTCTGAGAAGTAGCTTTCCCAAAATGTTAAAAATTGACTGGAAGTTAAAAAAATTGGTTGCAGAGCCGTAATGACTAATGAAAAGTTTTGTCATTTTAAAAACTATCAGAGATTAAAAGAGTAGTAATTTGGAAGATATAAATAGTGGGAATCCAGTTACAGTTTTTTAAAAACTACTTTGAGGCATAATTTACATGTTATAAAATTCACTTCATTGAACTATACAATGTAATACATTTTAGTTAATTTGTAGAATTATGCTTCCCAGGTGGCTCAGTGGTAAATAATCTGCCTGCAATGTGGGAGATGTGGCAAGGAGACCTGGGTTCAATCCCTGGGTCAGGAAGATCCTCCTGGAGTAGGAAATGGCATCCCACTCCAGTACTCTTGCCTGGAAAATCCCATAGACAGAGGAGCCTGGTAGACTATAATGCATCGAGTCACAGAAAATCAGACGTGACTGAGCAATTCAACAACAACAACATGGAATTATGCAATCATCACCACAGTCCAGTTTCGGAACATTTTTATGGCCTGAAAAAGATCCCTAGTGCCCACCATAGGCAGGCAGTCTTAGCTCCCACCCCTAGACCCAGGCAAACACTGTTCTGCTTGCCATTTCTAGAAATTTGCCTTTTCAATCCAGTTCATATAAACAAATTACACAATATGTGACCTTTTTGTCTGAATTTTTTCATTTAGCATGATGCTTTTGAGGTTGATCCATATTGTAGCATGTATTAGTACTTCATTCCTTTTTATGACTGAATATTTCACCACTATATTAATATATTACATTTTATCCATTCTCCAGTTGTTTCCAGTTTGGGGCCATTATGAATAATAGTGCTATGAAAGATTGGGTATAAGACTTTGTATGGGTACAGGTTTTCATTTCTCTTGGGGAGATACTTAGGAGTCAAATTGCTATAGCATATTAAAAAGCAGAGACATTACTTTGCCAACAAAGGTCCATCTAGTCAAAGCTATGGTTTTTCCAGTAGTCATGTATGGATGTGAGAGTTGGACCATAAAGAAGGCTGAATGCCAAAGAATTGATGCTTTTGCACTGTGGTGTTGGAGAAGACTCTTGAGAGTCCCTTGGACTGCAAGGAGATCAAACCAGTCAATCCTAAAGGAAATCAGTCCTGAATATTCATTGGAAGGACTGATGCTGAAACTCCAATACTTCGGCCACCTGATGCAAAGAGCTGACTTATTGGAAAGACCCTGCTGCTGGGAAAGATTGAAGGCAGGAGGAGAAGGGGCCAACAGAGGATGAGATGGTTGGATGGCATCACCAACTCAATGGATATGAGTTTGAGCAGGCTCTGGAGTTGGTGATGGACAGAGAAGCCTGGCATGCTACACTTCATGGGGTCTCAAAGAGTTAGACACGACTGAGCAACTGAACTAATGGTAAGTTTCTGTTTTAACATTTTAAGGGACTGGAGAAGGAAATGGCAACCCACTCCGGTATTCTTGCCTGGAGAATCCCATGGACAGTAGCCTGTCAGGCTGCTCTGTCCACAGAGTCGCAAGAGTTGCACACGACTTAGTGACTAAACCACCACCACCAGCAGTTGTTTCCCAGAGTGGCTGTACCATTTTACATTTCTACGAGTCATGTTTTAAGGTTCCAGTTTTTCTACATCTTCCTCAGTCTCATTATTGTCTTTTTGATTAGAGTCATTCTAATGTATGTGAAGTAGTATCTCACTGTGATTTTCACTTTGCATTTCCTTAATGGCTAATGGTGTTGAACGTGTTTTCCTATGGTTATTAACCATTCCTATTTCTTCTTTCATGAAATGTCTATTCAAAGCTCTCCATTAAAATTTTTTTTAATCAAGTTATAAGAGTTCTTATTCTTAACAAGAATTCTGTATCAATTGTATGATTTATGTTCAGTTTATCACCTTATGGAAAATGATTATTAGGATTTTGATAGAGATTGTACTGAATCTATAGATCAATTTGAGAAGAATTGTAATCTTAACAACATTGAGTTTTTGAATTCATGAAAATCAAACATCTTTCTATTTAGTTTTCTTTTTTTTTTAGTTTTTCTCAGGAGTGTTGTATAGTTTTTAGTGTACTCTTACACTTTTAACAAATGTATTAAATATTCCATTTTTTATGTCATTGGTAATAGAATTGTTTTCCTGGTTTTATTTATAGACTATGTGCTAGTATATAGAAGTATAGTTGATTTTTGCATATTGATATTGTGTCCTGTGAGTTTGCTGAACTCACTTGCTGGTATTGGTAGACTTTTTGTGGATTCTTGTGTTCATTGTACCTGGGAGCCGTTGAATATGTAGATTGTTTTTCCTCAAATTTGGAAAATTTGGGGCCTTTGTTTCTACCCCTTTCTCCCTTTTTCCTCCTTCTGGGGCTCCCCTTACACATATAGTAGTCTGTGTTTATTTTCCTTCATCCTTTTCCTTTTCTTTTTCTTAAAATGGAATAATCTCTATTGATCTAATCTGTAAGGTCACTAATTCTTTTTTTGTGTAATCTCAAATCTGCTTTTGAGTCCCTTAGTGAATTTTCTTTTCAGTTACTGTGCTTTTCAACCCTGGTATTTGTTTGTTTATTTTGTTTTATAATCACTATCTTTTATTGATATTTACTATTGAGTCGTCATACTTTAATTTAAAAACTTGTTTATTTTTTTCAGTTCTTTGAGCATATTTATAAGAGCTGCCTTGAAGCCTTGGGCTTCCTTTTCCATTGTATTTGTATGTCTCATAATTTTTTGTTGAAAACTGAACATTTCAGATCAGGGGCCAACAAACTTTTTTCTGTAAAGGACCATACAGTAAATACTTTCAGGTTTGCAAGCTACGTGGTCTCTGTTGTAACTACTTAACTCTGCTGTTGTGGTGGGAAAGCAGATATAGGCAATATGTAAATGAATGAGTGTAGATGTCTTCCCCAAAACCCTTTAAGTCAAACAAACAGGCAATGGGCCATCACTGGGCCATGGGCTATAATGTGCTGACCTCTGTTTTAGATAACATAGTAATTCCTGATTCGGATCTGCTACTGTTTTTCTTATAATTCTTGTTTTTCTTTTTAAGCCTGACTTCCTCGGAATTTTCAGCTAATTGATTGGTAACAGGTTGTACTTAAATATCTTGAGCCTAGTGTGAGCTTCCGTGGTGGCTCAGTGATAAAGAGTCTGCCCGGTAGTGCAGCAGATGCAGGTTTGATTCCTGGGTTGGGAAGATCCCCCGAAGAGGGAAATGACAACCCATTCCAGTATTCTTGCCTGGAAAATTCCATGGGGTAAGGAGCCTGGTGGGCTACAGTCCAAGGGGTTGCAAAGAGCCAGACATGACTTGAGCACACACACACACACAGATTGTGGCTTTACCTTTAGCTGAGTATCTGTATATGACTTGGGGGGCACATTTTAAGTTCATTCAAGTCTGCTGTGACTTTTATTTTCTGTATATGCGAGGCCTCCCATTCAGTCAGTGCATAACCTTGGACTCACCTTTCAGACCTCCAGTTATATGTGAGAGTTTATCAAGGTCTACTACGACTGTTGCCTGGATCTCACTTAAGTTTCTGGCTGGTCTGTTGCTTGCCCCAAACAGTACTACTGCAGTCTCAGTCAGCTGTAATATAAATTTTCCGTGATCATTTACCACTTATTTTCTAAGATCACTTGTTTCTGACAGTCTCTGGACATCAAATCAAGCCATCATCATAGCTTATCCTGTTCTGATAGAACCACCATGTTGGAGTTGGGGGTAGGGAATTGGGACCAGATTCCCAGATACTTTCCTTACAGAGTTTCAGTAGTTGTTTTAATTAATGCTTTTCAATTTGTTGTGTACCTCTGGGTAATTTCTCCCCCTATATCTTGAGATAATTGTTTTGATAATTTTTTTGTGGCTTTTTGGATAGATGGTTTGTCAATCTTCTCACTCACTCTGAGAGTGTTCCCAATGTGGAGTTTTCATGTCCTAAAAACTGACATAGTGTATATCTTCACAGACCCAGCTGCTTTTAAAATAATTATTGATCTTCCTGTTCCCTTCCAATTTTGTAAACCTCCTAACTTTAAAAAATATAACACTTAATTCTCTCTTTTAAAAAAACTTGAAGTATAGTTGATTTACAATGATGTATTAGTATCAGGTATACAACAAAGTGGTTCAGTCATATATATACATATATATCTATTTCTTTTCCCTCATATGTTATTTAGAAAATACAGTATAGTTCCCTGTGCTATACACTAGGTCCTTGGTTATCTACTTTATATATAGTAGTGTGTTTATGTTAATCCTAAACCCTAAACTCTCAAGATTTACTTTTACATATTCTTGAAGATGAAATTTATATTTATTTTTTCATCACTATCTCTTTATTCAGTAGTCATTTATGAAGACTGTGTTTTGTATTGATGTTTGGATTTATTTCCATCCCCAGAATCTCTAACAACTGGAGTAGGAAACCAAATTTCTAGGGTTAGAAGTATACCAGTCCTGGAGAAAACTCTATTTATATTTCCTGGTCTGTACTAAATTTACCTAATTATAATTATAGGTATACCCTATTTTAAGAAGTAGAAATAAATTAAAATTTTAAAAAAATTAAAGGAAAAAAATTAAAGAAATAATAGAGGGATTATATCATTTAAAATATACTCTTTATACTCAAATATTTATATCTTTCAGTTTTGTAACTTTTTTTTCCAGTCATATGCCATCTCCTTCTTTTTTGTGGAGAGAACATAAAATAGTCTACACACAAAGTTTTGCTTTTCTTTCTTTCCCCATGAGATCCAATAGTAATTAAGGCAAAGAAGTTCTGTTTGGGAAGGAAGGAGCAGACTGGGTGGATATTGGAAGTAGTGGCTGTGGCTGTGGAATATGGAGAAGGACCCATCATTGCAGGCTCAACTGCTATCTGAAGTGCCATGAATAGAGGATGAGGCAGGCAGGTAGAGAAGTATGCCACATCTCATACTGCTTTGTTCCTTGGGCCAGGGAAATTTTGCTTTGCATTGTAAGACTGGACATAAGATGAGTGGGGCAGAGGATGCTTTCAGTATGAGAAAAGGGGACGAGAAGATGGGTGATGAGATTACAGCAAAATAGAACAGGTAGGCTGGTGGAGAGAGGAGGTACAAAAAAGTTGACTAGGCTGTACCCAAGGTAGGAGTTTTCTCCAGCTGATATTAGGTGTTCTGAGTCAACATGTAGATCCTCATCATCCTTTTTTCAGTTTAAGAAAGTGCGGTGAGGTCAAAGGTTTATTTTAGTAGATGTGATAGTAGGATTTTTGAATCAATTATCTGATACATAGTGGGGACACAAGGAAATGTACTAGAAAATATTTCAGACAAATAGGTTTTAGGTCTGACTTAATCTTTGATTTAATTTTTGTACTGACATCTCATGAGACTTTAGTTAGATGCTAAATGGTAGCTTAGCATCAATGTTAGCACATATAAAATGAAATGTTAAAACAAAAATTAAGATATGGATATAAAATATTATGAAAAATTGCTATATAAACTCAAGAAAATAATATTGTATAATGCTAAAATATTAAGAACCGCTGCAAAATGAAAATTTCTGATAAGATAAAACTTCACCAAAATCATGATGAAAGTTAATGGAAAAAAAGAAAATTAATGGAAAGATAAGATTTAATTTACCACAAAATTTCAACAACCATGTGTTGAGCATATGCTTGTTGAGCAAAGAGGTTCACGTGTGTTAAAAGTGAAAGACAGGGATGTCCCTCGTTGTCCAGTAGTTAGGTCTCCAAGCTCCCAGGGCAGGAGGCCAGGGTTCGATCCCTGGTCTGAGAACTAGATCCTGTATGCCACAACTAAAGATCCTGCACCCTGCAATGAGTGCTGCAACTAAGACCCAGCACAGCTAAATAAATAAATAAAAATAAATATTTTTTTAAAAAAGTGAATGACAAATCACTTGTTAGAGATCCTAAAGATGTCATCATTTAAAAATCCTCTAAGCCCTTTTCTGCTTATTGTATTCGTGATGCTAGATTCAGTCCATTTGCTTTGTAAAAAGTCAAAGGAGAAGATTTTTCCAAAAAAAGATGATAGTCTGTTTATCTAGGCCCTCCAAAAGCATTTCCTGCCAGGCAGTTGACATGTAGCCTTGGCACAATTTCAGGAAACTATTCGCTTCTGTTTACCCTTTCCAGATACAGCATCTCCCAGGAATTGAGATGAGGAATCTCCTTTAACTCTTTAATATTTTAGAAGCATATTTTTAAATGACACTTTAGAATCTACCCTTTATAAAACTATCACAATGAGAATTCTTGTGCCTTTAAAAGAAAAATGCATCTGTTTTAGTAATTCCCTGGTAGAAAAGTCAAAGTCTTAAACTGAATTAGCCCAATAAAATGTACTTAGAATGTTCCTTTCCTATAAGATTCTTAAGATAAATCTCTGTCAGAAAACTCAATGAAATTATGTCTGAATTTGTAAAACTTATTAAATTATGGAACAATTGTTAACATTTTCAAAATCTTTCTTCACTAAGAAAAACCCACCATTGAGTTTCTTCTGAAGAGTATGCACTACTTAATTCATTTATAATTTTTTTTACATAACAGTTCAGAAATATTTTGTATAGCTGGGTGTACTATATTTAAAAGAAATTACCCGACATTTTTTTCCTTTTAGGGAGCCAATTTGTTTCAGAATGTTTTAAATGCTCATTATACAGTTAGGAATGCAGGAGCTTATTATATATAGCTTTATTGTAACCCCAGAATGCATGTTATTTTAATTAAGTATAAATATATCTTTGAGGGAATGTGGTGGTAAATGTATTAATTTAAAGATGAGAAACTTGAGCTACAGAAAGGTATAATAACTTGATGTACATACTACAGTTAAATGTGAGCAAATTTAGGTCCACTCTGTATACTGTTGTTAAACAAACTAATCATTACTTACTTCCTTTGTCCTGCCAGAATGAGTTAGAAAGGATTCTAAAATTCTAGCCCCAAACTATAGGCAACAATGAATGAGGAAGTAGCACAAGAAGTGTAGTGAGACTGAAATAAATGGCACTAGCACAGGTGACAAGAAAATAGTTTGTGATGAGGCCTGGGCCAGGGGTCCATAGCAACATATGCGTTTGAGACTGGAGCATATCCATGATCCAAGAGCAGAACAAGGCCATGGGTCAGAATCAGATGGCCTTGAATGGTGAGGCTCAGGGCAAGCAACAGATCAGAGTATAAGAGATTGATATATAAACACAGGGGCATGGGGGCATGAGCACCTGTCCAGGATCTGGAGTCTCAAACTTGAGGTCTGCCATTAGAATCTGACCCCTTAATACTCCGCACTACATAGGTTTCTCATTTCCCACTCTCCCTTTCTCTCTGTCATTTACAAGGTTCAGATTTAGTTGAAAGTCATGACCCTGCTTTCGAACACTGATACTGAAGGCTTCGGGGCTGAGATGAATGGCTTCCTGCTTTAAGGAAATCAGAAATCAACATTGCTTGCTGAGGTCCACAGAGTTCTGCCTTAGAGGCTGAAGCTGTAAGGGCAAAAAGATTGAGCAAACCTAGAGTCACCACTGGTCCCACAAACAAAGAGTTATCTTGGTCTTGTGAATTGGTGACCTTGGTCCCTTCCATGACTTCTTATCTCTGTCTTGAAATGATGTTGATTCCTGGACTGTGTGGCTCTATCTGATCACCAAGTGACAGACAACCCAATTCTAAGAACTTATACCACCTTAATTTTTAGGACTTCCAGCTATATACTCCACAGGAAATGAAGAGGAAATCCAAAATGAGGATGAAAGAGGCAAAATGACTGAGACATCCTTTCTGTTAGTCAGGAAACTAGCATCAGTATCCTCTTGTGGACTGAACTCATCCCCACCCTTACTGCATTACCTGTCATGGAGTAAGTGTTTAATAAATAGTGGTTAAATATCAAATTATGGGGTCTGCAATTGATGGAAGTAACTGAATGGGAGAAGGGTGAGGGTATAACTCCTGACATAGGCACAAAGCCTGAATGCAGCTTTCAGATGTGAAAAAGATGGAAATGTATTGCTATATAGGAATGTCCTAGAAGTAGACTAAATCACAAAGAAATTACTGACCTACTCAAGGCTATAGAAGCACTCAGGCAAGCACTGGAAAATAACAGTGTCTTCGTTCCTAGATTTATGCTGTGCACACTAAACAAATGGGTTGTAAAGATTTAAAACAGTGCTTAGGAGAGCAAAAAATGTTTTTTTTTAATTAATATAAAGTTTGAGTAAGTGAAATTTTGAAGATGATGGAATCTAATTGATAACTTCCTTACTCTTTAACCTGTAAATAATCTCCTTTTCAAAGTGTTCATTACACATAGTAGTGATTATGTAGAAAAAAAAACCTGTGATGAAAATGTGGTATAAAATTGTGTTCTTTGTTCAGCAAGTTAAAACAAGCTGGTCTGTAAGCAATTATTATCTTCATCAAAATTCCTAGCTCTAATGTTTTGGCTTCTTTGGCCCAGCACGTATGCCTTCTCAAACAATTGGATGGATTTAAAACACTTATGAGATGTTTGTGCCTATATCTTAATGTAACATCAGTTCAACAGGAAAAAGAAAAAAAACGTAAGATTTGGCTTTATGGCATAGTTTTAAAAAGAAAAATCAAGCCAAAACTAAAGTAAACAAAAAGCCCTCAAATCTTAAGTCCCTGCATACCAAATGAACATTCTTTATTCAGCTCCTAGTAGCAGTATACAAATATTAATGTGAGTAACCTTTTAATAACTTAGTATTTTAACAGAAATTCCCTGAACATTTATCATTCCATTTGTCAAGAAAATAGTTATTTTATTATACTGTTTATTTGAATTCACTAAACATGTAAATATGGTCATCTCAGAGCTAGACACCTTGTCTTGACTCTTAATCTGCAGTCTCTAGTCTATGATTTCCCATATAATATTTTTCAATTATAAGTACTTAGACCCTACCTCTAGGGATTCTGGGTTCAGAATATCTAGAGATATCCTGGACCAAATAATCGCATTTTGAAAAGCTCCTCAGATGATTTTTTCCCCCCAGAGGACAAATATTTTATTCTTTACAGAAGTATAAAGAAATTAGGAAATGACTACAGTTCTCCTCAGGTGATTTCTGATGTGCGCCAGAATTTGAGACTGCTTTTGCTTCTGGATTATTCAGTACATTGCATTCAGAATTATTTTCCTCAAATGCTTCCCTCATAGCTCATTGGTAAAGAATCCGCCTGTGATGCAGGAGACCCCAGTTCAATTCCTGGGTCGGGAAGATCCCCTGGGGAAGGGATAGGCTACACACTCCAGTATTCTAGGGCTTCCCTTGTGGCTCAGATGGTAAAGAATCCTCCTGCAATGCAGGAGACCTGGGTTCGATCTCTGGGTTGGGAAGATCCACTGGAGAAGGGAACAGCTGCCCACTCCAGTATTCTGGCCCTGAGAATCTCATGGACTGTACAGTCCGACATGACTGAGTGATTTTCACTATCCTTAGGTGATTTCTGATGTGTGCCAGAGACCGGGACTGCTTTTGTTTCTGGATTACTCAGCACATTGCATCCAGAATTATTTTCCTCAAATGCACATCATGTCACTATCCTCCTTGAAAATATTGTCTCTCTACACCCTTCAGAATAAGCTTAAAATTTCTTAATATTGTTCTCATGGCCTTCCTGGATCTGACCCTATGTTAGTCAGAGTAGGATTAGCTTATGCTTCAGTGCTTGTGCTTAGTCGCTCAGTCGTGTCCGACTCTTTGCAACCGCATGGACTGCAGCCTACCAGGCTCCTCTGTCCATGGGGATTCTCCAGGCCAGAATGCTGGAATGGGTTGCCATGCCCAAACCTTCCAGAGAATCCTCCCAACCCAGGGATTGAACCCAGGTCTCCCGCATTGCAGGCCCTAAAATTTTAGTGACTTAAGATAGAAAACGACATGTCCAGCATGGGTCAGTAGGGCTGGAATTCTCCAGGCAAGTTTACTCAGGGACACAGTCTTCTCCATTGTCTCACGTGGTTTTGGGTCCATGTGGCAGAGAAGGGAAGCATGGCATCTTTTGCCTGTTCTTCAATATGCTGGCCAGGAAGTGACATGTACTGCTTCTGCTCACAGCCTGTTTGCTGAAACAGTAATATGGCCCTGCCAAACTTCAGGGTGAGTGGATGTTATAAACTTCTGGGGACAGGGAACTGTATTAGTAATCACTGGAGTATGTACCACAGACACCTTAATATACCTTTAAAAAAATTGAGGTGAAATTCATACAACATAAAATTTAATAATTTTAAAATGTGCAGTTCACTTCAGTTCAGTTCAGTCACTCAGTCATGTCGAACTCTTTGTGACCCCGTGGACTGCAGCACACCAGGCTTCCCTGTCCATCACCAACTCCTGGAGCTTGCTCAAACTCATGTCCATCGAGTTGCTAATGCCAACCAACCATCTCATCGTCTGTTGTCCCCTTCTCCTCCTGCCTTCAATCTTTCCCAGCATCAGGGTCTTTTCCAAGGAGTCAGTTCTTCACATCAGGTGGCCAAAGTATTTCAGTGGCATTAATTATATAGATTCACAGTGTCGTAAGACCATCACTTCTATCTAGTTCCAAAACGTTTTCATCACCCCTAAAGGAGTCCTTTTACTCATTTCTCCCTCATTCTGGCCCCTGGCAACATCGAGTCTTCTTTCTGTCTTTATAGATTTACCTGTTTTGGATAGTTCATATAAATGGAATCACACAATATGGTGACCTTTGTGTCTGGCTTCTTTCACTTAAGCCATGTTTTGAATATTCACCCATATTGTAGCATGTATCAGTACCCATCCCTTTCTGTGGCCAAATAGTATTCCATTATATAAATAAACTACATTTTGTTTGTCCATTCTTCTGTTGATGTACACTTGGGCTATTTCTACCTTTTGATTATTGTGAATAGTGCTGCTACGAACATTAGTGTACAAGTATTAAACAACTGTTTTCAATCTTTGGGGTTTATACCTAGGAGTTGAATTGCTGGGTCATATGGTAATTTTGTGTTTTAACATTTTTAAAAAATTAATTAATTTATTTATTTTAATTGGAGGCTAATTACTTTACAATATTGTAGTGGTTTTTGCCATACATTGACATGAATCAGTCATGGGTTGTGTTTAACTTTTTGAGGAACTGCCAAACTGTTTTCCACCAAATCTACTTTTTTAGCCTGTGTTACTCTAGTCAAACGAGGACCAGTCATTGTTCCTAAAGCTACTATTTCACATCCACAGCTCAGGCAATTTCTTTGGTTTTGGATTATTTCCCCTTCTTTTCTATTTATTGAAATAGAAATCCTAACAAACATTTAAGGTTCAGTTCCAGCCCTGTCTCCCTCGATTGTCAGTAAGAATCTCAACTACTTATGCAAATTCCTATATTTCCTCTTCTTTGTCTCTTTTATACCACTTATTTTATTCTAACTAGTTGTTTATATATATCTTCCTCACTAGATTATAAACTTGTTTGTATAGTTTGTTTCTCTTTTATTCCTCATGATAAAAATCAGTTTATTATAGACATTTAATAAATGCTTGTTGAGTGAATAAATAAATAGCTATATTTATATAATCATTTTTTCTCATTTACTATAGTTTTTTTTTGCAAGTAATATGGACTAGAAGATACTATATTCTTACAGTTATTTCAGGGGTGCTTGTTGGGCAAAATTCAGTGAACTTAGTGACAAGGGCAAATCATTCTTTAATCTAGAGATATTTGCTTACATCTGAGGCTGATAACATTGGAAGAAAGGCTGATAACATTGGAATAAAGACTGATAACTAGTGTTTCAAATCACTAAGTTCTTAGACTTTGGTGGTAGTTTAGTCACTAAGTCGTATCCAACTCTTGTGACCCCTGGACTGTAGCCCACCAGGCTTCTCTGTCCATGGGATTTTCCAGGCAAGAATACTGGAGTGGGTTGCCATTTCCTTCTCCAGGGGATCTTCCTGACCCAGGGATCGAACCTCATCTCCTGCACTGCAGGTGGATTCTTTACCGATTGAGCTACCAGGAAAGCCCCCTTAAACTTTAATATCTCCCAATCAAAAATTATCTTCAAGAAGCTGAGAAAAGGATAAAGGACCATTCAGCAAAGCAGACAAGTGTGGAAACCTTCTGGCTTAGTGAGCCTTTCTGAGCCTGCTCTTGTCTGTCATCCATCTAATGAGCACCTGGCATCTCATCTTACTCTTATATCCAGCCCACCCAGCATCATCAGTCAAACTATCTTAGTACTTTCTTTAAATAAATACTAAATAGCCTGGTGTTTGGAATAAAACCCCAAACACCATTACAGAACAAGTAAAGAGATGAACTGAGTGCACCTATTTGTGAGCTGATTATAGAAAAAGAACCTTGCTTTTATGTACTTTATCTTTCATGTACTATGGAAGGTGAGAGTGAAAAGCACTATTCAGGCAAGGGAAATAGATTCTAGTATGAAAAAGGGGATAAGTGAAGTAGGTCAGTTCCATTATCCCTTAAATACTTTAACAAACTAGTAACTTACTTGTAATATTATGTTAAAATCCTAGTTAAAACAAAAAAGTCATAATCACTGAAATCCAAATAAGCTTTACTATCTTGACAAAATTAATTTATATCTTAAAGGATAGGTTCTTAAAATCTTTATTAATGACTCAAAATGTAATGTATGTTAATTATGAGTACTAAGTTAATTTCCCCCCTTAAATTCTATGTAGATTTAAATAAAACCTTTATTTTATCCCTGTTGAAAACTTTCAGATTGTTAGAGAAAAATATCTATTGTCTTTGTGTATGCATGCCAGAAATTTCCTACAGATTTTCATTGTCAGTCATTCAACAGAAGGAACTATTTATTGGGGGATTGTTTGAGAAAAACATAAAAATCAGGAGGTTATTTACAAACAGATGTGGTATTTTTAAACCACATCTGTATGTTAACCAACATTGCTTGCTGAAGCTGTGTTGTACTCTGGAATTGTGCATAGTAATAGTCACAAACAGACTGAAAGTTGAATTCTGCTAATCTTACCAACAGATGAGGATAGAGCTTAAACCCTTAGGCTTGCTGTAGAATGGTGATTTTTACCTTTTTTGAGATTATGAACCTCTTTGAAAATCTTAATACAGGATATCAAAATATTTTTGATACCTCTCCTATCAAAAATGTATTCGGCACACATGAATAACTTTGCATTCCTTTTGAACATTTCTGAAAAAATATATAAGAAATTACAGTGATTGTCTGAAGAGAGAGTAACTAGAAGAGAAGAGTGGGAAAGAAGACTTTTTTATATATTACTTTATACTGCTTTTGAAGTTTTTAACTCTGGTATCTATCTTACCTATATATATATATATTTTTTTTTTTTTTTTAATGTGCTTTTTAAAGTCACAATGTTAAAAATTTTTGTACACAATTTTGGGATCTGTGA
This sequence comes from Odocoileus virginianus, assembly GCF_023699985.2. Taxonomy (NCBI): domain Eukaryota; kingdom Metazoa; phylum Chordata; class Mammalia; order Artiodactyla; family Cervidae; genus Odocoileus; species Odocoileus virginianus. The sequence continues at coordinate 32,925,367 of NC_069683.1, read as the reverse complement.
TTCTTCTCCCCTACAGTTTAAAAAATTAAGTAGCTTTTAATAGAATATGTATTTAGTCAGTTATTGTTGTGGAATATTTTACTCGATTACAAAAAATTAGAAATGTAAATAGTTTCAGTGGCCTACTGGTGCTATAGTGTTTCTATAATAAAACATTGTGAGTTTCTCAATTTTAAAATCTTAAACTTTTTAAAACACTATATAGTAATAATAATTTTTTAAAGCATTCAGTTTAAGGATTTTTTTTTTTTCTTTCAAAGGTAGGCAGTAAAGTTAGTTGTGCCCAAGTAAGTTGTTTACTGTGAAGGAAAGAATTATATTCTATTTCACTTCATACAATATCTTGCTTTATTCCTTTCTAAAAGTCTGTATGAATGTGTGGTGACAGAGGGGCTTTTCCTAAGGAAAAATTGCCCTTAGAAAAAGTAATGAAGATCACAAGTTCAGCCTAGTGTCTCTTAACTTTGGAGATTCTAATTCAGTAGATCTGGGACTGGAGCCAGAATCTCTGTTTTGGACAAGCTTCTTCTATGATTCTGAGCGTTAGGAGATGTAGGAATTAGTGATCCTGGGACACACTATTATGCTTTACTGATTGCCAAGACTAGTCATGAGGATTCGTACTGCTGACTTAGTTACTTAGTATGTGAATGTAAGTCCTGTTTGCCTTTTGAGGGCTTGGAAAAGAGGAGAGTAAAAAGCCAAAGGGAGTTACAAGCTCATCCCTTTGCACTCCTGATAGCTATTTCTGAGGTGTGCTGTGTCCCTGGAGATTACAAATCAGAGGTTGTTTTATGTCCAAATTGACCCAAAGTCTTAAAGCTTAAGGAAAAACTTTCAGGGTGGATATGGGGTGCTTTATTTTTAAAAAACTTTTTATTTTATATTGGAGTACAGCCAACTAACAACATAGTGGTAGACAGCAAAGGGACCTAGCCATACATAGACAAGTATCTGTTCTCCCCCAAACTGAATATGAGTTGCTTCGGAAATGAGGCTCTACTTAAATTTAGGGAGAATGGAAAGCATGATGGGATTAAGTAGTATGTGTTGAGGTTATGGACTAGTGATTAGTAATTATTTTCTTTAAAAGTGTTTTAGGATGATTTCAATCTTTACCTTTTAAGTTTAGCTGTTTCAACAAAATGTACTATTTTTATTAAAAAAAAAATTGGAAAAGGGAGTGATATGTGGAAAAGCATGACCTAGAAAACTTAAAGGTCATCTGGGCCAACCATCTTTCCCAGTTGCCTGCCTTAGAGAAACCTAGTTATTTGGATCATGTGGCATGAATAAGCCCCCCTTGCCCTTTTAATGACCACACATAGAATACTATGGCAGAATACCTAGGAGGAAATAACTGCTTCCTGTCTGTACCTGTCTATACACCTAAAAGACTTCCTTGAAAATCTTATCCATTTTGTTCCTCAAAAGAAAAAAAAAAAAAAAACAAACACAAAACACAAAACCACGCCAAGGCAAAATCCACGAACCAGAAAACCCAAATTATTCTCCAGGCTCAAGTGGAGGATTTAAAATAGCAAAAGGAAGTAAAGCTCATCTCTGTGATGTCAAGCGCTATTTTGGTAGATAGCAAAATAGTTGAATTATAAGTCCCTCAAAGTTAAAATATTAACCAGACCCTTAGCTATAAGATGTGTTGCCAGGCATCTGTATGGAATATAAGTGTGTAATCAGACTGTATTGTACTTCTCCACACAAAGAGAACCAAAGCTACTGCTTCTAAAGATTAGGAAACTTTCAGTAGACTGACAGAAGACAGTACAGAGGAAATGGCTTGGGGGTGGAGGAGATGTATGAGAGAGGATGAAAGGCACAGCACTCATACTATCCAAATTAGAGCCAGGATGTTTATGCTCAAATCTTGTCTTGGCTCTGTGTCGAGGGGACTGAATAATGGGGACATGGGAAAGTGTATCTCTGAGATCCCTAAATTAGGCACGAAATATACCAAGTTCCCTCTTATAAACACCTCTTATTTGCAGCAGTCTCTGCACATTTCTGAATATTGTGATTAGAATCCAAAGTCAGCTAATGCTAATTATCCCTTCCTTTTTGTTGTTGCTGGTATCCCTTCTGAAGCTGTTCTTTCATTCTGTTGTTTAGAAGTCACATACCTCCACAAGACTGTAAACTTATGAGGAGTGTTTTTGTTTATCTTTCATTTGTTCAAACAGCATATATTTATTGTGCAGCTCTTTCATGCTGGGCACTATGCTAGGTACATAGGGTATAGTTTTTCACAAGATAGACAGTCCCTGTCCTCATAGAGCTTTTGCCTCCCTTAGCATCTTATACATTCATGGCTTTGTTTTGATGTGGACATTAGGTTAACAGAAATCACTAAATTAACACCATTTAAAATAGCATTAAAACATTTCAGGTTCCAGTGTATCTAATAAATATTTGGCTATTATTAGGCTAGACTGAGTAATACTGACATCAGTGGAGTTTAGACTTAAGACTATATTTAGAAAAGTTAAAAGATGTTACTTTTCTTTCTGAAAGAATATCTAATTACAGTTTTTCTTTAGGAATTAAAAAAGTTTGATGCATAATTTGCAAAGTACTGGCAAAGGAAAAGAACAACTATTTGTATCTCATTATTGCTCTCTTTAGAACATGTAAGAGGCAGCAGCAGCAACTGCCACAGGTGAAAACAATTACTGTCCTGGGCCTGAATAGAGAAAATCTTGTTGCTTTCCATTGAGTTGGCTTTCTTTACAGGTGTCATACACAAGAAGAATAAGACTTTAATAGGAGTTTTAATAGCTTTGGAATTAGGAAACTTAAGAACCTCTGTACAGAGCTGAGGAGCTACCAGTGGAATTTGCCTGGAGCATTGTTAAATTTTGTGACTTGTGTTCTTTAAGGATTCTTTTGCCCAACTTCTCTTGTTTGTGGAGGGCAGAACCACCCTAATTTGGAAACTGGAGAAGGCTCTGTCTGCCCAGATAGCTTCAGTCTCCTGAAGAGTTCACGCATGGCAGTGAACTAGAGTAGAAGCTCACTGTAAGATTTTGAGTTTGGAGTTTTGATTTGCCTAATTTCGTGATGTATCCTGTGTTTTCCAGTACAAAAATGAAAATCTTGGGTTTTCCTAATGTAGAACCAATTCACTTTACCAGAGACTGACATATTTTTCACACATGGACAACTGAGTCACACTGTATGTAAGGCTTTCTGCTGGAAAGACCAAACATACTCTGGCATCAATTTTATTGAGATAAAGCATAAATACTATTAATTCATGTTAATATGTTTTTTAAAGCAAAGGAACAATAGACTATCAGTTTGGGTGCTTCTATTTTTTCTATTCCAAATAGAACAAGTTATTTCCAATTTGCATCTTAAACTCCCCATTAATTTTTATGCTTGCCCTACAGCTGAGTAAAGACTTTTTTTGGGATTTGTGACGATTCTCTTGGCTTGGACTTTGAAGCATGACTTGGCCTTAGAGACTGTTTATGGTCATTCATACACGTTTGTTCCTTCAAAATTTAACTAGGCTTGTGAGAGTCAATTTTGTGCATTTCAACATTAAGTTCTATTTATTGTGATTTATGGGATGAGAAATTGGGTTACATGGCTTCCTAACATCCCACTAAGTATGTATGGCGTTTGATTTTAAGTGATTTACATTATTCTTTTCCAAGTGGAACTGTCATACTGCATTAACAATTTCTTTCAGAATTCCACTAATAAATCACAGATTTTCACTGCTAGTATTCCATTGCTTATTCCTCAGTGACACCCCTTTCTAGTTGGTTTTGCAAGCTCATGGAGTATTTAAAAACAAATTCTCAGAATGCCCTTAGAACATTCGGTTCAGATCAGATGACTTGGAACTATAGCGCTTTCAAAGTTCTTCCGCCACTCCCGCAATACCAAATGTAGCTTCCTTTAGTGTCTTTTCGGGTTTTCCAGGGCTCCCCTGGCCTCGGCTGGGAGAGCGGAAAGAGCTCATCGGTTAGTTTGAAGGCAGGCAGGCTGTACAGGCAGCTTTTCCCAGACTCTCCCAGCTCCGGTTTTTCATGCATACCAGCAGAGCCGCTTTTTTCCTACAGTGATTGAAACCATCTGGACTGCAGGGGCGTCACGTGTGTATGAGAAAATGACATAAAGTTTCAGACCCTCTTGTGTTTTGCTCCAGACCCAGACAATTCTTGGTCGGATGGTCCGAGGTGAGGGCCGGTCCAGTTTGAGGACCAACTCCTCATCCTGTTCTCCACCCCCATCTGCCCATCCCCAGCGCCCTCCCTCCCCCGCTTTGAGCACTCTCAGCGCGGTTTTCTAGTTCCCTCCAGAGCCTCCGAGCACACCCCTCCACCCGGCTCCAGCAGCCCACCCTCCCTGTCTCGGGTGGAGGCACACCTCCTCCACGCCCCCCTCCACTCAAATCTGTGCTCCCTCCCGTCTCTCTCGCTACAGCCCGGCCGCAGCCCCGGGCGCGGATGCCCGCCCGACTACCGCCCTCTCTCCCGGAGCGGCTCCTCCTCCGGGCTGCGCCGCTGCAGGCCAGCCCTCATCCTTGCGAGCACCCAGCCCGACTGGGGGGCTCAGAGGTAAGTGTGTCCCGGCCGCCGCCCAGGCTTTCCCTGCCCGTCTTCCCGCCAGGAGGTTGCTTGCTGGCCTCAATGCCCTTGCTCCAGGCCTGGTGGCGGGCAGGAGGGGCGCCGGTTCCGGCTCTGTCGCGCCCTGCCTTGCGGCTGCAGTCTGAGCGCTTTCCCACTATTCACCACTCTGCCCCGGAGGTGTTCCAGTTCGGTGAGTGTTAGCGGGGACTCTGAAGGCGCCGAGGAGCAGGGTTGGTGGGGGCTGCCCTCCGGGCGGTCCTGGCAAGCCTAGCTTCCCGGCTCCGCTGGGGCGCGCAGTTGGGGGTGGGGAACATGGAGCCGAGGGTCTGGGGAAGCGCAGAGCTGGTGTGCCAGGAGGAGCCCGAGGTCTGGGCGGTCCTGGTAGGGGGCTCTGTGCGAGCCCCTGGATGCCCAGAGCTGCTCGGCAGCTCTTACCTGCAGCTCTGGTAGTTTGTGTGCAGGCTTCTTCCAGCGCGTGCACACTCACACACACACACACACACACACACACACACACACACGGAACTCAAACAAAGGAAAATTAATTTTGCTATCACTTTATGATCACCTTTACTTTTTTTTTTTTGCTGTTCTTTTGAAGCGCACTAAATATTGAAAGTGTATTTTTAAGTGACCCAAGACTAAAGGAACACATTTCAGGCAACGTTTGTGTTACCTGATTAAAGAATTTAGTAGTTTGTAGAATTTAAGAGACTGAACGTTTTCAAGTGTTTCTAAAGAGAGATTATTGCATTTTTCCTGTGGTCTTTATGAGAATGTGGTTTACAATTGAACCTGAGTGAAACAACTTCACTAAGGAAGACAATTTCGCTTAATGCTGCCTCAGTCCACCTCTTGCCTTATCCTGATGCGGTTGTTTCTCCTGTTTGGACGGCAGGGTCTTGGGAATGGTGAAGGGGTCATTATTCCGTCTACAGGGCTGTTTTGAGCTGGTGCTTATGTGCACGTTCCTCAGTTGGCCATCTTAGGATAGGGCCACCAAGTTAAAACCCAAGTAACTGTATTACTGTTTTGTTTTGTTTTTCCTCCCAGGTAATATTTTCAGAAGGTGAATCCCTTCATTGATAAGGTTTTTCAGAAATAAGGGTTTGAAACCCCTTAGAAATAGTCTAGTTTCAGAAAGCTAATCAAAGATAGAGACCAGATTGCTCATAGTCTGTCTCCTATGGTAAATTAGGGACAGCACAAAGCAAGAGCTAAAAAGAACCTATTGAATGCCTGGAGTGAATTAAAGCTTCTTGGACTCTGCTGGCTTGGCTGAGGGTTCCCTTGTGACTACATAGATTAAGGCTTCATTTTCATTTACCCAATAAATATTACCCTTGGAAAAATTCCCCAAGATGTGTGGGAGATTTTCTCAAGCGTATATGGAAAGTAGTATTATTCCCTAATTGGGCCAGAAGGGCTCCCATCATTGGTAGACAACCCCAAGGCAACTGTTTATTCAAAGTATTTTTTATCGACCACTTAAATTGTTATTGGCTTGATGATTGGTTAAAAACTTTGCTTTTGGGTTTGTGGACTGGTTGGGGAAAGAGGAGCAACACGTAGAGAAGAACGAAAAGTTTAGACCCATTGGCCTAAAATATAAGAATCTCAGAGGAAAAAATGATCACGAGCGAGGGTAACTTTATAGAAAAGATTTCAGTTAGGCGTTGAAGCAAAGCATGGTTCTGAAATCAGTGGAAAGTTGCTGGGGAGAATTTTCAAGAGAGAAGAGAGTAGACCTTTTGGATTGGAGCTAGGGAGAGAAGTGGTGCTTACTAAGCATCATCTCCTCTGTGCTATATGCCATGTTCTCTCTTCCATCCTCTAGGGCTATGGCGTAGGTATTGCTCTTCTTGTTTTAAAGAGAAGTGACCACACAGATAAGTAAACTGTTCAGGATCGTACAAGTGGTAAGCGGTGGAGCTGGAATTCCTGCTCCCTGTGGCCTGACTCTAAAGCTTGTCCTTCCCCAGGGACAGTGGCAGGTTCAGCTGAAGCAGACTGGTCAGCTTGAATTCTGGCTCAGGAGTTGGAACTTCATCCTATTACTCTGTCTGGCTTTTAAAGATTTTTGAGAAAGGAAATGATGGGTAAAGCAGTGTTTTTAGAAGATTATTATGACATCTGTGTATAGGAATGTAACATGCTCATCTTAGGTAACCTGCAAGATGTAGTTCTTAATTGGCAGCCTGAAGACAGTGAGTGTGTTCAGGATATCTCAGTGTGTAAATTCCTGCCCCGTTCCCCCTACCCTTTGATGGCTTCGTTCGCTGGGTGAGAACCGATTGCACAGACCACAGAGCTGCCAGGGATCAGAGAAGCGCTGGATCTGAGCAGGTGAGCATTGACATGGAATGTGTCTGTGGAGCATCACGACTGCTGGATTGTCCTTTATGTTCCCCACGTGGTTCACAATGCTTTGGTGAGAAGGTTTTTCCTTCCTGGCTACCCTGGGGTATAGATCAATGTTGTAATTTGTTTAAGAGCCTAAGTGGCAAAGTTGAATCCCCAGTCTAGGGCCGCTGTCCTAAAATGTTGTTTAAGTTCAGATGCCCTTTCCCCTTAACATTCACTTGCTTCTTAAAAATGCCAAAATTTAAAACTTGGCACCAGCAAGGTGAAAATGAATTGAAATTACCTTTCTTATTAATAAGACCAGTTAAGAAAAAAATGTAGATTTATTTCACTTTTTTGTTACGGAGCGGCCATAGGTTGCATTTGGGTAGTTACTGTGTAGGAATTTAGAAGGGATCGGAAAGCCAGGATTTTGAGATATGCAAAGCTCTTTCTACCCTGCCACATTTCCTACCAGTTAATTGTGTTGTTCACTTGTCCAGCTCGGGAGCTTGCAGGGTCATCTACTATCCAAGTTTATAGCCAGGCCCTTTGATTCACTGCAGATAATGGGCACAGGAAGGGCAGCAGTGGGTGGAGCCATTGTTTTATTAATAAACTCATATTAGAATCAACCATGTTTTTTTGTAAAATAAAAAGATGCAAAATGGGCTTCCCTGGTAGCTCGGGGGTGAAGAATCTACCTGCAAATGTAGGAGACACGGGTTCAATCCTTGATCCGGGAAGATCCCATGTGCCACAGAGCAACTAAGCCTGTGCATCACAACTGCTGAGCCTGTGTTCTAGAGCCCGGGGGTCACAACTACTGAGCCCACTCGCCACAACTGCTAAAAGCGACACTCACTAGAGCCTGTACTCCACAAGAGAGGCCACCACAATGAGAGGCCTGTGTATTGCAGCTAGAGAGTAGTCCCTGCTCACCGTAACTAGAGAAAAGCCTTCGCAGCAACGAAGACCCAGTACAGCAAAAATAAATTAAAAAAAAAAAGATGCAAAACTGAAGTTTCATCTCAGTTCTCCAAATTCATTTTTACCTTTAAGAGCCTCTAACTGGAGAGCTTGCCCTATTGAATGAGGCTTTGGTATATGAAATTCTCACCAGCAGCTCTAAATGTGTCAGGATGTGACTCAGTTTGGGTTTGGACTTCCGAGGAATATGCCCTCTTGAAGTAGGGAATTTAGAGTCCAAAGATATGGGGTAAGGTTCCCGCTTTGCCATTTATTCAGAAGTGTCTGGAATTCAATGTTGCTTAGCTCGGTGTATCTAGTTCTTCTAGATCAGAGTAATCTCCCAGGATGAACCGATAGTTCATGCCCTGATTAGTCCTTGGCTCCTTCTCCCATTTCGTATCTTGTATCACTTGAAAACCATTTTGTTTTATCTGTGGCCTGTGGTTATAGACGAGAAAGAAAAACTATCTAGGATTTTTCTTCAGAGAATGGCAGATCTTTTGGTATGGATTTCTGTGAGAATGCTCTTGAGGTTAGTTTTGAGAGTTGGGGGTCTCAAAAAGAGACTTTGGCAGTACTCTTGTTTAAATGTCAGAGATGTTTTGGTTGCATTTTTGGCCCATTGCTCACACAGTTGTTAGTGTTTTTATATTTGGTAAGCATCTATCATTTTTATAATTTATTAAAGGAATGATTTACATTTTCCAAGATAGCTAAAAGCTTAGAAAAAAAGGACTAGAATATCCTTTTGATACTCAGATGTAAACTCCTAGAATAGTAGAACCATTTGACTATTTTAACCCACTTCAACTCCACCTCCAATTATCCTTAAATCTCCACCTCCAAATATTCTTAAATCTTTTTCAAGAGATTTGCTCTTTCTCAAGAGACTTCACAATCTCTCCAGGAAATGTTTCCTCCTGAGCTTTCCAGACTGATGATCACAGATTATCTCTTTGTTTAGCCTGAGCTTTTTTTTTTTCTCTTAGTGTTTCTTGTTTTTACTCTTTTTTCATGCCTCTTAATGCACAGTTGTTCACAGAGTGGGCAAATTGTCTTTCTTGAACCCTAATGTCAGCTACCAGAGATGTAGATTGCTCCTTCTGTACCCATCTTTTCATTCCCTTTCTCTGGCTAAACAAGCTGAGTTGCTTTCTAGACCTGTGTTTATACGTGTTGTTCTGTGTGTTGTTTTATGCAGGAAGTCAGTATCAGATATGTTGGCAATTAGAGCTTTCAGATTGAAGGATGCTTTTTGGAAATAAAATGTACTTTTTTCCTCCCTTATCAGCATGAGTGGTTGTGGAACATATGTAAACACTGGAGAGGATCTTTAAAAAAAAATTATCACCAGAAGAATTTTACCCAAGTCTTTTAAGGACTTAAAAAGAATCCAGCCTTTGTAAGATTGTACTAAAAGTAACAGACTAACTCAATTAAGGCCTTTCTAGAAGTGTGGGAATCATTTGTTCAAACCAGAATCTAGGACCCCTGAGTAAATATGATAGAAATAATCTGCTTAACCCTTTATAACAGCATAAGAAAGAAAACCTCTTTTAATGGGCCTCTTGAGATAAAAGGGCCATAATGATGAGAGCATGCTGAGAGTCCTGGTTGTCAGTGTTCTGAAAACTGCTTTGAGTGGGCCAATGTCACTGTTGGTGACTTTCTGTCTTCCTTTGATGTGAATTTGGGATCTTGGGTGTTAATTTGAATACAGTTTGAAGTTTGAATGTAGAATGTGGATTTTTTACCCCCTCTCCCTGCTCTTTCCTTTTTGAAGGCTAGATTGGAGTAGATATAGCTTTTAATGAAGCAGTCAATGTCTTAGGACATTTTGTCAGACACTAGTCTTCAAGGAAGCACTATTCATCCACTCTGGTGTTCAACATTACTGAATATCTGCTGTGGACATAGCACATTGGCTAGCGCTTTCAAGCATCTCTTTGTTCTCTTATTTCTTTTCTTCAGTATACATGCTTGGTACAAGGTGTTTGATGAATTGAGGAGTGGGTAGAGTAAAGAAGTTAGATGGGAAGTATTTTTGGATAACCCTGGTTGGAGTATTGCTATGGGGAAGTGGCTGTTTGTACATCACTTCAGGTTCTGATCTGATCTAGATGCTGAGATTACTCCTGATAAAGAGTTTCAACATGTGAGCATATATTTTCTAGTAAGTGAACAGGGTTCAGTCAGTTATTTTTGCTGCTAGTTACGTTAGGTTGCATTTAGAGCTGCTGGGAGCTCCGCTTAAATATAGTAGCGCCTGTATTAGAAGGTACCCAGTGGGTTGGTAGTGAGGATTGCCTGAAGAAGTTTTCCCTAAAAGTCTGGTCTTGGCACTTGAGCCAGGGATGGATGCTAGGTGCTTAGACCCAAGGGGCTTCTACACAACCAGAATGATCCTAACACTGGGATCCAAAGGGAATAGAAGCTCCCCTGAAATTTTGTACCACTATAGGAGGGAGAATCAAAGCTTTTTGCTTCTCAGTAGATGTTAGAATCTATACACACAGACCTCAGGATGGAGGAAACCAGCTTACAAATGACTATATAGTGCTATATAGGTTTAGGAAGAGGATGGAAAAACAGGATTTAAGGTCAAAATGTTCATTTGAGTCTTTAATGTCCAATTTATCAGAGATAAACCACTGTGAGGGTTTTGTTTTGCTGTATTTTTTTTTCCCTACATCTGTGTTTTGACAGGTCACTGCCTTGAATTAGAATAGGATTTAGGACCAGAGTGTTTATACAGAAAGTGATAGCAGAGTCATGGGAGATGGACAGAGATCACTTTGTATCTTATTTCAGGTGGACCATTTTTAAAACCCCCATAAGCAGCTCAGCAGTCCAAATTAGTTAGCAGTAGCTTTGCTGAAAGGTATTGGTAAAATAACATCTAGCAGCCTTTTGTCTGTTCCAGGTTTAGATATGAGTGAGAAAGCCAATTTGGGAGCAATTTCATGTGCTCAGCTCTGCCCACATTCAAGTCGCCTACGTGGTTCCCATATCCTTGTCACTGGTACTGGTCCCTGGGGGGCCACGGGCAGATCTCAGGATCTGAGGCTCAGACGTGGTTGAAGCCACAGCAACAGCTGGTCCTAGTGGGTCAGCCTTATTTTCTGCGGTTATCATCAGGGCTGAGAGTGTGGGGAGGAAGGTGGGTGGGACAGGGAAGACAAACAGAAGGGCATGTAGTTCTGTGGAAACTAAGCAAAACAATAAACTCTTAGGACTTCTTTTCCCTCATTGACTTATACTTTTGTTCTGTTGGAAACTCTTGTCACTTGAGGTCATTCTGTAAATACTCGTAGTAACTAGCTGAAGGCACTGTGACGCCTGCACAGTGGTGGGAGGAGCCCTCCTAGATGGTTCTCTGGATGTGTGTTTCCATTTTCTTTCCCTCTTTCTCACCTAAGTTTTGATGCTTTTTTTTTTTGGTTTGTTTTGTTTTTAGGGAATAAAATTTGGCTTCAAATGTCCAGGGTTTTTTTTTTTTTAGCTTATGGAGACTAGGGGCTAGGGGCCAGATTGTGACATGTTGCCGGATAGAAGAGGCTTTTACACCTAGACAAATCTCCAGGAAAGAAGAGACAGAAAAGTTTCCACATAGAGCGCAAGGATTGGAAGTCAGAGGGAAAATGGCCTGGCAGGTGCTTTGGCCATTGTGACTGTCGGAGCTAAGGGGGCCTGATGGTTGGATGATGGGGTAGTGCTAAAGATATCATATAATCCACATCATTCCTTGAAGATTGTTTCTTTCCTTAAGAGAAAGTATAGTACGTTGACTTTAAAATTTTTAGTTTATGCAAGCAAGTTTCCAGCACCCTGGTATGTGTCTGACTCTATGCCAGGCATGGTAGTGGGTATACAAGTATGTGAAAAAAAACAGCAACAGAAACCAAACCAGTCCTGAACTTAGAACGTATAACTGTTGCCTGAAGATTTCTATAAAGTATTAAGTTATCAAGCTTTAAATCGTGAGTCACAAATAGGGGTTTGTGCCTGAATGAGGCTTAGGACACGCAGGTTTATGGAAAAGCCTCGGGTTGAATGGAGGCCTTTGGAGATGTTGGAGAGCCCCAGGGGTCACTCCAGCCCCCTTTTCTTCTTTATCTGCCCTTCCCCAGGTGATCCCATGGCTTTAAAGCACTGGCGTTCATGGAATGCTTTGTGCCAAACTCTGTTCCAAGGGCTTTACATGCATTAGTGTAAGCTTCAGATAGCTTTGTGATGTAGGTACTGTCATCCTCACTTAAAGGTGTGGAAACTGAGGTCAGAGAGATGAACTTCCTTGAGAGCACACAGTTCATAAACTGAAGAGTCAAGATGTGAGCTTAGTTGGAGACTGGGTGCCAAGCCCTTAACTGGTTCTGTTTAACCTTCTAATTGGCCCTGAACTCCTCTACCCCACTCCTTCCCCACATAGCAGCCTAACTGTTGTGTTTGTCCCCTATTTACCTTCATAAGGAATCCCGTGCATTACACTCAGAATTCACGTTTACTACCAAGTCCTTATGTGCTCTGGCCCCCAGCCCTCCCACCTGCTCTCTGCCTTCCTCTCCATGTCTCTGTCTCAGAGCCTTTGCCCTGCAGCTGAGGTGCTCTTCGTGAATACTGCCAGTTTGTACTCTCACTTCATTCAGGTGTTGGCTTAAATGCGCCACCTCTGGGAGACTTTCCCTGACCATCCGAAATAAGCTACTCTTAGTCAGTCTTTAATCTGTGCCTTGTTTTTATTCCTAAAATTGCATTACGTATTTGGGTGTTTTTCCTGTCTACTTTTACAAAAATAAACAATGCCATGAGGTTAGGGAGTTGGTCCATCTGTTTACTGGTATCTTTACTTTTCAAAACAGGACGTGAAAAGTTTTCTATAAATATTTGTTAAATGAATAAATGGTGTCATATGCATTTGATGTGCATGTTTAACATAACTTTACTTGGATAAAAAGCGAAGCAGAAAGGGGTATACAGGTGATATACACAGGTCTGGGTCTTACTTGGGAAACCTGGCGTGCTGCAGTCCATAGGATCACAAAGGATTGGACACGACTGAGTGACTGAACTGACTGGGTCTTACTTGGCTTTATATTTATTGCCAAAGATTTGCCGTAATATCTGGCCAAGAAAATGCTCAGAAAATCTTAGCTGAATGAATGCACTGTTTGATTTGTTTTGAATTCCAGACATAGGAGTTCAGTGAAGGGAGAGAGTAGTGTGGTCTGGAGTGCTTAGAAAGAATCCATGGAGGACTTACAGACTTTTGAAGAAGAGATGGGTTTGGTTGGTCGTATAGGAATCATAGAGTAATTTTTCTTAAACTAGGAGGATTGTTAAGCGAGCCTAGAGAGGCAAAGGACATGTCCAAAGGTACACAGCTAGTAAATGTTTGGAATCCAGATATTTTGATTGTTAGGTCAATTCTCTTTCCTCTACACAGTGATTTTGGCTTGTGTGGGATAGAAATTAGGATGGAAATTAGGCCTAATTGAATCAGCAGGTTTGTATGAGAGATCCATGGGAGATATGATGAGCTGAATAAGGTGAAGACCAGATCCTGGAGGATCTTGAATGTTATCTTGAAGACTTTAAATTCAGAATGACAGGGAGGCATACGAAATGCTTTAAGTCTTGTTCTGTCTTTTCTCTCCAATGAAGGTGATGTAGGTATGTAGGTATGGAGAATAGATTGGAGTTGAGGAAGGAAGTGGAACCTTGAGGAATTTGGAGGCCCTTGTAACAGTTCAGGTGTTAGTGTAGTTAGGGGCCTAGTTGCATTTCAGTTTGCTTTTAGAAATTTGTGGGGGTTTTGAAGATGACATGCAATTATTTGGTAAGATGTGTGTACCCAGAATTCTTAGAGAGAGCTTGGGAGTAAAAAGCCTGGAGAACTGGCCTTTTACCTTAATTCTGTATATGGTTGTAAATGACATTTTAGTGTCTAAGTGATGATTTCTCTTCAGGCAGCTGAGCCTGAGAAGTAGAGGTAGAAGATAATACTATACTAGTGTGAAAAAGTGATGGAGGGAGCGGAAGGGCAGAAGGAGCAGACAGACAGTGAATGGGATCAGCTTCCAAGGGAGGGCCTGGACATCTCTGTCGGAGAAGCTGTGTTGTGGCTAGGGAGTCAAGCCTCCAGGGACTGCAGCCTCACACTGTCATTTTAGGACTCAAGAGGCCAGTGGAAGTAAGATCTGCCTGCTGGACCCACAGATGCTTTGGGTGGATGGGTTGTGCTAAAGCCTGGGCCCATACATGTATCCACATAGATTTTCAATTAAGGGCTGATGAGAATAGATTGATACAGTCCTTACCAGGCCAGTGAATTGGCACAGGGTATGACACTTTAAAAGTTTTTCCATCCTCAGGAATCTTTTTCCATCTCTAAGGAAAAACTTTAAAAGTCAGCAAGAAAGTGAGAACGCAGACCTTCAAATAATATCTCATACTGGATCTGAGAGTTTGGGTTGCAGAAAAAAATCTGATCTTAGAGTATTCAACAAATACTTACTAAGCAGAACCTGTTAAATACCAGATGCTATGCTAAGTGTTGGAGCTTTAATCTTTTGATCATATTGCATCAAATGTTGTTGATACAGAATATTAACATTTGGTTCTATTTTACATTAAGTTCTTTAAGCCCCATGGGAACTCTCCAGGCAAGAATACTGGAGTGGGTTGCCATGCCCAACTCCAGGGGATCTTCCCAGCCGAGGGATCAAACCCAGTTCTCCTGCACTGTGAGTGGATTCTTTACCGTCTGAGCCAGCAGGGAAGCCCCCAAAGTTATGTAGCTCGGCCCATAAGCCCTCAGTTAGTTCAGACTACTCACTTAAGCTTGCATTCACTTGTTAAATGTGTACTGTGTAATAGGTAATATACTGAATGCTGAGGCAGTTTTAGAGAAAAATAAGAATCGGTTAGGGTCCTCAACTGGTTGACTGGAGTTTGTTGGGTAGATCTGGCAGCTTCCAGTTTGCTGGGATTGCTGGCCAGGAGGAGAGTGCTCTCAGCAGTAGTGTACCCCCTTCACCCCACTGGGCCCTCCCCTCTCTCCCTGACCTCTGTCCCTGGCCTGACTTTAAATTTAAGAGAAATGAAAATTGGCTTCTTTGCCTTAAGTGTGGGAAGTTCCATTCGGGGCGGCACTTCCTGATGAAACCCTCTAAGTTTGAAGTCTTTGCAGAAGAATTTCTCCTGCTTGTGTAAGCCCAGAGAAGAGCGTTCTCCACAGGGGCTGTTTTCCTTCTTCTGAAAGTTCCCCTGCCTGCAGTCTGGACACAGGGCACATGGCCTGTGCCGCTTCTCAGGCTCTTTACTGCTGCCTGCTTCCATGGCTCTTTGGGGATGCTGAGAGGGGCATGGTGTGTTGTTTTCTGAGAACGAATGACAAAAATGAGAGGGAGGCAATCCTGCTAATTTTTCCCATCGTTTGGAAAAAGCAGCTGCTCAAAACAAAAGAAGACAGATGTAGAAGAGGAGTGGTTTTTTTTTTTTTTGTTTTTTAAGAGGAGTGTTTTATTGAGCCCTTGGATTGCTATCCGGAGTGAGGTTGTTTTCCCCCTCTTTTTCTTGGCATCTGGAGCCAGCTTGTATACTGTCTGAGGTTTGCTCTGCTTTCTTCTTGTCTGTGGACTTCTTTAATAGAAAACTACAAAATATGAAATTGCCTTCAACTTTAAATTGGTTCTTTAAAAAATGTAACGTGTGCATTGTAGTTCACTGTAAAAAAATTAAGTTTCATTTTCCCAACACCCAGAGATCAGCACTATTCATATCTCTGTGCACCCTCTTCTAGATCTTTCTCTATGCATATCTATGTACATATTTGTATTCTTTGCTTTTTACCAAAGCAAGATCATACTAGACACACTATAATTCATTGTTTTATTTTTTTTTTATTATCTCCACTTTTCATGTTCAGTGAATTTGTATTTTAACTAACACCCAGTCCATGTTTCAGATCCCCCTGTTGACCCCCAAGTATCCTATCATTTTTTTCCATACTGACATTGAACCTGTAACCTCACACTGTATCTGGTTGTTATGTCCTTTAAGCTTCTTTTAATCTAACGGAGTCAGTCCTTTTGTATATTATCTTGTTGAAGAATTATCCTTAATAGGTTCCTGACTCTGTGACTTGTGTATTGCTAAGAGGCTTGCACATATCTTGTTTGATTCTTGTGACAACACTGAGAAGCATGTTTTATTATCCCTTGTTTTTGCATGCTCTCTTCCTGTGAGATCTCAGCTATTCCTCAGGGATTCGACTATTTCCTTTACGTCAGAGACTATATCACCTATATCTCAGTGGTCACCTTAGGAGCCTGAACTCTTGAGCCAAATGGTCTGGGTTCATTTCATTTTTCTACTGCTTATTATATCTGGTCCTGGACAAGTCATTTAACTTCTTCATGCCTCAGTTTCCTCATTTGTAAAATGGGGTACTAATAGTGCCTACCTCATAAGGTTTTTGTGAAGTTAGATGAGTTAGTATATGTAAAATATTCAGAACTACCTGACATATAGTTAGTGTATATAATTATTGCTTTTGGACAGCTGAGTGACCCACAGGCACCTCAGACTTTATGTTTTGAGAAATGGAGTATTTCCTACTGTATCAGTAAACAAGAATGTCACAATCATCAGTGATTGCAGCCCTCCTAAGTGAGCTGGTAAGCCCTAAGGGCACTCAGGAAGGAGAAGAATACCTGAGATTTAGCAGCCATTCCCTATGGTGAGCCCTTGGTGAAAAACACAGGATTCTGGCCCAGGACAGCTGAAATGCATATGAAAGGAATGATTTCAGTGAGCCCAGACTCTTGCATCCTCCCATACAAAGAAAAGTGCTGAGTTCCTTAACTTGGGATTTCTGGTTTTCTTTAATTAACAATAATCTTTTGATGTTCAGACTATCTTCCCTGTGTTGCAAAACTTCTGTCAAACCTAGCTCCCCCCTCACTTCCTCAGAGGAGTTCTGTCAGGGTTACTTGAAATGCTCTCTCCCGGGCTCTAAAGTCCTAAAAATTCCCACCAAATAAAACTGTTACTCTCAACTTTAAAGGTTGTGACTGGTTTTTTTTTTTAATTTAATTATTTCAATGAACATGTGACACTGTTAAGAAATAACCACAGAATTCTTCAAAACTTGTACACATCCACGCGTGTGTGCTCAGGTGCTAAGTTGTGTTCGACACTTTTGCAACCCCATGGACTGTAGCCCACCACGCTCCTCTGTCCGTGGGATTTTCCAGGCAAGAATACTGGAGTGGGTTGCCATTTCCTTCTCCAGTGACTGTTTTTTAAGCTGACATTTCAATACTTACCTCCGGAAAGCTGCGCTTTGTTCTCCGGTTTTCACCAGCTCCTTCACAGAGTTGTCTCTGATTTCTCCTCTCTCAATAATCACACTCATAAAGTCTTGTCAGTCCATTTCCCAAAAGTCCTCCTTGCTGCCTCCAATCCATTTAAAGTCTTCACCATCTTTTTCCTGGAATGCAGTTTTAATGTCTCAGAATGCCTGCCCTTGGATGTTCTTCAGTCAATCTCCCAAGCTGCTCCCAGAGTGAGCTTTCTGAAATACAGGTCAATTACCATACTTCCTTGCTAAAAACTCTTCCTTTTTCATGAGAAATAACATACAGTAAAGTGCACAATGAATTTTAAGCCAACTTTTTCACTCTCCTCTCTTACCCTCATCAAGAGGCTCTTTAGTTCCTCTTCACTTTCTGACATTAGGGTGGTATCCTCTGCATATCTGAGGTTGTTGATATTTCTCCTGGGAATCTTGATTCCAGCTTGTGATTCATCCAGCCCAGCATTTCACATGATGTACTCTGCATAAATGTTAAATTAACAGGGTGACATGGCTTGCTCCTTGGAAGTAAAGCTATGACAAACCTAGACAGTGTATTAAAAAGTGGGGACATCACTTGGCCGACAGAAGTCTTTATAGTCAGGTTATGGTTTTTACAGTCTTGTACAGATTGGATCATAAAGAAGGCTGAGAGCCGAAGAACTGATGCTTTCAAATTGTGGTGCTGGAGAAGACTCTTGAGAGTTGTTGGACAGCAAAGAGATCAAACCAGTCAATCCTAAAGGAAATCATTTGGAAAGACATTGGAAGGACTTATGCTGAAGCTGAAGCTGCGTTAATTTGGCCACCTGACGTGAAGAGCAGACTCACTGGAAAGGCCTTGATGCTGGGAAAGATTGAAGGCAAAAGGAGAAGAGGGTGGCAGAGATGAGATGGTTAGGTAGCATTACTGACTCAATGGACATGAATTTGAGCAAACTCCAGGAGATAGTCAAGGACAGGCGTTCTGTAGTCCATGGGGTCGCAAAGACTCAGACACAACTTAGTGAGCAGACAACAACAAAAAGTGCACAAATATTAAGTGTGTAGCTTAATGATCTTTAACATTTGTGTTTGCCCAAGTAACTACTACTCAGATCAAGAACATTTTCAGGGAAGGTTGCTTTCTGTGTCTTCCCAGGGAGTATCTACATCCTTAGCCCTTCTGCTACCATTAAAAAAAAAATCTTTTCTTAATCTTCATATAAGTGAATCACAAATGTTCTTTACTGAATCTTCTTTGACAGGATAATTCCAAACTCATTTAATGTGACTTTGAAAAATCTTTGTCATTTGGCTTTTACTTCAGGTCCTCCTCCACACATGGCCTCCCCTTCCTGCCATGCTGAAATCGCCTGTGGTTTGCCAACACAGGCTCTTGTTGCCTTTCATTTTTGCACTTGATATTCTCTTGGTCTTCTGACTTCATTCCCTGGCAAATTCAGTTCTTACAAATGTAGAGATCCTTATTTACATTTTCCTAGGGTAGTAAAATGAGGCCCACCCAGGGTCTATTCCTCATACAAGATTTGTACCTTAGTAGCATGGGCAGACCGAGATTAGTGCTGGGGTCCAAAGGGTCTTTTCTTCTCTTGTGAGGAAGTTCATTCACCTTGGTTGAAGCCTTCAGCTTGTCACTTGAAAGGGTGACTCCAATTTTGGAATTAAAATTTGAGATCCTTGGGCCAATAAACAATTTTTTTTTTCCAGTTTGTGATTTGTTTGTATGAAAAGCTTTTACAGATTTTTGCAAATTAAGTCAAACAACACATTTACACAATAACCCTTGTTATAAAGAATTCAACTGTGTAAAATTCTATGGTCCTGGAAAAAGTAGCATGTAAGCTCACTCTTCTGGCACATCTGGTACTGGGAATTCTTTTGCTTTCATGATGACAGGGTTTCTATTAATAGGGATCAAAATAGTACTATGAAATGAAACTGTATGTAGTCTTAAAAAAGTGATTACAGTTTTTTGTTGCTTGTTTGGAGCATTTGTTCAGCAAAGTGCTGTACTAGATTCCTGATTCAATTTTTGCTTAGAACAGATTGAACAAACTCCAAAAGGGTTGATTCGACCTTCTACAAAACATGAGGCCGTGAGATGAGTGGTTTTTCCACATTTTAATATTTTCCTGGATGACACTGAATGCCTTGCCCTTAGAGAACCCTGAGCCAGCTAATAATTCTTCTAAGCTCTTGAGAAGGAGAAGTGGGAGATTTATACCATTAAATAGGTGCCCAGACCTTTCCAAAAGAGCCTGGAAAGGAATTGTGGAAGAGATGGAATGTAACTAGCAAGGCAAGATAGGGAAAGCCTTGTGACTTTTGAGTTCTTGTGGGAAATGATTGGACTTGTCTTCATTATTTCCAATTCTCTGTTTTCAAAAAAGTCTCTGAAAAGCCTTGCTCTCGGGGGATATTAAGAGGGAATGCTTCAAGGAAGAACTGAGTCAGTGCGAAGACCTACTCTGTGCCAGTCACTACTTGGTACTTTCATAAATTCTGCTAATTGTCCCAAAGACAAGGAAATGATGATGCAGAGAAGTCAAGGAACTTTCCCAGGGTCCCGAATTTGAACCCAGGTTCATTAGATTCCAAAGCCCTTTCCACTACACTGTGATGCTTCTTTGTGCTGAAATCATGGAAAATGACCAATCTTCTGGACTGAATTAGGGAACTCATGGTATCCAGCTAACTGTTATGAAAAACTCTGAGTATGTTTTATTTGGAGGTGTTTGGGGAGAGGAGTAATGCTGATAAGGAGAGATGTATTGAAGGGGAAGATACTAGGAGTTCTTCAGACTGTCTCTGTTTCATGCGCTGTGATCTTGTGCCATGCTGTGTGGCATCTCGTCCTTGGTGTTTGGAAAGAAAAGGCTGCTGAATTCATTTGCAACCAGTTATCTTTGTGGAGGGAAATGGGAAAAGACTAGCATACTATAGCTTATTGAACTTCATAAAACATGTTTTTTGTTTTGTTTTCACGAGGCCAACACAGAATTCCTAGATTTTCAGATTTTTCCCAGGAAAGGAGGCCAAAAATAAACAAAGCCCCCAAGCCTATCATCATCATGCCATATAAGAAAGGACATTTGAAATCCGGAATAATAAATAAATTAAAAAAAACAATAAAATAGGATAATAAAACAGCTCTTTGTAAGAAAGCACCTTATAATAGTTTGTTAGATTTAAACTATTTTGAGGGCTTTCCAGGTGACACTAGTGGTAAAGACCCCACCTGCCATTGCCAGAGATGTAAGAGACTTGATTCAATCCCTGGGTCAGGAAGATCCTCTGGAGAAGAACATGGCAACCCACTCCAGTATTCTTGCCTGGAGAATCCCATGCACAGAGGAGCCTGGTGGGCTACAGTCCATAGGGTTGCACAGAGTCAGACACAACTGAAGCAACTTAGCACCTACACAAACTATTTTGAATCAAGAAAAAAATGACAACATAAACTTTATTGATGTGTTTGTCAGTTTGGAAGTTTTATTTGATAGTACAACCTCAAGAGAAGCTTGACAGTCCAGCTTGTTTCACACTTTATCACAGCTACAGTTGATAGTGCATTCCAACAGGCTTGTTGATGAAAACAGCATCAACTGTCAATGGAATATTGAATATAGAATATTCTGGTAAATGGAGAGAAGGGGGTAAGTCATTAGGCTTTTAATCCTGTGGCCAGGCCAAGGAGAAGCAGAAGTCATAGCTCTGGTGTCTGACTGGTGAGGGCTCCCGGAAGAGCGCTGCCAGCACCTGTCTGCCATGGGTCATGTTCCAGGTAAGGGACAGCGTTGCACACTAGCCTTGCTGCCCACCATGGATCAGGTATGAATTTGAGAGGGTTGCTGAACCTGATAAAAACTTGCATCATGGCCTGGGCCAGTATTTAAGAGAACCACTCCTCTAAAGGAATAATCCTGTTTGGTTCTCCAAGATAATCTAAAGGCAGAGACACAGACAAAGGCCCATTGTTTTCTCCCGGGCAGCTGTTTATTGCATTGGTGCTAAGGAAGAGATGGGGAGACCGCCGGCCTGTGGCCTAGGTGCTCAGACTTGGAAGTGGTTCTGCTGTTCCCTCTGGTTATTTTCTCATTACTCTCTTCTGTGGGAACTTTGGGCAGACTGCATTTTTCCTCCAAGCAGTTAAGTCTTAGCTTTACCTTCTACTTGGTCCCTGTGCACTGGAGGTTGAGGGGGTGGGGTGGGTGGGTTGTGAACTCTCTGAGTGCCTGGGAACTCAGAGGAAAAAAGCCTGAGAGCATCCTGGGAATTCCCCAGCGCCCCTAGGCTGCCTCTCTCATCCAAGGGAACACCTACCTTCTGCATTTCCAGGGCCATGCTGGGGAAGTGTGTGTTTTGGCCTCTCTGGAGAAGGGCACGTTAGCTTCCCTTGGCCTGTTTACGTTAGTTTGGTCCTTTCTGCCTTTGATTACACATGAAGCCTTGGGTGGGGGATTTCCCTGCTTCCGTGGAGTTCACTCCGTCCTTTTGTCTGCCTTCTCAATTTTTCCACCTGGGGAAGAGCTGCGCTTGACTTAACTCCTTATTTCATAGACTTTGCCTAATGAGTGAATCAGTTCATAATAAGGAAGTAATTCCTCTGACTCCTAAAATTCTCTTTTGCTGCATTCTGTGACAATCAGACCTTTACTCATTTGCCCTTCCCTGCCTTAGTTGTCAGTACTGTCCTCTAAGAAAGGGAGTAATGGTCTTTCATACCCAGAGGCTTGGCTGCTTATTGGAGCTTGCTGAGCTGAAGTGTTGATGCAGTATTTCTTAGTTCTTTGGAATGTGTGTCTTGGCTGCTTAAATTGAATGTAAACCTGTTAAGGTTAGGAGCTCCAGGTTCTTTCCCTTTCTTCCAGCGGGGAGGGTGGCTAAATTTGCTGGTGAGATTACTTCATCCTCGCTCCAGTGTTATCCTGCCTACCAAGCATGCCGGGAAAGCCACAGCGTCTCTGAGGTGGACCTCCCTGTATCTATGCTAAGATAACGGCTCACAGGACTTCCCTGGCGGTCCAGTGGTTAAGACTCATGCAGCCACTGCAGGGGGCATAGGTTCAATCCCTGGTCCCTTGGCTGGAGAAATTCCACATGCCTCACAGTGTGACCAAAATAACAATAATAATAAAAAATAGGATAATGGCTCATAGAAAGAGTCCAGCACCTATGTTAGTCAGTCGTGTTTGACTCTTGGCAACCCCTTGGACTGTAGCTCGCCAGGCTCCTGTCCATGGAATTCTCCAGGCAAGAATACTGGAGTGGACTGTCATTCCCTCCTCCAGGGGATCTTCCCAACCCAGAGATCCGAAAGCAGGCCTCCTGCATTGCAGGTGGATTCTTTACTGATTGAGCCCCCTGGGAAGCCCATGGCTCACAGAAGTGCTAGAGAAAACCTTTTTGCCCCAGGGGCAGTGGTAGAAAGCCTAAGTCAGGCCTCTTTATTCTTTTATGGAAGCTTCCCTTTTCTTTTTGTTCATTTGACACAGTCGAGGGATCCTACCTGCCCTTTAAAGCCTTTTCTTTGTTAGAGGTTCCTGGAAAGCTCCTTGGGTAAAAATGTTCCCATTCCACAGCTTTCACACTCTTTGGAGAATTTCTCTTTTGGATAATCAGGTGGATTTCTTTCTGTTTTTTTTAAACCAGTGGACCTAGTACTGTATAGCGACTTCTTCAGTTCCTCTGGCCTTCCTTCAGCTGCTTGATCTTGGAAGAACCTTGGCCTAGGTCCCTTGAGTTCCCTTCCATGACAGGAGCATCACTTACCTGTCTGTCCTCCCCTTGAGTTCTGAGGTTCCCCCATATCACTCCCCCAGATTCCTGTCTTTTTGACTCGATATTGTGATACCTTTTCTTTTGACTTCCTTGTGGTCACTTCTTAGGTGACAGTCTATTTACATTTAGAACCCTACTTTTAAATCTCAACATTAAAGGAAAATACTCCGATTCCTTTGCTCCTAGCTTGTCCTCAGCTTAAGACTGCATTTTCCCTCCTTTGTCACCCATCTGCTGGCCTTTGCAGCAGTTTTCTCTTTAGTTTCCCTGTGTTCTGTGCCTACCTCACTCCCACAGCCTTCCCCTCCGGCACAGATCACAGGGGAAATATTTAGTTAGTCTCTGCCAAACATTCTGGCTGTGTTGTTTTGCTTAAGAAGACACGCAGATAAACTGTTTTGATTCTTGGTCTTGGTGCTCGGGGGCAGATGTTCCTCCTATAACGGAGGTATTGTGGTCAGTTGAAAAGAGTGCTGGACTAGAGTTTGGAGAATTGGATTCTAATCCCTGCTGTGCTACTAATTTGTGTTATAGACTTGCGCAAGCCACATTTCTATGTCTCAATTTCCTTTTGTCAAAAGGGACTTTATGATGAAGAAGACACAGAAATCTATGGAGATCGGGACCCAGAGAGTAATCCCAGGGGAGCTAGTAGAGTAGACAGGCTAGAGGCAGAGAGGCAGAGAACCAGGACCATGACTGTCGTTAGTGGAACCAAAAGGAAACTCATGTCCAAACATAGATAAAATTAATATGTCTGGTTACTTTGAAAAAATATAAACTGTGCTAAAGAAGTGGTGGAAATTCTCTGACAAGGATGACTTCAAGAGCTGACTGTCTTGTCCACTGCTGGGCCTGCTGTAGGTGCACACCTGTTTGCTGTCACCCTTGGGACGTGGGAGGTTTGGCCTTCTGCGGGTTCCATTCCAGAATTCTGCCTCCCACCTTCCACCTCCTTCATAAACCCAGAAATATTTGAAACTCAGCCCAGATCTTCACCTGGCTTTGATTTCCCCATGATGTGGAGAATGGG
Source organism: Odocoileus virginianus (assembly GCF_023699985.2). Classification (NCBI taxonomy): domain Eukaryota; kingdom Metazoa; phylum Chordata; class Mammalia; order Artiodactyla; family Cervidae; genus Odocoileus; species Odocoileus virginianus. The sequence continues at coordinate 32,901,279 of NC_069683.1, read as the reverse complement.
CCTTGGAAGTTGTAGTTTCCAGAAACCTTAAATGTTTGCTAACATGTCCAACTTCTGCATTTGTTGATCACTCCTTCTGTGCATGGCTGCGTTCCAAGTCTTGTGCCCTGAAGGTTTGGTTCCAGCAAGGAAAGTGGGGGATATTTGGGGGATCCTTTCACCAGGACCTGGGAAATAAAAGTAGACTAAAGAACTGAGAGAACACCCCATGGTGTCGTGAAAGACAAGTCTTTGAAGAAGAGCAAAGTGGTTTAACATCTGCCTGTGTAAAGCATAGCCCTCACACATTTACCCAATAGGCAGAACTACATTTCTTCCTGATTGTTCCCTTCTGAAATGATTCTGGGGGTTTACTTAGGTCTTGCCTAGTTTATACTTTTTCTTTCTAGTTAAAGATTTGCGTGGGTTCCTCCAATGCGGATTTGGAAGGCAGTCTCCAAAGTCTTTTGCTGCCCTGTGATCCTTTGTGAGGCATAGTCAGCAGAAACTTTGGTAAAAGAGTGCAGAGGGATGCCTGTTCCTGCGGGGTTAGTGATGAGGACCTGTACTCACTGTCACCACACCCAACTTCTGGAGGCCCTCCCACTGCTGAAAATTGCTAGAGAAAGTAATGGAACCGAGACTAGTTCTGGGGAGAAGAGTTTCATAATTGACTCTGCATACTTTCAACTGGACCTTCTTTGCTATTCTGCAATCCTTTTTGTCTTAAGTCTCTGTGACATACACCACAGTGCTTTTCTTCCTCCCTCCCTCCCTCCCTTCTTTCTCTCTCTCTTTTATTTTGTACTCTGTAAGGTCTGACTCCATTCTTACCCTACATCAGCAGTGAACATGCCTTCTACTTTCCTGGGACTCTTAAAACTAGGTGACATGGTACTCTGAGGTAGTTCCTTTTCTTTCAAGAGCTAGGTACCGCAATTCATCCTGCTCCAAGAGAACAGGCATAAGCATTTCCTGTCGGCGCTGTGGATGTGTTTCTTGTGGATGCCACCATCAGCTGGGTGAAAGGATGGTTTGATTTGGGACTCAATAAGAGTTGTGAGCCCATGTCTGGCTATTTGGTACTTTCCCCTATCCCACTTGTTCTATTTATAAATAGAACATTTGTAAGTAAATGTTTATTTTAAAAAAGGTAAATGTCAAATGTTTATTGATTTCTTTTTTTAAATGATGAAAGTATAACACATTTACAGGAGACTTGCAAAATACGGGACAAAATTGCGTGTAGTTCCACTATGTATTACAATTATTTTTTTAAGTAGATCAATTAAGATTTTTAGAACTATGAACCAATTCAGCATAATTAAGATTTATACGATTTTCACACAACAGCAGATACAAATTATATTCAAGTTCCCATAGACTAAAAATCCCTATACACTGGGACATATCCAAGGACATAAAACACGGTGCAAAAATTTCATGGTTTAGGGCTTCCCCGGCTCAGTGGTAAAAGAATCTACCTGCCAGCACAAGAGATGCAGGTTTGATCCCTGGGTTGGGAAGATCCCTGGAGTAGGAAATGGCAACCCACTCCAGTATTCTTGCCTGGAAATTCCATGGACAGAGGAGCCTGGCGGGCTCTAGTCCCTGGGGGTCACAAAGAGCTGGACACGACTGAGCAGGCACACACAAAGGCATTGAAATCACACAGAGTTTGTTCTCCTATCACTGCCATCCCACTTGTTCTTAAACCAAGTTGTTTAGGAAGATGACCCAACTGTGTCACGTAATGCCTGATGTGTTCTCCCTCACACTCCAGCCCTGGATAGTAACGAATGCTCTACCTTCTGTGTCTCATGAGTTCTCCCCCAGGTAAGTGTCTATCAAATCCTACTCACATCCTCTTTAACCTTCTTCCTCCCTTCTCATTCTCTTCTACCCGCTTTACTTAGATGTCTCAAGAAATACCCACCTTGTCCCCACCCCTCTTTTGATTGTGGTGTGAAGGCTAGCCCCAGGCATAGCTGATGAGCCAGACACCATGAATACTTCACTCCTTTGGGAGTGAAATGACGTGATGTGAAGAATCAGTGCTATCAGTCTTTTCCCTGTTGAGTACCTTTTGAAATCCTTAAAAATGCCTGTCTTTGAATCCAGGACCACATTTTGGAATATATAAAAATTATTTAATTTTACTTGTCTTATGTTTTATTTTATTGCAAATATTTGTATTACCCTGGTAATTTTTTTGCTGTCTTTATAGAAACAGTATTTTAGCCATGTTGTTCAGTAATGAGCCTATTTGAACATCCAGCTACCATATCTAGTATTGTTTCTTCAGGAAAATGTCTTAAACTTATAAAGGTGACTGACTGACAGAGGAGTGTTCAGGGCAAAAACAGTCTCACCTTGTGGCCCCCGATGGTGGTGTCGCTGTGGAAGGGACCGACTTCATTCCTGTCATATGGAGAGGTGTCATGTGAAGTGCTTCCAGGAATGACTGGGGCTCGATCGGGAAAGCTGGGTCCTTCCTTTTGTCTGAGTCTCTGAGTGGAGGTGCTGGAGTGTGCCATGCCTGACTAAGCTCCTCTCTCCCTCCCTCCCTTTCCCTCTCCCCCCACCCCCGCCCCCAGCCCACTCTGTGTAACCTCAGGAAATACTTTAGCTTAAAGCCTAAAGACATCCCCCACTTTGAAAGTCATGATCCAGTTATGACAGGATCTCATTCTTTAAGCATGTTGTGTAGTGGAGTTAATTGAGTTATCTCCTATTTTTCAGTAGGAAATAATACATTCTTGTTGTGATGCTGTGTCACGTCTTAAATGGAAAGCTGCTAGTTTGAAACCATGTCTATTTCCAGCGGGAGCAATCTGCTGCCAATTTATGAAAACTGATGAGGTCTCTGTGCTCTGTGTGTAAACTGTAGCATCTTTTTGTGGAATGAATGATTCAAGAAAAATGGAACAATTTTTTGAATAAAATTCAAAGCTGTACTAGGTTCCAAGGGCCTGAGAATTTCCTGTTAGAGTAGGAAAGTTTATCCATATGTTTTTGCCTGGGGATAGTATGTGTCATGTAGTTCTGAAGAAGTACATCCATAGTGGATTACCTCTTTCTTTGTCTTTCTTTCCATGGTGCCCAGAGATGGTTTGAGCTCATCTTTGGTCTCGTTTCTTTGCAAAAAAAGTAGCGTGTATTTTGATCAAGGTATGGGAGTAAATCCTATGGCCACAGGGCAGGGTGAAACTAATGGTTTGTGTAAGGGGCATACCTTTCACCTTTGTCTCTCTGGTACCAAGCTGTAAGTCACTGAACTAACTAGCTCCAGACGCTTATTGTGCAATTTTGAGGTGAGGATGGGCAAGATCCCAGAGGCTGGGAGGCAGACATGTGGCTACCAGAGTGGTGACGTCAGCTGGTTTACTGGTGCTGAGGAGGAAGGGGGGATTCCAGGTACTCAGCCTCCTTCCTACTTGTGGGGGTGTCTGCAGCCACCCCCAGTCCTACTGGCAGCCAGGATCTTCCCTTGGGAACAGCCCTTTGTCTAACTCTTGCCTCCAGCTGTCCCATGGGGACCTGAAATTGGAAAGGGTCTCGTAACCTTGGCTGTGGGAACAAAGCTTTGAGGAATGGGCAGACATGTGTGTCTCTGTATGTCTGTGTGTATTCTGTGTTAATGCTGACAACTGATGAGGGTTTCCAAACTGGGGGTTTTATATGAGAGGAGAAGGGGGGAGCATTGTCTGGGTTTTGGGGAGTCTGCATTAGGAATTGAGCTTTTCTTGGAAGGGAAAGCAGTTTATGATTTAACCCATTTTTTAAATTAAAATTATTTGATTCTTTTCTTTTGATATATTTAATGTGGATGCTTAGTGTACAAACGGAAATTATGAATAATTTCCTTTCTGTGTTCTGCTCCTTCCTCCAGGCTTGTCCTAGAGCAGAGCCTCACAAAGCCGTAATATGTGACACGTTGGAGACAGAGCTGTAATCTGTGGCAGTTGGAGAAAGCACTTGTGTATGGAAGAGCTTCGTCTTTGCTCAGCCTTGCTTCTGTATGGGCTCCTGGGAACTGTGGTGGGGCTCCTTGGGAAGCCCACACCTCACAGCAGGAATGGAAAAAGCTTTGTAGCCTCCAGAGCATGACAAAGAGAACCAGAGCTGGGAGGCATTGAAGCCTACAGAGCCCATCTGCTTACAAGCTTTGTTTTCAGATGTTGGGGACCTGCTCTAGTTCACCCTCCTTCCCCAAGATGTGGAAAAGAATGAAGCCTCTGCATGGAAGGCAGGTGGTAAAGCCACCAGCAAAAGCTTATACTAAGTGGTTCAGACATTCCCCATCCTAGGCCTGCCTTGGGTTTCTTTGAGGCTGTCAGTAGCTTCAGGTTTCTCTAAGACTCTTGCTCACATTTAGCAGAGCCACTTTTTACTGGAAGCCATCTAGGGCCAGCCCAGGCTTGTTCTGTCCAGGCGTCTTCCCACCATGGTGCTTTTCTCTCCTTTTGGGCCCTCAGATGCGAGGACCATCAGGCTCTCTGAGCTGCTGAAGTCCTTCTTCCGAGAGCCTTGTTCCTCCGCTCTGGACCCAGGAAACTGTGGGAAGCTCTTGGTTTCCTCCTCTGCTGGGCACTTCTGGGAAGCTGTCTGCATTCCTTTCTGCCCAGCTCTCTGCCTCTGGGGCTCTGTGGGGTGCGGTCGCTTTGTGCCTCTGTAATGCAGAATGCTAGGGCAGTTCCATGGATACCAGACCTTGGAGATAACCAGGAGCTTAAATGTGGATTTGCCCTTTCTTGCAATCCTGGGATCAGGAGTTAGCTTTCCATGGGATGTGGTGTGGTATTGATTCTCCTTAAAACCTTCTCTGACTTGCTTCCCTGTCTCCTTGCCACTCTGGAAGGAAGTGGGTGAGGAGGGAGATCAGGGTTCAGTTTCTTGTGATCTCTCTTTGGCTCTGGGGATGGATGCAGCCGTTTGTAAAGAAGGAACTTAGAGACAGAGGAGATCACCTGTCTCCTGGGTGTCTTTCTAGTTTGGCTGTGTTGACACTCTGGGTAGTGACAACACATGTTAGCATCCCCTGGCAGGGATGGCCAGGCAGAGTTCCCACCTCCAGTTTGCTGGCTCCCTGAGGATGTTTGCAGTCCTCAGTGGCATGGCCTGTAGAGGTGTCTATGCCCTGCCAGGTTTCAGAACCTTCCCATGACTGTCCTGCCTCTCTGGGGCTTGAGAACAGATGGGGCTTAATTAGAAGCAGACCTCCCTCAAGGGCCCAAATTTGAAATGTATATTACAAAAATCACTGCTAGTTTTGGCTCTTCTTCCTTCTGCATTTCTCTCTTGCCTTTCCATTCCCACTGTCAGGGATTGTAAGCAGCTGCTGCTATCATACGGGCTAATCAAGATGGATCAGGGTTAAGAATGGAGCTAAATATAACTAAATATTACAGAGCATACTGCTCTGATGTGCTCAGACTTGTCCTCAGGGAAGGAGGTTGATTTGAACCTGTGATAGAGAGAGCCTTTCCACCCCAAGCAGAATAGGTGAAAGTTGGGAGGAAAAGGTGGGAAGGTACTTTTGAAGTTGGGAGAGTATTGGTTCTACCTCTTCCCTTCTCCCCTTCCCCCACCATTTCCTGTGAATGGTCAAGAGCAAAAGATCTTGCTTTTCGGCCTTCAGTCAGTCAATAGTACTAGCTAAAAATTTCAGTTTAACCAACACTACGATTCAAATATTATACGAAGCTTTTTTTCCCCTCAATGAGGGAATTTAATAATGGGAGACACAAATATTGTTAAGCAAATAGAAAATGTGGAGGTCTTAACTGTGTTTGGTTACTAACTGTGAATGTGTTTAGAGTTCAGAAATAGAAGGTTGTATCTTAAAACTAGAGGAAAAACTTTCTTGGAAGAGGCAGGATCTTTTCTAATCTTTGAAAGTTGGATAGACTTCATATAAGCACAGGAGAGGTGGGGAGCGTTCTGGTTGTGAGAACAGTAAGAACATAGAGAGAGTGTGAGTTTCCATGGTCCCTGTGATGATTGGCCAGAGGAGGTGGATCTGGATTCTGCAAGTTCCGCCTTGGTGCTCAGGAGATGAGAAATGAAGCAGTAAAAGTGGAATTTTGTGAAAAGAACTCTTATAGAAGAGAGTAGGCCTTTGACTGTGTGGATCACAACAAACTGTGGAAAATTCTTAAAGAGATGGGAATACCAGACCACCTGACCTGCCTCTTGAGAAACCTGTATGCAGGTCAGGAAGCAACAGTTAGAACTGGACATGGAACAACAGACTGGTTCCAAATAGAAAAAGGAGTACGTCAAGGCTGTATATTGTTACCCTGCTTATTTAACTTATATGCAGAGTACATCATGAGAAACGCTGGGCTGGAGGAAGCACAAGCTGGAATCAAGATTGCCGGGAGAAATATCAATAACCTCAGATATGCAGATGATACCACCCTTATGGCAGAAAGTGAAGAACTAAAGAGCCTCTTGATGAAAGTGAAAGAGGAGAGTGAAAAAGTTGGCTCAACATTCAGAAAACTAAGATCATGGCATCTGGTCCCATCACTTCATGACAAATAGATGGGGAGACAGTGGAAACAGTGGCTGACTTTATTTTTCTGGGCTCCAAAATCACTGCAGATGGTGACTGTAGCCATGAAATTAAAAGACACTTGCTCCTTGGAAGGCAAGTTATGACCAATCTAGACAGCATATTAAAAAGCAGAGACATTCCTCTGCCAACAAAGGTCCATCTAGTCAAGGCTATGGTTTTTCCAGTGGTCATGTATGGATGTGAGAGTTGGACTATAAGGAAAGCTGAGCACAGAAGAATTGATGCTTTTGAACTGTGGTGTTGGAGAAGACTCTTGAGAGTCCCTTGGACTGCAAAGAAATCCAAGCAGTCCATCCTAAAGGAGATCAGTCCTGGGTGTTCATTGGAAGGACTGATGTTGAAGCTGAAACTCTAATACTTTGGCCACCTGATGCGAAGAGCTGACTCATTTGAAAAGACCCTGATGCTGGGAAAGATTGAGGGCAGGAGGAGAAGGGGACAACAGAGGATGAGATGGTTGGATGGCATCACCGACTCAATGGACATGGGTTTGGGTGGACTCCGGGAGTTGGTGATGGACAGGGAGGCCAGGTGTGCTGTGGTTCATGGGGTTGCAAAGAGTCTGACACGACTGAGCGACTGAACTGAACTGAACTGAGGCTAAGATTGGAGAGGACAGAGATTGGCCGTAAGGAAACCCACCAAAGAGATATGGGTCATCTGTGACTGGAATAGAGAGGAAGGGGGTGAATCCTAGAGAAGATGCAAAAGTAGAATAAGTAGGACCTGGACATAGAATACTAAGAGTGAAGTTGAGGGGTAAGGCAGAGGATGCCAACATTTCTGCCCTGTGAGAGCTGACCATTATGATGCTTTGTGTTTATGAAGTGCTTTTCAAAGCACTATTTTTTTTTTCCATTCAGTAAGTATCTCAGAGTTGTTTGGACTCTTAGAGTTCATCTAAAAACTGGTTTAATTTTCCAGATGGGGAGATTAGGATCAAGAAAGGAGTGGGTACTATTCCCAGCTCACACAACTATTTAATGTTGAGCAGGACCTCCCATCTTGGCCTTCTATCTCCTAGGGGAATTTTGAGACAAGAGAAACATGGAGGAAGGAGTGTGGGGTCAGAGAAAAGTCCTGTCTTGTTTGGTGACTTTAGGTGATTACCAGTCTTTCTGAGCAAAATGAGGCTTAATTCAAGAAGATTCAGACTGGATCAGTGGTTCTACTACTAGAATTATTTTTGAGAATCACTAGGTAAGGAAGATGGATTCCTTTGGTCCTCCTAGGCTGAGATTCCTAAGAGTATACAAAAGTAATATATTTGAGAAGTATTGAATTGGGTTTCCTCAGAGACAATGGCTGGTTTCCAGTGTGGTGCCTCTCTAAGGGAATTTCTAGAGTAATTTGATTCCACCTGATTTTCACCTTATGTGCTGACCCCAGAACCTAACCACCGAGGAGGACACACTCTGCTGTTAGTAGGCTGTGGCCAAATATTTGAACTCAGTATTTGCAGAGTTAAGGCTGTTTGTGTCTTCCATGTCATCCCCTCACCTCCTCTTAAAATACACATACACACACGCACGGGCTTCTTCTTCCATCCCCCTTTTTCTTTCTCCTTCCTTTCATTTTTCATTGTCTCCTTCACTGTTTTTCTTGTCTCATTCACCTTCCTCCATTTTTGTTGTCTCCACTCTTGTCTGCCATGTTGTCTAAATAGCTCCCTGTGTTGGAGCAGCTTCCTCTCCCAGTTAAACTGAGACATGACTACAGCAAAGCATCCTGGGATATTCATTTGTCTGTATTACCTGATGTGGCGGCTGGTGCTCAGGGATGAAGCCAGAATCTGGGAGTCACTCGGGACTCTCCTTCACTTCCACAGTCAGTCACCCCTAAGGTTTCACTTTCTATTCAAAGAGCTCTTGCTCTCCCTTCCTATGTTCATTCTCACTGCCCCACACAGCAGGAGACAGAGCACAAAGAGAGAGAGATCATGGTTGAAAAAAGAAAAACAGAATTGAGGATCACCTTCATTGTCCTCAAAAAGATTTTGTAAACCCTTAAAGCCCAGTGTAGAGTCTCCGTCTCACAGCCCTCACAGCTGTCTCTGTGTCTCTGACCCTCAGTGATTGGCTGGTGGCTCTGTTTCTGCTGGCTGGTTTGGAGAAATCCCAAGTCTGAAGAGGAACACTGACTTAATAAGCAGTGGTTACTCTCTTGGAAGGGGCTTCCCTGATAGCTCAGTTGGTAAAGAATCCGCCTGCAACACAGGAGACCCCGGTTCGATTCCTGGCTTGGGAAGATCCGCTGGGGAAGGGACAGGCTCCCCACTCCAGTATTCTTGGGCTTCCCTGGTGGCTCAGCTGGTAAAGAATCCACCTGTAACGCAGGAGACCTGGGTTTGATCCCTGGTTTGAGGACAATTCCAGGGACTGTATAGTCCATGGGGTCACAAAGAGTCGGACACGACTGAGCAACTTTCACTTCGCTTTCACTCTCTTGGAAGCACATGGACGCAGCCATGCCTCATTTTCTTGGTGGATCTCCCCTAAGTAGAGGAGAGATCCCCTCCTCACTCCTGTGGGCCTTTTCCTTGGAGGAGGTGTGTCGATGCATTACTGACTGCAGATGTTATCTGCATCGATGAGAAGTGGCGCAGTCTGTCATCACCTTCAGGATGCTCTCGTGGTTGACTTCCTTTGCTTGCTAGGGTTTGAGGAGAGCCAGCATCTCCCAGTTATAGCTTCAGGAGTCCCACAGCTTGTGAGAAAGTCTCCTGCTGGCATCTGCTATGCTGGGAACAGTAATCCCTGACCTCTTGTGTGTTTTTGTTTTTTTGTTTTGTTTTTGTGTTTTACTCTGCCCTCCTCTCCCTAACAATGCTGTCATGAGCAGTGTTAGCTAACCCTTTATACAAGGGGTATAGGCAATCAGATTCACCCACGTAAGGAAAATAGGCTTTCTGAATTTTTTTCTTTCCTTCACAGGCTGAGTGATACTCAGATATGTTCTTTGACATCCTGGCAAGTAATACTCAGGAATTCCCCAAAGATTTGCTATTCTCATACTTCCAAACAAGCTTTCTCCTGTTTCTGTCCTTCAGGATCTTAAACTGCACTCTCGTCTCCCTCCGCATTCCTCTCTTTATCCTCTCATCATCTCACCCATCTTCCCTTTCTTGAAACCTGGGTCTGACTTTTTTCCCTACTGCGTAGGTTTCTCTATGTTGATTTCTAAGTCAATGAACATTTATAAGCACCTTTTTTTATACAAAAGGCAAGTTAGTTCTACCTATTTTATATAAAAAAATGGGATATACCTAGTGCATGTATCGTTAAGTAAAGAGCTAATCATTGCATAAATCAGAAACTTCTAGGTTCCTATCCTTGGAGCAGAAGAGAAGGAAGGGTCCTTCTACTATAGGATATTGAAGTTTATTTGGTATGATACTCATCCATTGACCAGGGCCACCATCCATGTTTCTAGGATAAGAACTGAATTTTGAGGGGCCTCTGCTATTCTCTTCTCCTCATTCTTCAGTCCTTGGAAGCATGACACTGGTATGTATATATCCCAGAGTGCCTGATGGAGCTGAGTTGCTGCAGTCCTCCTGTCTAATGTTTCGGTTACAACAGTTAGACCTGAGTCCTTGCTCACAACAGCTTAGTATGGCAGGTTAAAGGTTCACAAAAATTCACACTGATAGTTAAAAATATCACTTTGTAATTTTGATCATGGTGAACCTTGGTTTGGGGAAATGATGAGTAAAAATGGGATTCCTGAGTTTCCCTGTATCCTCACTAGAGCCTGGATGGTCAGAGACCCAGATGAGAGGCTCTGATGTGAGTTGCGAAAGGGCCAAAGGGCAGATGAGATAGGCCTCAGCTATCTTTTCTTTCTGTGAGTTTTTTAAATCTCATCTCGCCACTAGTTCCCAGAGATGACTCCATGAGAATAAGTCGTGGCGTAGTTTTGTATCTTCCTGTAGGAGGATTTAACAGCTTCATGAACCAGAATGTTTTCTTATTTTTCAATTTAAGAGGTTCCACAGACTTGATTTTCTTTGTTGCCTTCAGCGTAATTGCCTGTGATATTGTTAGGACTCCATTTACCCCAGGTCTGCAAATATAGGGCTTCTGAGGTGGCTCAGAGGTAAAGAATCTGCCTGCCAATGTAGGAGCTGCAGAATCCTGGAGTCTGGAAGATCCCCTGGGGAAGGGAATGGCAACCCATTCCAGTATTCTTGCCTGTAACATCCCATGGACAGAGGAGCCTGGCGGGCTATAGTCCATGAGGTCGCAAAGAGTCGGACATGACTGAGCAATTGAGCATGAAAGCATGCACTGCAAATATAGTGTGTGTCCCCTGGATACACTACTTTTCTAACTAGAATGAAGCAAACTAAGACATGGACCTCATTTGACTTGGGGCTCTGTATTCTAGTCAGTAAACTCAAAATCACATTGACTCACTAGTTAACTCATACTGAACCATTCCTTAAGTGTTTTTCACTTATACCATTTTCATCCTCTTGTCATGCAGGGTTTTTTTTTTTATAAATTTGTGTAAACATATCTTTTGTCCTTTTAACATTTCATCTTGTCATACTTAACCTATAGTTCTATAGTTTGTGGGGGCCTTTTTAAAAAATAATTTCCTCTACTATATTAATTTTCTCTCCCAATTAATTTGTTACATGCATTTTTTATTATTGTGCATCGTCTGTGTCATTTATAAAAAAGAGTGACCAAGAGAGCATCTAGAACAGATAGGAATGTCCAGACTTCTAGGAGCTCCAGAACACTCCTTCTTCGTTGATATTGATCCATCTTGCACATCCGTTTGGACCCAGCTCTTCTGAGTTACCAGATTAAGCTTCTGCCAGTGCCCATCTGTTGTATCCATCACATCAAGAGGGATTTTTCTGAAGTTCAAATAAATTGTGTCCCAGCGTTCTTCCATGTGTGTGTGCACATGTATGTGTTTATTTATGTGATACATAATATATACCATATACAAATATTTATCGCATAAGTATGTGTGCATATTATTTTTTAAACTCCCAGACTATTTTTTATAGAGCACTTGCTTTCTATTGCTGAGGGTTTTACATACATTATCTCTGTTATTCTCCATTATAAAGTGAAGTGAAAGTCACTCATTCCTGTCTGACTCTTTGCGACCCTGCCAGGCTCCTCTGTCCATGGAATTCTGCAGGCCAGAATACTGGAGTGGGTTGCCATTCCCTCCTCCAGGGGATCTTCCCAACCCATGGATTGAACCCAGGCCTCCTGCACTGCAGGCATATTCTTTACTGTTTGAGCTACCAGGGAAGCCTAAGAATACTGGAGTGGGGAGCCTATCCCTTCTCTAGCAGATCTTCCTCACCCATGGATGGAACCTGGGTCTCCTGCATTGCAGGCAGATTCTTTACCATCTGAGCCTCCAGGCTTATAATTCTCTGTTAACTCTACTTAGATAAAAGTAATACTTTTTTTTTAGCATGGCCTTACTTAATCTCCAGTGATCAGTGCTTCCTTCTGTATGTCCTTGCTACTTTTCATGTTTCACATACACTGTTCTGGAGTTTTGCATATGATATTGCCTATTTACTAAATACTTATTAAGCATTTGCTGTGTGCAAAGAAAATACTGTATTATAGCCTGTTGGAAATTCAAAGATGAATAGAAATGGCCCCTTTGCTCAGAAGAGCTTATATGTGACTAAAAATATGAAAGAATAAACAATGGCTTAGTGGGGGGGAAGGGAAAGCAAAAGAACATACTTAAAAGGAGTCCTGGATATGAATGGAACACTGAAACCAGCCCACCTACAAAGTTCTAAATGGAAATCTTTAGAAGCCAGGTTCTAACATGTTACAACCTGTTTACAAAAATGGAAGGTATCCATTTGAGTGACAGTTTTAAATCCTAGCCCAACACTTTGCTGAATGTCTTCTTGAATTTGAGGGTGAGGAGAGGCCGACCTGAAGAGAGGGTCCACTTTTGCAATCTTTTATTTTAAAAATGTTATTAAAAATATAGATATAAATATAATTTTTATGTGTACGGTTTAAATGTGAATATTCATGTATTTACCACCCAGCTTAATAAAGAAAATATTACTGTTAGCTTTGAAATCTCCTATGTGCCCTTTCCAGTAGTTGCATTAATTTTAGAAAATAGATTTTTGTGTTAAATTATAGAGTAGTAACAGTGTGGAGTATTTAGATCTTTGCTGTTGGTGTTTAGTCACTAAGTCGTGTCTGACTCTTTTGGGACCCCATAGACTGTAGCCCACCAGGCTCCTCTGTCCATGGCATTTCCCAGGCAAGAATATTAGAGTGGGTTGCTATTTCCTTCTCCAGGGGAACTTCCCGACCCAGGGATCAAACCTGCATCTTCTGCATTGGCAGGCTATTCTTTACTAGTGAGCCACAAGGGAAGCCCATTTTTAGAACTTCGTAAGAAGGAAAAAGTTGCTAACATGATTGTTGTTTTGGTATAATTTCCTTTTTTACTTGTATGTGTTTTTACATTTTAATGTAGTTATAGCTTTGTCATGCATTATTAGCATTATCTGATACTGTTAAAGTCCTCACAGTCACTTTTTAAATAAGTAATACATGTATATATTGTAAATTCAAAAGGTACAAAAAAGTATACAGTGAGAAGCAAATTTTCCTCCTACCTTCTTTGTTCTTTTCTTTCCCTCGAGCTGCTCACTTTTTATAGTTTTGTGGATTATAGTCTTTCTTTTAATGGCCGCACAACTGTCTATCTAGTGCAATGTTTTTCAGACTTCAGGTCATAATTGGTGAAGTGCAAAATTAATTTAGCGGGGCTCCACAAGCCTTGCTTGTTTTTTTAATGAAATAGATTAGGATAGAAAACAACAGAGGGGAAAAAAAGAAAACAACAGAGAGCCTCACACACAGTAAAGATAAATGTTGTTTGAAGAAATCTTTTTGGTTCAGATTTGTACACATACACGTGTGCACACACTTTCATACATGCACATACTGTATTACTACGTAAAATGTAATTTTTTTTTAATATGGGTCATGGTCAAAAATGAAGCATGGCCACCTGATGTGGCGAGCCAACTCACTGGAAAAGACGGTGATGCTGGGAAAAATTGAGGGCAGGAGAAGACGTGGGCAGCAGAGAATGAGATGGTTAGGTGGCATCATTGAATCAACAGACATGAGTTTGAGCAAACTCCGGGAGATAGAGAAGAGCAGGGAAGCCTGGTGTGCTGCAGTCCATGGGGTAGCAGAGTTGGATACAACTTAGCCACTGAACAGCAACAAATGGTCAAAAAACATTTGAAATTTACCAATCTAGTAATGGCTGATGTGGAATTTGTTTCTCATTTTCATTGTTATATATAATTTGGGAACATGCATTTCTTTTTCTCATAGTTTGAAATTTTTTTTTAAGACAACTTGGCAGAAATGAGGCCACTGAGTCAAAGGATATGAAGATTTTAATTGATCTAGCCAAAATGTTTTCCAAAAACTGTATCTCATTTACTATTTAATAAATGCCTTCTGTACTTGGTTCAGGATAAGATATTTTTATTTCAGTACAGACATTTTTTTCTGTGCAGCACATATGTGATATATGTATTTTTTTTTTTAACAAAAATGGGATAGTTACTTTTTATCTAAGTAATATAAACTGAATGCTTCCCAGTTTTACTAAATATTCTTCTACAGCCTTGATTTTTATTCTGGGGCAGCCTTCCTTGGATGTAGGTGTAAAGAGTGACCACTCTTGCTTCTCAGTCTTGAGTCATTCTTAACCATCTTTGTGATTTGTACCATATATACTTTCATTTATTTACCTTTAAATTGACTTTTAAAAGACTTTTTATTTTAAAATAATTTTAGATTTGCGGAAAAGCTGCAAAGATAGTACAAGTTCCTTAACATAGCTCTGGTACAATTATCAACTAAGAAATTAACATTAGTATAATGTAAACTATAGACTTAATTTGGTTTTCATTAGTCTTTCCCATTAAGGTCCTTTTTCTGTTCCACAGTGGAACCTAGGATACCACATTACATTTAGACGTTGTGTCTTAGTCTCCTCCAGTCTACGGCAGTCCTTCAGTTTGTCCTTGTCTTTTATGACCTTGAGATTTTTGAGGAGTACTGGGCAGGTATTTTGTAGAATGTCCCTCCAGATGGTTTGTTTAGTGCTTTCTCAAAATCAGACTAAGCTTATGGATTTGGGGGAAGAACACCACAGAGGTGCAATGCCCTTATTAGTGCTTCATGTCAAGGGTACGTGACGCTGATGTGTCTGATTACTAGTAATGTTAACTTTGATCACTTGGTTAGATATGTCTGCCAGGTTTCTCCATTGACAAGTGCTTTGTAATCAGTACAGATTTCTGAGAGAGATACTTTGAAGTGTCCCATTTCTCTTTAAACTCTTACCCACTAATTTTAGCAAAGCAAAACTAAAAGCAAACAAACATATATACTTTCTTAAGCACTGGCCTCGTGAATGAGATCAGTGAAAAGGGGGTTAATAGCTGACTATCTTTAAAAAAAAAATACACATTACGATAAATATAAAAGCATTAAAATTAAAAAAAAATATTCTTATACCACTTACAATCATCTTATAGACACAGCACGAAAACCTTGGAGCACTCTAAGGTGCTAGCACCAAGTGGTTTAGGTTCTGTGGTGATACGTTGTTGATCCCTTATTAGGATCATGTAGCTATAGCTATGTAGTTATAGCATTTTCATTGGTTGGTTTAGTTGGTTGGTTTCTTTAGTTCATATGTTAACAATTTATTAACTGTACTATGTATGGAACTCTAAACTAGGCTCAAGTTAAGACATAGGCTAGTAGGAGAAACAAGCTGAATAAACCTTGATACACTAAAATACAAGGCAGTGAACACAGCAGGCACTGGAGTTGTAGACTATTCTAAGAAGTACAGTGGGTGGGAGTAGAGAATCCAGTTGAATCTGGGAAAATCAGGGGAGACAGCATGGAGGAGGTGATATGGTCTGGACCCACATTTCCCTCTGCTTTGCCCAGATCTTATTCTGAGGGATACTCCTTTCTGAGGCTCAAAGTATTTCATTGATTACATCATGGAAAAGCCATTTGAGTCCACATTCCTCTTATTCCTCTATCTCCTTTTTCCTCACTTTGTACCCTGACTCCCCCATCCTGATGTTTCAGTCATGACTGATAAGATCTTGGCTGAGTTTGGACTTCTGAGCCAAGTAAACACGGGAAGCCCATTCTGGAAGGATAAATGTTTTTTCCAGAGGGGATGAGGGATACTGCCTCCTTGATCCAGTTGTTCTTGGCCCCAAGACTGTGTTCATGTGGCCCAGTGTTAAAGTGCTTGGACTTAACAAGGTGCAGTGGTCGGGGGGTCTGTGGATTTGAGAGATTCTAGAAATTAGCCCATGTATAGGCTCTCCAAGAGACTAACAGATATTCCAAGAGGCTGGATCAAAGCACTTGAGTCCTTTGTGTCCTGGGGATCTGAACTTTGAGCTTCATATTGAGGATTGTGAGCTTGAGTGGAGATGGACGAGGGCTGGAAGGCTGGCACGTGGAAGGAGAGCTGCTCAATCCAGCATGAAGAGGTCCAGTAGCCACTTCATCACAGGGTAGTGGGATCTAGGGTCACTATAGGCTGCACCCATGCTTTCCTAGTTCAGAGCCTTGGGGTTAGAGGGGCGTGGGTAGGAAATGGGTCAGAAGCAGGTGGATTTACAGCAGGAATAAGGTCCTGGAAGAATTTCTTTATGTAAAATGCAGGACTTGAGCAAAGAAGGGATATTTCTCTGTTTCCCCAGGAAGGCTGTGAAGCAAAGTGGCTGCAGCAGTGGCCAGCACACGAGGCGTCCTGCCAGCTCTGGTTCTTGAGCACAGGAGGGCTGGGGTTGCCATCTGGAGGGAGACATTTGTTTTGTCAATTCAAAGCCCCTGTAGAGCTCATGAACAGACTGCTTGATTGGCAGTAAGCAGATTGCCTTCCAAGAGAACTTAGACGAAAACTTTGTAGCCCCTGAAACAAGACATCTTTCTGCTGCTTTGGACTCATTCAGGAAGCAAGGGGACTGGGTGACTAGGATAGAACAACAGGTCTGGGTGACTGCCAAAGAGCAATACAATAGAACATTGACACTAGAAGGGCCCACTGGAGAACCGCTAGTTCCAACAGCCCAACAGCCGTCTCACTATATGCAGGAAAAGGCAGAGGTCCTATGGGGCACAAGGGCTTGCTCACGCTCTCACCGCCCTGTAACCAGGACCTGATGACTCTCTCTGCTCCTGGATTTTTAGTTTTTCCCTTCTTAATCACATTGCCACTCACAGCTAGAAAAGGATAATTGTAAAGTCCTAAAGAGCTCTTATGCAAACCTGTCTACTCACATGGCAGCCAGAGCCCAATGTCGGAGAATGGGTAGGACACATGGGGAGCATGGGGTGTCCTCTGTGGACGTGCTGCTGGACCTGTCTGGTGGGCATTGGGAGCTAGGCTCCCTAGGGGCATCTGAAGTTATACTGCATCTCTTAGGCTTTCTAGGATCCAACTAGTAACGTTGAGATTGTTGTTGTTTAGTTGCTAAGTTGTATCTGACTTTTTTGTGACCCTGTGGATTATAGCCCTCCAGGCTTCTCTCTCCACGGGATTTCCTAGGCAAGAATAGTGGAGTGGGTTGCCATTCCCTTCTCCAGGGGATCTTCCCAACACAGTGATCGAACCCATGTCTCCTGCATTGGCAGGCAGATTCTATACTGCTGAGCCACCAAGGAAGACCAATATTGAGATAACAGCAGCTTTCTTTTCTTGAATTCCAGTGCTCCCAAAGTAAAGAGTGACTTTAAGAGATTTATTCTGCTCCTTTGTTTTCACATTTGGCATTTCAGTTTATAAAGGGACAAGAATAGAGTATCATCTCTTATAGTGACCAAATCTAGAATCTAATGCTCATATACATATATGTATATATATATATATTTTTTTTCTCCTCTTGAATTCTTCTCTCAAATTCTTTCATCTTATCGAGGGGACAGCTGTTTCTTCTTTTTTTTTTCTAAGGGTCTTTTAAAATGATTTATTTAACACTTTAATTCATTGCCGACTCTGAATGAAATATGAAAGTGGGTAGATTTCAAGGGGCTCGCAACTGTGGGGGAGACAGGAGTGCAAGTAACAGTGATAAAATTATATAAATACCATGGTAAAGGCATCTTCAGACTGCTGTGGGCTTGCAGAGTAGACAGACAGATCCCGCCAGGAGATCAAGAACTGTTTCACAGAGGAGGTAGTAACTGAGTTGGGCCTTGAAGGTAATATGGTTTTGCTAGTTGGGCAAGAGAGGCACTCAGAAAAAAGGTAACAGTGTGAGCAGTCGGGGGAGGAAGAGAAAAAAAACTGCAGTTTTCAGAGCAGCAGGCAGTGTGCTGTGCCTGTGCCTATATTGCAATGGTAGTAGTAGGGGAGTATGACAGATGCAGCCAAAGGGATTTCAAATTTTGGGGTGACGCCTGTCACGGGAGGGGTTTGGACTTAGTCACACCGCTGTTGCTGTTAGTTAGGTCTTGATTGTCTTTCCCCCAGAGAGTAGTTTTCAGTTTCTTTTTAGTAATGGAAAACCATTTTTTTTTCTCAAAACAGTATGTATACCCATCTCCAAATTATATAAAACATAAGATGGCTTTTTAAAGTAAATGTATATTTTCAGTAAGCATAGTGACCTGCACAGGGGAGGTGAGAGAAAGCATTTTTGTGCTTGAATGGAGCTGACCCGAGAGAAACTGCTCATCTGTGGGCGCTGGGCCGTTCCCGAATCCTGCATGGTTTGGCAGTGACTGTGGTGTTGGAGTGCCTGTGAGTGGCCTCTCTGGGAATGGGAAAGACTGTAAAACCCTGGAGTGCGTCCCCAGAAGAGTGACCTTACGAGGGAAGTTCTGGGAAACAAACCGCAGGGAGACTTTACAGGAATTTTTGGTTGAGCCCACAGGCAAGGCACATGAGGAAAAGAGATGTAATTATAGTTTGTAAGTCTATGAAAAGATGCAATGAGTGACATGAAATAGCCATTCTAAGTTTCTTCTTCCTGTTGGACAGGAAGGAATGGGATTTTATGCATTCATTCAGCAGATTTTTACTGCATGCCAGCTATAAGCTGGGCCCTATACTAAATGCAGAGAATAAGGTGGTTAGCAAAACAGTCAAGGTTTCCGCTCCTAAGGAACTTTCGGGGAAGCACATAATGGCACAAGGGAGCAATTACAGATTATGGTGAGTGCCAGGGGGGTTAAGTCCTTATTCAGACTGGAGGGTCGCAGACTTCTCTTAGGAAGTGAGAGGCAAGTGGAGCCGAGTAAGATTCAGCCAGGCAAAGACTGTGGTGCAGGGGAGCGTCCAAGGCAAAGGGGAACAGCCTGGAGAAACTCTGACACTTTGGGGAACTAAAAGGAGGCTCACGGAGCTGGCACCCAGAGGGGGAGGGCAGGAAACTGAAGAAGAGTCATCCAGGGCCTTATAGGGACACGGGAAGATTTTAGATTTTGCCCTGAATGCAGTGGGGAGACATTGAAGTGTGTTAAGCAGGAAATGACATGATCTAGTGTAAAAGGGTGATTCAGACACCTCCATGGAGAATGGAGCTGTGAGGGCAAGAGTGAAAGCTGGGGCAGTCGGAGGTTTTCATCGCAGTTAAGGGGAGAGATTGGGGTGGCAATGAGGTGTAGGAAAATGGACAGATGAAAGATATATCTAGGAAGTAGCATTGTTTGGAGTTGGTAAGTGGATTGGCTGCGGGCCAGAAAGAAGTAGGGATGCACAAAGGTTTCTCCTTGCCAGTACAAGTCTGCATGGGGACTCCCAGCAGACCACACAGGTTACAGGTTCCTGTCTTTCCGGAAAGGTCAGGTAGGATTGATCTGAATCTAGCCTTGCAGAGGCAGCAGGATTCAGCTGACCTCTTGCTCTGCCCAGTTCAAGGAACTTACACACAATAGCAGCACCCAGCGGAGATTCCAGTTCTCCCACTGGTGGGGCACTTACTGTGTCCCTATCTGGGCCCCTCTCCCCCCAACCCAGGACAAGGCCCTAAGGAACCACTATAACCCCAGTGTGCCACCAGGGGGCGCATGGCCTGCATTCTGTGTCAGGTCTGGTCTGGAGGGCTTTTTGAAGTTTGCATTACTTTAGAGAGAGACTGACTTGTATCAGCTTTAGTAACCCGCCCTGACCCTTCATGCTCCTTAGAGGAATGCCTGGTATATGGTGTTTGTTGTTTAGTCGCTAAGTCGTGTCTGACTCTTTGCCACCTCATGGACTGTAGCCCGCCAGGCTCCTCTGTCCATGGGATTTCCCAGGCAAGAATACTGGAGTGGGTTGCCATTTCCTTCTCCAGGGGATCTTCCCAACCCAGAGATCAAACCCAAGTCTCCTGCACTGCAGGTGAATTCTTTACTGCTGAGCCACCAAGGAAGCCCACTCAATAAACATGAGTTGGTATTATAACTGTGATTAGTGTCTTATTGTAGAAATGAATGGGTATTGCCTCTTGTTTCTCAGTATGGAGCCTGGGCAGGTGGAATGTGCATTTTAGGGATCAGGAGAAGAGCAGAACACTGCCTGTTGGGAACGGGACAAGGGAGAAGGTGACTGCTTTGATGGTGTTGCCCTTGCCCTTTTATCCTGTCCTTCACAGATAGGGGACACTAGGGCCTTTGAGGAATTCCTGAGTTGGTACTTGGGTTGGGGTGTTGGACTGGGTATTTCTAGTGGCTGGTTGAGTGTGCCCTCTTTGACACTCTTGTTGCTTCACTGAAGCAGCAGTGTCCCCTGCTTAGGGTTGGTGCCACCCTGTTATTTCCTGCTGGATTTTGTGATGCTCCTCCTACCTTATCTCTTGCATATATTTACCTTTTAAACTAGAGTGAATTAAAATCTTGTTTTAAGAAATTTGCAATAATATTGAAGGTTAGTCAAAAACACAAAGATTCTGCAAGGGGTCTCTGCATTAAAGATTCCATCAGGATCTCTCTAGCACTGTTTGAGGAAACAGCATTGAAAAATATGGGGTTGGGGGCATATAACTTCCAGCTAAAAGTAAAGGAAATATGTGCCTACAATAATACATGAAACACGAAAAAAAAAAAAAAAAAAAGAAAAATATGGGGCTTCCTTGGTGGTTCAGATGGTAAAGAATTTGCCTGCAATACAGGAGACCCAGGTTCGATCCCTGGGTTGGGAAGATCCCCTGGAGAAGGAAATGGTAACCCACTCTAGTATTCTTGCCTGGAGAATTCCATGGACAGAGGAGACTGGCAAGTTACAGCCCATGGGGTCACAAAGAGTTGGACATGACTGAGCAGCTAACACATATTGAAAAATATCTTCCTTGAGCCTCTGTGTCCTTTTCTAGGGGGCATACCTACTGCCCCAGGTTTTTGTTTGTGATGAAGAGCAGCTGAGATGAATGAAATTCTTAGATCAGTGCCTGATTTAAGGAGAATGCTTTCACACACATCTTTTCATGCTTATCCCATGGCAAGCTCATGGTAGTGGTAGAAGGAGTGCGATTTCTAGGTCAAAGAGAAGAAATGTGATGGCCACTAAGAAAAATTTTATAGAAAAAGGTAGGCGAGCTGATCCTATAGGGTCAAATTCGCATTCGTATGGGCTTGTTTTTTCTGAGTAAACATTTAATTGGGGGAGTCAGAATGCAATGGTAACAAGTAGTGAGGCTAACGTAAAGTTGGTTAGGAGAGCTAAAATTACCTGTCACTTGCCCAGGGGATGGGTTTTATGGGTAAAAGCTGGAAGGCTTGGTGACTTCCCAAGGGCATATGGCTGTCACGGAGCCCAGCACTGCCTGGTCTTCTGACCCCGGCTTTGTCTGGTGCCCTTGGAACTGCTCTACTTAGTACACGAAAGAGAGCTGAAAGGCTTGGGTATTATTTCTAGATCAGCTATCTTCTGGTTCTGTGACCTGGAGCGAGTTATTTGACCTCTCTTTTAGATTTTTAAAAAAATTTGTTAAATTAGTATGATAACAGGAATCCTAACTCCGGGTCTGTTGGGTTTGAGAGATGAGCCAAGATTTGTGAGAGTTTTTTGGAAAATTATAAAGTAATGTAGGGCAGGACTTTTTTTCTTTAATCTGTGCGCCAATATGTTTCACATCTCATAGAGGCTATCTCAGAGCCTTCAAGGCTGAAAGGATGATAATTGAGCCTATCTTATCATGACTCAGAAGGAGTCTTTATCTTCCCCAGGGAATCCAGCCTTGTATCTCATGACTGGCTGTCAAAAAAGTTGTTAGTTTGTAAGATCAGATGGCCGTGTACTTTAGAGGAAAGTACCAGGCTAGGGGGCAGCAGATTGGTCTCTACTGTTCGTACTTCGACTGCCAAACTAACTTTGTTACCATGGACTAAACATTTGATCCCCTCGAGCCTCAGTTTTCCCATCTATAAAATGGTGATAATAATGCTGGCTCAGCCGGTAAAGAATCTACCCACAATGTGGGAGACCCAGCTGCAATCCCTGGACAGGGAAGATGCCCTGGAGAATGGAATGGAACCCACTCTGGTATTCTTGCCACGGAGAATTCCGTGGACAGAGGAGCCTGATGGGCTACAGTCCACAGGATCACAAAAGAGTTGGACACGACTGAGTGACTAACACAATATGACAATATGTTTCAAAAGGTTTTGAGGATCAAACAAGATAGATCCTGTAAAAGAATATTACACCATAGAAATATGTACCAGGGAATTAAACTTTGAGGACTTGCCGTGTTCCAGGCTCTGTGCTAGCTTTTGGTCAGGACTGATAGCATTTCTGACTGACGGCAGCTCACAGAAAGCCCGGGCTTTTGGCTGTATCTGTATCGCATTTGATGCTTTGGCTGTGACTCTGGACTTGCCCAGGATGCTTACTGGTGCTGACTGAGTCTTTCCTCTCCATCGCAGGAAGATGAGAGACTGCTTTGGCACCAGCGCTAGTACCATGTGTCCCTGCACTGGTTAAAGTCATCGCCCCAACCTGGGCAGGCAGCAAGGTAAGCAGAGAGGCCCGTCCAGGCGAGCTCCTGAGACGTGAGCATTTCCGCCTCAACCCGCTGCCCGGAAAACCCCAAGTGCACAAGTCAAGGCAGGGCCTCTGGGTCCTCCCTGCCCTCGCTC
Source organism: Odocoileus virginianus (assembly GCF_023699985.2). Classification (NCBI taxonomy): domain Eukaryota; kingdom Metazoa; phylum Chordata; class Mammalia; order Artiodactyla; family Cervidae; genus Odocoileus; species Odocoileus virginianus. The sequence goes on along the minus strand of NC_069683.1, from coordinate 32,878,572 downwards.
CAGGACCCAGGGGAAGGGCTGGCTTCCCCTCCAAGCGGTCCAGCTGACTCCCTCCCCGCCGCCCCCAGCCGGGACTCTTCCCAGTTATAAAAAATGAGACACTGGAGGGGAGCAAAACAAGTCCACTCACTGTCTTCTCCCTTCTCCCCTCTGAGCTGCTGAAGCGAGTTCCCAGGAGCAGCCCAGAGCCCTTGTCTGGCTGGAAGGGAGGTAGGAGGAGTGGAATGCGTGCGGAGCCCCAGCTGATCAAAAGACAGTGCTGTTCCGTGAAAGCCTCCCAGAACTGAGGGAGAGAGGGGGGGACTGCGAGGGGGTGGGGGGTGGGGAGGAGAGGGAGGGAGGGAGAGAGAGAGAGAGGGAGGGAGGGAGGGAGGGAGGGAGAGATCGGAGCGAGCGCTGGCGAGAACAGGGTCTCCATGACGACTGGCCTGGCCGGCCAGCAGCGCTCCGCTTATTTGGCTGGAAGGAGCGCCACGAAAGGTCAGAGGAAGGAGCTGTGGGAAGCTCGCAGCAGGTATCGGAGCCGGAGCGAGTGGATTTGGGGGCCCTGGGCTCCCTAACAGACTGTGGTGTGAGCCAGACTCTGCCGAGAATGGAGTGGGCAGGAAAGCACCGGGACTTTCAGGTAAGATCAGCTCCCGGCTGGGATTGTTTTTCCTCCTTTCCTGGCCGTAGTCTTGGGCTGTTTTCGGGGAGGCAGGCGAGTGTCTGTATGCTCTGCTCTGCTCAGGGTTTGGGGCTCAGGAATGATGTCATCCTCCAACAGTTGGATTCTATTAGCTTACGGAGGAGGGAAGCAGCCAGTTTTCTTGACTTTGCAAATCTAGCTGATCTCACTCTTGCTGAACCTGAGGTGTTTAGACTTCACTATAGGAAACATCATCTTACTTTTATTTAGCGCAAAGGCTCAGGAAATTTTACGGGAAGAGTCTTTTATGTAGAAAAAGAAAAAAGAATTATCATCACTCCCGCAATGTGTTTGTAGGTCTTACATGGAAACTCCAGTGTCTTTTGGGTGGCTGGGTTTGTTCTAGTGAACACTGTTTTGTCTTTGGGCGCTGCTATGTCTGACCTAATGAAAAAAATAAAAGCTAATTAACTCAGCTGGGAGCTGCGGTGAGCTCCAAGTCTCTCTGGGGTAGTTATTAGGAGAGAGGGACTGTCCTAGGGATGTCTGAACTAGGGTCAGTCTCTCCTCTCTCTCTGTCCCCCAGGTAGCCTGATAAGAAGCAAGCTGTCTTCCTTTATTATTAATAAAATCCATCACAAGTTTTCCTAAACAAATGTATGGGGTGGAGGCAGGGGGTGTCTGGGGGTGTGGGACCTGTCAAGAGGGTCCTTATCCCGACATCTCTGAGTGAGTTGCTGCTAAGAGCTAGGCTACCTGAGGAGCCGTTAAGTACTGTGGTTGTGCTGAATGGATTCCCTGGTTAATGTTTGAATCAAGTCTCAGGGCATGCGGTGACCATGCCACGTATTGCTTCTACACTGCTGGTCCTGTGTTTTGGTAAAACTTATCCTGACCTAGAGGGCTGGTGTGTGGTGAACTCAGTGTGGCCTCAGAGAGGAGATGGTTCCGGAAAGGCACTTGTATAGGTGATGGGATCGCTAAGGTTGTCAGTGATCTCATCAGGAGGTTTCGTGCAGTGGACACTCCCCGCGGTGGAGACCCCGCAGAAGACGAGCTTCCGCTCAGGCATGTTGTACCTTAACCTGGGCCTCAGGAGGCTCAGTGGCTGCTTTTGGTTTCCCTGTGGGAAGCAGGAACAGCTGCGGTCCTGGCTCTTCGGTTTTTCTTCTTGAACTTCCTGAACAGAATGTCTTTTGTACTCTGGCACACAAATGAGGGGGCCTTCTGATTAACTTCGGGTCAGCTTGCCAAGGAAAGCACTGGTCGTGTCTCGAATCGAGCTCCCTGAATGTGTACATGCGTGCATCACTGTTGCGGCCTGAGGCTCCGCAAGGGTGAACTCAATGGCCCTGGACCGCGGCTGGGCCACTTAGAAGGCAGGGCTTCCTTTTATTCCACTCCAGGGCTCTTCTGCTTGGTTGATACCTCGATTAACTGGGGGGGATGTGGCCTGGTGCTGTTGGCTGGGACTCAAGTCAGGGGATGTGAAGAGGAGTCAGGGGCCCCTTTGGTGGGCGACACAAATCCAGGATCTCAGTTCTCCTCTACTTGTGTGGATGTAGTTGGGCAGCTTCTTTAATTTTATGTCCCTCGCCAGCCAGCAGACCCTCCTTCTTCTGGTGTAGAAGAATGATAATAGCTTTGGGTTTAGGAGACTTGAATTGTGGCTAGGTCATGCTACTCACCGTTCAGGTAGCCACTGGCAAGACTCTCAACTTCTACAACCTTCGGATTTATTGGCTGGTGAGATGGAGGTAATGATAATAGTTCCTCCACAGTACTGTTGGGAGGAGCAAATGAAACAATTTCCATGGAAGAAGTTTAAACCAGTCAAGACCTATATAATGTAAGATGTTATGAGTTGACCCTTGAAGAATGGTCCCTCTCTCTTCTGGAAAGTCACTTTGCTCTCTGTTCTGGTTTTCTCATTTATAAAGGCCCCTCTTCTTTTTTGCATTTATAAATAAAAATGAGAAAAACCTTTGAAAACTTCAAGATGTTAAAGGAAACATATAGGCAAGTTTAGTAAGAGTGATGTTCACTGTAGCCTTGGAGCCTCTTAAATGATCCTTGAGAGATGAAGCTTCCCTTGGGTCCCCTGACTCACGTGTTTCCCTTTAGAGGAGAGGGATTCTAAGACACCCCTTGGCTTGTCCAGTGTCCCACAGCTAGCTGCCTGGCACTTACAGAGTCATAGATGTTAGTAGCTGGAAGGGAAGCTGCTGGTTGCTAGGGCCCGTTCCCTCATCCTGTTAGGTTGTGCTGGGAAAACTGTTCTGAGGGAGCTCAGAGGCCTTTCTCCTCTGTCCTGGGTTTTAAAGGCAGGGTTCTAACTGGCAGGAAGAGTTATTGCTCTGAAGGGTCCCTGGGGGCTGGGCAGCTCTCTTAGGAACCTGTGGCTCAGCTTAGAGGGAAGCAAGCAAGAAAGAAAGAAATGAGGAAGTGGGAATTCCAAGGGCAGAGATACTCGATATGCCTTGGGACTGTGCCAGGGAACAGAATCGCAGGGGAGCCTCTGGGCAAGGGCATGCCAGCTCTGTCCTCGGGGACACCAGGAGGCTCCTGGGTACTAGGCGGGAACGCAGCGGGGGCAGGCTGGTACCCCACCTGCAGCCGTAGCTCTTGTAGGGCAGGGACACACCTGCCAACCAGGCCCTGGAGTGGTGCCTAGGAAGAAGCTCCTGAACAGATTAAAAAAAAAACCCAACAAACAAACAAAAACAACAGAGCCTTTTTTTCCAGGTGAGTCTTGTCACAGCAGCCTCTCTAGCCTGGGGGAAGCTGTCCACAGCTTAGCGCGGGTCTGCAGCTGTTTCCCGCTCCTTCAGTCCAGCTTCCCAGAGCTGAGTCACAAGTTGGACCCCTCCATGTTCCTTAAGGTTTAAAAAGTAGCATTTCTGTTCTCACTCTGTCTCCCACTTCTTCTACTCCTCTTCCTGCGCTCTCCAGCCCTGGGATCCTTCTGTCTACAAAATTAGAATTATTAGTTACTCCGGGAAGTTGAAACTTTGAAATACCCTGGAGGACAGGCCAAGGCCATCCTCAGTTCTGCTGGCTCTGCCCCTTCCCTGGAATGAAGAGCTTGGGGGTACTGCTTGGAGCGGTGCCCTGACTCCAGATATCATGGCCATTCTGCTGGCCGGGACGAGGAGGGGTGCGCCCCACTCCCCACCTCACTGGACTCAATGAGCTGTTTCCAGGAGACCCCCTGGCTACCGGAGTGAGGTGGGGGGTCTGAGTCCTGGGCCTTGCAAAGCACCTCCCTGTGGGTGGTGGGGCTGAGAGGCCGAGAGCACGTGGTCTGTTGCTTCTCTTAGCTGTTGCCGGTCGGTGCCCTGGAGGCTCCTGATGTTTCGTGTGGGGCCCAGGAGAGTTTGCTGAGACAGCCAAGCAGAGGGAAGGCATGTGGAGCCTGGAGGAGGCGGAGGCCAGGCAGCAGCCCCGCAGGGCTTTGGCTTGTCTGCCTGCTGTGCCTCCATCTTCACCGGGGAGAGCGGGCTGCGGGTAGGGGGAGGGCAAATCTGCTGACAGATGAGTGGGTTCTTTGATTTAGAGGAACCATGGAAAGTGGAGAAGGGGCCAGGAGGGCATGAGAGAAGGGAAAAAAATGACCATCTGGCATGGCCTGCAGAGATGTCTCTCTCTGTGGGAAAACATGCATTAGTGAGTGGCTTCTTCTGGGGGTGGGGAGGGAGACCCTGTGCTAATGCTGGGGAGGAGGTGCTCTGTCCACCTGTCCCAGTAGGTGGGTGGGGTGACATGCTGGGTAAGTCTGTCTTGGGAAAACATGCCATGTGATATTGTCTGATAGAAAATATCGGGGTTGGGATGGAGGCCCAAGAGGAAGGGGATATATGTATACATATAGCTGATTCACTCCATTGTACAGCAGAAATTAACACAACATTGTAAAACAACTCTATTCCAAAAAAAAAAAAAATCCAATGTCTCTTGTTTCTAGCCACAGGCCCTAGAAAGACTGGCCTGGGTGTGTGTGTGTTGAGGGGAGAGGACGATGCCAAATGAGTCTAGACTACCTTATTGAAGGATTTCTCCAAAGATCCATTCTCATTTTTTTTTTGACTTTGGTATACTGTTGTTGAGGGGGTGTTGAAATGATCACAGTACTCTTCTCATCTGAAAGCTGCACTGTCTGTAGAAAGGGTGAATTATATGCAATCAGGATATGAAGCCTTCTTAACCAAAGCTGACTTGTCCCTGAGAGTTTGTCATGAAACTACCTGTTTCTCAAAGATACAGACTCTCTTTCTGTGTGACTTGTCATCACTGAAGGGGATTTGTATGTGAGTTGGCGATTGGCTAATAGGAAACATCACAGTGAATGAAGGACTGTTTGAACCTGGGTAAAATGAGATGAACATAGGGTTATGGAGACAAGCTCTGAAGCAATAGGAAGACTACTGGAAGGAAACAGGAGAGAGGCCCTGGGAAGAGGACTGGGGAAAAGTTAGTTCTCAGGGATAGGAGGGGTGGTGGCGGGGGGTGGGGGGGGGGTACCTGGACTCACCTAGGAGGCCTTCACGACTTAGCAGAAGGCTGGTTTGCCCCCAGGGGGCTCAAGGAGACGGCCCTGTGTAGGTCCTAACAGGCACTGGGAGGGCAGGAGTGGGGGGGGGGTGGCCGGCACTGGGGTCGACACCCCGTTCATTTGCTCTTGGACTTGGCGACATCCCTGGTCTCCGCATGTTCTCTAGGTCTGTTCACTCATTTAGTCAGTGAATCCAGAGGGTCTGGGCCAAGAGCTGGGAAAGACCTAAAAAAAATATCAAGTGTGAGATTTATCATATATATATACATAGTATTACATGATTTATTATGGTTATTTCCTCCCCAGTGTGAGCCTCCGTCCATGTGACTGAGAAGGAACACAGACCTTCCGAACTTTTAGGTTTTGATGGTAGGGTTAATGACCATCTCATGCTTTAGACTGGGCAAAAGGAAGCGGGTCCAACTCTTAGACTCTGATTGAAGCACTATTTGAGTGATGGAAGAGAGCCAACTAAGGACTGGAAATAGGAGGAGGGTGAGGGTTCGAGGCCTGGGTGGAAGCTTCTCTGGGAGTGTCGCGCGATGGGGTGTGTGTGCAGGGGGTGGGGAATGGGAAAAGGGAAATGGGAAAATTGGAAAGAAAACTACAAAGTCAGCTAGTTTCTAGAACTCTTTAGCTTTGTGTGCTCATTTGTGTCTTGGAACAGAGGCTCCTTTACTGAGTTCTGACAACTGAGTTTTATAGATTGCTTTTAAGTGAGTCAACCTGTAATGTGTTTGTTCAACTCTCAGTGACTATTAGATGCCCAGTGAGTGTATGGTGTTACCTTCGAGCAGCTCGGATGGAACTATTTACGTATGATAGGAGAGTGTCTTATAGGCAGTCTGGTGAAGTGATTAAGGGCTGGAACTCAGGGGTCTTGGATTTAGATTTAGAACCTGACATTACTATTTGCTATCTGTGTGACCTTGGATAATTGATCTAATCTCTCTGAGCCTCAGTTTTCTGTGAGGCATCTGTAAAATGGGTCTATGGTAAGTCCTCTGTATATGAATGAGTTCCATTCTAAGAGCGCGTTTGTAAGCCTGATTTGTTCATAAGTCCAACAAAGTTAACCTAGGTACTCAACTAACATAATCAGCTGTACAGTACCATATAGGTTTATATATATATATATATATATATATATATATATATATATATAGGTTTATAGTACTTTTCACACAAATAATACATGAAAGACAAACACAAAAAGTAAACATTTTTAATCTTACAGTCTAGTACCTGGAAGAGTACCGTAGCACAGTACAATAGCTGGCATCCAGGGGCTGGCCTCCAGTTCCATTAGGTCTTCACAAGGACTTCACTGAAATCATCCTCTTGTAGATCTAGCTTGAGATAAATATACTATACAGTACTGTGAAGGACACAAAAGCACAACCACTTGTAGAGGATGCACACTCGTGACAATGTACACCAGACACATGAACAAACTTACATGGCTGGACGTTGAACGCACGTTCCCATCTTCGAAAGTTTGCAACTTGAAGGTTTGTACACACGGGACTTCCTGTCGTGATAGTTCTTAGCTGGTTAGCATTGTGGTGTGGATTGAATGAAATGATGCATGTAAAGCTCTCAGCCCAGTGCCTGGCACACAGTAAATGTTCAACGCTTTCCATTATTATCATCAACTTCAAGCAGCACTTTGAAGAGACTATGGCTGGCATCTCTTAATCAGGTTGGGGTTACTGTGTTAGGAAAGTCAAATTAGATCCTTCTTTTAGAAGGAGTACAGACTTTGCATTTTCTTCCTCTTTCTGTCAAAACCTCAGGAGAGTCGCTGAAGTAGTCCTTGTCGACCCAGCTTCACAGGCTCAGCTTTATCCTCCTGAAGGAGGCTTACCTTCACAGCCAGGGGAGTCTAGAACTGCTTTTTGCCTGCCCCTTTCCTACAAGCCGGCCCTGTAGGGGCCAGGTCCTGGTGGGACCTTGAGGTCCTCTTTAACCCAGCCCTGGAGGCCCTGTCCAAGCTGGCTGCCCTCAGTGCTCTGGACACTGGCGACCCTGGCACTGCTCACCTCTCTTCCATGAATTCTCTGTGTCCTTCAAGACCCAGCTTAGAACACAGGCTTTGAGGCCGGCTCTGGAGGTTCACAGCCTGGCTCTTCCTGTTACTACCTGTGGACCCCTGCAGTTAACCTCTGTAAAGCCTTAGTGTCTTTATCCGTAAATTGGGGGTAATATTACCCATCCCAACGATCTGTTGCAGGAGTTAATTTGTATAAAGCACTTAGCTTAGTTTCTGGCACACACATGCTCTCAGTAAGTGCTAACTGCTGCTGTTGTTGGAGATCTCTCCCTCCTAGGAACGTCTCTGCCTGCATGCAACAAGAGGAAGAGCCCTGGCCTCGTAGTAAGGAGATCCAAGTGTTAGTCCTAGGCTTCAGTTTCCTCTTCTAGCAACTGGAGGTTTGGGATTGGGTGTTTTCATTGACAATTCTGACTTGCCACTTGAAATGCATCTTATCTTTCCAACTAGATCCCCTAAAGTCTTATGAAACTGAGTATAGTAGTTGATATATTTTATTTCCTCAAATTGACCTACATTTATAGTTTATGCTTGAAAACATATTTGATTAACTTTTTTTTAAAACCCCGTCAGCTGGATTCTGGGAAACATTCCGACTTGGTTCTTTTAACTTGGAGACTGGGAACTTGTTCTCAGCTGTACAGGGCTTGGTTGCAACAACTTGCGAAGAGGCTCCAGCCCTTAGTAAGCTAGAAGGTCTCCCAGGTCACTAAGAAAGGAGGTGTGGTTTCTCTTAGTGCCTCTGGAAAAATTTTGGTCAGTAGATGTTTGGGGTGCTCATTTGTTCTGCCGTAAAGACTTTCGACCAGCTCTGTGAATAAATTGTGTCCACACTGTTTCCCTCTCTCAGTAGAGAAAACTGGAAGGTGTTTTCTGATGGAACCTCTCTCCTGTAGATCCTGGAGTGAGCCACTTGTGTCCAGAGGCAAACCTGTGTGTTAGGAGAAGAGCCCCCAATGAAAGAGTGGTGTCCAGAGCCTGGTCAGGCTGTTGTGGTTCACATTCAGGCTCTGCTACGTCCCAGCTCGGTCACCTTGGGTAAGGCGCTTAGCCTCCTAGGACCCAGTCCCTCGTCTGTAGAATGGAGGTGGTAATAGTACTATTTTCATAGGGCCATGGTGAGGTGTAAAAGTCAAGTGCTGAGAATAGCACCTCATATCTAGCACTTCATGCAGTGTGAGCAATGATTGTTATATTTGTTATTCACTTGTAAGTCAAGCAGAGTTTGATTCTGAGTGGCTAGTCTGTCTGGTTTGTTCTGCTGAGAAATGTGAGGTGTGAGGAACATAGGTTCCTCTATGTCTTGGACAGATATCTAGAACCAGCAGGGCAGTAATAAGTGTCCCCTATCAGTGCGTGGGCTTCCCAGGTGGCGGTAGTGGTAAAGAACCCGCCTGCCAATGCAGGAGGCTTAAGAGACGTGGGTTCGATCCCTGGGTCAGGAAGATCCCCAGAAGGAGGGCATGGCAACCCACTCCAGTATTCTTGCCTGGAGAATCCTATGGACAAAGTAGTCCACAGGGCTGCAAAGAGTCGGACACGGCAGAGGCGACTTGGCACACACACTCGTATCAATGCATGGGTCCTAGCTCCTGTACCTTGCTTTTGTAAAGAAATATGTAAGCTAGAAGGGGAATCTGGCTAAACAAAGGAGCACCTAGGTTGAAAGGACCCTCTGATGATTCATGCGTGTTCCGTAGCAGAGCCCTGGGTGAAAGAGTAAGATAAGTGGGCTGAGGGAGAATGTAAACTCAGGGGCAGAGAGAGCTTGTGAGTGGTGAGTATCCCCAGGCAGGTGGTCGTGGTTGAGACAGTGAGCCGTAGGAGAGGCTCCGGGCAGGTTGTCTTCCAGGAGACAGGTTGCCTCCCCAGCCCCAGGTGACACTTGTCCCCGCACTGGACTCTGAGACCAGTCTCAGAGGAGCGGTGGGTTGGGTCCAGGAGGTTCTAACCTGTTCCTCACAAGAATGAGTAGTTCCAGGAGCTTGGTGCATCTTATCTGCAAGTGTAATTATAAAGAGATTGCCTTTTTCAACGGCAAGAAATGGGAACTTTTGCTGCCAAATTTAGCAGCATGTTTTAAGTCCCTCAAATCTCCTTTGAGTGCTACCAAAGCTCTCAGCTTTGTTGTTATCTCTTGTTGAAACAGTCTGGGAAGGTCACATCAACAGTGCCAATTTATGGGCCTGCTGAACCCAGGCTGGCCTGGGGCAGAATGGGGAGTTCCTGGGAGTAGGTGCTTCACAAATTTTCCCTTTGAGTGAGGCTGTTTATAATTTAAGGTTCCTTTTGCTTCAGAAGACCACAAACTGCGGATTAGGGTCAAGCGTCTTATTTCTTCTGGAGTCTTCTGTAGGCTCCCGGAGGCAGGAACTCAAACTCTGCAGTAGCTCCCAAACACTCGGGAAGCTCAGCCTTCATAGTATTTTCAGCTGCCTACACTATGCCAGACTCTCCTCACCGGAGGTAAGTTTTCTTGGTGCAGATTTTGTGCCAGACTTCCCTACCTCTTTTAGTTTATTAGCAATTTTTGACCTCCCATGTGTTCTGAAGGAGTGATTCAAAGAAGTGAAGACCAGAGGGTGTAGAAACCACACGTGAGGTTTCGTACTCATTTGTAGAGATCTGAGAATAAGAAAGTCAGATTCACGTGTGCCTAGATTTTGTCTCTTGGCAAATGGATGCAAATAGGGAAAGGAAGTGAAAGAACCTGACTGTCCCTGACTGACCCTCTCAAGAAGTGTGGTGTTTGAATGCGAAAGGAAAATACCTGGGATAGCTGAGTTGAATTTGGCAATGGCAGTGACCTTGGTTTGCAGTCTGTGACTTGACTCACTCAGAGAACTGAGACTTTGGAATCTAGAAAGAGCCCTGAAGTTTATTTTCTTTGTTCCTCTCTCACCTCCAGATTTATTCACCACTTTGGCTTCAGACATAAATGGAAATGCTGGATAAATTGCTGTTTTTGAGATGGCTTAAGCAGCACTGTCCTCTCTGGGTCCTGGGCTCCTTGGGTGGGAGTCATCACTGCCACTCAGGGTGGGGTCACTGTTCAGTTGTGCTGGGAGAGCTGGCTGTGAGGATGCTGGTGGTAAGAAGGACTGTGGGTTTTCTTAACGCTGAGTAAGTGCCCAAAGGGAAGTGGCAGGGGCCAAGTTAAAAAGAAAACAGTGAGGAACAACTAGAAAATTGTGCTGTATTTAGACCTCATTAAATCCAAATAGAAAAGCTTCCCCCCCACCCCATCTTGAAACCCACATCTTCTTGGTAAACCCAGGTGGGTTTCATATGCAATGCTACCCAGACTTCTTTTCACCTGAAAAATACCCAAGGTCAGATGTCTACATAGCTCTGCTAGAAAAAGTTGAGCCCTGGGAAGCTGTAGAAACTAAAGGATAAGACTGAGAAGTTGTGTGTATTTTACCACGATAAGAAAAGTTAGTTGGGGGGGAGAAGGCAAGCTGTGGAGATTTCAACACCTGTGACATCGTCCTGGCCAGTGATAGCAGTTAATGTCAGTGGGGGAGCTGGGATGGCTTTATCTGTTTGTGTTCCCTTTAGAGTTTATTTCTTCTCAGCCTTTTCTCTTTTTAATTTGCAGTCTTTCCCTGAGGTCCCATGGAGGGTGGGGAGGGTGTCCAACTCTGCCTCTCTTGTTTAGAAATGTTTTTAATTTATTCATTCATTCAATATATCTTTATCGAGTGTCCATCCTGTTCTTCGTTCCTTGGGCTTCCCTGATAGCTCAGCTGGTCAAGAATCCACCTGCAATGCAGGAGACCCTGGTTCGATCCCTGGGTTGGGAAGATCCTCTGGAGAAGGGATAGGCTACCCACTCCAGTATTCTTGGGCTTCCCTTGTGGCTCAGCTGGTAAAGAATCCGCTGGCAATGTTGGAGACCTGGGTTCGATCCCTGGGTTGGGAAGATCCCCTGGAGAAGGGAATGGCTATCCACTCCAGAATTCTGGCCTGGAGACTTCCATGGACTATTCCATAGGGTTGCAAAGAGTCAGATGCCACTGAGTGACTTTCACTTTCACTTTCATCCTGTTCTAGGCACCATTCCCTATGCTGCAGATGTAGAGATAACTACTGACACATTGAAGTCCTTGTAGGGTGGAGCTTTAAGTAGAGCAGGGGTGGGAGCAGACAGTAAATAAGCAAACAAATCACAAATAAGATAAAGATAGTGATATGAGCTATGAAGGAAATAATGGTGATGTAAAAGAGAGGCACAGGAACTTGAGAAATATTTTCAAAGAAGAAGTTCGAGAAGGCCTCTCGGAGAAGAGGACATTTAAGCTGCAAGGATGATAAAAAGCTGTGAATGTGCAGATTTGGGGGAAGTACCTTCCCGGACTTCCCTGGTGGCTCAGAGGTTAAAGCGTCTGCCTGCAATGCGAGAGACCCAGGTTTGATCCCTGGGTCAGGAAGATCCCCTGGAGAAGGAAATGGCAACCCACTCCAGTATTTTTGCCTGGGGAATCCCATGAATGGAGGAGCCTGGTAGGCTACAGTCCATGGGGTCAAAAAGAGTCAGACACGACTGAGCGACTTCACTTTCTTTCACCTTCCTGGAGGAGAGAACAGCAGAGCAAAGCCTTTGGGGGTAGAAAAGAGGTCGACTTGTTGAGAGAACAGAAAGAAGGTCGTCATTGTTAGAATATAGGGGGCAAGTAGATTAGGGGTAGAAGATGGTGGAGGCTAGTTCCAGTGCAGCCTTTTGGCCATGGTAGGGAGCTTGGAAAACCAGTATGAGGCGTCCATATTCTAGGTCTGTGGCACAACTAGGGCTAAACTGTCAAAATTTGAGAGGGATGATTGGCTGAGAGGAAGATTGAATTTGGAAAGAATCAAGAAAAAAAAGGGCGGAAAGAGAAGGGCTCTGGAGTGGGGATTGGCACGTAGCTAATTAACTGAAGGAAGTTGAATAAATACAACTCAGTTCTGCATGGTTCTTGGGATCAAGCAATATGTTTTAAGGATTTCTGTAGATTTTAGATTTGTGGTACATCATTAGTAGAATGCATGCTTACTCTCTTATACGTATTGTGTTTTACTAGGCATTTTCCCTTGCATCATTTTAGCAAATTCTCACAACAACTGTGAGTGAATTTGTTGATAACCTGGTGTCTACAGTTGAGGAACCTAGACTGGCTAACTTGCTTAAAACCCAAATCTAAGTCTGTACCATTCCAAAGGATGTGCTCTTTCTATGCCCTTACTCTGATTGGTGCGTTCCTCTTAATTATCTAAAATAGTTAATGAGCATTTCCCCCCTGAATTGTTCTGTGTTGTTTACTGTCATGTCCTCCTTTCTATCCACTGGAAATTAGGATAGATTTTAGATATTTGTGGGTTTCATCTTTTTCCGAAAGGTGTATCTGATTAACTGTTGAGAATACCAGTCCATATCAAAAATTGGGCAGGGTAAGGGTGTGTGGAAAGATTTGGAAACAGTCTGAATCACCTCTCTTTATCTGGGTAGGAGGAGTGATAATCTTTCTCATTAAACTCATTAACTACTTGTGGAGACAAGTAGTTAATTACATGTTATATTATGATTCCCTCTCATTTTGTAGTAAGAAGATGGAATTTGTTTTTGGAAGATTTAAGTAATATGTCAGTAAATGAGCATTTGTAAGTAAATTCTGATTTTGTAGTCCACAGGTCTCTTTTGGAGTCTTCAAGTTGGCAATGTTTGAGGAAAGAAATTTATTGGGCCATAACTTTCACTCGCTGGAAATTGAACATTGACTAGTTTCTGTTGATAGGTACTTCTTTTTTGTGGGACTGATCCTGTTTGGATTCTGTAAATCAGGGGTGAGGATTCTGAAGTGAAAATGTACAGGGTGTTGATAAACTTCCAGTCCTTGGTGTTCATGAGATCTGTGTTCAGCCTTGGTCCGCTGGCTAGATGGAATGGTCTGTGAAGGGCAGAGAGGGTAAGATTGAATTTCAGGTTTAACATAGATTCCTGACACATAGAGGAATTTCTTTGGTAAGTAATGGGACTCTACTTTTCTGTTTGCCCTACCAATGTCTGTTTTAGTAACTATTTGGCTTCTGAAGGATAAGCTCTGTGACTAGGAAAGACTCCTTGAGAGGGTGCTTTTATCTCCAGTACCTCTTCACTGAGCCTGCACTAGATGGTCACCACCATGAGCCGGGACACACAGATGAACTAGTGGATGAAGGAAAAGAGCTTGGTTGAGGTCAGAACTTGAAGTGCTTGAACCCTCTGGAAATTGTTCTGAAAGCAGGAAAGGAACATACCTGGATTTAGTTGGTAAAAAAGAAACCTGTGGGCTTCCCACGTGACGCTAATAAAGTGGTAAAGAACCCACCTGCTAATACAGGAGATGTCAGAGATGCGGGTTCGATCCCTGGGTTGGAAAGATCCCCTGGAGGAGGGCATGGCAACCCACTCCAGTATTCTTGCGTGGAGAATCTCATGGACAGAGGAGACCGGTGGGCTACAGTCCACAGGGTCACAAAGAGTCAGACATGACTGAAGTGACTTAGTACGCATGCATGCACACAGGCATGCAAAGAAACCTGTGAGACCACATGGAAGATAGAATTAGAGGGGAAGAAACATGTCTGTCTTACTGAGTGTAACTGGAGAGCCTGATGGGCTACGGTCCATGGGCCGCAAAGAGTCAGACACGACTGAGCTCAGCACAGACAGGTAATATTCTAGTCCCTCAAAATTCATTTAAAGGAGACTATAAGGGAAGTCTGGATGGTGGGGAGGGAGGGTCTGATCTCCAGATGACAGAGTGCTCTAGGGCCTTAAGCAGTGGTTTTCAGACTTGAGCTGCTCCCAGACTCACCTGGGAAGCTTGTTTCCAGTTCAGTAGGTCTGAAGTGGGGCCTGAGAATTTGCATTTTAAACAGGTTTCTAAATTGCTACTGCCGCCACTGCTTGGGAAGCATTGCTTCCCAGGCTCAGCAGCTGAGAGTCTGATTTGGGCGAGAGGGCCAGATCTAAATAGGTGTGCCTTCCTTCCTAAACTTGGGCTTCCCTGGTGCCTCAGACGACCTGGGTTTGAGCCCTGGATCAGGAAGATCGCCTGAAGAAGTGAATGGCTACCCACTCCAGTGCCTGGAGAATTCCATGGACAGAGGAGCCTGGGGTGGGCTACAGTCCATGGGGGTCGCAAAGAGTTAGACATGACTGAGTGGCTAACACTTCCACACTTCTACTTCCTTCATTTACTTGGAATTTCATGTCTATGCTTTGCAGTCTCCTGGGTCGCTAACCCCATAACATCAACAAAGCCTGGTCAAGGCGCCTGCCCTCAGTCCCTCGGTTCTTCTCGCAATATCCCTGTCACCTCCGCATGAGGTTTCCAGCTGTATGCTCTTCTCTAAACAGCTGTTGACTGGTTTTTGGAAAATGCCCTTCTCGGGCACAGGATTCTTTTCAGACAGGTGACCTTTATGCCATGATAAAGCCTCCCCTGCCCTTCAGCACAGCCTACTGGCTGGCAGGACTGTTTTCAGGGACTGTGGGCAGGCTCTGCATTGCCTGTGTTCTGTTGATTAGCCGAGTTTACACAGGACATGCCTGGGAGATTATCTCTTTAGCCCAGGAGTTGAATTTCAAGGGCAAAGTCCACAGTTGGCAACTGATAGGCTGAGAACACCTGGACGGGAGGATTTCACGTGGCTTTCACTCAGCCAGGCCTCTGTACCTCTTCCCACAGAGGTCAGGTTTTCTGCTTGTCTGCCGCCCAGGCAGGTGACTTCGGAATGCTTCTCCCAGAGCCGCATGGTTCCAGGCATTGCCCCTTGCTATTTCTTCCAGGGCCTGTGGCTCCAGGTGAGACACTTGACTTAGTAAATAAACACAAGCTGCCTTCTCTTCTGTGGAGTTCTGTTCCCCTTGATTCCTTCTGTGCTTGCCTCTCCCCTGGAGGGAGGATCTTCATCTCTCCTTCGTGGTCAGTGACTCTTGGATTTTCCCAGGACTCTTCTTTCTTTAGCTTCCCTCGTTATTCCAGGATTCTGTTTCGGTGTGGGAAGGGATGTTTAAAGATTACCTGATTTACCTCTGCCCAGCCTTTATCATATCGCTGTAGACATGGAATATGATGATTTTTGTAAGACATGCTGGGATAGAAGAAGGAGGCTGCTGGTGGCCCTGAGCCCTGGTGCTGCCCCGGGGGGTTGAAGAGGTCTGCAGAGCTGTAGCCCATCCTTGGCATACTGATTGGGAACTCTAATGCAGTCCCAGGTGCAATAGGGTAGAAGTGAGAAAACAGCGCCCGAGGTGGCCGAGCTAGGACTGGACTCAGAGCTCCACTGCTGCTGATTCAGGGCATTGCTGTCTATACAAGACAAGGACTGTGAAGTGTTACAATTTCAGGTTAGCAAGCATGCATGAAACTCTCTCTCAGTTTAAGATTTTTGTTTAAGATTTTTGTTCCCTCCTCCTTTTATTGGTAGCAAAAGTAATACATCTGTTCTAAAAACATTTACAAAACAGAAAAATATGTAAATCTGAATAGGAACCCATCCTTTAAACCCATGCACCAAAAAATATAATCATTGTTAACAGTTGAGTAACAATGAATTTTTTCTACATTTGCATATACACTTATTTCATCTTTCAAAAAATGATGATACTGTAATAAAAATAAAAAGCATTGATAACAGTGTGGAGAAAGTTAGAACCCTTATATATTACTGGCGAGAATGTAAATGGTGTAGTTGTCAAGGGACTGAATTCTTTTGGTTCCTCAAAAAAGCAAAAACTTGCCTAATGACCTAGCAATTCCACTGCCAGGTATAAACCCAACAGAAGTGAAAACAGAAACTCAGGTACTTTTTGCCAGTGTTCATATCAGCATTATTCACTGCCTCAAAGGTGGAAACAACTGTGTTCATCCACACATGAATGAATGAATAAAATGTGGTATATGTATGGATATACAGTGGAATTGGCCATGAAAGGGATGGAATTCTGATACATGCTACAACATGGATGAACCTTTAAAACACTGTGCTAGTCAAGATATAATAGGACAGATATTGTATTATTCTGCATATATAAAATACCTATAATAGGCAAATTAATAGAGACCAAAAGTAGATTGGAGGTTACTAGGAGCCTCGGAAGAGGGGAGAATTGGGAAGTGGGTACAGTGGTTCTGTTTGGGAGAGTTTTGAAAGAGTTTTGGAAATAGTGGTGATGGTTGCACAATGCTGTGGTTTAATTAATACCACTGAATTTTAAACTTCAAAAATGCTTATAATGGCAAATGTTATATGTATTTTAACCCTATAAAAATGGTTGAAATTTCCTCTCTTGATAATTTACCTAGGCTATTTTTTTCCCATGTCTGTACATTAATTTTAATAGCAGTGCTGTGTTTCTTCAGGTGGATGTATCATCATTTATTTAACCAAACCTCTATTGATGGACATTTAAGTTATTTCCAGGTTTTCCTATTATAAACAGTGCTGCAATAAACAGCTGAATATAGCTGACTTTGCCCAAGCGGTCTAGAATTTGTATTACCTTAGGCAAAATTCCTGGAAGGGAAGATTCACTGATCAAAGGTTATGCTCATTTACACTGTTAATAAGTATTGCCAAACTGCTTTCCAGACAAGTTGCATCAGTTTAGTTCTCATCAAAAGTATATCATGATGCCTGTTTTCACCATTCCTTTGCCAAGTGGGTGTTGTAGAGTGTTTCAGTCTTTGCCAATCTAATAGGTGAAAAAGGATTTCTTTTTTTTTTTTTTTTGAAAAAGGATTTCTTATTGTTGCTTTATTTAGGATTTCTTTAATTTTTAGTGAAATTGAACACCTTTTATGCTCACTGGCAGTGGTGCTTATTCTTATGTAAATTTTCTTTTCAAATACTTGGTTAATTTTTGTGTTTGGTCATTATTTTTTCCTTATAGATTTCTAAGAATTTTTTTTTTCTAAGAACTTTTATATACATGTTACATTAGAACTATGTGCCGTTTGTATTGCTGATATTTTTCACCCTGTTTGTTTTATTTTAATTTTTGACTTTGTGCTAATTATTTGTCTTTCATATGTTTTAAATTTTTATGTAGGTCAATGTATGATCTTTTCCTTCATGACTTTTCCCCCCACTTCATGGGTTTTGAGTTGAATTTTGTGTCATGCTTTTGAAAACTTTTCTTCACTCATTAAAATTATGAAAATAATTCACTCATTTTTTTTCTAGTGTTTTTATGGTTCCAACTCTTACATTTAGATTGTAATTAGGTTTGTAGTAAGGTATAATAGGAATTTTATTAATAAAAAACCTAAAATAAATTTTTTCCTATTATTTTTGTAGATTTCTGTTTACTTTAGTGTGTTTAGTGAGTGGGGCTACCTATATTCAAATCTTGTATTTCTTATTTATTATTTACCGTAGCCATTGAAAATGTTTTTCTGCAACATTTATAGAGGAACATTTCTGATTCAGGTTACCAAAAAAAAGGCTTTAGTGGGAAACTCA
Organism: Odocoileus virginianus; assembly: GCF_023699985.2. Lineage (NCBI taxonomy): Eukaryota > Metazoa > Chordata > Mammalia > Artiodactyla > Cervidae > Odocoileus > Odocoileus virginianus. Next base: position 32,860,848 of record NC_069683.1, on the reverse strand, counting down.
GATCAAGAAATTGTACCCAGGCTTCTGATTCCCTGGTGATCAGATGGTAAAGAATCCGCCTGCAGTGCGGGAGACCTGGGTTCGATCCCTGGGTTGGGAAGATCCCCTGGAGGAGGGTATGACAACCCACTCCAGTATTCTTGCCTGGAGAACCCCCATGGACTAGAGGAGCCTATTGGGTTACAGTCCATTAGGTCGCAAAGAGTCTGATATGACTGAGGGACGAAGCACTTCTGATTCTCAGTCCTGTTTGTTTCTTTTCTGTTATCCCTATATAAAACATCTGGATTCCTTTTCATTATGTTTTGAAATAATTGCCTCACTCCACTTCTGAAAACTTGACAGTGAATCCTATATGTATTTGAATTTGACATGGTTGACCAAGGTGGTGTGACATGAAAGCCTCTCTCTTAAATTATAGCTGGTGTGATGAGCTTAGCCTGGCTGAGGTGGGGACCCGGAGGCAATTGCCTGTTAAAGAAGTGCAGGCTGGTACTGAGGAGATTCAGGGCCAAAGTCAGAAGACATGTTGAGACCCGGGAACCATGTGACTGCTGAAGGGAAGCCATAGGAAGAAGTGTGAAGAAACTGGGCTGCTTAGAAGACAGATTAAGGAAGATTTTTGAAGTGAAAGAAGGAAGAGGAATAATGTTTATTCCTCAATGAACTTATGTCCCAGATACTCAACTAGTAGTTCCCCCCCAATTATGTTTTAAAAGTCAACTTTTAGCAGTTTAGGTTTGCTGCCCCTCAGGGTTGTGAACCCAGGAAAGAAAGCCTTATTCAAAGGAAAATCCTGGGACTGGAAGTTAAGAGTGTGAGAGAGCGTGAGCAGCAGTGACCCGGCATCATCTCTGCTCTTGTCAGCCAGAAGCTTAGATGGAAATGTTTTTAGTGAAGTAGACTAATAAGGAAGCAGAAGGATAAACTACTTCAGACCAGCAAACACTCCTTAGGCCCTGTAGGACCAGCTGCACACAGACATACACTCTCTACCCCTAAGAAACTTAATAGTTTACTGAATAAGACATATACAAGGTCTGTACACTACAGTGAGAGTTATGCCACCATCCAAGTGGCTCTGGGAAGAAAGGATTAATTGAGTCACTGGTGGGAAGGCAGTGAGGAATATACAGGTAAAGTTTCACAAAGGTTCACATTCTGAAGTATGACTATACTTTTTTTTTAAGTTTGTTGCTTTTTGACACTATGAGTAGTTATTATTTAAATGGCCAAGTCAAGGAGGGGCACTGCAGGTAAAGGGTTAGCATGTGCAGAGACAGAAGAGTGAAGCAGTGCGTGCAAAGTCTATGTGCACAAAGCTACTAACTGGTCATTTTTCTACACACAGTAAGGAGAGTGAGCAGTGTTAAGATGAGACTAGAGGGCAAAAGAATGGATAAGTGAGCTAGGAGATAGAATGGTGGAAATAACTGCTGAAGAGCAGAATAAAGGGAAAAGAATTAAGGATAGTCTTAGAGACCTCTGGGACAATGTTAAACATACCAACATTTGAATTTTAGGGGTCCCAGAAGAAGAAGAGAAAAAGAAAGGATCTGAGAGGATTTTTGAGGTGATTATAGTCGAAAACGTCCCCAACATGGGAAGGGAAATAGTCAATCAAGTCCAAGAAGTGTAGAAAGTCCCATACAGGATAAACCTAAGCAGAAACATGCCAAGACACATACTAGTCAGACTAGCAAAGATTGAACACAAAGAAAGAATATTAAAAGCAGCAAGAGAAAAGCAACAAGTAACATGCAAAGGAAACCCCATATGATTAACAGCTGATCTTTCAGCAGAAACTCTGCAGGCCAGAAGGGAATGGCTGGATATAGTTAACGTACAGAAAGGAGAAGATGAGACTATAGAGACATAACGTACTGAACGGAAAAGATGAGACTGTGGAGACAGGCCTCGGGGAATAGCTCTTGGAAGGCTCGATCTACCATTTTTCTGTGTACCAGATCACCCCAAAACATTGTGAATGTTTAAGCAATAATTTTATTATTCTCTCTCTTGTTTTTAAAGGTCTTGCTTGGGGTCTTCTCATGTAATTTTTTTTCAGAAGGTGGTTGGGCTGGACTTATTCAGAAGACTCAGTCACTCCTATGTGTGGTGTCTGAGAGGGGAAAACTCAGACGGCTGGGGCCACTCAGCTCTCTGGCTCCTACCACCCCATTTCCATTCCTGCTTCCTGTGGTCCCTCCAGAGCAGTGGCTCAGGACTGGGAAGCCAGTGCCCTGAGAGACTGGCAGGGGTCACTGGCCCCATCCAAGCTAGTCTTGGAAGATCAGTACCTTCATGTGGGCCCGTTCTGTTCCTCGAGGTAGTTACAGAGGCCCTTCTGGTTCAAGGAGAGAAATAGCAACAACTGGTTAGCTTCTTTTGAAGTCACCACAGTCATACAGATTAAGTTGAATTTTATGCTGTGGGGCAGTTTTCCCCAGACTTAATTCATTGCTTACCGTCTTCACAATATTATCATGGCCTCTCCAAACTATTATTTACATATTTAAGTCAGCTAACTTTCAGACTTAAATTTATTTTATAGAGGAAAAGTTATCTCACTTTTGTAAAGTGGAAAATCAATAGAACGTGCCATGCACAGCAGATAAGTTTTAAAGTAAATACATGGAAGCAAAAAAACAATATTGAAAAAATTTTGCCAGATACTGCTGACTGTGAATTTCTCCTCTCTCCACAGCCCCCCCACCCCCTGCTGTTAAGGAAGCAAGTGGAGACTTGCTTCTTGATCTAGTGAGGTCTGAAAGACTTACAGAGTGAATGACTCGATCACCTTGTGATTTCATGCCATTTAATTCTGCATAATATGATGTTGAGTTCCTGCCATGCAATTCCTTACCACATTTTGGGAAGCACTGCTGTGAACAGTGGAGCTGCTAAAAGAATTTGAGCACTGGAGCAATATAGCTGCTAAATTTGCATTTTAGCAAGGTCACTTTGGCTGAATCGTAGAGAGTAGAGTTGAAGAAAGTAAAGCTGGGAGCAGGGAGATAGATTTTAGGAAAGTATTGCAGTGAGTCAAACAATCAGTAGTAAAATCTGAGTCAGAGACTGGTGGGGGAATAGAGGAGGTGAATATAAGACATTAAGGAGATAGAATCTGCAGGACTTGGTGATAGATTGAACTAGAGTAAGAAGGAGAATGTAAAGTCAAGGATGGCGTGTAGAAATGGGTGGCATTGTGGAAAAAAGTACAGGACGGGAAAGTGTTTTATTAGAGGTAGAGTGGGAAATGAGTTCAGTTTTAGGTATTCCTTTTTCTTAAGTATTTTTAACATGAATTTTTTTTGCCACTTTCTGGAGTTGTCTCATTGTTTCTTTGGGGTATAATTTAGATTCTTCCTCTTTCGCCTGTGTTTTCTGTAAAATGTAAATTAGATATAGAGGTTTGGTTAGATTTAGGGTAAGCATTTTGGGGGAAAAAGCTATAAATGATGAAGCAAATCAGAGGCATATAATGTCTGGTTTCCTCACTATTATTGATGCTAAATTTGGTCACCACTTAAGGTAGGGGCAGCCAAATTTCTCCATTGTAAAATTATAGCTTTTATTTTATAACTAGCAGATAATCTGTGGGTGACCTTTGGCACTACTCCCCATCAATCTTCAACTTAAGTGGTTTTATTTTTTGAACTTTTTATTATAGAAAATGTCAAACATACCCAAAAGTGGAGAAAATGGGAGACAAATACCCGTGTATCCATCATCCATCTTCAGCTGTTATCAGCACTTGGGTTTACTTGTTTTTCCTCTGTCCTTGTCCACTACCCTTCCTTTTTCTCCTATGAATTTTTGCAAGTGATTTCCAAGCATTATACCGTTTCATCCATAAACACTTCAGAATATAGCTGTCTCAAGAGACCTTTCAGACATGTTTAGCTGTATTGATTTCTGGCCAGCAGTTTCTAGTTGCCTTCACAAAAGATCAAGGAAATACTGATGATTGAATTGATCCAGAATTAGGCTTTAAACTCGGTCCTTTGTATCCATGGGTTCTGCATCCATGGATTCATTCAACCACAGATGGAAAATATTAGGAAAAAAATTCCAGAAAGTTTCAAAAAGCAAAACTTGAACTTGCCACACACAGGCAACTGTTTACATAGCATTCACATTGTATTTACAATTATTTACACATCATTAACATAGTACTGGGGTATTGTAAGTAATCTAGAGATGATTTAAAGGACATGGGAGGGTATGCATAGGTTATATGTAAGTACTACATCGGCCACATGAGAGACTTGAACATCTGTGGATTTTGTATCTGTGGTGGGTCCCTCTCTCACACCAAGGGACGACTGTGCAGTGAAAGGAGACTGGGGCCAGAGTTTGAGGGTGTGAGGGATCATGGATTCTTGCCTGGAAGGACAGAAAGGTAAACTAGGAAACAGGAGGAGGGCTCAAGGGAAGAGAGACCTGACCAAGGTCAAAGAGCAGTTGTTGAATAGTAGAAAGACCAAGAGATAGGCAGGAAGGGAAATCGTGGTCAGGGAATAGGATTTTGGAGGACAAGATTGAGATGCACTGTCTCAGACGATGCCAAGGTCCGAGATTTGTCCGTAGGTATGGGTAATAAAAGTAAAATCAAAGTCAGGGGGTTGATCATGAGACAGGGGTTTTGAGTGGCTCCATCCACATCAGTACTGATGTTGCCAGGGTGAAGAAAGGGCCGTTAGGGAGATCCTGGTCTTTGTTAGGGCAGGAGATGGTGCATAGCTCTATGAAGAGTTGGAGGTTATGGGATAGTTGTTAGCAGAACAACAGTCTATAGAGCAGAGTGGAAGCACAGTTAGCAGAAGGCAAAGTGAAAAAAATGCAAAACCTCATTTTAAACAGCTTTTAAGCCTGTGTGCTTACAGTACAGGGATCCCTAGCCCCCAGGGCTGTGGACCGGGACCCGGTCCACAGCAGTTAGGAGCCGGGCTGTACAGCCGGTGGTGAGTGGCTGGCCAGCGGGCAAAGCTTCATCTGCTGCTCCCCATCACTCACATTACTGCCTGAACCATGCTCCATCCCTCTTGACAAAGAGCTTGGGGACCGCTGCTCTAGTAGACATTGCTGTCCACTGGTGGAGGTGTAAGGAAACTAATGGGATGGGGAATTAATAATGAACAGGAAAAGAATTGTGATATGTGGGTGGGGGTTGAAGCAGGAGCCCTCCAGAGGAGACACTCTTGATCACCGCAGCAGTGCTGATATTAGGGCAATTGTCCACTGAGTCCCTGCTCACTGGTTTATCCCTAACAGATCCCTTTGTGTAGTAGCCCTTGGTGCCTTTTGATTGAGTCTTACTTAGCTAGTCTTTGTGAAGATTTGTGTTGCGTGCTTTCAGTTCAGTGCAGTTGCTCAGTCGTGTCAGACTCTTTGCAACACCATGGACTGCAGCACGCCAGGATTCCCTGTCCATCACCAACTCCCAGAGCTTGCTCAAACTCATGTCCATCGAGTCGGTGATGCCGTCTGTTAAATTTTGCTCATAGAATTTGGGTGGGGGCAGGTAGAGGGGGCGTGTTTTCATGCTGCTGGTGACCACCAGCCTCTTAAACTTCTAGAAAGCCATTCATGCCTGAGGAATAGAGGTGGGGGGTCCTTTTTTCTGGCCTTGGCTATTCTGAACTTTGTCTTTGATATACCAGGGAGAGCACATGTATCTCCCCTAGGTCATGGCCATCGAGGTTATAGGAAAGAACCGTATTGTGAGTTTCAGAGTTTTGAAGAACTTTGAGCTAAAGTCATGGACTTGTGGGGACCTCCCTGGCACTACAGAGGTTAATACTTCACCTTCCAGTGCAGGGGTGTGGGTTTGATCCCTGGTCGGAGGGCCTTGTGGCCAAAAATCCAAAACATAAAACAGAAGCAGTATTGTAACAAACTCAATAAAGGTTTAAAAATAAAAAAGTCATGGATTTGTGGAGGATTCAGAAATGAAATCTCAACACCATGATTCCTCCTGGCAAACATAATGTATCTTGAAATTGTGCTTTTAGGAAGGTCATCACAGGAGATAAGTTTGGGAGGAGTTGGAAGAAAAGAAGGCCTAGCTGACTTAATACCAGCATCTCCTTAATTCCAAAACAAGCTGAGTCTGTGCCCAGGGGAGGCCAAAAGTGGGATGACTTCTCACTATCTTGCCAAACACCTATGTTTAAAGGAGTAATTGAACCACATGGTTTCATGGCTTAATGAGTTTTAATAATCGAGAGAAAAGTTTTCCTGTTGGACTGTTCTTGGAGTTCACTTCCTGCTGACTACTTGTGTGCATGCGTGTGTGTGTGTGTGCATGTCAGCAGAGATGTCAGCCCAGCTTTCTACATCTTCTTCTGGAGGATAAGGATAGTTATTTACATTTGAATAATAACTTACAGCCTATAAAATATTTATATGTACTCTCTTTCATTGGTTTTATATTCTGTCTTTCACAAGAGAATTGAGGTGGCTAGCTACAGAAGACATAATAAAAACAGCACTTGACTGCACTTTCCATGAGGTAGTGGGAGGAGCAGGAACTTTAGTTAGACCTAGTCTGAATTCTGGGTTTTCCTTTTACTAGCTGTATGACCCTGGGCTGTAGTTTTCTTGTTGGTGAAACAGAATTGGTAACATTTACCTCCTAGGATTGTTTTGGTGCCTTGAATTAATTAACATAGTGAACACTTGGGGATGGTGCTTGGCACACAGTGGATGATGGATGAAGGGAGGTTTCTATAACGTGGAAACAGATCATCAACATCAAAGAAGAGCATCCTAATCTTGAGTGTCCTAATCTTGTTAATTAAGATCATTGCTATGAATGGCCTTGCACTGTGACTCCTCGTTCTTTGGCAGCCTGGGAAACTGACCTTTTGACATCTTAACATAAAGTAAGAGGAAAGATGCCATGTCTCTCAAGGCAAAGTCTTATATTTTAGTGAATTTTTTTTTTTTAATTTATAATGAAATTTTTTATGTGGATATATTTGTTGGAGATGCTGAATGATATGAAAGATAATGATCTTTACCATTTTTAAATGGAGAGATGCATTTTTATTTTTTTTCCTTGTTTTTACAACCACAGGCTATTTTTTCTTTTTTCTTTTTTTTTTTTACTGTTTGTGTAATAAATGCTTATGTGATTTCAATTTCCAATAATTCTCATATAGTGACTGCTGATAAAATACAAGTGTGTCACATGAGCTTGCAGCTCAGTGAAAACCACCCTGTAAGGAGCTGAGCTAATCGTATATGTATGTAGCTTTCCAGTGATCTGACAGAAACGTGGAGCCTAAAATACCCAGGGGCGTGGCTATTCATCACACCCCCTTAGATGGTCTTTAAATATCACTTTTTAAGAGTTTCTAAGAGTTGGACAGGAATCAGTTCAAGCCCCTGACTTCTATATTCTTGACTTACTTCCAAATGGAAGCAGATGTGTGGTGTTTGGAAAACAGATGCAAGGGTTGACTTCCTATAAGACAGAGCCATGCAACTTACACTCTTGCCTGTATTAAAATATTATTTTGTTTAACTTTTATAATAGCCCCGGGAGGGAATGGGACTGACCAAATGTTTAATTCCCTCTGAAGTACCAGGTCTTGGGCTTTTCCTCTATTTACAAATGAGAGGCTGACTCAAAGTCTTGAGAGATCAGGTGAACAAGCCCATTGTCTTTTTCCCTTCTCTTCCTCATCTCCTGAGTCATAAATGCTAGACAGGGGCTTGTCCTTTGCTTTATCTCTGTGACTATTGCTGATCTGGAAATGATTGTCATCACTTTCAGATAATACCAGTCCTGGGCAATTGTGGAATGAAGCTCACATCACAACAAATCATGGGGTTATCGTGACCAGGGAGAGATTCTAGTTGGGAGTGGGTGACTTTTGCAGAAGCTGAGAAACAACAACAGGGCAGACGGATGACTGCCTTCAACACGCAGGAAGTACCCCTTGTTCTGTGTCATCCTTGTTGGTCAGCGGTAGAGAGAGGGGAAATTAAACCACAGAAGATTTTGCATGTGTGTTCTTTTATCCTTGTGTATCTTTTCCTCTCTGCAGCAGTGATCCTAGAAACCAGGAAAAAGAGCCATGATCACCATCAATGATTTATTTATATATTTATTTGTATTGAAGTATAATGTTGTATTAGTTTCTGGTGTATAGAGAAGTGATTGAGTATATACATACTGAAAAGTGGGTCAGAGTGATTCAGACCTTATATATTATATAGACTTTTTTGTATTCTTTTCCATTATGGTTTATTGTAGGATGTTGAGTGTAGTTCCCTGTACTATACAGTAGAACCTTGTTGTTTCTCCATCCTGTGTGTAATAGTTTGTCTCTGCTGTTCCCAACTCTTGATCCTTCTCTCCCCAACCTCTCATGCTCCTTGGCAAACACAAGCCTGTTCTCTATATGTCTATGAGTTTGTTCTGTTTTGTAGGTGTGATGGTTTGTGCTGTGTTTTAGATTACATGTCAGTGACATCACACGGTGTTTGTTTTACTCTGACTTACTTCACTTAGTATGATTGTCTCTAGATTCATCCATATTGCAACAAATGGCATTATTTCATTCTTTTTTATGACTGAGTAATATTCCATTATAATAATAATTATGTGTGTGTGTATATATATATTCCACATCTTCTTTATCCATTTGTCTGTTGATGGACACTTAGGTTGCTTCTATGTCTTCAGTTCAGTTCAGTTCTGTTGCTCAGTCATGTCTAACTCTTTGCGACCCCATGGACTGCAGCACACTAGGCCTCCCTGTCCATCACCAACTCCTGGAGATTACTCAAACTCATGTCCATTGAGTCAGTGATGCCATCCAACCATCTCATCCTCTGTCGTTGCCTTCTCCTCTCGCCTTCAAGCTTTCCCAGCATCAGGGTCTTTTCAAATGAGTCGGCTCTTCGCATCAGGTGACCTAAGTATTGGAGTATTCAGCTTCAAGATCAATCCTTCTTACCTATTGTAAATAGTGCTGCTGTGAACATTGGGGTGCATGTATCTTTTTGAATTATAGTTTTCTCTGAATATATGCCCAGGAGTGGGATTGTTGGATCATATGGCAACTCTCTTTTTAGTTTTTTAAGGAACCTCTATACTGTTCTCCATAGTGGCTGCACTAATTTACATTCTCACCAATAGTGTAAGAGGATTTCCTTTCCTCCACATCCTTTCCAGAATTTTAATTTGTAGACTTTTAAACGATAGCCATTCTGATCAGTGTGATTGGTACCTCATTGTAGTTGTATACAGTCAGTTCTTAATGGAAAGAAATGCTGATGATGGTTTTTCATTGGCATAGCCCAGATTCAGGATTTGGGGACTGGGTGGAAAGCTTGACTGCTGTGGAAATGCAGGGAGCTGACTCCTTGGATGAAACCCACAGTGTGTGACAGCGCCAAGAGTGGCTTCGTTTCACTGTATACTCCTGGAGTCTCAGAGGTTGTACTTTGCCACGCCGTGCTTTCTTAACAGTGACTTGACCCTCTGGGGGCTTATGTGACGGAGGTACTGCACCCAGAAGGAAGATACACATGCCAAGAGAACGTCTGTGTCGGTTTATAGATGCTATGTGGCCAGTACCATTTTGGTTGGTTTAGGGTGTAGATGTTTCACATTTGCCTATATGGAAGACTGGCTTGTGATTACCACCTTGCCCACCAGCCCGCTTTTCTCATTCTGTTCCTTGAGTCTCCCTTGCCTTTCTCACTAATTTTAGAGAAACAGAATTGCTGGTTGTGCAGACAAGACCAAGGTCAGGCCACTGTGAAGCCATTGCTTTTGTTGTCTCAGTCAACTTCCTCATCACAGATAATTCAGTCATGACTGCTATGTCCTTAAAGCTGAGGGGGTATGAGGGGTGGGAGTGTGGGGTGAGTTGAATAAAGGAAAGATAGTTTGAGCTAAAAACCCCACTCTTCAGGGATCTGTTTTTTTTTTTTTTTTTTTAAATTATTTATTTAGTTGTGCTGTGTCTTGGTTGTTGTATGTGGGATCTAGTTCCCTGACCAGGAATTGGACCCAGGCCCCCCGCATTAGGAGCACAGAGTCTTAGCCACTGGACCACCAGGCAAGTCCCCAGGGATCTGTTCTTATGATGGACTTTATACCCAGGAAGCTTAGCCAAGAATCTTCTTTCCATTAATTGAGCTACATCAAAAGAAGCTAGTCTCCATACCAGATTCAGAAACTGTGAAATAGAGAATGAATAATTATCAACATTTTGTGTAGAATTTGGTAACTGTTAGTTTTCTCTGATACACACTCTCTGCCCTTCAGTTACAAAGAGCTATCCCCAGCTGCCCACCTACCTCTTACCTTCTTCCTCTTCTTACTGAAGACTCTTACCCTGGATGAAAACATCTGAGCCCTGCTCTCTCAACCCGTTCTTTTTTGTAGAGCTTTTGTTACACTTCTGTCTTCAATATCTCTTTCTTTTTCTCCTAACCTCTTGAATTATTCCAGGTAAAATCCCCCTCCTGTTGACAGACCCATCTCCTTCTTCCTTTTTCTATTCTTTTGTGCAAAATTAATTAACTTTATTGATTTTTTAAAATAATAAAAGAAATGCATCTTCACTGCAGAATATTTTACATAACAAAAAAATATTAGGAAGAAAGTAAAAATCACATATCATCCCTTTATCAGAGATAGCATAATTTAATTTTTTGGTATATATCCTTTTGGATCTTTTTTCTTACATGTTCTAATATACTTTTTCAAAATATAAACATAGCATTGTTATTTGCTTCCTTCTTTGACCAATAATTGGAGAAGGAAATGGCAAGCCACTCCAGTATTCTTGCCTGCAGAATCCCATGGACAGAGGAGTCTGGCAGGGGATCGCAAAGAGTCGGACACAGCCGAGCAACTAACACTTGACTATTAATGTTACGTGGGTATCTTCCAGGAACACAGATAGAGCTATTTTGTAATGTTTAATGCTCCATAGAGAATTCCACTGTATGGATGAATCAGTGTTTATTTAATCACCTGACAGTGGACTTTTGGGTTATTTCTTTTATTTTGCTGTTCAAAGCTATGTTGGGGCTTCCCCTGTGGCCCAGTGGTAAAGAATTTGCAGGAGACGTGGGTTCAATCCCTGATTCGGGAAGATCCCACATGTCTTGGAGCAACTAAGACTGTGTGCCACAACTACTGAGCCTGTGCTCTAGAGCCTGCGAACCGCAACTATTTGAGCCCACGTGCCACAACTACTGAAGCCTGAGCGCCCTAGAGCCTGTACTCTACAACAGAAGCCACCACAATGAGGAGCCCATGCACTGCAACTAGAGAAGAGCCCTCGTAGCAATGAAGACCCAGCACAGCCAAAAATAAAAAGTAAATAAAATTATTTTTTAAAAAGCCATATGGTAGTAAATGTCTAAGTATCTATCCCTATTTGTATAACTTCAGGATAAATTTCTAGAAATGGAATTGCTATATCAAATAGTATATAATGTACATGAACTATTTAATAGTATCTTTAAAATTTTAAGTATATTTTAAGCAAAAGAAAAAATTGATATAATAAAAACCTGTGCACTCATCACCCAAATTTAATACATTTAACATTTTATCATATTTGCTTCAGGTCTCTTATTTAAAAAAAATTTTAATATGACAGATATGATTAAGCTTTCCCCAGTCCTTTTCTCTCAGAAATTGATATGCTTCATTCCCATGCGTATCTTATCCTTTATATGTATATATGTGTTCATAATTAATGTATAGTATTGTGTGTTTTAACATTTTAGACACATGACACCATTCCGCATGCAGCCTTTTGCAGCCTGGTTTATTTCACTCAGTATCATTTTTGAAAAGTATGCATGTATAAAATGATTGTTTAATTGGTATATGATGTGCCATTGCATGATAGTGAGGAATGATTAAAGTCTTTCCACTCTTTGTGTGTTACAAACAAGGCTGTGATGAGCAGCCTTATACAAGGAATGCACAAGAGTTTATGTACACCGGCCACCTGAAGTGGGTATGTGATTCTTCAACTTGGTCAGGTTGTACCAGATTGCTGTCAATAGTGATTGTGTGCATTTCCAGCAATGTATACAGATTTTCATTCCCCTAAATTTTTGCTAACACTTGGTGATTCTATACTTCTCAGTATTTTCCAATCTAATGAATATGAAATAATGTCTTGTGGCTTTAATATACGTTTTCCTGATTTCAGAGAGATTGAGCATTGTTTCATATTTTATTGGTTATTTGGGTTTCCTTTTCTTTGAATTGTCTGTTCATATCTTTAATGCCTGTCTTTCAGTTGGGTTATTTATCTTTTTCCTATTGATTTTCTAAGTTAATGTATTCTCATTTTTAGCCTTTTGTGTGCTTTGCAGTATTTTCTTCCTGGCTGTGGCTTGTCTTTTATCATTGTGAGCATGTATTTATTAGAGTTTATGAAATCCTAAATTTTCCTCCAGAAAAGTTGTGCTAGTTTCCAGGAACTCCACAAGGATCTGAGAGTGCTCCGTTCACCACCCTCTGTCTGACTCTGGGATTAGTTTTGTCATTTGATTTCCTGAACTGATAGACAAAAGTGGTATTGCCGCTTGATTTCTACCTTTTCTATGAGCCTTCCTACTTAAAACCTGGCTTTTCCCTGAAGATCTCACTTCCCTTGTGGCCCACTCTAATGAAGCAACTTCCTCTCCTGCACTGACTTTCACTGTCTACTCCCTGACCTTGCTTCCAGCCCTGCCTGGCAACCTTTTCCACCGGAAGTCAGTCTCTCCCTTCACACATATCTCCTGTCCTCCTCCTTGCTGCTGACTGCCTCTTGCCTTCCACGTTAGTTGCTTACAACCTTCTTCATGGGTCTCCTATCTGCCGTAACAGGACTTGGGACTTCATGCTGAGAATCCTTCCGTGCTCTGGCCTCAGAGTCCCTCCGTCTTTTCAATTCTAAAGACTGTATCTTCATTCCTCTTAAGGTGCTCATAGCTCTGGCCTCAGCACTTGGAGCTATTCTACTTTCAGGATCCTAAACTCTGAAATTCCTTTTCCTCCCCAAGCCCCTGAATACTTAAAGCTCTTTCAGGGCTCCCTCTGGCCATTGCCCCACCCTCAGGACTGCCACTTATTGTTCTGTCAGCCTGAACCTCAAAGACAAGAATTCCAGGCATGTGATTGATTACCTGAGTCCCCTCCCCCTTGTCCTCACTACAGTCTTCAGTCCTGGTGGAGTACAAAAACAGACTTCTGCTATAGCCTCTTGATTTTCTTTTTTTAATGTTTTGTTTTATATTGGAGTATAATTGATTAGCAATATTGTGATAGTTTCAGGTGTATAGCCAAGTGATTCAGTTGTCCATTTTCCCATTTAATTTGTTACATAACATTGAGCAGCGTTTCCTATACTATTCAGTAGGTCCTTCTTGGTTATCCATTTTAAATACATGGATAAATACGTGGATAAATACATTTTAAAGCAGTGTGTACTTGTCCATCCCAAACTTCCTAATTATCCCTTCCTCCACCCTTTCCCTGGTAACAATAAGTTGTTCTGTAAGTCTGTGAGTCTGTTTCTATTTTGTATATTTTCCACATATAAGCAATATCATACAGTGTTTTTTCTTTCTGTATCTGACTTACTTTACTCAGTATAATAATCTCGAGGTCCATCCATGTTGCAGCAAATGTCTAGCCCCTAGATTTCTGAGTGTGGCTTTATCTTTCAGAAGCACAGTTCCTGACCCATTATTCCTTTCTCAGAATAGTTCCTTGATTTCCCAGAGAAAAGATCCTTAATTTGGTTCTCAAAGGTCTCTAAGATCCAATATTTCCCTCTTTCCAACTCTCCTCCCTGGTATACTTGCCATTAAGTTCCCGTCAGACTGAACATCTTATTGTCCTTTGTATGTCTTCTATTTTCCTGCCTCTAAGACTTTGCTTATATAGTTCCATCCGCCCAGGGTCGCCCCTCTATTCTTTGATCTTCCAGGACCAGTGCAAGGGCAGCCTTCTCTATGAACCCTTTCTGCTTCTTTCACTGGAAATGATCCCCCTCTACATTTCCACAGCCTTTATGTCCCCACTGGCACTTAAAATAGTCTTCCTGGCATTTGTTGTATTTATGTGTCTTTTGTATCCACCTTACTGGAATGTCTGCTCTTTGTGGATGGCCCCGTGCTTGATGGATTTTTGTGTCCCAACCAGCGCTAAGTACATTAGTTAACACGTGGTTGGTGTTTAGTGTATATTAGTTGAATGTACGAATGATTTTAAGTGTGAGTGGAAAGAGGAGAGACTATTGTCATGGTGAACCAGAGATTGTACTTAAAATTTCATCCCCCTTCTCCTGCTCTCGAGTGAAGAATCAGACTTAGCTTGACCTGGCCCAGAAGAACCCAGCTCCTGGACCCACTTTGATTGAAGTTTGTCCTGTTGTGGAGTACCAAGAGTCCCACCTGGGTGTTTTCAGTATTAGGGAGTTGGGCTGGCTGTGTTCTGCGCACTCTAGGCGAGAGGATTTCAGAGGAGTGCAGGAAAAGCAAGCGCTGAGCATGCTCTCGGCAGAGGCAGGAGCAGAGGGAGAACAGTGTATGTCGACCGTTAGGGGAGCGTTTTATTTTTGTCATCAGGCTATTCTCTTTCCTCCTTACCTCCCAGGGCTGCCCTTCTTCCTGCCTTGGGACCTTGAGTCATAGTCTGACTCTAAATCTCAAACAACCTTTTGTCTCATTCTGTCCAACTACTCTTTGTCCTTTCAAACTTGTCTCTCTTTTCGTCTCCCACAGAAATCCTTTCATGAGCCCCTCCGCTCCCACCTACTGTGCTTTTGAGCACTTTTAGTCTGGAACTCACATTTGAATTATTTCCTATTATGTCTTGCTTCCCTGAGTTAGACTGTGAGCTCCTTGAATTCAGGAATCACGTCTCATGTTTATTTGCCCTCTGCTAAAAACAAAGCAGTGGTCAGTCACTACTGTTGATTTTATTGAGGAGGTTGATACTAGAACTTGGAAGATTATCGGTAGCGGAAAAACTGAAGATGGTAAAGGATATGAAGGTAAAACTTAACCTTGGGTCGCTTCTCTAGAGTCTGGATCAGGGGAGTCAATGCCTATGCATCTTGACAGTCTCCTGGTGTACAAGGGAGGAGGGTGGGCTTCCTGAATTCTGGCTTTTGAAGGTCTGCCTTCCAGCAGTAGTCAGCATGGAGGCAGTGAGGTGTTCAGGGTGTGGCTTCCAGGGAAGAAGAGGGAGGGCGGGTGGTTGGGACCCCACACAGCTGTGATTGACTTGGGGGTGAACAAGCTCCATGCCAGCCCCCCTAGTACAAGGGAGCTGTCAGCCCACATGGTCGATTGGAGCACGAAGGATCCCTTACAACCTCTTCCCTGAGCTGGAAGCAGGACGGGGAGCAGCAGGCCAGTTGGCTGGCTTGCCTTTTCTGCCTTAAAGTACTTTGTTTCTGTTGCTAACAACAGACATGGGTAGTGTAAATAAAGTGCAGACACATAGACACATATGTGGAGACTGAAAATTGGAGTTGTCAAGGGCAGGGGAGGGGCTGAGTGAAAGGGGACTGGAAATGTGTAGCTAAGTCTCTAAAGATGGATCGTGTGCCCTGGGCCCTTCCTTCAGCCTTTAGCAATGGACTGCCCTTAGAGGGCAGGCTGGGAGGTCAAGAACTATATAAGCAAAGTCTTAGAGGCAGGAAAGTAGAAGACATAATTCTGGATGCCACAGGTTTCAGAGACTTGCTTGTTACAGTTGAGTATAGTTTTGCTCAGGCACACACGCCTTTGAGCTAGGTGCCAGTGATCCTTGAGGGTTGATGGCAGCAGCTTCTTCCTTCCGTCCTGCCTTTTCTGTAAGGCTTTGCTCGTTAATCCCTTGTTGCGCCCACAAGTGGTGTACATGGATCAGCAGCAGCCGTGGCCTTTCTGGCAGCCCTGACCTGTCAGAGCCCCCTGAGGTTTGCACACCCAAACACATGACTGGTGTTTTGAGTGAACTTCCTTAGAATGGTTCCTGATGCCAGTTCAGCCTGGCTAGGAAGAGTGACCTTACTAGCAGGAGCCTGAATCATTAGCTGTTACAAGAAGTAAAAGTTGAGTCTCACGTGAGAGGAGCTTCTTTGGAGACATGAGGTGTAGACAGACTGTGATGAGGATGGGTGAGGAGGAAGACTGTGAGTTTCTACTTCTGGAACTGTAAATTGGGGTGGTTTGATGTTCTCTCTTCCTTCCTCCTTGAGTCTAAGAGGACGTCTGGAGAGCGTCTTCTGTTTCTGATTCAGGGGGAAAGAGCTGCTGCGTTGATGTGATATGTCATGTGGAGTCACTCCATTTGTTACTGCAGAAGTTAAAGGACCAGGGTACATGTGAATAGGTTACCTATTTTTACAGTTGAGAAGGAATGCGGGATTATTCCTATAATGATAGCAATCTCACTCCCATTCAGTAACCTTTCTGGAACAGGAGAGAGAGGAGTGAAGTTATTATTAGGGTCTGAGATTCGCACACTCCTAAGGGGTTACCCCCTACATGGCCCCCAGTAGCTATGCAGTCACAGTGGTGCAGAGTCTGGGAACTCTTAAGGAAAGGGTTGGTTGCTTTCTTTCTTTTCCCTGGCTTAGGGTAGGGCTATGAAGCTGAGTATCTGGTTCTTGGGAGGAGTAGTTGACTAAGGTTGTTAGTGAATGAGATTGGACCCAGCCAGCCTCTGAAGCTGATAAGCAGGGCAGGAGACAGTGCTCCCCAAGGTGGGCAGAGAGAATGATGGTTCTTGTACTAGAGTATGTTCTAAAGCACCATGCCTGGGGGTGCTTCTTAGAAAGGCTGAAGGACAGGCAAGTCCACCTCACCCAACTGGACTTCCTCTCCCACCCCGACCTTTGCCCCTACAAATGTTGCAACAAGCCGCCTCTGAGGTCTGGTTCTTGACTCCCCTACCTGCACAGTTGAAGTGAAAAGGGAGGTTTGTGGCCCCTCCCACCAGTTAGGAGCCTGGAGGGTTGTGTTGTTTTCTTTCCCCTTAGTGAGTGGCCTAGTGCCTGACACAGAGGCGTTGCTTGCTCATTGTTTGTGGATCTGATGGTCTCCCAACTGAAGTTTGGGAGGGACCTTAGAATGGGCCATGGAGCATGGGTAGGATCTGGATAGCAGGGAGGACGGGAGAACTCCAGGCTGGAAATGGTTTGAGTGTAAAAACACAGCTGCAGATGCAGAAATGGACATGTATGGAGCAGGGAGGTGTCCTGCCTGGAGATAGAAGAGCATTTGTGTGTGTGTGTGTCGGCGGTGGGGGCGGGGGGGTCGGGGGAGTGGGGGCGGATGCAAATCCGTGTGTCTTTGCATGGAGGGGAATGGAGGATGGTAGGGGAGTGATGGTGGTTGGGTAGAGAGGGTGGTTGAAAGAGCGGCAGGGGAGGAAGAAGAGGGAAGTGAGATCGGTTGGTAGCGTTTGACAAGGTTCTGGAGGACCCAGAGGAATCTGGATTTGGTGTGATTGGCATTTGTGTGTGTGTGTGTGTGTGTGTGTTAGTCACTCTGTTGTGTCCAGCTCTTTGAGACTCCATGGACTGTAGCTCACCAGGCTTTTTGATCCATGGAATTCTCCAGGTCAGAATACTGGAGTGGGTTGTCATTCCCTTCTCCAGGGCATCTTCCTGACCCAGGGATCGAACCTGGGTCTCCTGCATTGCAGGCAGATTCTTTACCATCTGAGCCACCAGGGAAGCCTGTGATTGGCAGTTAAGGAGCCCCAAAGAGGAACATGATGATGATACTGAGATTCTAGGATACTTAGTTGTTTATGAGCAGGAAGAGATGGAAGAAGAAAGGGAACTAGTAATGATACTGGTAGCACTTCACATTTATATATTGCTTCCATGGCTGGCATTTGGTAAAGTGCTCTTTATGTAATCCGAGACCATTGTAGTAAGCTTGGTATGAGGTGATTAGCTGGAGAAAAATTGCGCAGCAGATGACATAGTTAGCTCCTTCATATTTGGCTATATTTGGCTCTTATTTGGTTAAATAAGAAATAGCTCCAAGAACATCTTCTTCCTGAACTCTGCTTCCCAAAATGTGTCCTTGAAGCCTCTGGAGCTGGGGCTGTTGTCTGGCTCAGCTGGGCTGCTCAGCATTTGCACACTTGCTGCCAGGAACTAATGTCCTTGGGCCTCAGCTGGGGTGTGTCCCCAGTACAGCCATCTGGAAGGTCAGAGAAATTAGCCACTAGAATGTACCCATTAGTGTTTCGAGAGGTTACAACCTGTCAGTGGAATCCCAAGCCTGGGAACTGCTTTTCTCACAGGGCTTTTCAAAGTTGGAACATGCTAACAGCTCTCTAGCACTGACTGCTCCCTTATTTGGACACTAAATTTTCAGGGTGAGATTAGACTTCTCCTTTGTTTTAGGAGAGTTTTTAAGGACCTGATATCCCTGTGAGTGATTTTCAGAGAGAGAGTGTGACATCAGAGCCATACCTTTCTTCCCCTTTTTCTTTCCTGGGCCTCCAGCCCACCCATTTAGGAGAGTGGGAAGGGGCCCCTGTCCACTCACCTCAGTCTTGTAGGAGGAAAATGGACAGCACATCCTGGAACCAAGAGTCAGAGTGGCCTGGCTGCAGGGCTGGGGGCAACTTCAAGCCCCGCCTGAGGGCTTGTCTCTTGGCTTTGGGGAACTTACTGTGGCCATTAACTTGGCAGAAATATAGTTTATCAGTCCAGGTTCGTGTGAGGGGCTGGGGATGGTGGTGCTGCTGAGGGGTGAAGAGTCTTCTGTGGCAACTTTGAGAGCATACTTCTTCTCCTGCCAACCTCCTAACATGGACGGCTGATTGTACTGCAAGCCCAGCTCTGTCGACTTCTGCCTTTCCTTCTGGTTGACCCCCGTGAACCTCACAAAAGTAATTCAGCTCCTGGCACTGACATTGGATCCTATTGGAGGAAGGGAAAGCAGGAAGGAGAAGAACATGTTTCTGTCAACAAAGGTGTGCTCTTGCTAGTTGGAACGCGCTGTGAGTTAGCTTTCAGCCCTTGGGTGATTACTGTGGGCTTAAATTGTGATGCGGTGTGTGGAAAAGGCTGTAAATCATAAGAGACTGTAGGGCTGTGGAGTGAAGGTAGGGCCTCCAACTGCAGTCGCCAAGAACTGAAGGTGAAGGCTCGCCGAACTGGGGAACTGCTACTGCCCAGAAAGAAAGCATATTTGGGCAGTGGTAAGTGCTTCGCTTGCAGTGTATTATTTAATCTGCACAAGAATACTTCGTGCTTGGAGCTGTCATCTCCACCTCAGAGTTAAGGAAGCTGAAGCCTCGAAAGCTTATTCACAGCTTGGTAGCTAAGAAGTAGAGTTGGAATTCATACCCCAGACTACTCTTTTCCCATTATTCCTTACAGAGGAAACAGTGAGTAACCACTACTTTTAATAAACATTCTATATCAGAAGAGTCACAGATTTGCAGAAAAGTTGCAAAGATAATACATGTAGAGTTGCTGTCGGCCCTGCAAGCCATTCATTTTTTCCTTCCTCTTCTGGTCCATTTTATGAGGATTCATGGGGGTGAAGTAGGGATTTGGAATAAGGACATTTTTTTTCCCCAAAGATTCCAGCTTAGTGATTTTTCAGCTAGAATTTTTGAAAGTCCATTCGAACATATTATTTCTTCCCCAGGTTTACCCTGTCTCAGTCGTGCTGGAAGGGACTAGACCTGGCTTTGCCATCTGGTTTCAGGGTCAAACACCCTACTCTCTTGACTTTCTCAGTAGAGCTGGATAGCAACTGAGCTTCTCAGAGGTAGGGAAGGCAGGTGGGTGTGGGGAGCATTCACACCAGCTTGGCTTCTGGACCTTCTGCCTGACAGGGTTGTGACGGGGGTGTTAGGAGTTTCAGCTGATGTTTCCTGGCCTGCAGCCAGAGCCCTCCCAAGGGACATGGGGAGAGTCTAGGCAGTGAGGCCTGTTTGCTTGGATGCTCTCTTGAAAATCTGTCCTTGTACGGTGCAGAATGGTTTGTGGTGGTCGCTGCTCTAGGCCCAGGCCTCAGGCTGCAAGCAGGCAGGCTGGCTGTGGGCAGGATAATACCCGTGGGCAGCTGGTGTGCTTTGCTGGGTCCCAGGCATGTTGTCCATTTAAGGGAAAGGGGTCTGCGATCTCCTTGGCTCTGGGTGTGAATGGGCTGGCCTGAAATTTGCTCATGGCCTTTGCTGGATGTGCTTTTTCAATGAGATCATTCCAGAATTACATTCCTATGAAATTATATTTTGCTCAGGACGTGAAGCTGGATTTGTGTAAAAGCACTGGCACTAAAAACTCCAGGCTCAGAGTGGGGCAGAAATGAGAATTGAGATAAACAGAACTTTAGAAGGAAGGGAAGGCAGAAGGAAAGAGAAAACAGTTGTTAAAGGATTTTGCGTTTAAAATTGGTGCACTGTAAGCATACCAGGGAGTTGGGATTGCCACTCAGACTGTGCAAAGGCAGAGGTGGCGTGTGTTGTCCCAGCTGCCTGCCACCCCTAGGCCGTGTGGGCTTGGCCTCCTACATCTCATTTTTCTCTCTTTGCTTTTTCTCTTTCTCTTTGTCTCTGTCTCTGTCTCTTGCGCACACATGTACAAGTGTATACACATACAGCCCCTTCATGCTGGCAGAGTGAGATGACCATATTCCGTATAGTTCAGCCTTGAAATCCTGTCTACATGCTGTTCTCTTAGCTCTGAATGTCCTTCTCTCCCTTTACGTCTCGTCACTCTCATTTCAGCATTGCTTTTCTAAAATCTATTGTGCTGCTCTCAGACAGAGTTATTTTCTGGCACCTTTGTGCTCTCACTCCCCTTGTGTGTCCCACTCTTCCCGTCCTTCTCATTTGGTATTGGAGGGCAAGGAATATTACCCTGCCCGCTGCCTGGGAAAGAATCAGATACTCATTAGCTGATTGTAGAAGAGAGGAACCAAATGAGTGAAAAGTTGGGAACTGCAGGGAGAGCAAGCCACAGAATGTTGGCTAACATAGCATACGTGACCTTGGAGGCTGAGAAACTAGAGAGTCAGACTTGCAAAAAAGGTAGTTAGTTATATGTGTGCATGCGAGTGTACACAAAAGCATGGGGAAGTTTGTGGAATGGTAAGATGGAAAGCCCAGTAAGTTCCAGATTGCACAGGCAAACTGCAGGGTTTAGATTCACTCAGGTTAGATGAAGCTGCCCCCTGAGTAATCCTTGCGAAGCTGCAAAAGGACAGAGAGGAAGGAGCTTTAGGTTTGGAATGGGAGAGTTCGGGGTGGTGATGGTAATAGTATTCTTAATAATAACAACAGCAGCACCAGTAATAACATAGTCCTCACACTGGACCAGACACTATTCCAAGTACTTTTCGTATTTTAGCCCTTTTATTCTTACAATGAGCCAGATGAGGTAATTAATTATTGACATGTGAAGAACTGCATAGTAGTTTTAGACCTGGGTCTGCACTTACTAGTTGAGTGACCTTGGGGGCAAGACAGCCTCCCTGAGCCAGTTTCCTTTGTTAAATGGAGAAAATACCTTTTGCATTTAACCACTGGGGTTTGTTTGGCAGACTCAAATGAGCTAGCAGTGAATGTTGTTTTGATAAGTCTAAAGCTTTTTAGACTCTGAAGGACTTGGAACCAGAGTTGGGGAAGAAGGGTGACTTGCATAGTAATTGTGGTTGAGATATTGGGCTCCTACGTAAAGCACATGCTGCTCTGAGCGTGGGCCGTAGTTGTACTTCACAGAGGCTCTGTGCTGGCTAGTGGCGGTATCATTGATTATATTTAGAATCAAGACTTGAGCTTCCATTGAAGAATCAAGAAACTAGTTCTCAATGGACCTAAATATAAATGTGAAATATCATTAGGGACAGATCTTAAGGGCTAACCAGGCCTTCCCTCCCAGCCAGGGAGGCAGTGGGGAAGCATGGTGGTGGGTGTTTGCAAGGGGGAGAATTATTCTGTTGAGCCCTTGGGAGCAGCGAGGCCTCTGCAACCAGCAACAGACAGGCTGGCTCAGAGAGGTGGCCCATGTCGGCTCCCACAGCCCAGCCCCATAGCACTGGACTGCAAGGTTCTGTGGGCTGTTGGATGTGACCCATTTTTCCTCAAGCGAGAGATCTGTAGGGAGTTTGAGAAGTTGCTTTAAATCACTACGGCCTCAGTAATGGAGAGTATGTCCAGCAAAGTGGTCCATATTTGCAGGTACTAGGTCCACAGAGATGCCAGCCCTCGGGCTTGGGATTGCACTGTACTGAGCTGGGCAGTGGATGAGGAAGACTGGTGAGGGGAACAGAGGGGATAGCATCTCCATGTGCAGCCCAGGAAGAGCAGTGTGGCCCGGAGGACTGGTGCTAACTGTAGAGCCGAGCAACCTCCTCCGTGAGGTCTGAGCTCAGTGCCTCTAGCCTGACTGTTGCCTGGATGGGCCGTGATGCCTGTGTGAATAATTATAGGTCACGAAACAACCATAGTCAGCTACATCCCTCAGAAATGCCTAATTGTAGGCTACAAATGTGAAAATATACAAGAGCTTAGACACATGTCATACCTCATTACAGAGAGCTCTGGCATGAGTCAGATGTGACTTGGGTGGCTCTTCGTGTGTCAAGAACTGCTTGGTGGGCATGCTGGCTGGCCCAGAAGAAGGGAGGAGGCATCTTCCCCATGCATCCCTCAGGGAGACTGGGAACTTAGGGAAGGGGGAGAAATATATGCTGTGCCCACAGCTTGCTCTTCATATGTGCACTTACATGGCTAAAAACCTGTGGTTACCCAAGGTAGGTTTGATTCCTCTTTAGGAATTGTCTTTAGTACCAGTTCACAAACCACTTTAGAAAATGTCACATTTGAGTCTTGGGGTCTTTGGCATTTGTGTCTCTGATGTTTTTACATTCAACTATTCCTTTAAAAAAAAAAAATTGGAGTGTAGTTGCTTTACAATGTTGTGTTGCTTTCTACAGATCATGAATCAGCCATATGTGTACATATATCCCCTGCCCCTTGAGCCTCCCTCCCACCCCCCACCACATCCCACCCCTCTAGGTCATCTCAGAGCACTGCGCTGAGCTTCCTGAGCTATACAACAGCTTCCACTAGCCATCTGTTTTACACAGGGTAGTGTATTTATGTCAATGGTGCTCCCTCAATTTTCCCCACCCTCTCCTTCCTGCTCTGTGGCCTCAAGTCTGTTCTCTACGTCTGTGTTTCTATTCCTATTCCTGCAAATAGGCTTATCAGTACCATTTTTCTAGATTCCATATGTGGCAGGATATAACTATTCCTAACACTCCTGAAGGCCTGGGATGCCTAGTTGTTTGTAAATTGCTGGCATCCAGGTTTGAATCAGTGGTGCAAGGACTCAGGACAGCAGGGCACCTTGTTGGCATGCTCTCAGTGCCCAGTGTTGGCACACCTGCTGAGTTCTCTAGGCCTCCATTCAGAATTACCTGTGCATTTGTGGGGCAGGTAAAGTGGGTTAGCACAAGGATTCTTTGAGTGAGTCTGTGAGGAACTTTGGGCGCTTGTGAACCTCCTAAACTGGTATACAGAAGTGTATGTTCTTAGAAATTTTCTGTGGAGGTTCTTGGTGTTTATTAGATACTCGGAGGGGTCTGGGACCTCAAACAGTTGTACTTTTTTTAAAAAAATTTTTTATTTTTTTTCATTTATTTTTATTAGTTGGAGGCTAATTACTTTACAGTATTGTAGTGGTTTTTGCCATACATTGACATGAATCAGCCATGGATTTACATGTGTTCCCCATCCCGATCCCTCCTCCTGCCTCCCTCCCAACAGTTGTACTCTTAAAAAGTAGAGATTTGGGGAATTCCTTGGCTTCCCAGTGGTTAGGGGACCTCTGTGCTTTCACTGCTGAGGGTGTAGGTTCAGCCCCTGGTCAGGGATCTAAGATCCCACAAGCCATGTGGCATGGCCAAAAAAATAAATTAACCTAAATTAAATTATATTAAAAAATTGGAGATTTGGGACCGTCTCAGTATGCACCCCTTTTGATGTCGAGGCTCCACAGCTTACTTGACAGTTACTGCTTCTTCTGACCCAAAGTACTTTTCTCTTGTTTGCACCCTTTTTGTCCTATGGCTCTGAATGAGTTAGCATCCTTAATGGATGCAGATTTTCCTTCAGAGAAAATTCAGATAATGTTCCAAAGTTTCTGAGGGCAATTGCCAAACAGGAATTTTAGGAATGTTTTGAGAATGTATTGGAATAAACATTCAGGCCTCGAAGGACTACCCTGAAGAGGAGAATGTCTGTGTATATTGTGTATCTGGTATATTGCATATCATAGTTGTTAAATCATCTGTTTCGTTACCTTTAGTTTCATTACCTTTAGTTCATACCCTCAGAAGTTGGAACCAAGTCTGTGTCCCCAGTACAACCTGGAAGATCTTGGAATTCTTTCCTTGCAAGATAATAGTCTGAGGGTGAAGGGGACATTTTAAGTTCTTTAGAGAAGTGAGGGTATCTGAAATACCCCAGGTTACCTAACTGGACCGTACTGACTTCTTGCTGGGCTGAGGGAGCCCCGGTTTACATAGGAGCCTACTTTGTCTTGTCTGGGGTGCTTGGGGGTCTTTGATAAAATGCCCAGCTAGGTTGGGCTGGTCTGGTCTAGCACTGGGCTATTTCTACATGGGGCCTCTCCCTGGCTGAAGGTAGCCTTAGCTTGGTCCAGATTTCCAGGCTTGTGAACAGTAGCAGTAGTTGTGGGTGGGGTTTATCTATTAGGGTCCTGTTTCCTCTCAGTTTAAACTATCTTAGTCATCTCTGAAAATGAAGGAATCTCAAGAGTGGAAGGAACCTTACATGCTATCTGTGCTAATCTACAAAGCAGGGGGAGGAGAAGACTAACCTTATCTACTTCTCTCACCCTTAGATCCCCAGCATCTTAACTGAGTCAGTGGCATGGGATTCAAAAATACTTATCGAGTGAATGAGTAAGCACCAGCTTCAAGCAGACCATTGTCCTTGCTTCATTTGTTCATTTATTTCACAATATTAATAAGCTTTTACTATGTGCCACTTACTCTAAATTCTGGGGTATACTAGAGTGACCCAGACCGTCTTTGTCCTCAGGAGCCGAGTCTGTAATTTAGAAGTAAGGAATTAAAAAGAACTTATTGTCTGTAATTGAAATTTAAGAATAAAATGTTCTCATCTTGGCCATTCTGGATCTTCTCATTGTCTAAGTTCTCTTTGGGGGACCACAGATAACATATCTAATCCCTTTTTCACATGAGGGCCTTTCAGAATTCTCAAGGCAATTTTCAGCTTCCCCCATCCACAGTCTTCTCTTCTCCAGGGTAAACATTCTCAGTTCTTTAGTCATTTCTCCTGTGACATGCCTGTGAATGCTCTGTCTATCCTGGTCCTCAGGGTGCAGTCCAAACTGAGTCTGTCCCTTGGACAGTGTGGAGTTCAGAACCCAAGGCAGTTTTACAAACGTTAATTTCCAGGGAATGTTCCAGCTTGGAGCCTTTCCTGCATTTCAGCTTTGCTCTGCTCACCCTGGGCTCAGACAACGGATAATGGAAAGAGAAAGTTCTGAACTTGGCCAGACTGAGAAGATCTTCATATTTGGCTAATCCTGGAATTAAAAACTTTTGTCTCTGTTCTGTCCTAGACCCACTACCCCACCCCACTCCCCTTGGTATAGATGAATCTGCACACAGCCTTGCTGCCAGTGGCTTGCTTGCCTTTCATTTTCAGAGCCAGTGCCCTTCATTACCAGGGAAATTAGCATGAAAAAGCAAATTCCAGTTCTATGACTTTATGCAGCTCAAGCCCTTTATCACATTCTCTAACCCCACTCCCTACTGAAAATGATAAAAGTTGGAATCTTGTGACATCACAACAGTTGTCTATTGTATCAACAGCTGTGATGTCACCAACGGAGGATTATGACTTCAGGGAAGAATAGAGGGAGGGAATGTATCAGACCAGAGGCCCCCAGGGTGGTGGTGGGGCTGGGGGAGACTCGCAGGACACAAAGGCATAATTTTCATGTAAATCTTCACCCAAAAGCCCAGTTGGCCTTTCAGCGGCTGGGCTTTCCGTGGAATCCCTCTTCCAGATTCCCATCACTCCCTCCCTCTGTGGATTAATGGTTTGGTTTGTGGGCATTGCTCAAGTCTGAGCGTGTGTGGAAGTCCCCTGCTGGCTTGCTGGCTTCTGGGCTGGCTTGGGGTTTTATTCATGAGGTTCCGGCTGAATATAACTTTTCAAGAAAGGACTTCAGAGGGGAGCCTGGGGTAAAGCTGATGCAGATGTAGGCAGCTTCTGGGCTGAGAGGGAACTGGTGTGCAGCCTCATCTTTCCAGGCAGAGGGGCAGCTGTCCTGTCAGCTGTGGGGGAAGCCTGAGTGTGCCGTCCACAGGCCCGAGTGCTAGCCTGCCCACGTGCTGCTGGGGCAGGTTGGGGCCGCCCTGGGAGATCTCCACGGCTCCTTGATGCAGAGACTTAAAAGCACCTGCTGCAGAGGTTCCCGAACTTCCTCAGTTTGTGGGCCTTTAGTGCTGAAGTAATTTTTCACAATGCTCAGAGGCTGAATATTTTTATGAAATATTCAGGTATAAATAATTTAGTAAGTGCTTATACATCCTAATAACTGAGTAGCCATTTGAAAAACATTATATATATAAATTGAAAGGAAAAATATTTTTAGAGGAGGGTTGGGGGGATTGGTGAAATAGGTGCAGGGGATTAAGAGGTACAGATCTCCAGATATATGATAGTAAGTCATGAGGATGTAATATACAGCATATGGAATATTGTCAATAATATTATAATAACTTGTATAGGACTAGATTTATCATGGTGATCATAACATATACAAATATCAAATCACTACCTAGTACACCTGAAACTAGCATAATATTGTACATCCATTTCAATTAAAAAATTTGTATTTCATTCTCAAATAGCCACAGTCACTAACTAATGAGATGTACTAGGCACTGCACAACACCTCACGTGTTGGAATTGCATTGGATATTGCCATCCCCATTTCCTGTTCCACATTGCTTTTCACACAGTTATTGCTTTTTAATCACAGCAGCTGCTGAAAACCCAGCTTCACAAAGAAATGACATCATCTAAAAGAATGTAGTACAATCTCATGTTAAAACTCACGGGATGTCCAACAAATGCTGAATATTGCCCTTGTTTCCCTCAAAAATTTAAAATATCTTGCAGCACCCCCTGTGAGTTCCCTGTGGTACTCCCGGGCACCTCTGCACACAGTTTTGTTGATTCAGGGCCCTCTGAACTAAATGGCTTAAAGGAAAATGGGATTTTAGCACCAAGAATTTGGGGACCAGGCATGAAACTACTGTCATTTCTAACTCTACCCAGATAGAGCTGGGCTGCAGGAGTGTATTCGGGATGGAGGATGGTTTCCTGCCACAAGATATGACAGAGACCAAGGGACTTACTGCTCTGGTTTCCATTACAGAGCTCAGTGCCAACCTCTCCAGACTCTGGGTCTATAAAACCCTGGCAAATTACTTAGCCTGAGCCTCGGTTTCTTCCTCCAGATAAGCACGTACTTAGAACAGCCGAGCCTGGCTGTGTATGTACACTTTCTTCTACTCCCTTCTAAGACTGGGACTTTTATCCAAAGGGAGATTCAGCCCCAATGATCTGGCCAAGATCTGCCATTTGAGAGTGATTCAACTTCTTCTAGATAACTTTGCTTTGTGTACCTAATGTTGCCACTCTGCTGAGTTCTATAATCTGTGTACCCACTCTGAAGTTTCCTTTTTCACTCTCTAAATGGCATTTTTTATTGAACAGAGTTCTTATTTAGTGTGATCTGATTGATCAAGGTTTTCCATTATGGTTATTGCTTTTTGTCCTGTTCTTGCTCCAAGGTCTCCTTGGCTTTTGCTCATGGTTTTGCTTCTGCTAGCAGCAGCGTTCTTCCTCTGTTTTCTTTGTCTTCCGCAAGTCCTACAAGACTCAGCCCAGCGTCACTTCCTGTCTCCTCCAGAACCGTCCCCCACATCTATCCTGTCCACCTGGTTAGGTGTCTTTCTCCTTGCTCTCAGAGCTCTGTGTCCATACGTCTGTCAGAGCTCTTGTTACACTGTACCAGCATCTTTACTCCACCGTCTCAGGCAGGATGGAGAGCTGCTCAAGGGAAAGGACCAGGGTATAGCACAGTGGCAGGGGGGCCTGGCCAGGAAGATGCCCTGGAAGGGTTCAAGTGAGTAAACAAATGAAAGTCTCAGGTGCCACACCTGTCTGTCCTTCTACTTCTCTGATGATATTTTCCCAGCCTTTCATGACCTGTGCCCTCTTTTGATGAGCATAAAGATCTTCCAGGCAGATGGTAAAGTGCTACCCCGGAGAGCGTGCTCCAGACTGAGTTAACTACTTGACAGTGCTTCAGAGAGGGCTGATCAGTGGCGTCCCAAGCAGCAGATGTCAGGATAGGAAAGCCCTGTCATTCATCAGGCCCTGGAGAAAGGACCTTTGTGTTTTATAACAGGAAAATCATTGTGATCTTTGCAGAGAGCAACCTCAGTTCTGGGGCTGAAGCCATACCTGCTCTGAATCTGTTCAGAGGTGTTCAGAGGACATGACCCCCTTCTGAATGTTCTGAGTGGGTGTGCTTGCTGCAGGTGGGTCAGACTCTGAACTGGGAAGGCTGGTGGTGTTGGAAGATGGGCCTGGACAGATGGGCCTTCTTTCTGGAAGAAGGAAAACTGTGAGCAAAAGCCAAGGAGACCTTGGAGCAAGAACAGGACAAGAAGCAGTAACCATAATGGAAAACCTTGACCAAGCTGCTCACTCTGTCTGCTACGGCCTCTCTAAGCTGGTGGCAAATGTTTTTTTTCATTAAAATGTATTTATTGATTGGATTTTCCTGGTGATCCAGTGGTTAAGAATCTGCCTGCCCTTGCAGGGTAGATGGGTTTGATCCCTGGTCCACGAAGATTCCACATGCCATGAAGCAACAAGCCCATGTGCCACTACTACTGAGGCTCTAGAGCCTGTGCTCTGCAACGAGGGAGGTCAGCACAGTGGGAAGCTGGTGCATGGCAACTGCAGAGAAGCCCCCACGTGCCACAACTAGAGAAAGCCTGCATGCAGCAACGAAGACCCAGCATAGCCATAAATAAATAAAGTATTTATTGAGGGCCTACTGTGTGCCAGGGTCTGTCCTAGGCACTAAGGGTACAGCTATAAACAAAACCCCCCAAATCCCTAGCCTCATGGAGCTTATACAGACATAATAAATAAGTGGAAGAGAAGAGTAGTTGTGTGGGATGGTGATGAAAGTTATGGAGAAGGGTAAAACAGGAAAAGGGAGAATAGGAGGGCTGAGGGGATAGTAGGGTGGAGGAAGGTTTTTTAATATAGTAATTTCTTAATACTAAATTTAATAGTGTGATCCAGAGGAGTCTTCACTAAGAAGGTGATGTCTGTCCAAAGACCTGGGAAGTGAGGGAGGAACCTCTCTTGGGGGAGAATGTTCTAGTTACAGGGGACAGTGGGTGTGGAGGCCTGGAGTTGGAAGGTGCCTGGTGTATTTGAGGAAACAATAAGGAAGATGTGGCTGGTGGGGAAAGCGTAAAGGGAAAGAGTAGTTGAAATGAGGTTGGAAGTATCATAGAGACCTAGATGATGAAGACCTTGTAGATCGTTGGGAACATTTTGGCTCTTACTTTGAGTGATTGGGATCCATGTTAGGGTTTTGCCAGAGAAGTGACAAGATCTGCACTGTTGCTGGTGATGGCTGCATCTGATGATGGTAGCTTATTGAGGGTCTGTTCTGATTGTTTCTGTTTTCTCGATGAAATAGGAAACAGTAAGAGCTAAGAGAGTGAGGACAGAGGAAGAGGTCTTGAGGCTGAGAATTGGGGGAATGCCAGAGACTTCAAGTATGTTACCTCTTGGTTCTGAGTATTCTTTGTATTTTATATATGGCTTCTCACTGGTTTTGATGTTCTCATGATAGAGGTAGAGTATTCTCCCTATGCTACAGATAGGAAAACGAAGGTATCGAGACTTCCCCAGCCCCTTTAGCCCTTACCACTTCCTAGTCTTCTTCTGAGAAAGTTGACTTGTGGTGGTGTGTTTTTCTGGAGCAGGGCAGGCAGGCATCTTGCCATCGGTCAGGTTGAGTTCAGCTAGGCTAGAGAGCATGGGAAGAGTGAGAATGAGGTCAAGATTTAGGATCAGGAAAGGCTTCAGAAAGAAGTTGACATTTGAACTGGATATTTAAGAAAGAATGGGGGTGGAGGACTTCACGATGGAAGGAATTGGTTGAATAAAAGCCTAGAAGCATGAACATTCCTGGCATGTGCAGGAAATGGCATTTAGTCTGCTATAACTGGCAGAGGGAAGGCCCTGGTATGAGCTAGGTCTGTGGCCTTGGAATCCCCAACATGTTTACAGAACCCACAAGATTCTTCTTGCCAGGGTGGAAGAGGGCAGGCCTTTGTGGGGCAGGCCTCCATTCTCCAGATGGAGCAGGCTCCATCGTCCTAGCAGAGCTGGGTTAAGGTCCTTGCTAAGAAGCTGAGTTTCCAGAGTGGCAGAAACAGCCATGTCAAGGTTTATAAAACTGTCTTGGAAGCAACCAGATTTCCTTGGCCTGGGATTGACTCACAAGCCCTCAGCCCATTTTAGGCTTTCAGGAAACACTTAAACCCAGCTTCAAACCTCCACAGAATCAGTACTGAAGTGGAGAAGGACCATCTGGCAGGAAAAGGGACTGAAAATGGTTGAGGTTGAAAACCCCAACTTAAAGGCCTCTTTGAGGAGGAGAGTTGGGAAAGAGGATGTGGGAGTGATAAGTGGACAGTGAGGAGATGGATAGAGAGCTTAATTTTTTTTGTTGTTGTTATTATTCAACAACAAAAATGATCTTTTTTGTGACTGGTTGAGGAGGATTTCAGCCTCACAGGGACCTGTAAAAACACTCGGCAATTCTTCTGATTTCCCAGCAAAACAAATCTTGGTCCCTCTCCACTTGACCAGGCTCATAATCTCCTTGACAGTTTTGCTCGAAGGGTTTTCTGGACCTAGAACCCCAGAACCTGGGGCTGGAATGGAAAAGATCCAAGGTACCAGGTATGTAGAAGTACTGATGGAGAAAAAGGGTCTGGCATTTTGGAGGGAATTAGGGGATCAGCTTGAGAAAAACCTTGCTGGCTCCCTTGTGATAGCTTTTGATGCCCAGCACCCAATCTCTGAGCCCACTTTCTCCCCTTTTCCTTGTAGCTGCTTGATTTTAGGTACAACAGAGCCAAAAACAAGGTTGTGGGCAGATAACAGTGAGAAATGAGTCAGGAAAGGCAGGAAGGAAAAGAGGGGGTGGAGGAGGAGAAAGCCAGGATGAGTGAGATGAAGGCAGGTTTCCCAGGAACAGTCTGTCTTCCCGGGTGTGTTGAGTGAACTGTTACTGCAGGAGCGTCCCGGAAGGTACCAGGGGCACTTGTGAGGAGACCGACACTCCTGCGGTAGAGGGGACTGGTTGAGGGGTCGGGGGGAAAGGCCTGCTGGTGACAGCCCAGCTGGGGGGCAGCTACAGCTGGAAAACTCCCTTTCATTGGTTGTACAGGCACCATGACTGTGGGGAATGAAAGAGCGCACCTTACGGGATGATGGCCAGTGCTCGGATTTCTCGCCCTTTGTCTTCCTGGCCTTTGACTCCTTGGGGGCCCACTTTTGCCATCAGTTAGCAAATCAGTTAACATTTATTTGCGGGCCTTTTAGGTGAAGAACTCTCTGCTTGGTACTGAGGATTGTTCAAAATATGAAGAAGAACTCTCTAGCACTGCCACACCGCTTTTTCAACCACGTGGGGTCAGAGGGGGCCAGGGTGTCAGGAGACCTGGGGGATGGCTATGAACGTCCTAGGAGGGCCAGGGAACAAAGAGGCTGTGGAGGTGAGCTGCTGCAGCAAGGCCTGAGCTGTCAATCCGGGCAGAACTCTGAAAGAGAAATGAAACGCTTCCCACCTTAGCCCAGCCCAGGGACACCTACAAGAGCTCACGCTGTAGAGAGGTCTGGCTTGAGTAGTTAAAAGGAACTCTTTCTAATGATGACCCTTCCTGAAGCTTAAGTGCCAATGTTGGTTGCTGAGGCTCTTGGAGGAAGAAATTAAAGATATAGGCCCTTCTTTGGGGGAGCTGCCAGTCTGATCCTTATCTTCTCGGTCTAGAGATGAGGAAGGACTGCAGGGGGGGAGTCAGTAAGAAGGTGAACATGGTCTGGTGGGTGTTCCCTGGGCAGGGTGAGTAGTGGGTTGACCCCAGGGTAGTCAGACCACAACTGTTCAGAGCCGGATTGGGCTAAAACCAGGTTCTCAGGACACAGAGCTTGGTTTCCTTTCCTGCCTTCTCCTTCCCTGTGGGCTGCTTCCTAAGCTGTTACTTCCACAGGAGAGTTTGCTTAAGAGATTAGTGGAATGTCAGCTCAGCAGAAATTCCCTCATGTGGTTTAGAGGTTGCCTTTGTGAAGGCTCCGGACTTCTTACCTGGACCAGTCGAGCAGAGTGCTGGGCAGTATTTGTGTTTCCTCTCGATGGCGACTTGAACCCAGCAGATCGGGAGGCCTCCCTCCACACACATGTATCTGTTCCTCAGCGCTCTCAGGGTTCAGACATCTCCTTCTCAGGGATGAGGCACACTGTCATGTCCAAAATTAGGCCTGCGGAAAAGTACCACACAGACATTTAGAAATGTCACCTAACCAGGGTGATCAGAAGGTTCAGTGTTAGAGGCTGATCACCCCTCAGAAGGAGCCCCCTTCAGAGACTGAAACCTTTAAGGGATTCCTCTTGGGCCGTGGGGAGAGGACCTGTGGAGGGGGTGGTGAGACTGGATTGTAGGGGGAGGGAGCCCTAAGGGAGCAAGAGGGAGAATGGCTGGATGCAGGCTGGCCTGAGCCGCAGCAGGGAGCCCAGAGAGTCTCTCCTCCAGTGGAGTTCGGGGGATAGGTGGAGGGCTCCCGGAGGCCAGAATCAGCTCCGCCCTGTCCTGCACAAGCCCCGCCCTCCGGGAGGCTTTGCGTGGCTGCTCCCAGGGCAGTGCCCCCAACCCTTCCCTGCTGGGACTTGGGACACAGCACTCACCTGCCGACTGGGAGAGTCAGGTACAGAGCGGAGCAAAGCTGGCCACCTGTCACCGTTGGGTGGGGAGGGACAGCGGTAAACTGGGGAGGGCTTGCTACATCTAAATGGACTGCTAGCTGTTGCCATATAGAAATACAGAAATGATGGCAGATTTTTCAAGAGAATCTAGAATCTGAATTTTTATTTGCATTTTGTTTATATTCACCCAATTCAACTTAAAAAATAAATAAAGGGAAGGCCAAATGAGACACTTTTGTTGTTGCAAACCACCAGTTTATAAACCATTAGTT
Organism: Odocoileus virginianus; assembly: GCF_023699985.2. Classification (NCBI taxonomy): domain Eukaryota; kingdom Metazoa; phylum Chordata; class Mammalia; order Artiodactyla; family Cervidae; genus Odocoileus; species Odocoileus virginianus. The sequence goes on along the minus strand of NC_069683.1, from coordinate 32,827,457 downwards.
ATAAACTCTTATTCCCAGGAGGTTGAAAGGGAGGGGAAGTGAGGAAAACCTTTGTTAGCTACCTGGGGTGGGTGGCAGGAAGAGCTGCTTTGAGATATAGGAACTCAGAGCACCCTGAAGACTGAGGACCCTGTTTAGGCCAGATGTTGATGATGCTTTGACTGGATCCCATGATGTGCCTGCCTCTCCGTTGAGGGTCAGTGGTTCTTTACAAGTGGAAGAAGCTGGGGGTGGGAGGAGGAAGGGGTACCTAGTCACAGCTGGGCAGACTCTGGGGAAAATGGTCAGTAGTGACCCTTCAAACCTTTACAAGCTCTCAGCATGTGGTAGTACACAGGTTTTCACACAGGTCCATAAGACCAGCCTGAAATGCTTACTGAACATGCAGATTCCTAGGCCCCATTCAAGAGGGAGAGATGGGACCTGTGACTCTGCATTTTTTTTTAAACAATCACCCCTGTCAATGTTAAGGAAAGTAAGTAGATGGTAGACTCAGAGCTGAGTCAATGTTCCTGCCCTGTTCCTTCACCAGATGAGTGATCTTGAGGCAGTCTTTTAATCTCTCTGAACCTGCATTTCCTGATTGGAAAGTTATCACTGATTCACAGAATGGTGAGAGCTGAACTAGAAAATGGGTGGAGGTCATGCATAGACCCGCCTCAGAGCTGTGGCGCTGGGGCAGGCCACCTGGGCTCCAACTCCTGCCTTACCACTTTCTAGCTGTGTGACGTGGGACGAGCGATTTAACCGCTGTGTACCTTGGTTTCCTTGGTGGTGGTGGTGGTTTAGTCACTAAGTCTTGTCCGACTCTCGTGACCCCATGGACTATAGCCTGCCAGGCTCCTCTGTCCATGGGCTTCTCCAGGCAAGAACATTGGAGTGGGTTGCCATTTCCTCTTCCTCTGGTTTCCTTGGTAACATGTAAATAATAATAGCACCCACTTTGTAGAGCTGCCACAGGGATTAAATTATTTAATCCTTTAAAATGCTTTTAACTTTAGCTATTATATAAAGAATCTAGCAGCACCTTTCATAATAAATGCATCTTTTTTTTTTAAGATCACAAATAGGTTAAGGCTTACTTTCAAATGCCACCTCTCTATAAGGCCTTCCTGGAGTCCACTTTTTCCTTCACTTTTCTCCCTTTGCAGTAGCTCCTCCAGGGAAAGGATTGTATCTGTTCATTTTTATTTATTTATTTATTAAAAAATTTAATATTTACTAATTTGGCTGTGCTGGGTCTTAGTTTCGGCATGCAAACTCTCAGTTGTGGCATGTGGGGTCTCGTTCCCTGACCAGGGATTGAACCAGGTGCCCTGCTTGGGAGCATGGAGTCTTAGCCACTGAACCACCAAGGAAGCCCCCATTTTTATATCCTAGTACCTTGCACAGTGCCTGGCATAGACTCACTGGATTGAGTGGCAGTATTGGGGAGTCTGAAAAATGATGAATCTAGCTTGGGAATGGAGAAAGCGACTTCCAAATACCCAGAGAAGCATGATCTGGAAGAAAAGTGATTTATCAAGCTTGAGTGTGTCTGAATTACCATTACATGAGGTAGGTCATGTTATTATTATTGCTCTAATGGTGAGAAAGTTGTCTTCAAAACTCAGGTGTGCAATGACCCTTGACTAGCATCAGCTAGACTCCAAATCAAGTGTTCTTCCCACTACACCTTGAGAACCCAGGACTGTGATTTCTGTCTCAGGGCAGAGATTGTAGAGAAGTTCTAGTGGTGCCTTGTTGTGTTCCCGTCTTTGGGTTGTAACTCTTCAGATAGTTGTCTATAATTTGTCAGAGCTGGGTTTTGAGCAATTCGTGATTGGTGGTAGATCCTACTTGAACAATTTCATCTTGCAAACATGTAGTTTTTGGCTGAATTTTAGTGAAACAGCCTCTCATCCCCCTGGCTTCTCTGCTCTTATTCCCAGTGGGTGTTTGCTTTGCTTGGGAGTGTCTTCTGTCCTTGCAGCCAGACTGGCCAGAGGAGTCAGGCAGAGAGCGTCGACGGGAGTCTGGGGTGGGTCTCAGGGCCTTGGGAGAAGGCCCCAGGAAGCCAGCCATGCAGAGTGTTCAAGTCTGCGCTTCACGTGTAAAGGGTCACCCTAGTCCTCAGCTTCTCAAGCCACTGGATTATTCCCTGAGCCTGAGAGACTTGGCTGGAGAGAGCAGGTGGCGGGAGCACCGTGAGTAGGCACCCTGACTGAGTGGGCCCTCCTGGGGTCTCTCTCAGTGGTGCCTGCCCACGATGTCTCACCTCCTGGGCCACTGCTGGGAACAGCAGCTGTCCTTCTGCAGGTATGTGACCAAGGGGTGCTGCCACGGGCCTGGTGGCAGCTTTGATCCACTCCTTTCTTGGTTGCATCTTCATAGAATTTTTCTTTTTGGCTCCAGCAAATACCACAGTTTTCTACATTTTCCCTTTTTTCTAGTTGTCTCTTTGTTCTCCTGTTATAGCTTTTCAGAGCAATGGGTTCACCCTTCTTAGATCAAAAATTCAGGGAAGGAAAGAATATATTTTTCCTCATGTTCTTTTAATATATTTCAGTTTCTGTTCTTTCCACAAACCTTCTGTCCTCCCCCCGAGGGCCTGCCCTGAAGCTGGTAGAGCATGTCCAGTGCTGTTACGATGGGTTCTGATGATTATTGTGACCATCGTTACCATGGGCACAGTTGAAAGCTGATGCTTAGCCAGTTGATCCTTGTTGCACTGTGTTCCCTGAGGACCCTGAGAACTGGCCTGGGAAAGCTTCCAGGGGCTGCCTCTCCTTTCCCTTCTTTCTGTTTAACACACAGAGCCATCCACCAAGGTCTTAAGTTGGCCCTGGGCTGGGGCAGGAAAAGGACATCTCTTGGGCGCCAATGTGTTCAGGTGCTCTGGTGGCAGGACTGACTCACCGTCTTCCCCCCGCCCCATCACTAATATTACGCTGTATACTTAAGTTTATAAAGATTTTTCCCCCTGTAGGTTGGGAAGGCTTTTCATGAAGGATGAAAGTGAGGCTCAGGGGTTTTCTTTCTCTGAAAGCTTCTGTAGTATTCACCGGAGAAGGGATGTTTCACCACTGTCACCATCACCTGCCATCACCTACAACTGCTTCCTTCCTTTCTAATTCCCACTTCACTCACTACCATCATCACCAGAACAACAGCCATGACAGCTTATGCAAAGGTAGTGCATTTCATGTTGAAACTAGGAAAGAATTATAAATGATACCAAGAATGTGGGTTTGGCTTGTTTTTATCTTTGAGACCAATCACTTATTTGCACCAAGGTAATAAATAAGATACCCTCCAGAATTAAGGTCATTAGTGGCTAAAAATAAATGTTTAACTTTCATATTCAAAGATGCTTCATTTTTCTCAATGCGATGAGAATGCCGATCAGAATGAGAGAACTGTTGTTTCTGTTTACTTTTTATTTTTCCTTGAAGGTGATGTTAGCCCAGAACAGAGTGCACATTCATACTGAAAATATGTTTGGTACATCAATTATTGCTGTGTCACATCCACTCTCCAAGGCACTTAAAAATTTTAAAGTTTTTTTTAACATCTACATTGAGGTATAATTCACATGCTATAAAATTTACCCCTGTAAAGTGTACAATTCATTTTTAAAAAATATTTGTAGAGTTATATAACCATCACCACTATCTAATTCCAGAACTTTTTTTCATACCCCCAAAAAACACCATATTCATAGGAGTCACTCCCCATTCTGCCACCCTAAACCCAACCCTGAGCCACCACTAATTTTATATCTCTGTAGATTTGTCTATTCTGTACATTTCATAAAACTGGCATCAGAGTTCATCCATGAAGAATGTATCTTTTTATGTCTGAATAATATTCCATTTTATGGATATACCACATTAAAAAAAATATTTTGGCCACTCCATGTGGCATGTAGGATCTTATTTCCCCCACCAGGGATGGAACCCATGCCCCCTGCATTGGTAGCTTGGAGTCTTTACTGGACCACCAGGAAAGTCCCACATTTGCCAATGCAATCATCCATTGATGGACGTTTGGGTTTCCACTTCTTGGCTTTTATGAACATTAGTATAAGTATTTGTGTAGACATGATTTCCTTTCTCATGGCTATATATCCAGGAGTGGGTCATGCTGGGTCATGTGGTAACTATATATCACTTTTTGAGGAACTGCCAACTGTTTCCAAAGTGGCAGCACAATTTTACATTCCCACCAGCAGTGAATGAAGGTTCTAATTTCTCCACATTCTCACAGTCTAACTAATGCTTGTTTTTGTCTGTCTTTTTTATTGTAGTCATCTTGGTGGTGTGAAGTAATATTGGGTTGACCAAAAGGTTCATTTGGGGTTTCCCGTAAGATGTTACAAAAAACCTGAATGAACTTTTTGGCCAACCCAGTACCTCATTGTGGTTTTGCTTTGTATTTCCCTAATGACTAGTGATGCTGAGCATTGCTTCATGTGCTTATTAGCCAATTTTATATCCTTGGAGAAATGTCTGTTTAAATCCTTTGCATATTTTTAAATTGGATTATGTGTCTTTTTTATTATTGAGTTGTAAGAGTTCTTTATATATTCTAGATACAAGTAGCTTAGCCAATATATATCATTTGCAGATAATTCTCCCATTCTGTGGGTGTCTTTCTACTCTCTTATATTTTATATAGCATGAAATTTTTTATTTAATATAATATAGTTTATATCTTTTTTCTTTTTGTTGCTTGTGCTTTTGGTGTCATACCTAAGAAACCATTGCCTAATCCAGTGTTACAAAGATTTACCTCTATATTTTCTTCCAGGCTTTTCTTTTGTAATTTTAGCTCTTAAATTTAGTTGTTGATCCATTTTTACTTTTCTGTATAGTATCAGGGTACGTGTCCTACTTTATTCTTTTATATACAAATACAGAGTTGTCTGAGGATCGTTTGTTGAAAAGACTCTTCTTTCCCTCTTCAATTATCTTATTATCATCCTTGTTGAAATCAGCTGGCCGTTAATGTATGAGTTTATTTCTCAATTCTTTTCTGTTGATTTCTATTTCTATTCTTATATCTGCATACATTGTCTTGATTACCATGGCTTTGTAATATTTTGAAATTGGGACAATCTGAGTCTTTCGAGTTTATTCTTCTTTTCCATGATTCTTTTGACTGCTCTAGGTCCCTGGCACTGCCATAAAATTTTAGGATCAGTGTCAATTTCTGCAGTTGATGGATATTCAATTCAATCTGTAAATCGATTTGGGGAATACTGCCATCTTAACAACTTTGAGTTTTCTGATTGTGAACATAGGATGTCTTTCTGTTTATTTATGTCTTCTTTACTTTCTGTCAGTGATGCTTTTGCAGTTTGCCGTGAATAAGTCTTGCACTTCTTTTGTTAAATCTCTTCCTAAGTATTTCATTCTTTTTGTTGCTATTATTGTGCAGCATACTAAGTTGCTTCAGTTGTGTCTGACTCTTTGCGACACCATGACTGTAGCCTGCCAGGTTTTTCTGTCCACGGGATTCTCCAGGCAAGAATACTGAAATGAGTTGCCATGCCCTCCTTCAGGGGATTGTTCTGACCCAGAGATTGAACTCTTATGTCTACTTGCATTGGTAGGTGAGTTCTTTATCACTAGCGCCGCCTGGGAAGCTGCTATTATTAATGGAATTGTTTTTCTTGATTTTGTTTTTAGATTGTTCATTGCTAGTGTGTAGAAAGAAATTGATTTTTTAAGTATTACCTTATATCCTGCAAGCATGCTTGACATTATGTATTAGTTTAACAGTGTTTTATTTTTTTTTCTTTTCATTTATTTTTGTTAGTTGGAGGCTAATTACTTCACAGCATTTCAGTGGGTTTTGTTATACATTGACATGAATCAGCCATGGAGTTACATGTATTCCCCATCTCGATCCCCCCTCCCACCTCCCTCTCTACCCGATTCCTCTGGGTCTTCCCAGTGCACCAGGCCCGAGCACTTGTCTCATGCATCCAACCTGGGCTGGTGATCTGTTTCACCATAGATAATATAGATGCTGTTCTTTCAAAACATCCCACCCTCGCCTTCTCCCACAGAGTCCAAAAGTCTGTTCTATACATCTGTGTCTCTTTTTCTGTTTTGCATATAGGGTTATCATTACCATCTTTCTAAATTCCATATATATGTGTTAGTATGCTGTAATGGTCTTTATCTTTCTGGCTTACTTCACTCTGTATAATGGGCTCCAGTTTCATCCATCTCATTAGAACTGATTCAAATGAATTCTTTTTAATGGCTGAGTAATATTCCATGGTGTATATGTACCACAGCTTCCTTATCCATTCATCTGCTGATGGACATCTAGGTTGCTTCCATGTCCTGGCTATTATGAACAGTGCTGTGATGAACATTGGGGTGCACGTGTCTCTTTCAGATCTGGTTTCCTCAGTGTGTATGCCCAGAAGTGGGATTGCTGGGTCATATGGCAGTTCTATTTCCAGCTTTTTAAGAAATCTCCACACTGTTTACCATAGTGGCTGTACTAGTTTGCATTCCCACCAACAGTGTAAGAGGGTTCCCTTTTCTCCACACCCTCTCCAGCATTTATTGTTTGTAGACTCTTGGATAGCAGCCATCCTGACTGGCGTGTAATGGTACCTCATTGTGGTGTTGATTTGCATTTCTCTGATAATGAGTGATGTTGAGCATCTTTTCATGTGTTTGTTAGCCATCTGTATGTCTTCCTTGGAGAAATGTCTGTTTAGTTCTTTGGCCCATTTTTTGATTGGGTCATTTACTTTTCCTGGAATTGAGCTTCAGGAGTTGCTTGTATATTTTTGAGATTAATCCTTTGTCTGTTGCTTCATTTGCTATTATTTTCTCCCAATATGAGGGCTGTCTTTTCACCTTGCTTATAGTTTCCTTTGTTGTGCAAAAGCTTTTAAGTTTCATTAGGTCCCATTTGTTTATTTTTGCTTTTATTTCTGAAATTCTGGGAGGTGGGTCATAGAGGATCCTGCTGTGATTTATGTCGGAGAGTGTTTTGCCTATGTTCTCCTCTAGGAGTTTTATAGTTTCTGGTCTTACATTTAGATCTTTAATCCATTTTGAGTTTATTTTTGTGTATGGTGTTAGAAAGTGTTCTAGTTTCATTCTTTTACAAGAGGTTGACCAGTTTTCCCAGCACCACTTGTTTAATAGTGTTTTAGTGGAAATGTTACGACTTTCTACAAGCACAATTGTATCATCTGCAAATATGAGATAATTTTGCTTTTTCCTTTCCAGTCTGGATGTACCCTTAAGTTTTAACACTTTTCTTCATTATTTTAGCATAAAACAACATTATATGATATTAGCTAATTGTATATGGTTCAGTTCAGTTCAGTCGCTCAGTCGTGTCCGACTCTTTGTGACCCCATGAATCACAGCACGCCAGGCCTCCCTGTCCATCACCAACTCCCGGAGTTTACTCAAACGCATGTCCATCGAGTCGGTGATGCCATTCAACCATCTCATCCTCTGTTGTCCCCTTCTCCTCCTGCCCTCAATCTTTCCCAGCATCAGGGTCTTTTCCAGTGAGTCAACTCTTCGCATGAGGTGGCCAAAGTATTGGAGTTTCAGCTTCAGCATGGTACATATACAACACTTTTCACTTTGTAGTGCTTAAATACTTTAAAGCATGTTAATTTTATTTTAATGGGTGTTAAAAATATGATAGCTCATAATTTTATGGTGTTGACTCAGGTGTCATTTTATTAGGATGTTCTTCCCTGACCATCCTATTTAAAATGGCACGTCTTCTTTCCTTTTCCTCTACCTTGCTTCATTCTTCCTTCCTACCACTTACCACTCTACATATTATACCCAAGCATACACTTACATATCACACATGTGAGATGTGCCTGCTTATTGTCTGTTTCCCTCTGCTAGGATGTAAGATCCCCGAGAGCAGAGACTTGGGTTTATTCTTTGTTGATGGCAGTGTCCAGGAAATGGGTACACAGTAAATATTTGTCAGTGATTAATTGTTTAGAATGAAGTTAAGAACAGTATGTCAGTTTCAAGTTGATTCAAGAAAAAGAATGAATAAATGATTGTACAGGAAGTATACAAATATGGCAAAATTCATAGGGGCTGTATGGCATGCCATAAAGTTGGGAAACTGACTTCAGTAATGAGAAGAAACTGGATGGGAATGGAGTTTTAAAAATCATTTTCTGTGAAGTGAGAAGTTATTTGTCAGCTCACAGACTTTTCCCCAACCCAGATCAGGGAAGCCTTGAGGCCCACAAGCTGTAACAGACGAAATTAAATATATGTGGGAAAGTGGTTTCCGCTCCCACCACAGAAACCCTGCTGGCAGTTCTGGAGGTCATCTGGGAATGTTTGAGGTGCTTTGGGCTACCCATGGAAACTTGGCTGATTGGTCTTGTCTTCTTCACAGGGCTCTGTGTTTGCAGAGAGCAGAAATGACCATGACTGCCAACAAGAATTCCAGCATCACCCACGGAGCTGGAGGCACTAAGGCCCCTCGGGGGACTCTGAGCAGGTGAGTTGGGGAGCATTGCTTGGGGGAGTGGAGCTCCGTGGAGGATAGCATCAAAGGACACCTAATGCCCTGTGTCCTGGATAGGACTCCTGCCAAGCGTGTGTGGTTATCCTCATGATTCTGACAGTCATCCAGGTGAATCATCTGGGCCAAACTTTTTTTTTTTTTTTTAATTTTTTTTTATTAGTTGGAGGCTAATTACTTTACATCATTACAGTAGTTTTTGTTATACATTGAAATGAATTAGCCATGGATTTACATGTATTCCCCATCCCGGTCCCCCCTCCCACCTCCCTCTCCACCCGATCCCTCTGGGTCTTCCCAGTGCACTAGGCCCGAGCACTTGTCTCATGTACCCAACCTGGGCTGGTGATCTGTTTCACCCTAGATAATATACATGTTTCAATGCTGTTCTCTTGAAACATCCCACTCTCGCCTTCTCCCAGAGTCCACAAGTCTGTTCTATACATCTGAGTCTCTTTTTCTGTTTTGCATATAGGGTTATCGTTACCATCTTTCTAAATTCCATATATATGTGTTAGTATACTGTAATGGTCTTTATCTTTCTGGCTTACTTCACTCTGTATAATGGGCTCCAGTTTCATCCATCTCATTAGAACTGATTCAAATGAATTCTTTTTAATGGCTGAGTAATATTCCATGGTGTATATGTACCACAGCTTCCTCATCCATTCGTCTGCTGATGGGCATCTGGGTTGCTTCCATGCCCTGGCTATTATAAACAGTGCTGCGATGAACATTGGGGTGCATGTGTCTCTTTCAGATCTGGTTTCCTTGGTGTGTATGCCCAGAAGTGGGATTGCTGGGTCATATGGCAGTTCTATTTCCAGCTTTTTAAGAAATCTCCACACTGTTTTCCATAGTGGCTGTACTAATTTGCATTCCCACCAACAGTGTAAGAGGGTTCCCTTTTCTCCACACCCTCTCCAGCATTTATTGCTTGTAGACTTTTGGATAGCAGCCATCCTGACTGGCGTATAATGGTACCTCATTGTGGTTTTGATTTGCATTTCTCTGATAATGAGTGATGTTGAGCATCTTTTCATGTGTTTGTTAGCCATCTGTATGTCTTCCTTGGAGAAATGTCTGTTGAGTTCTTTGGATCTGGGCCAAACTTTAACCACTGACCAAACAGTGAGATCTCAGGGCATTTTCTTATGCCCTCTAAAATTTTGCTTCCTCATCTGTAAAATAGTAATAGTACCTATCTCCCAGGTTTTCCTTGAGGATTAAATGAGATGATAATGTCAGTGCTTAGCATAGTGCCTAGCAAAAAAACCACTTATTAAATATTAGCTCTGTCTCTGCCTTGGGATAGAAGCTCCCAGCGCTGACAAGTAAAGGTACAGCTGTCACCAGGGCTTCTCAGGTCTTGGCCTAGGCTAGATGCTGATTTCCTTGAAGAACCTTTTACTAAAGCCACATACCTTTCATAGCCCCTTCATCTGAATCTCAGCTGGATGGGTTTGGCTTTGGAACCTCAGCTGCTGGAATGGGTAGCTATGAGAAAGACGCTCATCTTAGATGGGGATGGGGCTCGTGGCCTCCTGGAGGGTGGGCCCATGCTCTGCCAAACTGAGTCCGGTGGAGTGGTGCGCACTCAGGTCTGCCCAGAGATTGTGGTAGATGTTTGGTTCATTCAGAGGTTGGGTCCAGGTATGGTTGGTAGAGAGGGGCACAGGCTGTAGCCCCTGGGGAGTGGCTGGAGTTGAAGGAGGCAAGAGGAATTATGTACACCATACGTGCAGAGTTTGGTCCCAGTGGAAATGGTCTGGATGGACTGTACCAACTAAATGGAAACTGGTAGGTTCTGACATGTTCAATACATAAGAGTTTGGGGTTTAGATAGACAAATTGACTCTGCTCTGTAGCAACAAGAGCAGTAAGGACACCCTCTGCCCACACACTCTCTCTAACCTGGACTAGTGTTGCTGGCATACTTGCTTCCCTGAACGGGGTGAGGCTGAGGATGGCAGGGACCAGCAACCTCATGGGTAAAACTGATAGAAAAACTGAACTCTCCCAGGGCATGTTGGTGGCTGAGGCAGAAACAGGTCTGGGGCTTAGACTTTTTGTCCCCTGTAATCTGCTTCTTGGGAGCCATTGGTGGGCTCTGCCCAGTCAGGGGGCATTTCTCCCTCTGCAGTGTGAATGTGAGTTGGCAGGTAGAGACTGGCAGTGAAGGTCCCCGTCTTTTTTATATGAGACTGTAGGGGTGAAATAAGCATTATTTGTGATTTTACTGTTTTATTCTTAAGTTAAAAGAAATAGCATACTTAGAACCTGAACTAGAAGTTACGTATCCAGCAGCCCTCAGCTCCTTTAAGTATTTGTTTCTTCTTCTAATTTCTGCTGCGTGGGTGGGGTGGGAGATGCATTGTTTACATAAAGTCACGAAGCAGAATCTGAACTGCTGACAGGCACCCTAGTTTCTATTTGGAGTACAGCCCTACCTGTTTTATACATCTTTAGAAATCCCTCTTCCTTTAGCTTCTCAGCATGCTTGCCGTCGTAACATGATGGATGGTACTTGTATATATCTGAGTCTCTGATGTGCCTAAAAAAAGCATTTCTCCCTTCTGAGTCTTCCCTTCCCTTCCTTCCTGCCACATTTCCGCTTCCCTCCCCACTTTGCTCGGTTTTTGGCGTGGAGTCACAGACCCTGTCTCAGCGGCTGAGCTGGGTTGTAGTTGTTACATCACAGCCGTCGTCTGGCGGTGTCATCTGGTGGCTGCCTCCGCCCGCAGCCACATCTGGGGCTGTGCTTTGGGCTGAGTAGGGCAGTAAGTCTCCAGTTCATTTAGGAAGTTGTCAGGGAACCCTGGAGGCTCTCCTTCTAGGTGCCAGGCTCCGTGGTGGGCACCGAGGGACACAAAGGGAGGATCCATTTTCTTTTTTTCAGGGCATTGACAGTTTGGATCGATGATGTTGGCACCCAGATTTCTTAGTCGGGCCTTCTAATAGACATTTGCCTGGGACCTGGGGCCCTTTAATCATTGCCCATGCAGGAGTGCCAGTGAGAAAAGACTTCCCAGGTGTGACTGGAACTTTGGTTGGGGAGTGCAGGGGTGCTGGGGCCTTGGAAAGCTGGGCCTTGGAGCCCTGGCGGCTTTGGGGATCTCTGTCCGCATCATCCACATGGAGGCAAAGGGACCTGATGACACAGAGAAGCCTTTGTATCTAACTTTGGGGCATGGAAAACTGGTGGGGAAGGGCAGATAGTACCCTGAGGAAGTGCCGAGATATGTATTTTCAAGGCTGTATCCTTAATTTGAATAAGACCTCACTTGGTGCCACCACTGAGCTAGTTTGGGTTAAAAATCCTAGATTCCATTGCATGTTTAACTTCTTATGGGTGTTTTGCTAGTTTATTATCTTCCTTTTCCTTTATAGCCCATTCTTGATTTGGTAGGATATGTAGGAGGAGGAAATCAACCTCTCATTTGACCACCAGAGTTCTGTTCTTTGCTATGTTTGGGTCTCCTGGAGCAAGCTTCCCTTTCTCTTTGTTAGTGAGGCCAGAGGGGCGTGATGCTTCACCCTTAGCTGCTTTCCCTCTCCATAGGCTGCTCCCCCTCCAACTTATTTAGATTTGGCTGCATCCATTTCTGGGGGCGGGAGGTGAGATTCTCAAAGCTCCTCTGAATTCTAGGGGTCAGGCTTTATGATGTTGGTACTGATGACCTGGGTGAGACGAAGCAGCTCAGTGACTTGCAGACAAAAAGGCGTTGTATTGAGACCTAGTTTAGCCATCTCGATGGGGTAAACTTTGCCACTTGGTGCTCTCAGGAGATTTCACTTGTGCTGTAAGACTTGGCGGGCAGCAGGGGCTGTTCTCAGAAGATTTGTCTTGCCTGCTGATTTCCTCAACAGCTTCTTCACTGTGAAACTCCAGCGTGCGGGTCATTGTGACTTAAATATACAAGCTATTGGTATTGTCTTTTAGGAACCTTGCCTCTGGATGTATGTGTGGGAAACTTGGGTGCCTATAGAAGTATAGATTTCTTGGGGTCAAGGACTTTGACTTCTTTCTGTCTCCTCCAAGCCTGGAACAATACCCGGTATCCAGAAGACTGTTTGTTGACCAGTTGTCTAGATGGCTGTGAGATCAGTCTCATAGAGCATAGGCTACGTGCTATTTGAGTCCTTATAGTTCTTTCATAATAGGTCTTACTAACTTAGTTTTTAAAAATTTATTTATTTTAAATTGCTTTACATTATTGTGTTGATTTCTGCTGTATATCAACATAAATCAGCCATAGGTATACATAAGTCCCCCCACTTCTTGAAATTCCTTCCCACACCCCACCCTATTCCACCCCTGAGGTCATCACAGAGAACTGGATTTGCACTCCCTGCGTCATACAGCAAACTTCCACTGCTTATCTAATTTTACATGTGGTGATGTGTATGTTTCAATGCTCCTCTCTCAATTCGTCCCACCCTATCCTTCCCCTCTGTGTCCACAAGTCTGTTCTCTATGTCTGTGTCTCCATTGCTGCCCTGCAAATAGGTTCATCTGTACCACCTTTCTAGATTCCATATATATGTGTTAATATACGATATTTGTTTTCCTCTTTCTGACTTAACGTCACTCTGTATAGTAGACTCTAGGTTCATCCACCTTATTAGAACTGAGTCAAATGCATTCCTTTTTATGGCTGAGTAATAGGGCTTCCCACTCCCCAGGTTGGTAGGTGCCCAGTATCCTACTGGAGACCAGTGGAGAAATAACTCCAGGAAGAATGAAGAGATGGAGCCAAAGGAAAACAACATGCAGTTGTGGATGTGACTGGTGATCAAAGTAAAGTCTGATGCTGTAAAGAGCAATATTGCATAGGAACCTGGAATGTTAGGGCCATGAATCAAGGCAAATTGGAAATGGTCAAACAGGAGATGGCAAGAGTGAGCATTGACATGTTGGGAATCAGCTAACTAAAATGGACTGGAATGGGTGAATATAACTCAGATGACCATTATATCTACTCTTGGGCAAGAATCCCTTAGAAGAAATGGAGTAGCCATCATAGTCAACAAAAGAGTCTGAAATGCAGTACTTGGATGCAATCTCAAAAATGACAGAATGATCTCTGTTCGTTCCAAGGCAAACCATTCAATATCACAGTAATCCGAGTCTGTGCCCCACTCAGTAATGCTGAAGAAGTTGAAGTTGAATGATTCTATGAAGACCTACAAGACCTTCTAGAACTAACACCAAAAAAGATGGCCTTTTCATTATAGGGGACTGGAATGCAAAAGTAGGAAGTCAAGAAGCTCCTGGAGTAACAGGCAAATTTGGTCTTGGAGTACAGAATGAAGCAGGTCAAAGGCTAACAGTTTTGCTAAGAGAACACACTGATCATAACAAACCCTCTCTTCCAACAAAACAAGAGAAGACTCTACACATGGATGATGTGTAGATTGACCATCACCAGATGGTCAATATTGAAATCAGATTGATTATAGTCTTTGTAGCCAAAGATGGAGAAGCTCTATACAGTCAGCGAAAACAAGACTTGGAGCTGACTGTGGCTCAGATCATGAACTCCTTATTGACAAATTCAGACTTAAGTTGAAGAAAGTAGGGAAAACCTCTAGACCAGTCAGGTATGACCTAAATCAAATCCTTTATGATTATACAGTGGAAGTGGCAAATAGATTCAAGGGATCAGATCTGATAGACAGAGTGCCTGATGAACTGTGGATGGAGGTTTGTGACGTTGTACAGGAGGCAGTGATCAAGACCATCCCCAAGAAAAAGAAATGCAAAAAGGCAAAATGGTTGTCTGAGGAGGCCTTACAAGTAGCTGTGAAGAGAAGAGAAGTGAGAGGCTAAGGAGAAAAGGAAAGATATACCCATTTGAATGTAGAGTTCCTAAGAATAGCAAGGAGAGATAAGAAAGCCTTCCTCAATGATCAATTAAAAGAAATAGAGGAAAACAGTAGAATGGGAAAGACTAGAGACCTCTTCAAGAAAATTAGAGATACCAAGGGAACATTTCATGCAAAGATGGGCCCAATAAAGGACAGAAATGGCATGGAACTAAAAGAAGCAGAAAATATTAAGAGGTGGCAAGAATACACAGAAGAACTATACAAAAAAGATCTCATGACCCAGATAATCATGATGGTGTGATCACTCATCTAGAGCCAGACATCCTGGAATGCAAAGTCAAGTGGGCCTTAGGAAGCATCACTACAAACAAAGCTAGTGGAAGTGATGGAATTCCAGTTGAGCTATTTCAAATCCTAAAAGATGATGCTGTGAAAGTGCTGCACTCAATATGCCAGCAAATTTGGACAACTCAGCAGTGGTCACAGGACTGGAAAAGTCAGTTTTCATTCCAGTCCCAAAGAAAGGCAATGCCAAAGAATGTTCAAACTACCACACAATTGCACTCATCTCACATGCTGACAAAGTGATGTTCAAAATTCTCCAAGTCAGGCTTCAACAGTGTGTGAACTGTGAACCTCCATATGTACAAGCTGGATTTAGAAAAGGCAGAGAAATCAGAAATCAAATTGCCAACATCTGTTGGATCATTGAAAAAGCAAGAGAGTTCCAGAAAAATATCTACTTCTGCTTCATTGACTATGCCAAAGCCTTCGACTGTGTGGATCACAACAAACTGTGGAAAATTCTTAAAGAGATGGGAATACCAGACCGCCTGACCTGCCTCCTGAGAAATCTGTATGCAGGTCAAGAAGCAACAATTAGAACTGGACATGGAACAACAGACTGATTCCAAATCAGGAAAGGAGTATGTCAAGGCTGTATATTGTCACCCTGCTTATTTAACTTATATGCAGAGTACATCATGTGAAATGCCGGGCTGGAGGAAGCACAAGCTGGAATCAAGATTGCTGGGAGAAATATCAGTAACCTCAGATATGTAGATGACACCACCCTTATGGCAGAAAGTGAAGAAAAACTAAAGAGCCTCTTGTTGAAATTGAAAGAGGAGAGTGAGAAAGTTGACTTAAAACTCAAGATTCAAAAAACTAAGATCATGGCAACCGGTCCTATCACTTCATGGCAGATATATGGGTAAACAATGGAAAGAGTGAGAGACTTTATTTTTTTGGGCTCCAAAATCACTGCAGATGGTGATTGCAGCCATGAAATTTAAATAAACTTGCTCCTTGGAAGAAAAGTTATGACCAACTTAGCATATTAAAAAGCAGAGACATTACTTTGCCAACAAAGATCTGTCTAGTCAAAGCTTTGGTTTTTCTAGTAGTCATGTGTGGATGTGAGAGTTGGACTATAAAGAAATCTGAGCACTGAAGAATTGATGCTTTTGAACTGTGGTGTTGGAGAAGACTCTTGAGAGTCCCTTGAACTGCAAGGAAATCCAACCAGTCCATCGTCAAAGAAATCAGTCCTGAATATTCATTGGAAGGACTGATGCTGAAGCTGAATTCCAACACTTTGGCTACCTGATGCGAAGAACTGACTCATTTCAAAAGACCCTGATGCTGGGAAAGATTGAAGGCAGGAGGAGAAGGGGACGACAGAGGATGAGATGGTTGGATGGCATCACTGACGCGATGGACATGAGTTTGAGTCAGCTACTGGAGTTGGTGATGGACATGGAGGCCTGGTGTGCTGCAATCCATGGGGTTGCAAAGAGTCAGACACGACTGAGCGACTGAACTGAACTGAATAGGGCTTCCCCGGTGGCCCTAGTGGTAAAGAACCTGCCTACAAATGCAGGAGACATAAGAGACTTGGGTTCAACCCCTCAGTCAGGAACATCCCCTGGAGGAGAGCATGGCAACCCACTCCAGTATTCTTGCCTGGAGAATCCCAATGACAGATGAACCTGGCAACCTGCAGTCCATAGCGTTGCAAAGAGTCAGACATGACTGAAGCAACTTAGCATGCACACACCCACAATCAGAGTAGGAGGGCTAAGTGTGTGTTCTCCCCCTTATTAGTTTTGTATCCTTGGGGAGTCCCTCCTCTTCTCTATGTCTGTTGCCCAAACTATCAAACAAGTAGGTGACTAGTGTAGGCCTTGTTAACTTTGGATTCCCTTTCCATTCCGTCCACTGACTCTGAGAAAGAGAGAAGAAAAGGAACCTTAGAGCTGATTTGATCTCAACCACTTGTTTGATAGTTTGGGCAACAAACCCAGAGAAGAGGAGGTACTCCCCAAGGATACAAAGCTAATGGGAAGAATGCGTGCCTCGCTCTCCTGCTCCTTCTGTTATTTTATTGTACCACTACATTCATCTCCCTGTAAATACAACTAGGCTCTCCCTGCTCAAAAACTACTGTCAACTATGACACCATCAAACTTGACCTGGTTGGAAAGGCTCTCCTTAGAAGCCCTGATTTTCCTTTCTGCTTTTATCCTTCACTGTGCTGCTACATGAACCTGACAATTCTGCTAGTCTGGATACAGATGTTATTTCCTGCAGGGCTTTTCCTGACCACTCGGCTTGGAAGGATTTCCCTCCCCATCTGTATTCATTCTTAGAACCCTTGGTTCAGAGCCTCCCAGTGGCACTTTTAGTACCTCCTAAGGTGAATAAGTGGATTTTTCCCGGTGAGATTGCTAAGGAAAATGGTTCTTAAGAGTCTTAGAAGCTTTATTATTTAGAGGATCTGCTTGACTCACCCTTAAGATCCTTAGAAGGCCTTTTGTTTCTAAGAGTCAATGAGGCTGGGATTTCCCAGGCAGTCCAGTGGTTAAGACTTCACCTTCCAATGCAGGAAGTATGGGTTCAGTCGCTGATCAGGGAGGTAAAATCCCACATGCCTCACCACTAAAAAGCCAAAACATTAAAAAAAAAGAGAGAGAGAGAAACAATATTTTAACAAATTCAATAAAGACTTTAAAAATGGTCCACAGGGAAAAACAAAAAGATTCAATGAGGCAGCACTTTAAATATTTTTTAGGTCTTGACAAAGGATCTTGCAGTCCCACTCTAGACTTTTTTCTGAAGATTTATTGAGGGATAATTAAAGTATTATAAACTATCCAATTTAAAGTTTTCAGTTTGATGAGTTTACAGACACACACACGGGGTGTAACTGTCACCACAGTCTGGAAGCCATTTCCTAATTTGAGAATTTTTTATTGCCTAGAGAGATAGAGACTGAAACAAGTTTTATTTTCTAATTCTGAAAGCCCTTTGTCATTTATGTTTCCTTTAAATTTTGCTGGAAAACTGAACAGTTCCTGTTGGGCTCATCTCTTTTCTCTTTTACTAGTGACAGTTAGAAGGAGTCAAATGACACCTTCAGCACTCTGCCTGGAAATGTCTTTGGCAAGTTCATCTCATTTATTTTCCATGTTACCACAGGTGACAGAATTACCAAACTTTTCAACATTATGAGGGTCCCCTTATCTCCAGCTTCTAACATTTTCTTTTTTTTGCCTTAACCACCCCCAGCAGCCATGCCTCAGTCCCACAGTCAATGTTTTAGGTGTTTGTTTCAACAGCGCTCCACTTCTCAGTACCAAAATCCGTGCCAGTTGTCTACCGCCGCATAACAACCCCAAATTTCATAGTGTCAAACAGCCATTTTATTATGCCCACAGACTCTGTAGATTAGCTGGTTTCAGACAGTGACTGCAGGCACGGCTGCTGCTGCTCACGATGTCTGGGACCTCAGCTGGAGAGACTTCAAGGCTTAGGGCGACTCAGAGGCTAGGGGCTGGTGTCTCCTAGAGTCGTCTGATCTCACATGTCTGGGGGGTTGATGCTGCCTGTTGCTGGGACCCCAGCTGGGATTGTCAGTCAGAACACCCTCTCCACATGGCCTGGGGTTCCTCACAGCCTGGGAGACTGGAACCAGAAGCTGTTGGTTTCCTGGGGCCTGGGCCTGAAAAATGGCACAGATTCATTTCTACCATATTCTACTGGTCAAGCAATCTCAGAGCCCAGATTCAAGATTAGGGGTCGTTTTGGCAGCAGGCATGTCATTTGGGTGCCGTGTTTTAAAATCATCACAAGTATCTTTAGCAGGGTTTCCTGGAACTACATTTTTCTCCCTCCTGGCTTTGGATGGTGCCTGGTTCTGCTTTATTTGGCAGTTCCATTTTTGCTGGACTAGAGCTTTGGGGATGTTCCCATAAGTCATCATTTTTCACCTGTCTCAGAGATGGCTATGTCTGGTGAATACTCTCTATTTAATACTGCTGCTTCACAGAGGACTGGAGATTGGTTCCCTCCCAGAGAAGAGCTCGCCATTCCTCTTTGTGCTTCCATAGAAATCAGCCAAGTGACAGGCAGATAGATGTACTTCCTGGAGGTGGAAAGGTGACTCAGTTTCTTTTCAGATACTGTTCTGCTTACCCTGACAAACCGAGGCTGACTTAGGAGTCTCTGTGTGTGATGGTCCAGGTGTAGCCCCACTTGGAGGATGAGGCTGTCCTGGACCCTCTGGCGGGCTTCCAGCCATTTGAGATGAAGCTGCTTTGTGAGCAGGATGCTCAAGATTTGAGTGTCAGCCTCTTTCTAACTTCTGTCCCAGAGTGAGCTGTCAGTTACTGAGGTGAGCCCCTGCTCTGGCCTGGGGAACAAACTTCTCGACTTGGAGATAGGACTCTGGCAGACCTCCTCCCTATTCTCCTCTGGGTACCCCAGAATATGTCTTGGGGGAGTGCAGTGAGCATGCCATCTCCAGAGCTGGGGCGGTCACGTAGTGATGGGAGCCCACTGATGCCCACTGAGCCAACATGGCCCACTTTAGTTGAGCAGCCCTGGGGTGGGGGTTGACCAACTCCAAGGCACTTTTATTTGGGAGCAGGTTAGACACCTGCTTAGTAGGGACTAGGCATAGTGGAAGCTGGGCCCTGAGTAACCTTCACCGGCAGACAGGCTCAAATCATGGTACCCACAGCACATCTCAGTACCTCTGAGGCTATTTCCTGGACTCCAGGAACCTTCTCCAACTGGCCCCAACTTGGTCCTCTTCCTGATACTAATACTTCAGGAGCTCTGTGGCCAGAGCATGCTGAGTTGAGAACAGTCTTATCGTCAAGGACTAAAGACAGCCTTCCCTCCCAAAAAGTCCCTGGGTGACCTTGACAGTATATGTGGTGTTCCTTGTCATGAATGCTTCCTGCTATGTTACTGGAGAATGACCCAGGTCACTAACCCAAGGGCTGGGTCATATTCTTATGAAAACGGCGCCAGAGGGAAGGGCACGTATTTTGCACTTTAACTCTCGCTTTCTGTCTGTGCCTGTGTGTCCATGTACACACACACACACACACACACACACACACGTTGCTTTCTCTTTAAGTTTGTTTCTTATTCGCTACCTTAGTTGATGCCCTTTCTGTCCTACTCACTTGTCTTACACATTTGTGTGCGGGTGTGTGTTTATGTTCCTCTGTTAAATTTCCTTTGCATTCTCCCCCTTTCTTCTCTCTTTCCTTGTATCTGTTTATCTTACTCCCTCTCCTGTCATGTTGGTTTTGGCCAGTCATGTGCCACAGTGCTGGTGTGAGGCAGTGGCATCGCGGCCCGGTTTCACCGTGTCTGCTTTCCTGGGAACAGGCTCCGAGATGTTAGAATAAGGAACAAGCGGTGATAAGATCAGAGTCTTAAGTGTCTTTTAGCTGTTTTGTATTTACTTCTCTTTTATATTTCTTCTGTCTTCATGGAGCTGTTACTGGTGTTCAAACACTTTCAAGTTTACATCATCTTAGTCAAACAGCTAGTAGTGAGGATACTCAGAGCAAGTGTTTCCCACTGTTTTATAGACAAAGAGCCTGAGGCTCAGAGAATTTAGGTGACTTTGCTCATGAGCACATCTAGAAGATGAGGGAACCAGGACAAGAGCAAAAGCCAGGTCTCTAGACTCTCGGCCTAGGGTCCGATTGTTGCCTTGTGGGAGAAGGCTTTGGGGACTGATGTGCTGGGCTGCATTAAGGCTTTGTGTGCCTTTCCATGTTGTTCTTCGGGTCACAAGGCACAAAGAGGGAGGTGAGGAAATTTGTGAACAATACCCTGGGGAGTTGTAAGGAGACCTAGGTTTTAATCATTTATTTTTTATTCATTCATTCGTCATTCAGCACAAATTCATTAATTCCCACTAAATTCTAGATGCCATGCAAAGAGCTGGGGATATGGGCATTAACAAGACACCATCACCACCTTCAAGTAGGTTCCCTGGTACATAGTCTAGTGAGGGAGGCAGGTGAGGAAACCGTACAGTCTAGTAAAATGTTACAAAGTCACAAGACAGACTTTTTCCAGGCACAGTGGAGGCATCAAATCTCACATCTCCACCTGGGTGAGGGGAGTACTGTCAAGAGAGATACCACGGAGGAGCCACCGAGATGTGTAAGTGGACAGGCCAGCACTGCAGCAAAGGAGACAGAATGTGTGAAGGCCTAGAGTTGTGAAAAGCAAGGAGTTTGATGTGACTAAGTGTGAGATGCAGATTTGTTTGGAGGAAAAGACAGTATGAGATGATAAAGGCCACATAGGGACTGGATCATGAGGTCCCTGTGATCCATGCCTGTGAATTTGCTTTTCATTCCTTAGATAGTCGGGAGTTAGAAGCATGATGAGTTTTGTAGTTTAGAAAGATGTCAGGAGACAAGAGGATGGCCTTGGAACTGGGTTAAGACCGAAGGCAGAGAGGGAAGTTGAGAGCTTGTTTTAATAGTCCCAGTGAAAGGTAAGATCTGAATCAAGGTGGCAGCAGGTAGCAGTGGGGATGGCACAAAGAGGGAAGATCTGAGGTCTTAGGCATCGAGTACATCGTTGAGTCTTGGGAGGAAGCTGGATCAGATGCTTCAGGGAGAGGGAAGAAAGAACAGATCTGACCTTGTCTTCCCTCTGAGGAATGAATTGGGAACATATACAGGAGTCAAAGCCAGGGTGAAGGAAGCAGAAAGCAGCCTAGGAATGAGACTGTATGAGAAGACACTCAAGTCTGGGTGCCTGGGAATGAGACCAAGTGGGGTTCTTCAGTCTAAGCCCCCGCCCCGCCCCACCCTGTAGATAGGCATGAGGTCGCTAGCCCTTCACACCCGTTCACTGCTCACTGTTCCCACTGCCTGCACTTGTCCTACTTGAACACGTTTTACTCTCCACTGGATTATTCTAGTCATCATACAGACATGCACTCTGTACCCAACATTTCCTTCCAGTTACCACCTCATTTCCTTGTTCCTCCTTTAGGGAAACCGAGCTCCTTGTCTCCATTCCCTCTCTTTAATTTCTTGAATTCCTTCCAGTCATGCTTCCCTTCCTACAACTCCACCAGAATCTCTCTTCTCAAGGTCACAGGGACCACCTAAACCTGGGGATCTCCCTGAAGTCTTTTCCTTGCTTAGTTGTTAGCAGTTTTGGCTCAGCTGATCACTCCCTATTTCTCAGAGGTCTCAGGATATCACTCCTCACAGTTTCCTTCCTTCCTCACTACATGCTCTTCCCAGGGTTCAACCCTTGGACTTCCCTAGATACACCGACTCCCTAGATGGTTCATCTAGCAATGTCAGTGAGTTCAGTTGCTCAGTTGTGTCCGACTCTTTGTGACCCCAAGGATGGTAGCACACCAGGCTTCCCTGTCTTTCACCAACTCCTGGAGCTTACTCAAACTCACGTCCATCGCATCAGTGGTGCCATCCAACCATCTCATCCTCTGTCATCCCTTTCTCCTCCTGCCTTCAATCTTTCCCAGCATCAGGATCTTTTCCAATGAGTTGGTTCTTCGCATCAAGTGGCCAAAGTATTGGAGCTTCAGCTTCAGCATCAGTCTTTCCAATGAATATTCAGGACTGATTTCTTTTAGGATGGACTGGTTGGATCTCCTCTCTGTCCAAGGGACTCTCAAGAGTTTTCTCCAACACCACATCGTTCAAAAGCATCAATTCTAAAGCACTCAGCTTTCTTTATGATCCAACTCTCACATCCATACGTGACTACTGGAGAAACCATAGCTTTGACTAGCAGACTTTTGTCAGCAAAGTAATGTCTCTGCTTTTTAATATGCTGTCTAGGTTGGTCATAGCTTTTCTTCCAAGGAAAGTTTCTTTTAATTTCATGGCTGCAGTCACCATCTGCAGTGATTTTGGAGCCCAAGAATATAGTCTGTTACTGTTTCCATTGTTTCCTCATCTATTTGCCATGAGGTGATGGGACTGGATGCCATGATCTTCTTTTTCTGAATGTTGAGTTTTAAGCCAGCTTTTTCACTCTCCTCTTTCACTTTCATCAAGAGGCTCTTTAGTTCCTCTTCTTATCTAGCCATGAGATTTTAAAATAATATCTGTATACCACTGACAAATCCCAAATGGAAATTTATAACCCCAACTCCTTTCTACTAGGTGCTCAGGCCTAGAAATGTGATTCATCCTTGACTTTCCTTTGTCTCTCTTACCTCCTATCCACTTCATCAGCAAATCTGATTGGCATAGCCCTGGAGAAAAATCCCATCTGTCCTGCTGTCGTTCTAGTTCAGGCCACAGTAACTTTTGCTTGGATTGTTCCAGTGGCCTTTACATGATCTCACTTTGGCCACCCTGCATCCCTACACTTCATTTTCTGATATGATCAGAGCATGTCATTCTTCAGCTCACACTCCTTCGAGAGCTTCCTTTTTCAGAGTAAATCTGAAATCTGTTGGTCCGTGGGCTTCTCTGGTGCCTCTTACTGGTCTCCAGCCCACTCCTCTTCATACTCAACTCTGGCCACGCTGGCTCCTTATTTGCCCCCGGAATACAGTAAGCATGCAGTTGCCCCAAGCCTCTGCCCTCCTGCTCCTCTTGCCTGGAACATTCCTCCCCTGGATAAACACATTGCTTACTTCCTGAAGGTTCTGTTCTCATGGTCCCTGGCAGAGGGGCCTCCCCTGATCTCCTCCACTGTTAAACTCTGCCCCTTTACCCTGCTTTATTCTCCTTCACTGGCTCCACAACCCACTCACTGCATGGATTTGTTTATTGTCTATTCACTCAAGACAAATAAAGCCACACTGTCTCCCTCTACCAGTCTATAACCTGTAGAGAGAGACTGTCTAGTTTAGTCTCTGCTGATCCTCGATGCCTAAAATAGTACCTGGTGTGTAGTTGGTGCTCAGTACATGCTGGTTGAATGGATGAAGAGCCGAGGCGTGTCTCAAGACTGGTACAGTTGGCACACCGTGATCTGGCAACTGGGTGGCTTCCTTTGTCCGCTTGCTCAGGGTTCAGGGAAGGTTGGCCATGAGCTGCCCTGGGAGCCCTGAAGACATGAAGCTGGAACCTGTCGATGGCAGAATGAGAGACCAGACCCCACAGAGGCTTTGCTCAGGTGCTCGGCTTCCTAAGGCAGCCTGGGTCCCGGCTGTCATTCTCTTGACCATAGTCTTTCCTCGTCCAACAAGGGGAGAGTGGCTTTCACCTCCAACCTCAGTTTGAGGAATTGGGAAACAACTAGAGAGTGAAACTGAGGACCAGAGTGAGCACACTCTCCCATCCGTGCCTCGGAGGTGCCACCTGTTGTGTGCACTTGTTGTCACAAGGGCGCTCGCATCCATCCTGTGCTCTAGGTGAAGATTCTCCCAAGCCTCCTCAACTGGGGAGCAATCCCTGATGGAAGCTGATTCTCGGGACTGCAGAGCTAGCTTCATTTTCAGGGAATGCTGGGGGGAAGACCCCCAGAAGAGTGCCGGAGCCTTGAACAGTGAGAGAGAGGGAGGGAGGTGCAGTCCGAACATGCAATCCTTGGCAGCTGGTCTCCAGGGAAGTGCAGGAGCGAGGCATGGGGATGGGAGGCCCAGGACGGTGGTCCTGCAGTGGGGTGGGGATGGGGGGCCACTTACACACAAGCCCAGCCTTTCCCACCATATCACTTTGCTATTGGTGTTGTAGCAAATCACCCTGAGACTTAGGGGCCTGGAACAATCAATGATGTCTCACGTTCTTGTGCATTCACTGAGTAGTTCCTCTACAACCCCTCCCCCGGGCTTGCTCATGTAGCTGGTTCATTGGCTCCAAGATGACCTCACCGTGTGTCAGGCCCATGTGGTGGCTGGGGGCCCACAGTGACACTGTGCATGGCCTCCTCTGAAGCACTAGACTGGCTTTTCTTCTGTGACAGTCTCAGGGCAGAACCCCAAGTGTGTGAAGTTGGAAACGTCAAGGCTTCTTGAGGCCTCAAATTAGAAACTGAGACAGTTTGTTTTCTACCATATTCTATTCATCAAAGCAAATCACAGGGTCAGCCTAGAATCAAGGGGCAGAAGAATAGACTCTACCTTTTGATAGCATGAGCTGCAAAGAATTTATGACTGTATTTAATTTATTCCTTTCCCTTCCCAGGCTCCCCTGATGTGTGTGTGTGTGTGTTAGTCGCTAGGTCGTGTCTGACCCTTGGCTCAGACAGTAAAGAATGTGCCTGCAGTGCAGGATACCTGGGTTCAATGCCTAGGTTGGGAAGATCCCCTGGAGAAGGGCATGGTGGCCCACTCCAGTATTCTTGCCTGGAGAATCCCATGAGCAGAGGAGCCTGGTGGGCTACAGTCCATGACGTAAAGAGTCAGACATGACTGAGTGACTAACCTTTTCACACTTCTCCCCTCGCACCCTGAATGTTTAGAATCCAAGGACAGAGGTAAACTGTTTTAAACGTTTATCCAGTGATTATTCTGAATAGGCAGCTCCTTGTTAATGTTAGTCATTATCAAGCTAAGGTTGAGTACTGTGTGTTAGTGACTGAGCTCAACACTTGATCCGTGTTGTCTCTATTCCTTACAACAGTCCACTGAGATGTCTGTTCTTTTAACCTCCATTTTATTTATGTATTTATTTTGTGTGATTTGCTTCTGGTCATTTTCCTTTCTAAAAAGAAATATTATTCCATGGTGTATATGTACCACAGCTTCCTCATCCATTCGTCTGCTGATGGGCATCTAGATTGCTTTCTTGTCCTGGCTATTATAAACAGTGCTGCGATGAACATTGGGGTGCACGTGTCTCTTTCAGATCTGGTTTCCTCGGTGTGTATGCCCAGAAGTGGTATTGCTGGGTCATATGGCAGTTCTATTGCCAGCTTTTTAAGAAATCTCCACACTGTTTTCCATAGTGGCTGTACTAATTTGCATTCCCACCAACAGTGTAAGAGGGTTCCCTTTTCTCCACACCCTCTCCAGCATTTATTGCTTGTAGACTTTTGGATAGCAGCCATCCTGACTGGCGTGTAATGGTACCTCATTGTGGTGTTGATTTGCATTTCTCTGATAATGAGTGATGTTGAGCATCTTTTCATGTGTTTTTGTGCCATCTGTATGTCTTCCTTGGAGAAATGTCTGTTTAGTTCTTTGGCCCATTTTTGGATTGGGTCATTTATTTTTCTGGAGTTGAGCTGGAGGAGTTGCTTGTATATTTTTGAGATTAATCCTTTGTCTGTTGCTTCATTTGCTATTATTTTCTCCCAATCTGAGGGCTGTCTTTTCACCATTTGAATCAGTTCTAATGAGATGGATGAAACTGGAGCCCATTATACAGAGCGAAGTAAGCCAGAAAGATAAAGACCATTACAGTATACTAACACATATATATGGAATTTAGAAAGATGGTAACGATAACCCTTTATGCAAAACAGAAAAAGAGACTCAGATGTATAGAACAGACTTGTGGACTCTGTGGGAGAAGGCGAGGGTGGGATGTTTCAAGAGAACAGCATCGAAACATGTATATTATCTAGGGTGAAACAGATCACCAGCCGAGGTTGGATGCATGAGACAAGTGCTCAGGCCTGGTGCACTGGGAAGACCCAGAGGGATCGGGTTGAGAGGGAGGTGGGAGGGGGGACCGGGATGGGGAATACATGTAAATCCATGGCTAATTCATGTCAATATATGACAAAAACCACTGCAATGTTATAAAGTAATTAGCCTCCAACTAATAAAAATAAATGGAAAAAAAAAGAATACTGAAAAAAAAAGAAATATTAATTTTTTAATTGAAGGATAATTGCTTCAGAATGTTGTTTTCTGCCAGAGATACAGAAACTGAGGCTTAGAGAAAGTTACCTGAGCAGTCATGTAAGTTGTTAGTGGCTGTGCTGGGACTTAAACCCTGCTACTATGATATTCTTACCCTCTATTGAGAACAACTAGCCTAGATAACCTGGTGAAAAGCTTACTAATAATAAACTGTCATAATGAGTTACAGTGTTCGACATCATTTCATATCCATAGTCACGTGTGCCCATTACAACAACTCTGATGTCGTTAGAACAACATTTTGAGGAATTGACACTGGCAGCTTATAGAGCCTGAGTGGCTTTGCCCATGGTCACATTCCTGATACCAGGTAGAGTTGGAAACGTGCTGAGAGATGCAGTGAGTTCCACCCTCAGGTGAGCGTTGGAGCCCCATGAGAGGCAGGGCCTTATCAATGACCATGGTGTGAGTGAACGCTGCTGCTTTGTGATGAACCTGGAGGTGCTTGGACTCCAGGTCAATGTAGTCAGGCCTGCTTTTGACTCCAAGCTGCCAGAGCACATTGGCTTGGCCTGTGTGGGGGCGCTGGGGGAGGATCACTTGTGGCTTTGGGCCCCAGATGAGCCAAGATCCGAAGACCAGGACCCTTAAAGGAAGGGCCTGTCTCTTCTCTGTTTTATCCTTCACTAAGAGAGAAAAACTAAGCCTCAGTTAAAACAGACTGGGCACTGAGAGAATTTCTTAACTTGTGGGAATGTCTTCATGTTCGAGCTACTGAGGGAACTTACAGAGTCGTTCTTTCTGAAAGCATCAGCAGCAGGCTGGAGTCTTTACAGGCTAGAGGTCCTTGGTGTTTTTCTGTCGCTCTGTGGGGAGCCATTGCCCCCATTCCCCAGTAGCTTCAGGGACTGGTAAATTCTTACCTTGAGGGTTGAGGAGCCACATTGTAGGGGAGCATTTATCAAACTATCTAGAGAGATAAGGCATATATAGTTTGAAAGGGCTTCCTGAGAGATTCTGAGTCTCATTAAATATTGGCCACCACTGACTAGGGTTTAAGCTTCATGAGGACATGAATTTTTGTCTCTTGTTTATTCTGATAGCTAGCGCCTAGAGCAGGGCCTAGCATGTAGTAGGTGCTCACTAATTATTATTGAATGAATAAACACATGACAAAGTCATCTTCTGTTAAAGGCATCTTCTCTCGCCTCCAAGTGGGAGTAACTGAGACACAGAGTCCTTTGTGTAGCCCAGACGCTTGTTGCCTTACAGGGCTGGACTTTGACCTTTTGCATCCGTGGTTCTGTGAAAGAAGTGAGGGACCTGGGCCTTTTTTGATTGTGAGTAGGTCCGGCTCTCCCCAGGCTTGCGCTTGGCACATTGCCCTAGCCCTGCCCGCCCTGGGGAGTACTCTTTTCACACCTCCTCGCTGAGCAGAGTCTCTTTGGTCATCAGCTTGGCTGGGCACTGGATTTCTCTCATCTGTGCCCATGTACACGTGGGATGGCTCTTGTTTGACTTGCCCTTTTAAAAACAACTTAAGCATGTTGAGGTTTCCTGTTGACTGGGGGCAGCCAAAGGCTATGACCCAACAGGGAATTGTTGGCCAATTCCTGACTCACCCGAGCTGCAATTTTCTGTGTGTGATTGAGCAGCGACAGCAGCCTGGCTCAGGGGCAGCTGGCTGCATTCCCCAGATGGCATGGTGCTCTGGAGCCTGTGAGCCTGGACCGCCCCACTCTGCGGGCCTGGGGATTAGGGTCAGGTGGGCCTTGGGAGCATGCAGTGTTGGCAAAGCCCTGCTGTCTTTGAACTAAAGCAGTTTGGGAACATTTCTGAAAGTTGACAGTGATTGCCCTAGTAGACAACTAGAAAAGAATGCCGATAAGGAAGTATGCCCATGGTTCTCTTCAGTCAGATCACCTGTACCTTTTCCTGTCTTTATTTGTTCATCATTCATAGTGCACCTGCTAGATACCGACTAGGTATCCCTCCACCTGGAAGAAGTCACGGTCTCATGAGGAAGACCAAGAGGTTCCCTGATATTTACAAACACTACACTGGAGACAGGACTGTGCCCAGAGCTGTGGAGGTCTCTGCTGATCTATGTCTAGGGACCCGGGCAGTTCACAAGGATGGTGGAGGCCACTGCCTCCTCTTTAGAGCAACAACATAGTGTAGTCCTAGCTTCACCATGTACCAACTGAGACCTTGAATGAGATGTTTAACCTTTGTATGCCTCAGTGTTTTTCATTTGCAAAATGAGGATAATAATAAAGTATAATAATATGACAGAGTTTTGTGAATATTGAATGGATAAATATATGTTAAGCCCTATCCTAAAGAAAATCAACCCTGAATATTCTTTGGAAGGACTGATGCTGAAGCTGAAGTTCCAATAGTTTGGCCACCTGATGTGAAGAGCCGAGTCATTGGAAAAGACCCTGATACCGGGAAAGATTGAGGGCAGGAGGAGAAGGGGGTGACAGAGTATAAGATGGTCGGATGGCATCACCTATTCAATGGACATGAGTGTGAGCAAGCTCTGGGAGATAGTGAAGGACAGCAAAGTCTGGTGTGCTGCAGTCCATGGGGTCGCAAAGAGTTGGACACAGCTTGGCAACTGAACAACAAAAATGTAAAAACATTTACTTAGAACTGTTGCCAGTATTTGCTAAGATCTGTGTGTTGATCTGGAGCTGGGAGGTGGCTTGTTTGATGTGATACCACTGCTGGAGGCTAGAGCCGTGAAGAAGCTGGTCTCCTCTCCTCATCAGCCTCCTCATTGAGACAGTGGAAAGGATTCTTTCTTGAGGCGCCCTTCTGATCCTTTTGGGAGGCTTTCCTATAGCTCAAATGGTAAAGAATCTGCCTGCAATTCAGGAGACCAGGGTTCAGTCCCTGGGTCAGGAAGATCCCCTGGAGAAGGGAATGGCAATCCACTCCAGTATTCTTGCCTGGAGAATCCCAAGGACAGAGAAGCCTGGTGGGCTACAGTCCATGAGGTTGCAAAGAGTCCGACATGACTGAGCAACTAACACATACACACCTCTGATCCTTTTGAGACCTTCAAGGATCTGAGTTCTTAATCAAGACCCAAGCTGAGGTGGAGTGTCTTGTGTCTGGTAGCAGAAGCCTGAGGGGAGATGGGGCTTGTCCAGGAGATAGATCAGAGGGGTCAAGTGCCTATTTGGGACCACTTTAGGAAGTGGGTGCTGGAGATGCTTTGTAGCAGCTCATGAGAGTTGATTATGAGTGTTGCTTCCCAACTCCACATCCAGTGAGGTCACATGGGTCGTCTGAACTCAGCCATAGTAGGAATAATTATATTGTGAAAGTTGGCAGGTGTGACAAATCTATGCTTTCTCCCTGCAAGGAGCAGATTATTAAGTATTTAGAAGCACACCCCTGGTCTTACTGTTCTCTGATTGGCAGAGGTGGACTTGGGGATGCTCTGGCCTGTTGTAGACCTGGCTTCTATGGCAGACAGTACCCAGGGCCTCTGGGTATGAACTGGGCAGAGAGACCCATTGAGTGTAGCCTGCTGTGGATAAGATGTTTCTTCCTGAGGACAGCTTTGGAAGGTACATTATTGCATATAGTACTTTGAGCTTGAGAGTCCCACAGGAAAGGGGTGAGCTGAGCTCTTTAAGAATAAAACAGTGTTGTCAGGCCACGCACTGCCATTTCTCTTCTTTTTTTCTCCTAGGTCTCAGTCAGTCTCTCCACCTCCGGTTCTCTCCCCACCGAGGAGCCCCATCTACCCGCTCAGTGACAGTGAGACGTCAGCCTGCAGGTACCCAAGCCGCTCCGGCTCCCGGCTGCTCCTCAAGGACTGGCATCCCCGTGAGCCTTCACCCCAGCATCCTCAAGCCCCCTCCCCCGACACCTCACCACCCGTCTGTCCCCTCAAGGCCACCAGCTTCGGTTATCTGGACAGAAGCCCTGCTGTGTGCAAGAGAGAGGACCAGAAGGAGAACGTCCGGGGGGCAGCCCAAGATGTAGAGGGCATCGCTGCTTGCCCGCCCCTCGCCCAGAGCACTCCGTCCCTGGGGTCAGCAGTGGGTCCCCGGAGTGTCTTTCTGAACCGCGCTGGCCCCCGTGCCCACAGCCTGGGCATCCGGGAGAAGATTTCAGCATGGGAGGGTCGCCGAGAGACTTCGCCCAGGATGAGCGTGTGTGGAGAGAAGCGGGAGGGCTCTGGGGGCGAGTGGGCGGCCAGTGAGGGCTGCCCCAGCGTGGGCTGCCCCAGCGTGGTGCCGTCCCCCTGCAGCTCGGACAAGACCTTCGACTTCAAGGGCCTCCGGAGGATGAGCAGGACCTTCTCCGAGTGTTCCTACCCCGAGACCGAGGAGGAGGGAGAGGCACTCCCTGTGCGGGACTCTTTCTACCGGCTGGAGAAACGGCCCGGCCGGAGTGAGCCCAGTGCCTTCCTCAGGGGGCACAGCAGCAGGAAGGAGACCTCAGCCGTGCTGAGTCGGATCCAGAAAATTGAACAGGCCCTGAAGGAGCAGCCGGGCCGGGGGCTCCCCCAGCTCCCCAGCAGCTGCTACAGTGTAGACCGAGGGAGACGGAAGACTGGGACCTTGGGCCCCTTGGAGGAACCCACAGGGAGCGCGAGTTTGAACACTGGCAGCCGGGCCGGAGGAGCGGCTGGAGTTGGGGGGGAGGCGGGCCCACCCCCGGAGAGGGAAGGCAGTGGCCCCGCTAAGCCAGGGACCCCTGGAAATAGCCCGACCTCCCAGCTGCTGCCGCCGAAGAGCTCCCCTGACCCCGCTGTGAACCCTGTCCCCAAACCCAAGCGCACCTTTGAATATGAGGCTGACAAGAACCCCAAGAGTAAGCCAAGCAATGGTCTACCTCCTTCACCCACACCTGCTGCTCCACCCCCCCTGCCCTCCACCCCAGCCCCACCTGTCACCCGGAGACCCAAGAAGGACACACGAGGTCACCGCAAGTCCCAGAACAGGTAACGAATGCCCCTCCAGTGACGCAGAGCTAGGCACAGCGGCTTTGTTTTCAGTGGAGGATGCAGGAGCAGACTGTGGTTGCGGGTCACAGTTAGTAGTGCTTGGTAAATTCTGGAGCAGCGAATGATGTTAGGTGAAACATGAGCTAGGTGAAAAAGGTTGATGGTTCTTCTGCTCTTGCAGGGGATCTTCCCAACCCAGGGATCAAATGCATGTCTCAGGTCTCCTGCATTGGCAGGCGGGTTCTTTACCACTAGTGCCACCTGGGAAGCCCTGCTTAAAAGTGAGTGGGAGGGTGACACGACATTCCAAATGTCGTGTCCTGAGGATGCTGACTGGTTTGGCCTTTGGAGTAGAGCCCTACTGGAACTTCCTCTATGGGAAGGGTGAAAGTGAGAGTTGCTCAGTTGTGTCCAATTCTTTGCAACCCCATGGACTCTATGGACTACAAAATCCTTGGAATTCTCCAGGCTGGAATACTGGAGTGGGTAACCTTCTCCAGGGGATTTTCCCAACCCAGGGATCAAACTCAGGCTTCCTGCATTGCAGGCGGATTGTTTACCAGCTGAGCCACATGGGGATGGTAGGGCCATCTTACTTTTAGATTGGTAGGGCAGTCCCTTGAGTACTAGTAGGATCTTATCCTCATAACTACCTGAAATGCCAGCTAGAGATTTATTTCCTTGGCTGAAACATTATCCAAATACTGCACGTTACCATTAACACAGTAGGGTTGATGCACTTAACATGATTTGCTCTTTCCTGAGGGCTGTCTGGGGGTATAGGAACCCTGGGCTTATATGAAGAGGGGATCTTTGGAGCCTAAAAGGGGAGACTGATGGAAAACAGAGAGAAAGAGCATTTCACCTGGCCATGTCAAGAAGGACCTGTTCTGGGCCTCACATTGACTTCATGGTCCGTCTCAGCACTCCTGACACTGGACTGCCCAGACCATCTCCACAATTGTAGTGACTTGGGAGCTGGAGCAGCTGGAGTTGGTGCAGGTTGATAGGCATCTTGTTTTCTGAATAGGCGTAGGCTGGGAGCCAGCTTCCTGTGCACGGCCTGTCGTCCTGCCCCTCACTGCCTTTCTCTTCTAACCTAATGTCAGGTGGGCATTCAGGTTTCTTTGTCTTCTTTCTTTGTCTTCAACCTGACTCCATACTTCAAGCTTCCACCCAGCATATCCCAACTCATACAGAAACTTTCCCATCCTATGCAGAGAAGAAAACATAACAAAGGCTCAAACTCATGAGCTAGAAGAGACCTTGGCTAAATGTAATTCCATGTTCTGGTCCACCTCAGCATGCTCACTGACTCTTAAGTCTGCAACACCCTGCTGAAATGTTTGCTTTGCCTTTGTGTGTGTGTGTGTGTGTGAGAGTCGCTCAGTCGTGTCCGACTCTTTGCGACCCCATGGACTGTAGCCCACCAGACTTCTCTGTCCATGGAATTCTCCAGGCAAGAATACTGGAGTGGATTGCCATTCCCTTCTCCAGAGGAACTTCCCGGCTTTGTCTTTAGTCATCTATCTCTAGAAAAATCTGTCTAGAGCCTGCTGTGCACCAAGCCTTTGCGCTGGTCAGGGGGACACAAGGGTGCATAAGATGTGGCTGTTGCATTCAAGGAGTTGGTAACCTGGTACAGGAGATAGATGCACAAATGAATTACAGATGCTGTGCTCCCTACCCGGATCCATGGGCAGGCAGAATGCTGCCGAAACCCAGAGGAAGAGGCGTCCTAACTGGGGAATGAGGGAACCCTCCTCAGAGAGGGAGGTGCTGAGCTACATTTAGGAGAGCAGGAAGCACATAGCCAAGTGGAAAAAGGGGATAAGAGGAGAGAGTACTTCAGCCTGAAGGTTTTACACATACACACCCACATATTACATTTATAACGTATACATACATCCATATATGGTAGAGTCACTTCAAATGAGAATTAACAGCAAAGTTAAATCTCTGTTCTTAGGGCAAAAATAAAAAGGAGAATCCGTTTGAAAGCACAGGGTAAGGATGAGATAGTAAGTTTAAATCTGTGGTGCCTGGTACAGTTCTTGTATTTAATATACCTTTTTATTTTAAAAAATATACAAGCCATACATTTCTGTTATTCAACCAGAGAAAAATCTTTTTAAAAGTCTGGAGGAGAAACTGACTATATCCGTCATCATGTAAGACCCTGTGCTGGTCCTTGATATGGTACCTTCCAAGAGGGATTTTCAAGGATAATTTGGCTGAAAATGGCTTGTGTTATTTGCTGACCTGAGAACTGCCTACATGAGATGTCGACTCCACTGTATACATTGCTGAAGGCTTGCTCTCACACCAGCAGTGGTTTGCAGGCCAGCTTTCAGAAACCTCTGTGCTCAGCCATTGGGTATTTAGCTGGTTGAGAAGTCTGGGCCAGAGACAGAGATTGGGGCGTTACCATGGTAGCAATGGTAGATACAGTGATGGTTGTCAGTACAGGGCTCCCAGAAAGTGCGGCGCGAGAAAGAGAGTCCTGAAGACAGAACTCTGAGACTGTGGCATTGGAAAGGCAAGTGCAAAAGGGGACCCCTCACAGGAGCTTGAGA
The DNA here is from genome assembly GCF_023699985.2 of Odocoileus virginianus. NCBI lineage: Eukaryota > Metazoa > Chordata > Mammalia > Artiodactyla > Cervidae > Odocoileus > Odocoileus virginianus. Next base: position 32,793,478 of record NC_069683.1, on the reverse strand, counting down.
AGCGATTGGAAACTAGAAGGGCCTATGTCACAGAGGGCAGGGAGGAGAGGGCCAGTATGAAGTGTTCAGTTGTGATGAAGGCTGCATAGTAACCACGCAGCCGAGGACACTTTTAGTCCTAGACTTGTACCCCAGGGCCCTCGGGGTGTTGTTTATTAAACATGAGAGAAGGGACTGCATCAGCTGAGAGATCCAAGGGTACCCGAAGATGAGGAAGGTGTTAGTGGGCGAGAGGAGGGATTCAGTCGGTGCCGGTACTTTTCTCCCTCCCGGGAAGGAACGAGCCTTGCAGAGTGAGAGAATGATGCTGGGCCAAGCCTCCCTGGTGAAGACGAGGCATAGAGGGTACCATGGGCACAGCATGTCTGAGAAGCTAACTAGCTGTGGTTTGGAAATTATGCAGTAGAGGGGAAGATTATTTGGGAGATGGAAAGGAGCAGGTAACTAACAGAAGGGAAGGTAGGTCTTGGAAGTAGCTTCTGGCGGCAAATTGCCCTCCCAGTTCCTCTCAGAAGTGGTGTGATTTGTCTTGAGGGCTCAGGCCCTTCTTGTTTCAACAAACCACCCACCACCAGCTGCTTCCCTGGCCCCTGAACCGCTCTGAGCATCACCCGTCCAGTGTTGAGCCCTTGCTCAGATGCAGGCGTGGTGTGAGACTCTAGAACGGACGAGCTACTCAGTTCCTGTGGTCATGGCAGACACTTCTCAAAAATGATATTCTCCAGGGCTTGGAGGCCCAGGTCAAAACCTCAGACCCTGGAGTCCAACAGCCTGCACGAGTCTTAGCTCTGTCGCTTTATCTCCTTGAGCCTCAGGCTAATCCATCTTAAAGTGGCACGATGGCCTTGTAGCAGCATGGTGAAGATGAATGGGTGAACATGTGTAGAGCATCAGACACAGCGTCTGACACATGACATCCTTTTCAGCTGTGATGGTTGTTATTGGTATTAGTTGCAGGCACCCAGGCTGGGGCCTTTCAGACCATGTATCTCCTCATTTGGATGGTAAGTTTGGATCCACCTTGATGTTTGCTCAGTTGGTGATTTAGGGAGGAGGACCTCCGGTCTTGGCTGTTGCCCTTGGCCGTTCTCTGCCAGGGCAGCAGGGATGCGGTTCAGCCAGAATGACTCATACTCTTGTCATCCACAGAAAATCCTTTGAGTTTGAGGATGCATCCAGTCTCCAGTCCCTGTACCCTTCTTCTCCCACTGAGAACGGTACTGAGAGCCAACCCAAGTTTGGATCCAAAAGCACTTTAGAAGAGAATGCCTATGAAGATATCGTGGGTAAGCAGGGGCCGAGGCGGGCTGGCTTGTCTGTGGTGCCGCAGAAGCGCGGCTGCGGGAAGGCATTCCCAGGTCCCGCTTCACTCTCTCTGGGCAGATGTGGCGCGACTTCTGGAACTTCTCAAGGAAAGGGGCATCAGAGAAAGAGGCTTACCAAAGACTGAGCAGCTGAGAGATTAAAGCCTGGCTTTGAATGAATTGGAACCCAAAGGGCTCCTAGGACCACAAAAAGGGGGAACCACACTGTCCCTTTATTTTTGAGAGTCTCTGGAGTCCAATAGGTGCCCTTTCTGAGCTGTGTGTCCTTAGGCAAATCACTTTTAGCTTTTTTGAGACCTTTTCTCTTATGAAATGATGATATTTTTAATTTTTAATACTTAGTAAGTTTATATTAAAAAAAGAAGAGTCACTAAGTAGCAAATGATGAAAACATACAATTGACACTGGCAGAAATACTTGGGAAGGTGGGACAGAGGTTCAAGAGGGAGGGGACATAGGTATACCTATGGCTGATTCATGCTGATGTTTGACAGAAATGGTGATAATATTTTTATGGTGACAACAATAATAATAGTAGTAATACACAAGATTACTGTTAGGATTAAATGAGATAAAATAGATATCAAAGTACCTAGTATGATACCTGGTCCTTAATATGTATCTCTCCTACTCTTCCCTTAAAGTAAGTGTGAAAGTGTCTGAGATTTCACTCTGCTTGCAAGTTAGCAAGTCTAGCCTGTTCCAGTTCACAGGTAATGGCAGAGGGCAGAGGTGCTTGGATCACCGAGGGCTTTACTACTCATGCACAATGGGCCTCATGAGCTTGATGTTCACACGGGTTCCCCTTGCTCCCCAGTCCCATGGGGCAGTGTGGTGGAGGTCCAGGTAGAGGCTGTACGCTTGGTGGGTCTATTATGTCCCAGCCAAGGAACTTCAAGCTTAGGAAACCCCGAGCTTTTCAAGGGGCTGCTGGCATACCTGTTCAACCTTTGCCCCATAAGCAGACATTATCCTTATTATTCTGATCAGGAAACAGATCTGCCTCTGCCCTGGAGGGAGACTCTATCCCCCAAGGCTGTTTGCTCTATAAACATCTTTGAAAAGATACTTGGGAACCATTAATTTCTCTTGCTCAGTTTGGAAATGTAGAACACCACGGAGAATTGTCCTCCAGGTACTGGGAGGATATTGTGTTGGCAAACTTACATCTGAGCGTCAACAAAAAGCAATAATAATAATAGCCGAAGCTCAGTCAGTTCAGTTCAGTTGCTCAGTTGTATCCAACTCTGCAACCCCATGGACTGCAGCACGCCAGGCCTCCTTGTCCATCACCAACTCCAAGAGCTTACTCAAACTCATGTCCATCGAGTTGGTGATGCCATCCAACCATCTCATCCTCTGTCATCCCCTTCTCCTCCCACCTTCAATCTTTCCCAGCATCAGGGTCTTTTCCAATGTGTCAGTTCTTCACATCAGGTGGTGACAGTATTGGAGTTTCAGCTTCAGCATCAGTCCTTCCAATGAATATTCAGGACTGATTTCCTTTAGGATTAACTGGTTGGCTCTCCTTGCTGTCCAAGGGACTCAAGAGTTCTCCAACACCACAGTTCAAAAGCATCAATTCTTCAGTGCTCAGACTTCTTCATAGTCCAGCTCTCACATCCGTACATGACTACTGGAAAAACCATAGATTTGACTAGATGGACCTTTGTCAGCAAAGTAATGTCTCTGCTTTTTAATATGCCATCTAGGTTTGTCATAGCTTTTCTTCCAAGGAGCAAGCGTCTTTTAATTTCATGGCTGCAGTCACCATCTGCAGTGACGTTTGAACCCAAGAAAATAAAGTCTCTCACTGTTTCCGTTGTTTCCCCATCTATTTGCCATGAAGTGACGGGACCAGATGCCATGATCTTAGTTTTCTGAGTATTGGGTTTTAAGGCAACTTTTTCACTCTCCTCTTTCACTTTCATCAAGAGGCCCTTTAGTTCTTCTTCACTTTTCCATAAGGGTGGTGTCATCTGCATATCTGAGGTTATCGATATTTCTCCCAGCAATCTTGATTCCAGCTTGCGCTTCATCCAGCCCAGAATTTCTCATGGTGTACTATGCACATAAGTTAAATAGCACAGTGACAATTTACAGCCTTCATGTACTCCCTTCCAGATTTGGAACCAGTCTGTTGTTCCATGTACAGTTCTGACTATTGCTTCTTGATGCTTCTAACTGCTGCATATAGATTTCTCAGGAGGCAGGTCAGGTGGTCTGGTATTCCCATCTCTTTAAGGATTTTCCACAGTTTGTTGTGCTCCACACAGTCAAAGGCTTTGGCATAGTCAATAAAGCAGAAGTAGATGTTTTTCTGAAACTCTCTCACTTTTTCAGTGATCCAATGCATGTTGGCAATTTGATCTCTGGTTCCTCTGCCTTTTCTAAATCCAGTTTGAACATCTGGAAGTTCATGGTTCATGTACTGTTGAAGCCTGGCTTGAAGAATTTTGAGCATTATTTTGCTAGCGTGTGAGATGAGTGCAATTGTGTAGTAGTTTGAGCATTCTTTGGCATTGCCTTTCTCTGGGATTGGAATGAAAACTGACCTTTTCCAGTCCTATAGCCACTGCTGAGTTTTCCAAATTTGCTGGTATATTGTGCAGTAATATGTGCACACTTTCACAACATCATCTTTTAGGATTTGAAATAGCTCAACTGAAATTCCATCACCTCCACTAACTTTGTTTGTAGTGATGCTTCCTAAGGCCCACTTGACTTCGCACTCCAGGATGTCTGGCTCTAGGTGAGTGATCACACCATCATGATTATCTGGGTCATGAGATCTTTTTTGTATAGTTCTTCTGTGTATTCTTGCCACCTCTTAATATTTTCTGCTTCTTTTAGATCCATGCCATTTCTGTCCTTTATTGGGCCCATCTTTGCATGAAATGTTCCCTTGGTATCTCTAATTTTCTTGAAGAGATCTCTAGTCTTTCCCATTCTATTATTTTCCTCTATTTCTTTGCATTGATCACTGAGGAAGGCTTTCTTATCTCTCCTTGCTATTCTTTGGAACTCTGCATTCAAATGGGTATATCTTTCCTTTTCTCTTTTGCTTTTAGCTTCTCTTCTTTTCACAGCTATTTGTAAGGCCTCCTCAGACAACCATTTTGTCTTTTTGCATTTCTTTTTCTTGGGGATGGTCTTGATCACTGCCTCTTTTACAGTGTCACGAACCTCCATCCATAGTTCTTCAGGCACTCTGTCTATCAGATCAAATCCCTTGAATCTATTTGTCACTTCCATTGTATAATCGTAGGGGATTTGATTTAGGTCGTACCTGAATAGTCCAGTGATTTTCTCTACTTTCTTCAATTTAAGTCTGAATTTGGCAATAAGAAGTTCATGATCTGAGGCCACAGTCAGCTTCTGGTCTTGTTTTTGCTGACTCTATAGAGCTTCTTCCTCTTTGGCTGCAAAGAATATAATCAGTCTGATTTTGGTGTTGGCCATCTGGTGATGTCCATGTGTAGAGTCTTCTCTTGTGTTGTTGGAAGAGGGTGTTTGCTATGATCAGTGTGTTCCCTTGGCAGAACTCTGTTAGCCTTTGACCTGCTTCGTTTTGTACTCCAAGGCAAAATTTGCCTATTACTCCCGGTGTTTCTTGACTTCCTACTTTTTGCATTCCAGTCCCCTATAATGAAAAAGATGTCTTTTTTTGGTGTTAGTTCTAGGAAGGTCTTATAGGTCTTCATAGAACCATTCAACTTCAGCTTCTTCAGCATTACTGGTCAAGGCATAGACTTGGATTACTGTGATATTGAATGGTTTGCCTTGGAAACGAACAGAGATCATTCTTTCGTTTTTGAGATTGCATCCAAGTACTGCATTTCAGACTCTTTTGTTGACTATGATGGCTACTCCATTTCTTCTAAGGGATTCTTGCCCACAGTAGTAGATATAATGGTCATCTGAGTTAAATTCACCCATTCCAGTCCATTTTAGTTCCCTGATTCCTAAAATGTCGATGTTCACTCTTGCCATCTCCTGTTTGATCACTTCCAATTTGCCTTGATTCATCTACCTAACATTCCAGGTTTCTATGCAATATTGCCCTAGTTGAGGCTAGGTTGAGTTTATTTTTGGGTTTTATCTTAATTCTGGCCAAATTCCCTTCAGCGGGAGTTTCTGTTTTGTTCAAGTGAAGTGTGTGTCTCAGCGCAGGTCCCCGAGGAGAAGCCTGCGTCCATGCACTTGACCGCTCTTGCCTTCCTCTCTGTCTCATCTCTGCCTTGGGCCTTGGGGCTGAAGACCATAGAGTCCTAATGAGTGTATTCATGTATTCGTGCTAAGTCACTTCAGTCATGTCTGACTCTTTTTGACCCCATAGATTCTAGCCCACCAGGCTCCTATGTCCATGGGATTCTCCAGACAAGAATACTAGAGTGGGTAGACATTCCCTTCTCCTGGGTTCAAACCCAGGTCTCCAGCATTGCAGGTGTATTCTTTACCTTCTGAGCCACATACATAGTTTCCCCAATTACTTGTGATAATGATCTTCTACCAGAGTGGTACAACTGTTACAATTGATGTACCAAAATATCATTATCATCCAAAGTTCATAGTTTACATTAGGTTTCACTCTTGGTGTTACACATTATATGTGTGTGCTAAGTCACTTCAGTCATGTCCAACTCTTTGCAAACCTATATACTACAGCTCTCCAGGCTCCTGTCCATGGGATTCTCTAGACAAGAATGCTGGAGTCGGTTGCATGCCCTCTTCTGGGGATCTTCCCCACCCGGGGATTGAACCCACGTCTCTTAGGTCTCCTGCATTGGCAGGCTAGTTCTCTACCACTAGCGCCACCTCGGAAGCCCAATGAGTGTGTTACAGAGAGGAATGGCCCTAGTGGAGAGCCCTCCAGATAAGACTGTGGGATCCTGGGAAGAGAGAGTCATCTAATCCCCTGTTTGTTCTGAGTCGTCAGGTTCCTACTTTTCTCTTTACAGTCTGGCTGCTCCAGCGTTTCCGGGGAGCCAGCAGCAGTGCTTGGACCCACACAGGCACTGCTTTCCCAGGGTTGGGGTGTATCGGATGTGGCCGCCTGAGGCTCAGTCCTATCTGAAAGTCTGTGGGAGCGAGATTCCCCAGAACGGCAAGAGGGCTTGGGGAAGGAGGCCTCTTTGGTTACCACTGGGAAGAAACTTTGTATGCAGGGCCACCCAGAGCTGAGCTCAGTCAGGAGCTGTAGGGGACAGAGGCACAGCCCCATCTTCCTCCCCACCCCAGAGCAGGGTGCACTCCTGTTTTCTCTGTTCTGAGAGAAGTCCTCAGGTGTCACTGCTGCTTGGGACCCTGGAAGCAGCCAGGGTGACTGCTGCAGTGGGCAGGGCAGGCTCCAGCTTTCAGCTGTCCCCCTTAGGACCCAGGCGCTGCCGGCACTGGGGCCTCAGCACTCTCTTCTGTGAGAAGTTTCTGCAGCCCTTCTGTGCTGCCCAGGGACCTCACCAGGGAATGCTCTTGCATCAGCTGAACTGGAATAAGACAAAGAGGTGCTCCAACCATTTCTCCCTGTCCAGAGCTCCACAATCACAGGGTTCTGTTTGAGGTTATTTGGAGGCTGTGCATGTAGTGTTGAGGGGTGGGGCGTGGCGGGCGGTGAGAATTTTGGAGGCACTATTCAGAGTAACAGAACTGTTCTCAGGGCATCCTTAGCTTAGAAGTTAGAAGAGGTAGAGGGAGGCAAGTGTGTCTGGGCCTTGGCCTCCTTACTCGGTGGAGGGGACTTCCTGCCACTTTGAGGTGTTGCGTGAGAAGGCAAGAAAATAGCAGAGGAGCTTGTATGCCTCTTAGATGGATGAGCTAGAAGCCGAAGTAAGGGCTGGACTGAGGTGAGGCTGGAGCGGGGGCATGTTCCCTAGCTGCTGAGCTCCCTTCCGGATCTTTGGAGTGCTGTGTAGAGAGGAGGGGGTAAGAGCGGTGGGGAGGGGATGGCAGGGAGGGCCCCCTTGGGGGTTCTGGCTGCCCTGGTGCAGTGGGGGTCGGGTGAATTTCCAAATCTCTGGTTGTTCAGTGCCCTGGCCGCGTTTTCCTCTTTTCTGTCACCACAGTAGCCCCTGAACTTCTAGACCTGCCCAGGGAGGCCAGAGGGAAATTCAAGGGAGGATGTCTCTTTGTCTCAGATTCTGGTTGACTTATCCTTTCTCCTTCCCTGGAGACAGTCCAAGAATTTGGACCCCCCTGGAGGCTTTCGAAGGGGGCCCTCATTGCTGAACTTTGAGAGTCACTTTCACTTTTGCCTCGGACTGACCAGAGCCTGACTCCCCGGGAGCCTTCTCTCTCTCCTTGGCCCAGCCTGTGCGCGGTGAGGCTGACGGTGCTCTGGTTTGGATTATCCAGTTTGTGCCGCCTCCCTTGCTCGGGGACAGACAGAGCTTTGTTTTGGGTGTGTGATAATGGGGCTGTGGTGGGGAGGTGGGAGGTGGGCAGAGAGCACCCACGCCGAGTCTTTATCTTGGGGGCCAGCCCATTGGTCTGGAGTTCCTGGTCTATAAGAGGCCAAGTGCCAGTTGGCCCAGAGACTAACACGGTCTTCTCCGTGAGCCCTGGACTTGAACACAGGGCTCTGGGGAGTATGCTAGCCTCCTGTCTATACCTGGCATGATGCCTTGGGAACTGGGGTGGGATACTCCAAACCAGGCTGACATTTACCCTGCTGATTTGCAACAGAGTGGTCCTGAAATAAAGTTAGACTTCTGTGTTGCTTCTGGGGGCTGTTCCTTCTCGCCTGTCCAATTTGACATCTGCCTCTGGAAGATGCTGCTGTCCCACAAAGCCTTATAATCGTTGGCATTCTGAGCCTGACACTCAAAAATGCACCCAAGGAAGCAGCTTGTTAGAGAGTTATGTGGAGTGGCCTCGGCGCCTGACCAGGGAGCCTGGGCTGCATTCCTGCAGAGATTCCCACTCCCATCAGCTTGCTGGGGCTGAGGGAGCGTTTCCAGGAACTTGAGTGGGGTGGGAGCTGGGGACAGAGCCAGTCAGCCTTTCTGCAAAGCTTTTTGAGCGTCCGCTCTTTCGGCCTTTTTCTCTCATGCGTCCCAAGGCTGAGGGGACAGTGAGGATCAGAGGCACCTAATAGCGTAGAGGCTGCCGCCCAGAGGTGTCATCCAAGGAACAGTGCCCGGGCAGTTGGGAAATGGTGTCCAGCCTTGGAGGGTGGGGAATGGCTGGCCCCTGAGAGCTCCCCATCTGTGCTGTGCATTGCCGGGGAGCCGGGCCCTTCATCTGGCCCTCTCTCTTCTGTGCAAGGGAGAGGAGGAGGCCAAGAACCAGGAGAAACAGCTGGCTGGACACGGAAGAAGGTTGGGGAGGGAAGCTGCAGACCCAGGGCCCTCGCCATGGGTGTGGTCTGGGAAGCTTACGATTTGGAGAAATTCTCAGGGTGTTGACAAAGACACCCCTTCTCTAACCGGTTCTTCTACTTGTATGTGTGTTGGAGGCTGGAGTGTTTGGCATCCGTGGTTAATGACCACAGGAGACGTGGGAAGGCATGGCGGCAGGGCTCAGTGGGACTGGGTTCTTCCTTCAAGAGGATCCCCATGACAGGTTTGGGCTCTGACCAAGCCCCTTATTAAAAAAAAGTGCAAAGCAGAAATTCTTGGCGATGCCCCTGTCCTTTGTCTCATCAGCAAAGCTGGAAAGGGTGAGACCTCTGGCTTCCGCAGCTGGGCTTGATGAGATGGGACTGCTCCAGGCCAGGCCTCAGGAAGGAGGACCTACCTCTTCTCCCTCTCCCAAGGCGGCCTGGAGCACCCTGGAGGGAGCTGTGTGGGCAAGAGTGCAGGTGAAGGTCTTCAGGCCTGCCAGGCTTCCCGCCTCCCATCCAGGCCCTGCAGAGTCTTCTTCAGGTTTCTCCACTCAGCTCCAGCTTCTTTAGCCTCGCTGTGGCTCTGTCCCGGAGGACGAAGGAGGCTCTGAGCTGGATTCCCCAGCCCTCCTGGTCTCCCAGCTCTGAGCCATCACTTTGGGATTGACTGGCTCTAGGCCTTGGGTACTGCTTGGTCTCTGTACATCCCCATGCCCTCGTCACCCTTACTATCTAGACAGATGGCTGGGAGGGTTTCTGTGTGGCAGCTCCAGGAGGGTTGTCAGAACAGTCCAGAAAGTGGGGTGTCAGAGGTGAACGGGGCTGTGAAGGGCTCAAGCTAGGCTGGGGAGGCAGGGCTTGGGCCAGGGCCAACCCTCATTTCCTGGAGAAATGATTAGTGGCCTGGTTATATCTGAGAGGCTTTTGAATGTTGCTGGAGAAGAAAGAGGCTGTTTCTTTCTGTTAGGCTGGGCAGGCAGGAGAAGCAGGCATTTGAAGCTTTCCTGAAGTGTAGTTTCCAGAACATACCAGGCTTGAGACCCTGGTGTTCCCAACTGTTTTCAGTTCCCGGATGATCACTGGTATGCATCTGTGATTGTCCCCGGCCTCCGTCTCCTACTTCTGTTTCTTAGAGCTTTGGCTTTTGCATTGATGTTCAAAGGGAAAAGAAGGAAGGGAGAGAAGAGGAGTGAAGGAGGGAGGAAAAGAGAGTTTGCTGCAGGACTCACATCATGGCGCTCAAAAGCCATTAGGAAGTTTAGGAACATCTGTCTAAAACAGTGGTTCTTAATGGGGCAAGCATGGGTGGGGGTATAGTTTCATCCATCCATCCATATCTACTCATCCATCCATCCACTTTTCCTTTGTTCCTCCTTTTCTCCTCCTTCCTTCGTTTCTTCCATCCATTATCCATCTGTCCGACTCATCGTCCATTTATCCATCTATCTGCCCAGGGGACATTTGACAGTGTCTGGAGACATTTTTAGTTGTTTGGTTGAGGGGATACTACTGTCCTCTGTCTAGTGGATGGAGGCCAGGGTTGTTACTGAACATCCTACAAATGCACAGTGCAGTCCACCACAACAAGAATTATCCAGCCCCAACTGTCAATAGTTTGGAGCAACTCTGATCTAAAGCAGTTGAAACAGGGTCATTCTATAGGCTGGGGGAAGATGATAAGGACTCTGACTTGTCATCCAGCCCAAAGCAGTTTAGATTCGATGAGCCTGGAATACATGTTCTGCCTGCCCCCATCTGCGCTGTCCTGTCTCACAGGATAAGGAAGATTGTGTCTTGACTCAACAATCTTTGGTCCCCCAGTCTCACCGCTGCAGGACCTATGTTGGCAAGGCACCAGAAAATACGGAGTCTATCCTGATTCCTCCCTGAGTGCCCGCGATGGGGTGGGCTATAGAAAACATGCAAGGGATGTCACGTTTCATATTTGGCTTCTTGAGGCAGGGCTGCTGGGTCAGCTCTGCTTAGTCAGGGCTCTGGAATGGAGAGAAGTCATTTTCATGGCATGACTGTGTTACAGGAAAATGTCTGTGCAGTTGCTGGGGACTCTGCCTGGTGTTGAGAATCACTTAATCCAGTCCCAAATCCTTCCTTGACCCGCCTTTGACTCATTCGTTTACAGAGATCTGTACGGCTCCCATGGCAGTCTAATTAGCCGTGACTGAAATCCCCCCTTCACAGCCCCCCTGCCCCCACACCTCGGCAAAGACATTTCCTAAACTCATGGTGGTTTCCCATGATAGTGATAAAAATGAGCTCTGGTGGAGGTCTTGGTTTTGGCGATTGAAAACCCTGAAGGCATAGAGGATTTGGAAAGTTCACACTCCCAGGGGCCTTGTGTTGAGTCTGTCGCTTTTTCTTCTGTCTGCTCCCTGAGAAGTGGTACCTGAACTCCTCTATGGTGGGAGGCACAGGCAGGTGTCTGTGGGGCCCCACTGGTCCCCCCGGCTCATCCTGCTGCTTGGACAGAGAAGACGGGGTGAGCCCTGCTCTTCCGGCAGAAGACGGGAGGAGCCCTGCACCTCCAGCAAAACCGTGTTCTGGCCACTAGCACCTGCATCCTACAGGATGCAGATATAGCACCTGCATCCCAAGTAGTGGTGTCGGTATAGAGCGGAGGCTGGGGGAAGACAAGACAAAGGGGAGTGGAGGGCTGTATTCACTCACAGTCCCCGTGACCCTTGTCGCCACTGTGATTCTGCCGCATAACTGAGCCAGGACTCACCTTGCTCATGATATTACTGTTGTTTAGAGAAGTCCAGGTGTATGTTGGCAGGAGGATAGGGCTTGTAGGAAGGGGTTGCTCTTCAAGGGCAGGAACAGATGGCGCTTTTTGGATTTTCTGTGATTTCCTGGTAGTGCTCGGGGGGTTGGAAATGAGTCCTGAGAAGAGAAGCAAGAATTCCCCCCAGTCCCACCCCTCCAGCCCAAACTCCTTTCAGGCCTTTCACACCTTCCTGTGTCCCAGCAGAAGAGTTTATCACAAAAGGGGATTGATGACCATTGTCTTTGTCTTTTTGCTGAGGTCCGTGGTGGAGGAAGTGGAGTGACGCTATAGTCAGAGCAGTTCATTGAACAAGTAACACTGAGCGCTCACTGCTTGCTAACCACTGTGCTGGCGCAGTTACCTCAGTGGACCAGATGAAAGCCATGTCCTGAGAGAGCTATTGCTCAGCGAGCTGGTGAGACGCGGGTCTGGTGCAGCCTGGTGCTGCCCGGCTCCCTAGAGTTCGCAGAGTCCTCCACACCCACGCCCAGAGGTGGTCCTCAGGGAACAGGGGGTGAAGAGACAGCTGCATGACCTCTGAAAGCCTTTCCTGCCTTGAACTGTATATCTCCGGGGCTTTCGCAGAGGACGGACTGGAGCCAAGAAAAGACGCCTGCTGTTGGCTTTGTCCTCTGGCTGGGCACAGGCACGGGTGGCTGAGCCAGTCTTGTGCAATCTTTGAATTTATAAAGCAGAGGCCAGACAAGGCTGAGCTGAATTGGGGAGGGGGGGGTGGTTCGGCTTCTGGACTCGGAACCAGGCTCTGTTTGTAGCCTTCCCACTGCAGACGGGCAGCTGTGTGACTCATGAGCTGAAGGGCCAGGCAGAAGCCACTGTCTTTGGTTCACAGGAATTCTGCTTGTTTATTTGTGTGTGTGTGTGTGTGTGTGTTATTTCCTTCTTTCCTTCTCTAACTTTTCCTCCTCTGCAGGAGATCTACCCAAGGAGAATCCATATGAGGATGTGGACTTAAAGAGCCGAAGAGCAGGACGAAAACCCCAGCAGCTGTCTGAGAACTCCTTGGACTCTTTGCACAGGATGTGGAGTCCTCAGGACAGGAAGTACAACAACCCACCCACTCAGGTAACGGCAGCCCTGACGCGCGCCTGTAAGGTCAGCTCGAGGCCAGGGCCAGCTTCTGCTCAGGCTTTTTCCCTCACTAGTGCTTGGCAGAGGTGACATCAGGGAAGAGCTCTGTGTTCAGGGACCTCTGCCATGTCCACATCCTTGTGGAGAGTCAAGATGTGCTCTTAGGGGGCACCCAGTCCCCCCTTCTTCCCGTTACTAGAACTGTAAGCTGTGAAACCAAGGTAGGAGCCCCTGTAGCCTCCTGTCTAATCTTGATTTCTCCTCCCCTTCCTGGAAGCAGGAAGACAAGGCCTGGGTTGGCATCTTAAGATTCTGCAGAACTGATCTTAACCCTGGCATTTAGGGGCCAGGGATAGGCCCAGGAACCAGATTTGGAGAGCCACATAGGTATCTGTAGGACCTGGAAGCACTCCCATTGGATAAATGGCTGAATGGATGCATCTCTGAGGAATGGACTGATGGAGGCAGAATGGGGAGAAAGGTGAAGAGGCAAAGGAGCTCTGAGGCTGTAGCTTGTTCTGGCTTTGTCCGTGATGGACAGGAGGCTGGAGGATGGAGATCCTATCTTGGACCTACCAAAGCAATGCTGATTCTCCTAGAGATTTTAGAACACTGGCCAGAGAATATAAAAACTACTTCTTCTGGCATTGGAGTGACATGATTGTTTGTATAAAAGGTTTACCTTTCTAATGTGCTCTGTTCAAACAAACGTCCACTGAATGTGTGTTTCCCGACTGATTGGGTAGGAAGAGGAAATTGGGGGAGGGGGAGGAAGGAGGACTTGCTGAAGAGCGATGAGCAGCAATGCCAGATGCAGGTGGCAGGTGGAAGGCATGCCAGGTGTGCAGAGCTCCTCCCTTTTTAGCAGGCAGTGATTCCACTCAGAGTAAGGTGCCCTGTGGCGAAGGGTGTCAGTCTAGATGGAGTGAGGCAGAACACAGATCTGAGCCACACCCAGTAATGAGCAGAGTCAGCCTTGTCCCAGAGCTCAGACAGCGCCCACAGCATTCTCACTTGGCCTTGTTTTCCCACTCAGATGACAGCCCAGTTTTCTTTGTCTCTGCTTTCTTTTTTTCTGGCAGAAGTCAAGCTTCCTTTGTGGAAGCAAGTATCTAATCTTGCCCTGACCTGCTGATTAGCAGCTGAGGTCTTAGAAAAGGAAACCCTGGTCAATGGAAATTCCAGGTGGGGTTTGGGGAAAGTCAGGGAGGCCAGCCTGTGGCTCCTGTGTCCAGCTCCCAGCAGACAGGTGCCGGCCACGGCATCCATGCTGAGGCCCTCTCCCCTGTCCCCTGCCCTGCGCCAGCTCTCCCTGAAACCCGGCAGCCAGTCCCTGCGCAGCGGGAACTGGTCGGAAAGGAAGAGCCACCGGCTGCCACGGTTACCCAAGAGGCACAGCCATGACGACATGCTCCTGCTGGCTCAGCTGAGCCTGCCGTCTTCGCCTTCTAGCCTCAACGAGGACAGCCTCAGCACCACCAGTGAGCTGCTGTCCAGCCGCCGGGCCCGTCGCGTTCCCAAGGTAGCCTCCGCAGGTGGAGCCGGCCAGGACTGGGTGGGTGGGCGGGCAGGCTGGCCGTGGCTCTTTTCTCCTTTCCCTCCCTCCCTTTCCTAATCTGCGCCTGCCTCCTTAATTCTCCTTAAATCAATTTTAGGTCCAGGCACTGGCCTTTTCTTTTTTCATCTGGCTAATTCTCTTTTCTTATCGATAAAGATGCACCGAGTGATTAATGCTGCACAGATGTTAGGGGAAAACAGGCTCGCTGGCCCCCAGGGAGTGCTCCATGCCATGGATTGGATGGAGGCAGTCCTTAGGAGGCTCCCCATTAGTGTGAGCATGGGGTATGCAAAGGCTCTATGTACATTGAAACATCTCCAGGCTGTGAGGGACCTAGGACTCAAAGGCGGGTCTTCCTTTCTGTACCTCTCTGAGTTGAGGGTTTTCAGGAGCGATTTGCACACACGCAGCCAGCCAGGCCCAGATCCCCAGCCCAGAGCAGCAGGATTTAGCCAAGTGGTATTTTTAGCCTGCAAACAATGCTCGGGTATATTGGGAATTTAGCTCCTTCCTGCCGGGGCCCCAGGTGGTAGCCTGGAGGGGAAAGGTTCAGTCCTTGTTCCTGTTATTGCCTCTGAGCAGCTCTTTGTCTCAGATGGTTCAGTGACTCCTGAGACCCAGGAGCTCCCATCCTGTCTGGTTGGATCACAGTTCCTTCCTCTGGGGAGCTAAGTGAGGAGCCTTGTCTTGGGGGCAGGAGACCACCAAGTGGACAAATAGGTAGAGATATACCAGCTTGCCCTTGGGGTCAGTGCAGCAGAGAGATAAGTACTGGGCCTCCTTGGAGGGAGGGCAGAAGGCTTCTACCAGCAGGGGCACAGATGGCCTCTGTAAATCAGCAGCCTTCTTAGGAGCAGGGGCAGATGGCTTTAGGGTTACCTCACCCTCCCTGCTTTTCTCACCCAGCTTGTCCAAAGAATTAACTCCATCTACAATGCCAAGAGGGGAAAGAAGAGGTTAAAAAAGCTGTCTATGTCCAGCATTGAGACATCATCACTGAGAGGTAGGCCTGGACACCCGAGCTGGCTCAGGTTCCTGGGGCCCTTGGGCATTAGAAGTGGGAAGATGCAAGGATTAGCCTCAGTTTACCCTTCCATGGGCCAACCTGCTTTCTAGGAGGGTAGAGCCCTGCCAAAAAGTGGCCACACAGGAGGGGAGGGCCAAAGAGAGAAGAAAGTCCTGGGAATGGCTAGTTGAGACTCTGGGCTGTGAGGCCTGAGTAGGGGGGAGGTGGGTGTGGGATCTGTGTCCAGCCAAAGGAAAGGCCAGACTTACTGAGCACTGTGGTCTGTTTCCCATCTCCAGTCTTGGCCTCCTGGAGGCAGGACCCTTGTGTTCCAGGCCCACAGGCCTCTTCTGGCTCAGCCTCCAGCTTCGGCCCTCAGCTTCCCCCAGATCAGGACTGGATGGATAGGAGTTTGTGTATAGATTAACACCTGCAGGTTGAGCTCTGAGGGACACTGGCCCTGGGCCACGCAGTGCCTGGCCAGGGGCCCATTGGAGCCCAGATGAAGTCCATCCCTCATGAGCCAGGCCCGGGGTGAGGAGGGGAGCAGGGAGGGGCTCGGGGGGGCGGGCACAGAAGATGTTTACTATGGGGCAGCGGCTCAGCCAGCCTGCACTCTGCTCTGACTTTTCCAGATGAGAATAGTGAGAGCGAGAGCGACTCTGACGACAGGTTCAAAGGTGAGACGTGGCTCCTAGAGAGCAGGGACCCCTTCCCAGCCCTGGTGGAATGGTATCTATTAGCCTTTGCTGTCTCAGTGTCCCAAAGTGGCCCAGTTGGGAGGGGCATTGGCAGGCAGGATACGAGGCCTAGAGCAAGGAGCTCTAGGGAAGTCCACTCCTTCTATCACGGAGCTCGGCCCTGCGAGCTTAAATTCAGACATCTCCCCTTTTCCAGATTTAAGGCTGGTGACCCTGCCCCTACTTTTGTAAGCCATTCATGGTCTATCTAGGTTTGCCTGGTAAGTGTCGTGAGTCTGCAGGGTCAGAGGTGGGTTCCAGGTTCCTCTTCTAGTTGTGAGAAATGTACTGAAGTCTGAGGAACCTGGTGCCTGGGAGGTGCTGAGGCCACTCATCTTCCCTCTCCCTAAAGAGGAGAGCTGCCACCCCCCTGGAAAGTTTCTGGGACATTCACATTCCAGGGGCCTTGGACAAATCTCTCTTCTTTCTCTCCCGAGAAAGCCTGCTTAGACCTTCCTGGATGATTAAAGTATCAATATTGGGAGCTCCCTCCTTCTGTCGTCCCCAGGCATGTGGGCAGGTGGACTTTGGGCCTGGGGACAGGGGGAGGGGTCCAAGTCCAAGGTTGCTAGGGGCCCTAGGATGAAGGCTTCGTGGATGTTCAGGGATGTGTGGGTACCTTGATGCCTCCCTGGGTTTGCCTGGCTCAGGCAGTCTTACTGGTCCCACCTCAGCCTCCAGAGGCTCTGGGAGGCACAGACCAGTAGCTGCCTGTGTCAGGGCAGACAGACAGACAAGTCTCGCCCAAAACTCGGGGGGTCAGGCTGTCAGGCTAGGCTCCTACACTTAGAGGTGACCCCCTGGCATGCAGCCCTGAGTGTGAGGTGGGGCGGGGGCTGACGCGGGGTCTCGTCCTGATGTGTGGCCCGCCCCCAGCCCACACACAGCGCCTGGTCCACATCCAGTCCATGCTGAAGCGCGCGCCCAGCTACCGGACCCTGGAGCTGGAGCTGCTCGAGTGGCAGGAGCGGGAGCTGTTCGAGTACTTCGTGGTGGTGTCCCTCAAGAAGAAGCCCTCCCGGAGCACCTACCTCCCCGAAGTCTCCTACCAGTTCCCCAAGGTGCGGCCCCTCCCTCCTTTCCGCCTGGCCCATCTTGTCCCTGCCATAGCGACCGCCTCACTGCCCCGGCCCTGGGTGTGGCTCCCTGGAGCCAGGAGGGAGGAGAGGGTGGGTTTGGGCCAGCGAGTATTCGGAGCATGAGGGCAGAGAGAACACCCCCCAGTGTGGCTAGAATCAGATCCACGTTGCATACAGCACTTTGAGGGTCCTGAGGAAGGGCCCCCTGCCATTACTTCTGTCTTCCTTCTCTATTTCAACCACTTTATTGAGATACAATTTAATCTGTTAAATAAGAGATGCTATTTAATCTACCTGTTTAAAGCATACCATTCAATAACTTTTAGTATATTCACAGGTATCTGACCAATTTTAGACCATTTTCATCGCTCCCCAAAGAAACCTTCTACCCATCAGCATTCTCTCCCCATTTCCCCACCTCCCTGAGCTCTTACTGCTCCTTCCCTGCTTATCCCCAGCCAGCCCAGCCGCAGGGCCTCCTTTCACTTCCTGTAACACTCAAGCCCTTTGTCTCTGTCATTGCCAGGAATCTTCTTTTTTCCAGCTCTTCATTTGGCTGCTGGCTCTTTCTCATTCTCTGCTCAAACGGAACCTCCTCCAGGAGATCTTTCTAGACGCTTTAAAGCAGCCCCCCCGCACCCAGTTATCTCTGTCGCATCGCCCTGTTTATTTCCTCTGTGGCCCCTCTGAGACTGTGTTGTTGACCACCTCAGTCTGCTGGCCAGAACGCACAGGGACAGGGATGCCATCCACTTTGTGGTCTCTTGGTACCCCAGCACGTGGCACAGTGCCGGGTGCCACATAGAAAGTGCTGTTTGGCATATATTGAATGAATGAATGAATGATGACTCATCCCACACCCAGACCTCTCTGTAAGAATTGTGAGTGGGGTCAAGGCTGCTGAGAAGCACGCCATTTGGTAGAACACCACCTAGGACTCTCCAGGCTGGGGATGGGGGGTATATTTCTCATCTACCCCCACCACCCCCAGCTTCCATGTCTTTTCTGATCTGTTTCTCCCCATATCCCTCTTCCTTGCAGCTGGACCGACCCACCAAGCAGATGCGGGAGGCAGAGGAGAGGCTCAAGGCCATTCCCCAGTTTTGCTTCCCTGATGCCAAGGACTGGCTCCCTGTGTCAGAGTACAGCAGGTGAGGCCCGACCTGGCAGAATCTCCTCCACCCCTGTCATAGCGGGCGACTGGCTGGGGCCCACTCTAGTCCCAGTGTCTTCTCCTGCAGCAGCCTGGTCCTTCACCCCCTCCCTGGGATGGCAGCCCCTCTTCTTAGGGGCTGTTTCCTGGGCCCTGTGTACTTCCCTGATGTCAGACTTCTCCCTGTTCCAGCGAGACATTCTCTTTCATGTTGACTGGGGAAGATGGCAGCAGACGCTTTGGCTACTGCAGGCGCTTACTGGTAAGTAGGGCCATTCGGTCCTCAGGGCCTGGGCCACAGAGTTTGTATGTGTATGTGCTCTTCTTTAACTTGAGCTTGTAGAAACTCTTGTGTTCTGCTGCCTTGTATGTTCCCTGAGGCCACTGCCACACACACACACACACATATACAGCACTCCTGGGATGGCAGGACTTAAAGTGGTCACTTTGATTGGGCCCCAGGATCTGAGATAATCCATAATAAGGGAAGAGGTTAGATCACTTTCTACTGGGATATCATATGTTTAGCTCTTCTATACTTTTGTTTTCATTCATTTTCTTTGGGCTTTTGAGCTCAGACTGTTGATCCTGGGTTGCAGGATCACATCACCCCAGCAGTATGTGTGTATGCATCAGACTGGGGTGGAGGACAACATTCCTCACCCTGACCCCTGGCCAACCTGATGTGTGTCCTGCACTTGATCTGGTGGTAGGACTGGAGGCTGAGCAGGGACAGAGTGGTAACTTTCTATGGGATTCTGGGAGAGATGCCTTGAGCTCAAGGGGAAAGGAAGGGTTTTAAAAACATAAGACATGTTGTAGAGAAGCACTACCCCATCCGTCTTCCCATTAGTCCTGGGAAATAGATTGGGGTAAAGAGAGTCCTGTCACATGCTCCCCTGGGGCTCACCAGGGATGTTGTTGGCTTGGGCTATTGACAGTGTTTCAAGGTTCCTGGGCCTTAGTGGGAGAAGGGGCAGCTGAGGGGGATCTTAGGCAAAGGTGGTGTATAGCAGGGACCCCAAATGAAGATTCGGGCTCATTCATTCAGAAACATGTACCACACACCTACTGAAGGTTAGGCAACATGTTGAAGGTGCATAAAAATGAGTTAGACCTGGATCCTATTTTCAAGGAACTTCAGGTGCTTTAGGGCTTTCCAGGTGGTCAGACAGTAAAGAATCTGCCTGAAATGCGGGAAGACCGGGTTCAATCCCTGGGTTGGGAAGATTCCGCTGGAGAAGGAAATGGCAACCCGCTCCAGTATTCTGACTGGAGAATTCCATGGACAGAGGGGCCTGGTGGGCTATAGTCCATGAGGCTGCAAATAGTTGGACATGACTAAGCAACTGAGAGTGCTAGAGTGGGTTAGGTGCTTTAGTAGAGGAGGTAGGACTTTCAATGTAGAAGGTTGGACAAGGGGAATGAACTCTTATTTGGGATTTGTTTTATGTTCCAGGCATGTCATTTTCTTTATTCCTCATAATAGTCCATGAGGCACTGTTGTATCTGTTCCGTAGATTAGGAAACTGAGACTCAGATGTGGAATGACTTGCCCAGGGTCATACAGCCAGTGAGAGCTAGAGCCAGGTTGACTCTAAGCTCTAAAACCCCAAGTCATCTGGAACTCCCAGATGACCCCATGGGGTAGTCCAGGGAAAGGAATACTTGGCTATAGAATGCCTATGAGTGGGGCCAAGGAAATGTGGAGCGGTACAGAGGCCAGGTGGGGAGCCAGGCGGGTTCATCTGGGCCTGGAGGGGCACGTTCCGAAGGCTGCTTTAGCAGGAGCAGAGATGGAGCAGAACTGCTCCTTTGCAGTGGGCCTACCGCCCCCAGGGAAGAGCGTGTTTGTCCTGGCGTGCTCAGAGAGGGCCTGGGCTGGGCCCCTGCCAAGGGGGCTGGCACTCGCTCGGCATTCCTACAGATTGGACACAATGATTCTAACCCAAATCCCACATACTTGATTTAATCACTTGGGGTTTTAGGGGAGGCGGGGGAGAGGGAAAAAGAGAGGAGTGAGTTTCAGGCCTAATATGGACAAAAACAGATTCTGCCTTCTCTTTAGATCTGTGACGTGTGGCCAGCAGGTTTGGAGACTGAAATAGCCCCATCTGCATTTGCTTAGCGGCCTGCATGAGGGGCCAGCACCTGCTGCTCTGCTCCCTCCCAACCCAGCCTGGCCAGGCCCTCCAGGCCTCCGAGCCAGAAACAGCCACAGAGCCCTGCCAGCCACTGGCTGGAGAAGTCGGCTCCTATGGACTCCCTCCAGCCTGCACTGGGGGCTCCAGGCCTGGGGAGCTCTTGGCCCACCTCTCCTCCAGCTACCTACCTTTCAGATCCCCCTACGACTCTGTTCTCCTCTACTCCGTATGTGCCTCTGTCCAGTATCTTTGTGTTTCTTTCCTTTCCTTTCTGTCAGAAGGCAGCTTACTTCAGAGGTAACACAACAAAGAAGTAACACACACAGAGGCAGAAACAGACTCCTGGTTCCGTGACTTCTAAATATCTGACCTTGGGTGACAGCTCACTAATTTTGAACCCAGTTTCTTCATCAACAAAATGGGAATAATAATGCCTAGCTAACAAGTTTTTGGAAAGTTCCAAGCCCAGGACTCAGATACGGTAAACATTCAATAAATAGTAGTTTGCTTCCCTTATCTAGTGTCAGTTTGCTTTTCTAGAATGGGGATGATCCAGAAAGGGACAGAAGTGCAACTGAGAAAAGGAATGTGTTGCAGAATGTCCCCAGTGGGGGCAGAAGACCATCTGGCTCATCCCTAAGAATGTATACAAGCCCCCGTCCTTCCCACCAGGCTCCTGGGGACTTGGGGATGTAAATCCACAGATCACCCTATAGCCTCTGCCACACCGCTTCATCTTTGCCAGCTCCCACCAGTCCTCTGGGAGGAAGGGCAGAGCCTGTGTAGCACTTGGCAGGAGCCTGGCACCTTGGGCTGGAAGGCTCAGAAGAGGCTGAAGCTGACCCCCAAAGAGTGGCCGCCTTTCCTTTGAGGGCCTGGATGAGTAGGTGTTCAGAAGAGGCCTGGGGTTCTCTCCGTACAGAAGAGAGATTTTCACTAGAAGAGAGGTGCTTGGTCCTCAGATCCTAAGGAAAAGGAGCCAGGAGTAGTAACCACGCGTTCTCTGTGTCTATGTCTGTCTCCTTGTCCCGGCCCAGCCGAGCGGGAAAGGGCCTCGGTTGCCAGAGGTGTACTGTGTCATCAGCCGCCTTGGCTGCTTCGGCTTGTTTTCCAAGGTAAGAGGGCTCTGGCTGACTTCCTGCCCCCTTCCCCCATCTGACGGCTCCCACAGGAGTATCTACAGGCGGTTTAGATGAGAAAACCACCTGTGTGTGTGTGAGAGAGGGTGAGACAAGGCGAGAAATCAAGGGCAAGTGCAGGCGGGCTGTCTGACTCCCTCCCTGTCCACCAGCTTCTGCACGGCAGCATCTGCTCATGACACATCCCACTCAGGGCTGTGGGCGAGCCGGGTCCTCGGGGACAGAGACCCTGGGGGAAGCCAAGCGCCCAGCAACTCCACTCTCAAGAGGTGTTTCCTTTGCCCAGCTACTCACTCTTAGGGTCTGAAGCAAGGAATAGTTAGGGAGCACAGCCCTCACAATGGCCAGGGACACGGAAAGGGTGGGGTGTGAAGCTCCCGGCTCCTGGCTTTTGGTCCAGACCAGTCAGATGCCAAAGTGCCCTCTTCTCTGCCCAGGAGGTAGGGAAGGGCAGTGCCCTGACCTCCTTCCTCTTTGGGCTGCTGGTGGTGGGCACAGGTGCTCGATGAGGTGGAGCGCCGGCGTGGGATCTCCGCTGCGCTGGTCTATCCCTTCATGAGAAGTCTCATGGAATCACCCTTCCCCGCCCCAGGGAAGACCATCAAAGTGAAGACCTTCCTGCCAGGGGCTGGCAATGAGGTAGGGATTTCTGCTGCCTCCTCTCTCAGGTCGTGGACTGAGGCTGGGGTGGCGGCTATCTCCAGGGTGTGGAACACGGCCCCTTCCTTGCTCAGCACGTTTGTACACCTAATCAACAGGGATTTCCCTGGTGGCTCAGACAGTAAAGCATCTGCCTACGATGCGGGAGACCCAGGTTCAATCCCTGGGTGGGGAAGATCTCCTGGAGAAGGAAATGGCAACCCACTCCAGTATTCTTGCCTGGAAAATCACATAGAAGGAGCCTGGTAGGCTACAGTCCATGGGGGTCGCAAAGAGTCAGACGCGACTGAGCAACTTCACTTTCACTTTTTCAACGGACAGGGACTGAGAAAGTGAGTGACAGAACTGTGATTGGCGCTCACCTCTCTGCAACTCTCAGGGCCTTCCCTGACCTGTTTGGACTAAACTGCAGGCCGCCTCTTCTTCACTCATCAGATGTTTGTGGAATATGTGCTGTCTCACAGTCAGGGTTCCTGTGGAACTCGGGGCAGAGTCATACAGTTAAAGAGGGGCACAGCTGAGTGCTTCTGGAGTTCATGGACAAGTGGAAGAGACCAGTGTTAAATAAATACTTGCCCGTAGAAGCAGATAACTCCCCAGAGTGTCAGGTGCCAGGTGACAGGGCAGGAGGGAGAGTGTGTGACAGGGCATCTCCTTCAGACTAAGGGCCAGGGGAGGCCTCCTCTGAGGAAGTCACCTTTTCTTAGGGACCCAGGGTGAGTGGGGTCAAGCGGATGAAGTGAGGACAGGGGGACTGAAAGAGAAGGATGTGGGTGGGAAAGGACTATGCCAGGAAGAGGGACAGCACCCAAAGGCAAAAGGTGGGAACGTGTGTATGCTTGTCGAGGAACTGGAGAAGCCCAAGATGGTTGAGAAAGGGAGTGAGCAGCGTGGAGAGACTGCAGGGCCCAGTCACAGCAGGCCAAATTCAGCGTTTTGGAATGTATCTCAAGCTGGGTTCTAGGATCTGCGATACGATTTTAAAAGCCCAGTCTGGCTGCTATGTCAATAGTGGACTGGGGTGAAAACAGGGAGACCAATTTGGGTATTGTTGCAGTTGTATAGGCAAGAGATGAATGGAGCTTGGATGAAGGTGTGTACGGAAAGATGGAGGAGGAAGATGGATTTGAGATGTACTTTAGAACCAGGATCAATAGCACTTTGCAGTGGCTGGAAATGGGGAATAGCGTTAGGGAGACTTTAAGGCTGATTCCCAGCTTTCTGGCTTGAGCAGTGGAATAGTCAGTGGAGCGCCTGGGGGAGGAGCAGGTTTGTGAGGAGGAAGAGTTGATTTTGTGCACGTTACCCTTAAGATGCCTGTGAGACCCCCACGAGGAGATGTTTAGCACCAGAGTGTAGACAGGGAGGAGGAGGAAGTCCAGAGGGCCTCCGGCACTTAGAGGTCCTGCAGTGGAGGGGCAGCCGCAGGAGCCAGGGAAGGAAGGAAGGAGTGATGAGGTGAGCTCAGGACCAGGCGTGGTGGGCCGCCTTGACAAGACAGAATTCCAGAACCTCAGGTGGTCAGGGGGTCGAGAAGCCCGAGTGGAGAGAGTTGAAAAGTGGATGGAGCTGACAAGGGGACATGGCCTGCAGAGATAGCTTTCCAGAGGCTTGGCTGTGTGGAGGAATGGGCAGTGGTGGAACGGTAATGTGGAGCCAGTTTGTTGAAGGTGGTCGTCTGGGTGCTGGTGGGAATGGCCCAGAGAGGGAGTGAGAGATTAAAACAGCCGCAGAGGGAGGGGGACAGTGAGACTGGGGGTGGGCAGTGAACTCCGTGGGGAGACAGGAGAGAGGGGGTTCTCTCTGGTGTGATGGCAGGGAAGGACCACGGCTTGTAGATCCTGGATTCTCATCTGACGGCTTCAGTTTTCTCCAAATGGGAAAGAAGGTCGTCCTCTGAGAGTGAGCGGTAGGTGCTGGGTTTGAGGAGAGGGAGAAATAAATATATTCGTTGTCGCAGGCAGTGGAGAGGGTCTGACTAGAGAAGCACTGGGTTCGCTGGGTGTGGCAAGTGCTGTTCAAGGCCTGCCTTCTGGCATCTGTTCTCCCTCTCTTGGATGGACTTTCTGCTTCATGCAAGTAGCCTAGGGGGCAGGACCTCTGACCCTGCCCCGAGGGTCCCACAGCAGCACCTGGGAGTCAGTCTTTCAGGACAGGGCCCTGGCCCACTCAACAGCCTCCTCTCACATCTGTGAACTCTGCTTCCTTTTGCCTTCTTATCTCCTTGGGCAACCAAGTTAAGCATCCTGTGCTCTGAGCCACTGCCCCTGCCCTGCCCCTGCCCCACCCTAGACAGGATGGCTACCCTTCTTCCCAGCCCTCTCAGCTCCCTGTGTAGATGTAAGTTACACCTTTCCCCTGGCCTGACACCAAGCTCCTGGGCTGATCGTTCAGGCTCCTTTAGCCCCACCAGACTATGATCTCCTTGAGGGGCAGGGGAGTGAAAGGAAGCCCAGGTCCTCCAAGCTGCCTGTGTGAATGCTCACTCCCTGGAGAGTCCAGATTCTCGGGTACCAGGCATGGGGTGCCAACTTCATGCAGGCTCTCAGGAGGGAGGCTTAGGGGAGCCTCACTGTGACTTCCTCTGGGGCAGGGCTAGGAGTAGGAGGTGCGCCAAGGCCTCTGGGGTGATGGTGGTGTGGGATTCCTTCAGCCTGCATCACTGACGTTTCCAGTGTCCCGTGCATCCTGCTAATGCCGAAACTCTGGGACGTCACCATCCGGTGGGAGAGACAGCGTGGAAACAGACCTCTGAAAAGAGACACATCCTCGGGGGAACCTGTGCCCCTTGTGCTGCTTCCCTGGGGCCAGAGGGATGACCACTGAGCTCGGAGTTAGGAGGAGCAAATGGGATGAGGCGGCTAAAGCCCTTTGGGGAGAGCTCTGACTCCACAGGGCTGAGAGAGGGAATTCGTTTTCCCCCCTGGTTCTCTGGAGGCCTATGTGTCCATGCCGCCCACCTCGCTGAGGAACCAGGGAGGACCAGGCAGGCCCGGGTGAGAGCTGCTTTGGCCTGGCCCGAGCGCCATCAGCTCCCCCTGCTCTCATTGCCAGGGTCATCGCCACCCTCCACCCTCATGCCTGCCCCCAGGGAAGTGCTGTCTGTGCCATATCGCCGACCTTGGGAGTGGTCTTACCGCCCCACTGGAGGGAAGATGGCTAGGTCTGGCCCTGATCAAGAAAGGCCTCTTCCTGGCCAGACTGTGGAATAGCCAGCCATTTCCCAGTGTTTTCCTTGTCCCTGGCACGGGGATGAGACGCACTAAAAGAGGCCAGGGCAGAGCCTCTGGAAGGAAACAGTTCCTTGTGGGAAAGGGAGGGGGGTGCAGCAACAGGGACACTAGCATTGTCCTTCCAGAGACTGGTGAGGGGTGAGCGGAACCGCATGGGGGAGCCGTGATCCATCGTGGGGGTCCGTCCACATGGGGCTGAGACAAGCAAAAGGTCAGGGAGGACCGTGCGGGGAGCCTCCCTCCCTCTGCTGGTTTGTAGGAGTGGTCAGCTGTCCTCCTCCCTCCTGCAGAGCCTGGCCACCCCCTTCTCCTGGAGCCTCCGCCTCGTTTGCAGTGAGCCCTCCTGCCCGCAGGCTGAGGACTGTGGAAGCAGAGCTGCAGTCTGAATGGAGGAGGAGACTGGGTCTTATTGCATAGCGGGCAGTAGAGTGGAGGCTTCGGGAGAGAGACTGGGGAGGGAAGCGAGCTTCAGGTTGCTTTGTGCGGGACCTGGACCCCCTTCCCCCACCGCTCTCCTGCAGGTGTTGGAGCTGCGGCGGCCCACGGACTCCCGGCTGGAGCACGTGGACTTCGAGTGCCTCTTTACCTGCCTCAGCGTGCGTCAGCTCATCCGCATCTTCGCCTCGCTGCTGTTGGAGCGTCGGGTCATTTTTGTGGCAGATAAGCTCAGGTAAGGCCCAGCAGGGGAGGTGAGGAAGTGGGGAGGACACGCCTGCTGATTAGTACAATGCGTACATGAGCCCTAGGGTATGCCAGTCACTGTGTTAGTATGTGGAGAGTGTGTGTGGGTGTGACTGCGTGTGTGATGAGAGAAGGATCAAATGGAGAGCATAGGTTAGCACACCTGGAGAGAGGATGACTGCGCGAGCACACGAGGGGGCAGAGTTGAGGGCCTGTTGGAGGACTTGGCTGGAGGGAGAAGGACAGACGCTGCTTCTTTTGCAGCAGCCAAGATTGTATAGGTACAAACCTATTTATATAGAGAGAGGTAAGAAAGGCAGGAGACTTCTGGCAGACAGCCACGTTTCCCCTGGAGGGGGACGCAAGGCTGTCTCTGTAGGATTCTGCGTTTCAAGAGAGTGATGAACTCTGGGGAGAGTCCCCATGAGAAAGGGAGGAGGGCATTGACTAGGGTTAGTATGAGGAGTGCTGAGCCATCCAGCAAGGGTGTCACCTGGAGAAGGCAGTTGAATGGAGTGACCCAGGGCGGGCACGTGGCGATTTGCTGAGAAGGACGAGGTGAGGGCCTTGAGAGTGCTGGGGAGGAGAGTGCTTGTAGGGAGGCTGGCCAGCCTAGGAAAGGGCAAGAGAAGTCCAGGGGACCGGAGCTGCCACTGAGGCAGGGGAGCTGGTTGAAGAAGAAGAAGAAAAGAGCTGAATAAATCACACGTCTTGGTCTGACGTGTTGGCATTTATGGTTTTGGAGGCAGAGGAATTCCAGATGCCAAGATCTGGTTGTGGTCAGGGAGGGGATGGAGGAAATGTCACTGGACGTGAGGTGTTCTGGTAGAAGCTGAGTCCTTCTAGGCAGCCAAGGTGGGTTTTGTTTTGTTTTTCTTTAAAGATCATTTCAGTCCATTTGGGCTGCTATAAACAGAATACCACAGGCTAGGTAGCTTATAAACAACAGAAATTTATTTCTCGCGGTTCTGGAGGCTGAAAGTCCAAGATCCAGGCGCCGGCATGGTCACATTGTGGTCAGGGCCCCCTCCCTAGTTCATAGCTGCTGGCTTCGCATTGTGTCCTCACATGGCAGAAAGTAGGGGGTGAGGGATCTCTGAGGGGTCTTTTTTGTAAGAGCACTGATCCCATTCATGAGGGCTACACTCTCATGACCTAAGAACCTCAGATATCACTGAGTGTTTCAGGGAACACAGACATTCAGACCACAGCAAAGAGTGTATATATAGTGGGTGGGACAGGCAGGGAGAGGAGGAGATCTCAGCAACGTATTGTGTATTTTTTTTGTCATCACAGGGGGGCAGTAGTTTCTTTAGAGTGGTGGATTAATTTAGTCTTTTAGAGTATTTATTAAGCTATCTGCTATGTGCCAGAACATACGCTAGGTGCTGATATGTGGGGCAGAAAACTCTTCCTCCTGGTTTTCCCCCCAATAAGCCCAGGATCCCTGGGCACTTTCTTTTGTGTGTGTGAGGAGGTCATGAAGGAAGCAGGAGAAATGGACTCCCAAATGCTTTCATAGGGTGTTGGGGCAGGAACTTGGGCCCACCCTCAGCCCAGGAGAAGTGAGGAAGAAGAAAAACCAGAGCTTCTGGCTTTTCCAGAGACCGTCAGGTTTAGAAATGAAGACTGCCTCCCCCGACCCCGAACCCCGCTTCCCATCACAACTCTTTCAGTACAGCACAGTGCATGTCGCGGGTCCGTTAGGCCTTGTGAGGGGATCGAGCTGGCTGCTGGAGCTAGCCAGTTATGGCAGCTCCCTGGGGCCTCTCTGCCGTCCGTGTTCACTGTCTGCCAGCAAAGCCCTGGCTCCCCAGCTGTGAGGCTCTGGCGTGATCTGACCTTGATGCCCCTAGCAGAGCCTGGGCCCTGAGGCTTCTCTCCCTGAAGGTTTCACTCCTTCACCAAGGGCAGAGCCTCCTCTTTGCCACCGCCCCCCGCCCCCCCACGCCCAGCCTGTCTCCTGCAGGGCTGTGAATACAGCGATTGTTTCCTGTGGCTGCAGCTGCCTCTGGACACATTCCTGGACTGTTCCTGGAGGAAAATACCCCAGGGTCCTATTCTGGCCTGGCTTGGCGTTCAAGTCCTGCCAATCCTGGGTCTAGAAAAGATGCCCTCCCTGCTCGGGGTCTGCCTCTGACTGGAGAGGGCAGGGTAGGCAGCCCAGTGAGGGCACACACGGCTGGAGTCCAGCCAGTTCTCGTTCCGTTGCTCACAGCTTAGGTTGTCCACAAGTGCTTAGTCCCTCTGGCCTAGTTCTGATGTCTGTGTTACTGGGAGGGTGTGTGTGTGTGTGTGTGTGTGTGTGTGTGTGCATGCACACACACAAGCTCTGCAGTGATCAACCCTAAGGGTTGTACAAGCCTTCTGCCTCCCAAGTCCCAGGCCTGTTGGAAGGCATTGTGGAGGTCAGTGTTTCCTTTGACCCTGAGATGGCCATTTTCTAGATCTTTTTCAGGTGGCTCCCCTTGGCGTTTGGGGTGTGCTGTCCCCAGGCAAAGGGCTCTCAGGGCCAGGATACCTGTGTCTCTGCCTCAGGACCCAGCAGTATTTTAGTTGTCCCTGGGGTGGCAGGACAGCCAAGCAAGGCACCGGCTGCCAAAAAACTTGTGAACATCCAGAGGTCCTTCTAGAAAAGAGGGTTTGTTTCTGTCATGGATTGGAACCATGTTCTCTGACTGGTGGTCATTAGTCATGAAGGGATGATAATCCCTGTTGGGGCCTATCAGGTAGAGCCCAGGGCCTTCATAGTTGGTAGGTGGGACCAATAGATGCAGAGAGACAGGGTGGGAAAGGCAGGCTCAAGAGTGACTCTGGGCCACTGTCTCATTTGTGATATGGCCCGAGAGGCAGGTTCTTGACTCCTCTCCTGACAGGTAGATGGTTCAGGCCAGGTGTGTCTTCCGTGGTGACTGGTGACCCATACTAGCTAGCCCTCCGCACTCACTTCTGTGCCCTCTGGCTAGCCCTGGGGACATACTCCTTCTGGTCTTCCATTGGTTGTTCTGCTGGGACAGCCAGCCCTGTGATATGGTGCTGGAGGCCTGGAGTCCCCTCTAGGCCAAGAGAGGGCTGACCCACTGAGAAGTCTGGCATTTTTTTGGAGCCTGAGAGGAAAGACGGAAGTGGGTGAGAATGGTGCCAGCCTCACTCGATCAGCCCGCTTTCTCCAGTTAGAGGAGTAGGGAACGGTAGACGTAACACTGGGCTGGGAGGCAGGAAAACTGGCCGTGTCCCACATCTGCCACTTCTGACCAGACTGACCCTGGGTTATCAGTGAGTCCAGCTGTAAAATGTGGACTTGATAAGATGACCTCTGTAGGACCCTCCAGCTCTCACACACTATGAATTTGTGATCACTCTTGCTCAGCTTGCCTTTGCATTCCCTGGCCTGAGCTGATCCTCCCAAGCTAGGTCAGGCCCACCTGTGCATTTGGGAGGCCCTTGGGGGTGTGTGTGTGTGTTCAGGTGTAGCTATGTACCTTCACGGCTGTTCTAGGTATAGCCACCAAGGAGGGCCCCACCGCCGGCCCTGTGGCCCTGAGCAGGGGGGATGCGGGGGCTTCACCAGTCTGCAAGGTCAGACCCAGGCTAAACCTCCTTAGCGTCTTTGTTGCCCTGGGAGGTTTAACATGAAAGGAGGTCATGAGCCTCGCCCAGCAGGCACTGACTCCCCTTCCCTGAAGGTGCTGGGCCTGGGCTCAGTGTCTGTCTGTCTGTCTGTCTACCAGTACCCTGTCCAGCTGCTCCCATGCGGTGGTGGCCTTGCTCTACCCCTTCTCCTGGCAGCACACCTTCATTCCTGTCCTCCCGGCCTCCATGATCGACATCGTCTGCTGTCCCACCCCTTTCCTGGTTGGCCTGCTCTCCAGCTCCCTCCCCAAACTGAAGGAGCTGCCTGTGGAAGAGGTGGGCCACCTGGGGAACCAGCTGTGGGGAGGATGGGCCAGAAGGAACGGAATCCCCCAGGAGGGAAGGGCAGAAGGGGAAGGGGTTGGGGGAGGCTGCTGGGATCTTCTTGTTTGTGTCTCCAGCTCTTCTCCTTGCTCCCTGGGAGGCCTCTCTCTGGCTGGAGTTCTTCCTGTTATCTGACCCTGGGAATCCAGGAGGTCTGCGCAGGGCATTGCAGGGATTCATATCCTAAATCACTGCCCTTCATGACTCTCTTTCTCAGGCACTGATGGTGAATCTGGGGTCTGACCGATTCATCCGACAGGTAAGAGCGGGACGTTGCATGGCCTGCCCCAGGGTGATGCTTGTTTGATACTGAGTACCTAGCACTGTCACACACATACTCCACCCTCACAGCTGATTGCTGAGCTCTGGGTTCCACGTTCACAGAGCAGACAGTTGAAAAGTTGCTGGAGGATTATCCATGGTGCACAAAATGTGGTGGAATGTAAAAGTTTGTGATTGCTGTCAACTTCAAAAAGTCTCTGTGAGTGGTAGAAATTCTCCTGGACCTGTATAAAGGAACATAATCTAATGCTGTAGACTTTGGGAATGTAGTCTGTTACACACACCACTGGCAGAGCTCTATCTCTTGGATACCAAGTGTCAAGATATGGGCACTCAATCAGAATATAGAGACAGGCATGGCAGCCTAACCTTGTGCCTGAGACATGTGATTTCCCTGCCCCCCAGTCAACCCTGCTTCCCAACTGATGCCAAAGATGGAGGAATTGGGAAGACTTCATTGTGGTGCTGGCGTGGGAACCCCTATTGGTCCTGGGCAGTGAATGCCACCTGCTCCACACTTCTTATTTTTGTGACCCTGGGCAAGTTTCTTAACCTCTCTCTATGCCTTAGTTTCTCTTCTTAAAATGAAGTTGGTAGGGACTTTTCCTGGTGCTCCAGTGTTAAGACCTCACCTTCCAAGGCAGGAGGTGTGGGTTTGATCCCTGGTTGGGGAGCTAAGATCTCACATGCCTTGTGGCCAAAAAGCCAAACATAAAATAGAAGCAATATTGTAACACGGCTTTCCAGGTGGTGCTTGTGGTAAAGAACTCACTTGGCAATGCAGGAGATGTAAGAGACGCAGGTTTGGTCCCTGGGTCAGAAAGATCCCCTGGAGGAGGGCATGGCAATTCACTCCAGTATTCTTGCCTGGGGAATCCCATGGACAGAGTAGCCTGGTGGGCTATAGTCCATAAGGTCACATAGAGTCAGACAAGACTGAAGTGAGGGCTTCCCTCATGGTCCAGTGGCTAAAAATCTGCCTGCTAATGCAAGGGACACGGGTTTGATCTCTGGGTCGGGAAGATCCCACATGCTTGGAGGCAGCTATGCCTGTCTGCTACAACTGAACCCTTGCTCTGGTGCCTGAGGGATGCAACGATTGAGCCCACGTGCTACAACTACGGAAGCTCAAGTGCCCTAGAGCCTGTGCTCTGCAACAAGAGAAGCCACCACATGCGAAGCCCATGCACCACAACTGGAGAGTAGCCCCCACTCTCAGCGAGACAGAGCCCTGGTGCAGCCCCAAAGACCCAGCACAGCCAATGAATAAATAAATAAAAATTTAAAAATAAAAGATGAAAGCAACTTAGCTTGCATGCAATATTGTAACAAATTCAATAAAGACTTTAAAAATGGTCCACATCAAAAAAAAA
This sequence comes from Odocoileus virginianus, assembly GCF_023699985.2. Classification (NCBI taxonomy): domain Eukaryota; kingdom Metazoa; phylum Chordata; class Mammalia; order Artiodactyla; family Cervidae; genus Odocoileus; species Odocoileus virginianus. The sequence continues at coordinate 32,761,953 of NC_069683.1, read as the reverse complement.
ATCTTTAAAAAAATGAGGTTGGTAAAATTATCAGGGTTATTGGGAAGATGAAATGAGATTATATAATCATGCTTATATATTCAAGCTCTTCAGACAGCACTGGCACAAAGTAAGTGCTCACTGTGTGGTTCCCTTCTCCTGCAGATGGACGATGAGGACACGTTGTTACCTAGGAAGTTACAGGCAGCTCTGGAGCAGGCTCTAGAGAGGAAGAATGAACTGATCTCCCAGGACTCAGACAGCGACTCTGATGATGGTGAGTGAGGCCTGCCCCATGCAGTGGTTGGGGGGAGTGGTGCTCTGGTCTTTGATTTCCATTTTCATTCATCCAGCAAGTATCTGCTAGCTTCCATGTTGAGAGCACAATTTCCAACCTCCTGGTTCATGAGCTAGTCCTAGACTCGCTCCACTCTGGGCCTGGGCCTCATGGGGCCTGGACCCTGCTTCTGTGTACCAGACCCACCTGGCTGATGAAACTCAGATATAGGACCTTGGTCTCACTTTAGCCTGGAATTCTCTAGCCCTACTCCTTTGCCAACAAAAGTCCTTATTGTCCAAGCTATGGTTCTTCCAGTAGTCATGTGTGGATGTATGAGAGTTGGACCATGAAGAAGGCTGAGCACTGAACAATTGATGCTTTCAAACTGTTGTGTTGGAGAAGACTCTTGAGAGTCCCTTGGACAGCAAGGAGATCAAACCAGTCAATCCTAAGGGAAGTAAACCCTGAATACTCATTGGAAAGACTGATGCTGATGCTGAAGCTTTACTACTTTGGCCACCTGATGAGAAGAGCCGACTCATTGGAAAAGACCCCAATGCTGGGAAAGATTGAGGGCAGGAGGAGAAGGGGATGACAGAGAATGAGGTGGTTGGATGGTATCACCGAATTGATGGACATGAGTTTGAGCAAACTCTGGGAGATAGTGAAAGACAGGGAAGCCTGGTATGCTCAGTTCATGGGGTTGCAAAGAGTCAGACACGACTTTGCAACTGAACAACGACAACTCCCAGTGTGGTTCAGGGAGTTATGGCTTGGTTGGGTCTGAGGGGAGAGGAATAGTATAGTATTTTATCAGAAGGAGTTCAGAAACTTAGATAACATCAAGACTGCTTCTAGGGTGGCCCAGGCTACCAAACTCCCCTCTTGCCTTTAATTCTTCTTTTTCTCAGGAAGTTTGGGAAGAAAAACCCAAAGACAACTGGCAACCACAAAGACTCTTCTTGCTGATAGGATGCTAGTTATTCCTCTGTCTCAGGCCTTGCCTTGAGCCACTGTAGGAGGTGGAGGAACTTCCTCTTCCTGTGAAGCCAGGGAAACCACCAGAGGGCAAGAGGTGTAGGGGGGGAGTGGGGCTCTCTGGTCTCTGATTTCCATTCTCACTCATTCAGCAAGTATCTGCCAGCTTCCATGTTCAGAGCACAGTTTCCAACCTCGTGGCTCATGAGCTAGTTACAAGCCTGGGAGCACAAGAGCTAAAAGTTCCAAGAACAGATGAGTGGTTCTGGCTGCAGTTTAGTTGAGATGGAGACAAGATCCCCTGGAGGCTGCGGTTGCAGGCTCTGGACCTGAACCTCAAAAATTTTTTTTTCTTTTCCAGAATGTAATACCCTCAATGGGCTGGTGTCGGAGGTGTTTATCCGGTTCTTTGTGGAGACTGTTGGGCATTACTCCCTCTTCCTGACCCAGAGCGAGAAGGGGGAGAGGGCCTTTCAGCGGGAGGCTTTCCGCAAGTCTGTGGCCTCCAAAAGCATCCGCCGTTTTCTTGAAGTTTTTATGGAGTCTCAGATGTTTGCTGGCTTCATCCAAGACAGGGAGCTGAGAAAGTGTCGGGCAAAGGGTAAGGCCAGAAGAGCCTGGGTGGGGGGTTCTGAGGGGTATCAGGTCTCCTCCTCCAGCTTTTCTGCTATCAGCAGGCTGAGTAGCCAGGCACAGTGAGCCTCCATCAGTATCAGCCATGGCAGGCCTCCTAATATCCCTTTTCTTCTAAGAGGGACTGCCAAGGGTGCGTTCTCCTCTGCCCCAGAAAGTGCCTTTACTAGACTGGGCACAGGCTGGAGCCCTGTGGCAAAAGAGTGGGGCTTATCTCCACTTTGCCCCTCTTCACATGTCCTTATTTACAGAAAAAGGCCAGATTGTGCCATTTAGGGAGTCCTGAGAATCCAGGGTTGAAGAGAACTGAGCCAGCTCTCTGTCTTAAGTTGGTGGCAGTCTGCACTCAGAGCACAAAGGTTATCTCTGTTATTCCATCAGCTCTGCTCACTCTAGAGCTTTTTCTTCTCATCAAGACCTTTCTAACCTCAGGATTGTTGCGTCTTCTGTCCACCGGTACTGTCCCTTTAGTGTAACCTTTTGAAACAACATGATAAGAGTGTCTAAAAGGAGCTGGAGAAGATGCCCACTTGGGGGTGGCTCTGATACCACATTGCATCCTCACCATAATGCAGCTCAGGCCATCATCAGTGAACACCAGTGAGGTGTCATTAATAATAGTTTTGATGAGCCGGTCTGGATTCTGACAGGATACTCCTATAAGTTACAATCCCAGGTCTTTGGTTCCCCCCCTTTTTGGGATCTATTCCCTTTGGTCCACTCAACAGGGGCCTTCCCTTCCCTTCCTCCAAGGACTGTTCTCTTCCCTGTTCCTCCTCTTCCCCAGGCCTCTTTGAGCAGCGAGTGGAGCAGTATTTAGAGGAACTCCCAGACACCGAGCAGAGTGGAATGAACAAGTTTCTCCGTGGTTTGGGTAAGCAGCCTTGTCACTGATGAGACAGGTTCAGCAAGGAGAGGGTGGGGTGGCTGGGGGATCTGTACTCCAAACTACTCTAAATAAACCAGCGGCAATGGGAATTTATATTAGGGCTCTAGACAGAACAGGAAATCTGACAGATCTTCACCTCAATCGGGTCTTTGGGGTGCACTCCTTCCTGAGTGAACATGAGGGTCGTTAGAATCAGTGACTGTTCCTCATGACTATAAAGGGAGGGTCTACTAAGAAATAGCAGAGTGTCCTTCTCTGAAAAACCTCCCCTTCCTTCAAAGAGCTCAGCCAACTGAACCATAGACTCATAGCCTGTCTCACTTTAAAGGAAAATTGAGACCAAAGAAGTTAAATGGCTTGCCCAAGGCCGTTCATGATTAATACCAGAGCCTAATTAGAGCTCTAGAGTGTTTTCACTCTCCTGGTCTAGCTGCAATCCATCCTTTCTAATCCTTCTCTCTCACTCAGAGTTAGGACTATTGGAAGCCATGATACTGAAACATTCTCACTCTCACCCTCTCTGGCCCACAGGCAACAAAATGAAGTTCCTCCACAAGAAGAATTAAGCCCCTTCCCCAGACAGAGTCCAGTGCCTTGCAGAGCCTGGGGAGGGGGCCCAGCCTAGGACCCTTTGGGCTGCTGTGGCCACTCTGCCTCCACAGACCCCACCCTCCAAGCCAGCCCACCTCTGCCTTCACGACATCCCAGGATACTGTTTGTAAATAATCTGCTGTAAGCTTTCTTATGTTTTTGTAACAAGCAAAGAGAATCTGGTAAATATTTGTATATTCCCAAGGGGCCGGGTGCTTTCCTGCCCTGCCCGAGCATGGATGAAGTTTTGCTGGGTGCTGGTGACTGGCCAATTATGTGCAGCTGACTGTCTCAGCCGAACCACTGATCTTCCCCTGGGGGCTCCTGGCCTGCCTGCCTGCCTGCCTGCGGCCCCTGCTGCCAGTCTCGGGCCCTGGAGAGCACATGCTGTCTTGTCATGTATGAGACTTTTTTTTTTAAATCTTAAGAGTTTCTATTTTTTTCTAGTAGTCTCCCTCCCCTAACCGTCTGGTTTTGAAAGGCAAAGGCCAATCAACCCCCATTTGCAGCATGGTACCAGGCTCTCGGGCCTGGCCTTCTCTTCTTTCTCCCACCTTTGTGATGGTCAGTGAGTCATGGGAAGCCCACCCTCCAGCTCTGCTAGTGTCCTCCAGGCCCAGCTCCCAGTCAGCGGTGGCCGTGATGCGGTACAGGGCATCCCTCCTTCCCACCATCTACGGGTGTTCTCAATAAACAGTGTATAGTTGTTTGGGCTCAGAGCCCCATGTGTTTCTTGGCTTCATTATCTAGAGTTCTCTCTCCAGGGGAAAGGGTTGAGGCAGGATGAAACACCTTCATGCAGGGAACTGAGTACTTGATTAAGAGTTTAGCTTTCGTGTGGGTCACTGACCTCCCCTGAAATTGAGTTCTCTCGCCTGAGCTGTACAGCTGGTCTTGTGTGCGCACACTCACTCAGTTGTGTCTGACTCTTTGCGGCCTCACGGACTGTAGCCCTCCAGGCTCCTCTGTCCATGGAATTTTCCAGGTAAAAATACTAGAGCGGGTTGCCATTTCCTCCTCCAGGGGATCTTCCTGACCCAGGGATCAAACTCATCTCTTGCGTCTCCTGCACTGGGTAGACCACTAGTGACTTCACCACTAGCGCCACCTGGGAAGCCCCATATGACTGGTCTTCAGTTCAGTTCAGTCACTCAGTCGTGTTCGACTCTTTGCAACCCCATGGACTGCAGCACACCAGGCTTCCCTGTCCATCACCAACTCCTGGAGCTTTCTCAAACTTATGTCCATCGAGTTGGTGATGACTGGTCTTAGAAGATGCCTAATTATTGTTCTAGCTTAGCTTCCCTTTCCAATAGCCAAGTGTTCAGATTCCATGTGATTCCCACTGATGGAAAGAATGCTTATTGCCTCTTGGCTCCCCTGTTAGGTTAATCTTATCATTTTCCTATTCAGTATGAAGCCCTTATGACATCACTGGGTACCCTAACATTGGTAGAGTCAAGCCCAGCTAAAGATAACCCAGGGCTTGCTCATAGCTCAGGCCCATTGTTTATGGCTCTTCCATGTCACACTGTGAAGTTTTTTTCCATTGGAACTCTTAGAGGTGTACATGCAGAAAATTTTGCCATATTCTTTGGAAAAGCAAGGAGGGAAGTAAGGTGGGGAATATGGGTGGTTTAGGCTTTCTGTCCACCCAAGGGCTTCACAGAGACAAGACCTTAAAAATTTCCAGGATGGGGCAATAAGCTGGAACTCTCTTCATTGATATTGGCTTTGGGTCTGGCAGGATTTGAACCATAGTTTTCCTGTCCTTCCACTTCATTCTACTTGTTAAAACAGGAGACCATACCTTCTGGAGTCCCCTTTCCTCCTTTTCCCCATCTCCAGTGACACCTGCACAGGTCCCAGTCTGTGTGTGGTTCGGGGTTGCTGTCTGCCTTATAAAGCAGAGGTTTTGTCTTTTAGGAAGACAGATTGGTCTCCTCTGAAAAAGTGTCTTACATAGTTGGCTTTGGCATCTTCCAAGAATAGGAGGGCACACTCACTGAGGCCTCATGAAGCTGGCTTTACAGGTGAGGTAAAAAGAGGAGATAGCGGCTATAACCAGAAAGTCCAGAGTAGGGTGTTGTTACCTCTAGAACTTGTCACTTTTAACTCAGTTTCATGAATCACAGAAGTGGAGTCCTTAATAAAATAATAGTTTCCAAAGGTCCTATTTCTTCCCCCTTTCCTCTCCCTCTCTTTTTTATGTCTCCAAAGAATCCTCAGATATGTCATCAGATCACAAGATACATAGGTGTAAATTACTTTCTTAAAACCTGTACCTTTTATGTAGCTTTAAAATAGTGTTATTTTAACCTTAGGGGTCCCCCCTACCCCATGGCCACAGCTATCATCCCAATCTGGAGAACTGATACTGGCACACAATGGCTTGGAATGTACTGCAAGGGCCTAATACAGTGACTGCTATGGGCAAGGCACAGAGGTCTCATCTAGAAGGTAGAGGAGGGTGTGTCTGGGGGGGCCTGGTCTGGGGGTGACAGAAAGTGTTTTGGGTTTCTTTCCAGGTTCTGTTTTCACATGATCTCTGGACCTCTAAACTGATGGTTCTCAATCCTAGCAGATCAATACTCCTTTTCTATAGGAAATACTGTAACTCCCCCCATTACTATCCTGAAATGAAATCCATAGATAATATAACCTACCTAAACATCTTAACTGTAATATAGTCTTAACTGTAATATAAAAGGGGAGAAATAAAAGGAAAGTTATTTTGTCATAAAATAACATGTATTTACATATGTAAATGCTTGGGCACAACCATATTAGACGGTATAATGAAGTCAGATGCTTACACCTGTACATAGAATTGCTGTGAATGCAACAGCTACCCATGCAGAAAGTGCTGAATTAGCAGCTCAGATACTAGTAAGTATGTATTAACTACTGGTAAGAGTTTTCTGAAATGAACAGTTTGGGGCAATATTCTGAACCAAACATACTATGAGTTTCCCGGATTTAAATAATAGTCGGAATCCCAAAAAACTGCTAAGTGTGTGAAAACCACAAAAAACAAAAACAAACATCTTTTTGATTGTGTGAAATGAAATTAGGTGGGGGCTATGGTTTTTCCAGTGGTCATGTATGGATGTGAGAGTTGGACTATAAAGAAAGCTGAGCACAGAAGAATTGATACTTTTGAACTGTGGTGTTGAAGACTCTTGAGAGTCCCTTGGACTGCAAGGAGATCCAACCAGTCCATGTTAAAGGTGATCAGTCCTGGGTGTTCATTGGAAGGACTGATGCTGAAGCTGAAACTCCAATACTTCGGCCACCTCATGCAAAGTGTTGACTCACTGGAAAAGACCGTGATGCTGGGAGAGATTGGGGGCAGGAGGAGAAGGGGACGACAGAGGATGAGATGGCTGGTTGGCATCACTGACTCGATAGGCATGAGTCTGAGTGAACTCCAGGAGTTGGTGATGGACAGGGAGGTCTGGCGTGCTGTGATTCATGGGGTTGCAAAGAGTCAGACACGACTAAGTGACTGAACTGAAGCTAGATTTTCTTTGTGTTTTGAATCAACCTATACATCGCATGACATCAAGCATCTTTGATTGCTTCCTTTCCATGATTGTGACCACAAATGCTCCTATACATTTACAAAATGCCTCTGTAGAGGATGGTATCACCACTACTGAAAACAAGTGTCCTCAGTGCCTTTCTGAGAGATTGCTCAGGGGCAGGGCAATGCTGCCTCCTCTACCAGAAGTCGAACTGTCAGCCCACCTCCATTCTGGAGTTAAGAAAGGCCCCCGGGTTTTCTCCTGTAATCAGGTAACTTTGAGAGCAGGGCAGGTTGCACTATTACAATAATCTTTCTAAATGCTCTTTTCAGTAAGTTACCATACATGCTTTGGTGAACGGTGTTGAAATGAGAAGGCTGGGCTTCTTTTTAAAGACTTAATTCTAAAAAAAAAATCTGGAATTCTCATCTTGGAGGCGCACAGAAAGGCCACAGTTCTGTTTTGCATGGTCAAAGCGGGACCGGAGTGCAGCGAGGGAGGAGAACTCAGCTTTGACCCCACGCCGCACGTCGTGCTGTGTCGAATTAAACCTCCCGCCTAGCCCGAGCGCCACAGGCCGGCCCCACCCACTGCCGGAAATGGTGGAACAGACTATGGACGTACTTCCGGCCACGGTGGGGGAGGCCAAAGTGACGCCGGAACCAGAATCTCCCACCCCGCGCAAGCGGCTCGGATCTCCGCCGCTGGAGCGCCAAGCTCTGCCTGGCTCGTTGCCAGAACCGTGGTATGCCCCGCCCATGGTGCACGCCTTTGGTTGGTTTTCATCCCACGGGCTGGCTGCTACTGGGCTGGTAGCAATGTTTACTTGAATTGAGAATTTAAATCCTAAGGTTTTGATGAGGACTTTTACAAATTATGGTATATTTAGCTGTTAATGTAACATTTCCCACAATTATTTTAAAGGGCAAAAGGTAGAGGACCACCGAATTCAGGGGATATCTAATTAAAAAGCTCTGCTCCCCGAATATTAGAACTTCATCAGTGTGCACCTTGTGGCCACTGGAGGTAGTGGCAGTATGGCCCTGTGCCTATGGGACAGGCTAATGCAAGTTTGGCAGGCTTCTCCAGGAACTTCTCCTATGCACTGGCTATATTTTGTATGTTTTGGCACCTTTCCCTTTAAAATCAAAACATAACGATTTGCCTTTGGTGCTATACAACAAGCTAAGTGGTCGTTCTAGGTGAGAGCGCTCAGTCGTGTTGGACTCTGCAACCCCATGGACTGCAGCATGCCAGGATTCCCTGGAGTTGGGACACATCACCGACTCCCAGAGCCTACTCAAACTCTTGTCCATCGAGTCGGTGATGCCATCCAGCCATCTCATTCTCTGTCCTCCCCTTCTCCTGCCTTCAGTCTTTCCCAGCATCAGGGTCTCTCCCAATGAGTCGATTCTTCGCCATCAGGTGGCTGGAGTTTCAGCTTCAGCATCAGTCCTTCCAATGAATTTTCAGGACCGATTTTCTTTAGGATTGACTGGTTAGATCTCCTTGCAGAAAGCACTAGGTTGCTCTTCATTATCTTGGGGCATGTTTGTTTTTTCACCAGTCACACAACTTCCTTTGGCAGTATTACTACCTGGGAGTAATCAGAGGGCCTGCTTGGTTACTGTAACTAGAAAATGGTGAGCAAGATGCACACAGCAGCTCACACTGATCAGCAACTGTATTCTCCAGGCCTGGAGATGGGGTGGCATGGTATTTGAGAAACCCTATTAAGAATGGCTGTACTACTCTCATATTTAGCATATCCAACAGGAGCACCTCCATACAGGACTGGGATGAGCATGATCCCACCTAGTTTCAAGACAGTTATGCTGCAAGATGCTAGCAATGAAACTGGGAAAGCTAGCCATAGAGACTGACAAATCTGTCCTCCCCAAACCATATTTTGCTGCCAGCTCCACCCCTATCAGTCACAAGTCTTATCTATCTCCTTATGTCTTCTGAATCCTACTTGTCTTCCATTCTCATGGTCCTGCCTCCTACCTTCCACTATACCCCTCAACCTAAGTCACAGCCTGGCCAGTGTACCTGTTCACTCCAGGCTCATCTCCCACACAGCACCTCCCAACTTGCCTAACCTTCCCAAACTAGGTTTCCTAAATGCACATTTGCTCTTCCCAGGGTTTAGATCACTTTCCCACCAACTGAATCACATCAAGGTTAACTGACTTGTCACTTGGGTGACAGTAACAGTTCACTTACATGCTCCTTACCAAGAGCTGAGCACAGGTTCAGTAAATGCTTTCCATTTTACTCAATCCACACAATACTCAAGGTAGGTGCATGTGTGCTCAGTACCCTTTAAGATAAGAAGTCACACAGCTATTAAGTTTAGATCCAAATTTCAAACCCAGCCTGAATCTTAAGATACTGTTACTTGCACTTTTCTATACCTTTACTGTCTAGTAAAAATCAAAGTTTCCATATTTTAAGTCCTCCAAGACATTAAAACCCACTTTTACCTTTCCCCATCGGTACCAATATATGTTATGTCAGTAAGTTACTAGCTTATCCAAGTGCCTTCCTGACCATTAACTCTCCATTATATAAATCAATCACATTTCTTCCACTGTGCTTCTTTACACTTGATCATCCCCAATATCCTGTAAAGGCTGTCATGACAAACTAGTCCCATAGAAAATCATGGTTCCCAGTCCATTTGTGACCCCACAGAGCAATACAGAAGGAACCCTCTACCAGACTAAACCTGTAAGTACAGTTTTAGTAAATTTAAGTGCCATTCTAACTATTCGATTGGTCACGTTTCTACCCCGCAAGTTTTATGATGGGTCAAAAACACCGTCAAAATCTTGGGAAACAGTCAAACTATAGCAAATTATAATGTACTATAATATTAAGAGGGTCCTGTCAGCACACAAGCATTGGTCATCTTGGTTTTGCAGGAGGTACAAACTCTAGAAAACCTGATTCTGGTTTCTGGTCTTAAGTGTTAGTTGCTCAGGCCTGTCTGACTTTATGACCCTATGGACTGTAGCCCTCCAGGCTCCTCTGTCTGTGGGATTCTCCAGACAAGATACTGGAGTGAGGTGCCATTTCCTCCTACAGGGGATCTTCCCAACCCAGGGATCAAACCTGGTCTCCTGTATTGCAGTCAGATTGTCTGACCCACCATGCAAGCCCTTTAGCATCCCCCTAATTTCTCTACAAGATACACTTCAAACTAGAAGGAAATCATTAGCATTTCATGATGTATCTCTTTAAACATGAAGATTCCTATGCACAAGGATCCTTGAGTTCTGACAACTGATTTCTAGAATCCAAACCATGGATGGGGTTCCCAAGTGGTGCAGTGGTATAAGAATCCACCTGCCAAGGCAAGAGACATGGGTAACTTCCCTCCATTGTACAGATCTCCTGAGTAGGAATTGGCAACCCACTCCAGCATTCTTGCCTGGAAAATTCCAGACAGAGGAGGGCCACAGTCCATGGGATCACTAAATGTGGGACACGACTGAGCATATACATACACAAACCACTCTATTTGTAAAAGCCCTGGCATGTTGACCCAATTCCAACAATTTGGGTTGAAATAAATAAGTCAGGTGGAGAAAATACGTTTCTAAGAGCCACTCCCATCACTTTCCATGTTTCCAATGTGACCCAGAGATCTTGTACGTAAAGAACGTTTCCACATCTAGGGACTTCCCTGCTGGTCCAGTGGTTAAGAATCTGCCTTGCAATGAAGAGGATGCAGGTTCGATCCCTGGTCAGGGAACTAAGATCCCACATGCCTTAGGGCAGCTAAGCTCATGTGCTGCAACAGAAGATCCCATGTGATACAGCCAAGATCCCACGTGCTCCAAATAAGACCCCACACAGCCAAATAAATAAATAAAAATTAAAAAAAAAAAAAAAAAAGAATGTTTCCACATCTAAACTGAGTTTCTGCTCCCTGAGCTCCATGGAACAGTTAAGGGCACATTCTCCTACTCACTGTAAATTCAGAACATAACAATTCTAAGAGATCTTTCAACAATCAGATAAAGTCACCTTATCAACAGGTATCCTCATTAAGTATGTAACAAGCCAAGGCCTGTAAGTGCTCTTTGTACTTTGAGGGAAGCTGGCAGAGGAACCCAGGTCCTAATATCTGTACTCCTAGAATCTATTAGGTGGGTTTCTGTACAGGTAGGGAGGTAGAAATGCCAAAGAACCTACACTCAAACCAGAAGAGAAAAGCACTTAACATTTAATGAATTTCCCAGCATGTGGCTTCAAGCCACCAGGACACAAGCCCCACCTACACCCTTAATCTTCTCCTCAGCTCTTCTGCTGAAGAATTTTGCCTTCACGATGACAGGCTGCTTTGGGAGCTTTCCTTTCCCCAGAACTTTGTAGTAACCCTAGAAGAACAGAGAAAAGGGTTTATAATGCACCATGGCAGTCACCAAGAGTATAGAGAAAGATTCCTGTCAATCCACTCCATCTAGGAGCCAGGGAAGGCATGTTTCTGATCTGGGCACTCACGGAGGCACTGATTGCCCTCGCCAGTGAATCAAGACCAGCAGGTTCTATCCGAGGACTCTAGCACACCAGGACAAAAGCTGTTGGGATGTGACTCTAGTCTCGGGCAGAGCTCAAACCCCATTTTCCTATTCACTTACCACTTGATAAGCAAAAAAGGGGGAAAAAAAAAAATCACATTTCCAATAATGTTCCAAGAAGCCAGGGTCATCAGAAGTGCTCAAAGAACAGGCCGAGGAAGGGAATTTTAACTTTACTGCAAGTCTCCTCAGGGTCCTGACTACCTCCATATCCATGGAGGATAAGGTTGAACGCAAGGACCAGACTCCTAATAATATATAAAAATGCCTTTCTGGGGGGCAGGGAGGGATCCCTTCAGATAATGTTGTCCTTAAATATCAATTGAACATATTAGGACTGTATTTTCTAAGAAATATAAAGGGCGAAGGGCTGTGCCTCATTGTAGTCTTGTGTAAAACAGACCAGAGCCAGCTAACGTAAATTACTACCTAAGTTTGGACGAGAAACCAGGGTATTGACAGTAGGAGTAAGATATCTGATCAGATAAAAATTCAAGTGAAAAATGAAGTAAATGAATGAGAGTATCACTCCTCAAAGGTTTTACATGATCACAACTGAACAAGAGTTCAGTTCTGTTCAGTGAACTACCCGTGGAAGTTCTACTGAATGAACTGTCTAGTAGGTAGCTGGGTATATATTATCCAGAAATTTGAAAGGCACATAAAGGGCAAAAATAGTCACTTACTGATCGCACCACATCAATGATAGGAGCAGCTCCTGTCTTGTTCTTGGCAGCATTTACTCGTGTCTGCTCACTAACCAAGGTCCACAATTTATCAAGGTTGACAGTCGGGCAGAAACTCTGGTTCCTCTTTAAGTGGTAATGCCTCATACCAACTTTCCCAAAGTATCCTGGGTGACTGGGAAAACAAGGCAACCATTTTCATTACCTCACTCCAACTGAGCTATGTCTACCACGTATGTTCACAGTCCATCTCCCTCCATCACAGTGTACACTGTTCTCTTATGCAGAAGAGCAACCTAGCGGGAACTCCACTTGTCGAGTAAAACAGATCTTAAAGACTAGAATTCAGGTCACTTGAGAGCTTCTATCACACCAGACTCCTACACAAGTAGTTTTAATACCACCCTGCTAAGTTGTGGGCATAAACAGATCTAAAGGTTGTGTAAGTCAATCTGATGCATGTCACTAACCTGGTGACTGACTATGCCATAAGGGCCACAGCCAGTGAATAAGGTCAGCAGTTACTCTTCGAGGACTCTAGCACACTAAGGCAACAGTGGATACCCAAGCGTGACTCTAGCCTCAACAAGTGATGACAAGTTCAGTTCACATCAAACATAAACTAGAGAAAAATCAGCAACAGACAAGGTTTGTGAGTAGTGAGACTTGCTTCCCGCTGAAGACGTTCTTAACTACCCTCTACCCCTAAATCCCAAGCTAGTAGTGTCAGTAAAAGGACAGTGCAAATACCACTCACTATTTGTCGAAGTTGATCCTGTGATGATGCATGCCGCCAGCATTACCTCGGCCTCCCGGGTGCTTCCGGTGTTTGCCTGCAGGAACACAAAGCTACATGGCTAAAATAGCCTTCTCCAACCCGTCAATGACATTGTAGCAAAAGCATTTCCCCATACTTCTGGGCCTTTGCTTAATCTCTTCCAGCAATGTTGCTCCTTCAAGACTCTTGGGATAAATACCACTTTGCAGTGTTCCACATAACACTAACACAGTACTTCATGCCTTCAACCAATTCAGTACTGGGTCTCGTTCCATTTCCAATCCCCCAACTCATGTGAAATTCTCTACAACCGGAGCACAGACGATTCTCAAATAAACAGCCAACAGCTAATGATCCAGTTCAATCCAACTCGACGGCACGAGCTCTGACAAATTCACTTCACTTAGCTACATACTGACAAGCAAGCAGCCGGCAGGGACAGTCCAAGGCCGACAACACTGGGGAAACAGCACTTACCGATGCGGCCGTGGCCGTGGCTCACGTGGCCCCTAAGTTTCCGGGTCTTCCTTAGTCTGGATGGCTGTATGGGAAAAGGTACTTAGTGAAAAGGCCGAAGGGAAGCGGGGCAGGGGGCGAAGCTTGCCAGTCTGTGAGGGACCCGCAAGCCTAGGGGTTTGCTCTGTGGCGACGTCAGCAAAACTGAGGTTACAGTCACGCCTAAAGCCGTGCGGCTGCATCAGGGAAGAGACCGGGCGCCCCGGCCCGCGTGTCTCGAGAATCCAAGCTCCTGGATGAACACGCGGCCCTAGCTTCCCCGCCCTGCTCCGGGCCCATGCCGGCCACTCCGGCCCGCGGCTGGCCATGCGCAGCTTTGGAAAACCAGGGTAAGCTCGGGAGTAGGTGGCTGGGGTGCATGGTGAGTAAAGCTCGCGGGTTGAGACTACGACTACCCGGACCAACCTCATGAACCACCTACCATGTCGGCGGCCTAGACGAAAGAGGAAGGCCTCCGCGAAGTCTCGCGATCTATCGAGCACGGGGGCGGAGTTATCGCCTCACTTCCTGTCTGGGAGGCAGAGTCGCGGGCGGGGCCTCTTTGGCGTCGCGGGTCTCGCGCGACTCCGGGTCGTGCGTTTCCTTTTCCTGTGGGCTCCGTGTTAGTTACAGAGCTGTTCCGGAGGCTGCAGTGGGCGGGGTATCGTTTTTGTGCTGTCCCGCGGGCGCTTGCGCTCAGAGGCTGATGTCTGTTTCGGAAGGCGGGGTTTGGCGCCCTAAGAGGCATGCCGCTGCGGCTCTGTTGGGCCGGGCTTTTTTCCTGCGCGAAGGCCCCGGAGTCCGCTGGGGCCGCCGTGTTTCTCAGTTCCTCACCAACCGCCCATACCTGAGCGACCCCGCGCTTCTCGCTGTGTTCTTGGAGGTCGTCTCGGCCCGGGCGGTAGCGGTTGCTTGCGTGTCCCCTGGCTGCACTGAGGAACTGTTTGACCCTCAGTGTGCCCACCCGGTCTCTCTCTCTGCTCCCTTTCACGTCTTCGTAGATGTCTCCACCACCCTCTGGGACTTGCTAGGCCCACACTCCTGAGTGGGCTCTGGGTCTTCTTTCTCCTTTGCCCTTGTGCCATTGCCCTGGGCATTCCAGTTTAAACAAGCTCCTTTTAGGGACCTCTACACCAGGTTCCTTTAGGGTCCTTTATTCTCCAGACTGTAAATCTACTCGTCCATTTTAATTTTCACTGGAACCTACCTAGCATGCGCGTGACCTCGTCTTCTGGACCAGACAACCGCTCCTCCATCTGGACTCTGCAAGAGTCTCTTCTTCTAGAACTTCTCTGACTCATTCAGTTATAGTTGCTTACTTCTCCCCACTGTGCTATCTTAAAATCTACCACAAAACTCTTCTACTTGTTGATTCGTATTTGTCTTTCCTACCATACCAAATTCCTTAAAGGCTGGAGGATTGTTTTCTTTTACCCATGCACTCCTAGCTCCTGGCATGAAGTACATGTTCAACAAATGGTCCTTACGTGAATGAATGCACCTGTCCTCACCTCCCTTTGTAGACTAAAGTGGAAGAGGCGTCTTTCCCGTTTTAACTCTTAACCAGTGTTGAGGATCACCTTCCAACATTAGCTCTAGTGTGTGCTGTGTGCGAATTTTCTGTGGCTTGTTCCCTTAAGCTAAAATATGGTTTAGCTAAAGTACCCTAAATTCTCTGTTTCTGTTTAATACCTCTGCTCTCCTTTTCAGCCAGGCTCCCCAGAAGAATAGTCAACAAATCCTGTTAATGCTAGCTTCCCATTCATTGTTCAATCCACTGCAATCTGGTTCTCAGCCCCATTATTTCAATGAAATTGCTCTTACCAATGTCATCAATTAACCAAACACCAAACTGAATGGCCCTTTCCTCATACCACTTGTTTTTTCTGTTTTACTTTACCCATTTGACTTCTTTTTCTAGCTCATCTCTTGCCTTCCTCTGTCTTCTCATCAGGTTCTAACTTTGTCCACCATTTAAATATTGGTGTTCTTCAGCCTTCTGCCTGTCTCCCTCTTAACTTTTCATAGTACACAGTCTTGGGTGAACTCGTCTTGAGTGGCTTCAATTCACATCTCTGTTTCTGAGCTCCACAATCATGTTTACTTATGGTTAATTTCTGATTAGTGTCTCAGCCATTCTAAGATAAACTAGATAGACAAATCCAAAGACTTGACTCTTTTCCAGCTCACTGGTGCCTTCCTTATTCTATATCTTGGTGAGCAGCCTTGGCAACCTATATAGTGATGTCAGGGAGACTTGAAAATTGTCCCCGAACATTCTTTTCTTCTAATACATTGTCATCATGTCCTTTTTTAGCCTTTGTGCTAAAAAGCACAGCTTTCATTAATACCCTTATCATATCTCTTATCTGGAGTTCAGCACCCTCTTGTGATCACCCTGTCTGCATCCTAAACCTCCTCCAATTCCTCCATCCTTGACACCTCTGTCAGGTTAATCTTTCCAAAATGACTTTCATCTTCATAAAAAAGCTTGGAACAGAACTCCCTATTAGCTACAGAATACACCCCACTTGCCTTTCCAAACTAACCTGAGCTTCTTCCCTACACAAGCTTTCTACTGCAGCCAAACTTGGTACATCCCTTCTACCTTTTTTCCTGTGCTCGTCTCATTTCTCATGGAGTACTTATCTTTTTTGTAACCAGATGCCCTGAAGTTTCTTCAACCTTAAAGTCCTACCTTACATTCTGCTTCTTCAAGAACACTCCAGTCCACAGTAAGAATAGCCAAATACACATTACAGTTTACAAAATATGTCTGCCTGTGTGGGCAACTCTATTAGCTCCATTTTATGAATGAGAGTTGAGACACAGAAGGTTGACTGATTTGCCAGAGGCTACAGAGCAGCTGCAATTCAGAGCCTAGACCTAGCCTTAGGTTTTTTTCTTCAGATCTCCTGCTTTTACCTCAGTGATCACTCCCTCTCTGACCTCACAGCATTATGGTCTTCATCACTCCTTCAATCCTTATTCACACACTGTCTGTACCAGCAGAAAGAGCCCTGAGAGTTGGGGGCAAGGCCTAAGAGACATCATCCTCTATTTGACATCAAAAGTGGCCTGTAAGTGCACAAGTAATGAGTTGAGCTACCTGGAAACTACCCTTGGTAAGATGGTCTGTGAATGGAGGTAAGCTGGGCAGAGTTTGGGGAATGAAAGGTTACCTTCAGGTGTCTAGTGAATAGGAACTGGAGCAAGGACAAAGATAGCCCAGGATGTGGAGGTAGAGTGGTTGATGGGACACTGCTTCTGGATAGTTGTGTCGTGTTTCTTGGTTACAGATGGGCTACATCCTATCCCTCAAGCCATCCATCTGAATGGAAGGCCTTCCTGAGTGGTCCAGCACTGTAGCTGGGTTCTGTGTTCACCTGACATTCTTCTTATTCATAGTTTGATCCCCAGGGTAGGGAGCGTGCCCTGGACAGTTTTCTGCTTTTGGTTTTCTAGGCAGCTCCCTCTTCTTCCCAAGATAATCATGTAACTTTAACATAAGGCTCCTGTGGGGTTTGTCAGCGTGGGTCAGTTTCCCTGGGTCAGCCAGCTCTGAGAGAGCTAACAAAGCTAAATTCTGTATATGCAAAGTTAAGTAGAAGCTAGACATGAGGTATTGGGTGACCTCATGTCACCAGGCACATGGGACTTGATCCTGGACATGACCCTTGAGAAGCCTCTTTCTCTGTTACATCTCTTCTGAAGTAGAGCATGGCCCGTGGCATCTCAGACACGTGGACTCTCCTTAGAGAGTCAGGGCCTCAGAAAACGCCTGCGAAATGAGCAGAAGGGAGACAGCGCTGGGCAGCAGCCTGGTGAGGCAGGTATTTGCAGTGCCGACCTTTTTACTCCCTCAGCCCTCTCTCCAGGTGGCCTTGTGAACACACTGCCACCTGAAGAAGGCCCTGGTGGTCTCTTTCTCTTCCTTTCCTCTCTGGGTTCCTGATTTCAGCAGCGATCCTTCAGACAGCAGCAACAGCCTGGGTGCATCCAGCCTTGCTTTCTTGCTCTCCATCTTTAGATTCGTACATTTGGAAATACTGTGTTGCTCTCCTTTTTCAAGTGGGGCTTCACTGGTGGCTCAGACAATAGTCTGCCTGCAGTGAGGGAGACCCAGGTTTGATCCCTGGGTTGGGAAAATTCCCTGGAGAAGGAAATGGCAACCCACTCCAGTATCCTTGCCTGGAAAATTCCATGGACAGAGGAGCCTGGCAGACTATAGTTCATGGGGTTGCAAAGAGTCGGACATAACTGAGCGACTTCACTTTCTTTTCTTTCTCCTTTTTCAAGTAGAGGATTGTTAATTTAAGATGGGACGAGTCAGGATGTCTTTTCTAAGTGAGAATTTGAGAAAAACTCAAATCCGAATTTACTTCAGAAAGAATCTTAAAACTTACATGTAGTAGAAAAGACAATAAAACATGAAAGAAGAATTTGAAAAAACATAAGTACAGACATCTCAAATTATAATACCTTACAATACTGTTTTCATGTCTGGTTACTACCTTTTCAGTTGTTATTTGCATGGAGACATTGCTGTCTACAAGGCTGATGATCATGGTATACAAATCTGTGTTCTGTTTTTGGTTTAATACTACTACATTTTTTTCTGTATCACTACCCAGTATTCATGATTATTATTTTTAACAGCTAGTAATTTATCTTCAGCACATGCTATAATTTACTAAGCCATTTTCTCATGTGTTTTCTTTTTTTTTTTCCCTTTCTTATTGTTCTCATTGTGTTCTTTGCTATTGGAGAAAATGATGCAATGAGCACTGGTGTATATGTGACTTTTTTCTTCTTCTGTTGAATAACTTGTCTAGGATAAATTCCCAGGAGTGAGATTACTATATTATAGGGTATGACCATTTTTATGATTCATTTTATGTTGCTATATGTATATATATTTTTTCCAAATGGATTGTACCAATGTATGCACCATCAGCACGTGTGGTTTCTGGTTTAAACTACACCAGGTTCAGTGCTTGTTTTATTTTGTTTTTGCTTTTATCGGTAGTTTTTGATATACCCACAATATGGCATTTAGGGGAAAATTCATAGGACCGCCCAAGGTTTTCTTCATTAAAAAATAAAAATAAATATAATTCGAGGACTAAGAGTCCTTCCTTTCTGTGTTGGATAGATTTTTTAAAAAAAATCTCATTGTTGTATGTGGCAAATGCATTCCTAACAGCTTTGTTGGAAGCTAGGATGGAAAACCCTGCTGCCATTAAACACTCAGAATAGCAAAATGTGAAGGGAGGAATGCCAGGATCTTTGAGGGCAGTTCATCCAATAGCACAATGAATTCGGTTGCTCTTGAGTTTTATTTTAGATGATAAAATTCATGGAAAGAACACATAAGTTTTGGTTCATTTCCTACCCCTGTTTTCACTAGCTGAATGATTTTGAACAAGTAGCATTTTCTCTTTCAGTCTTAGTTTACTTGTCTGTATAGTGAAAAAATACTGTGATTCATTCATTCATTTTAGAAATACTTATTGAGCACATGCTGTGTATTCAGATAGTATGTATAGGTTCCAGGCAGTAAGGGGAAGGTACCATGGTGAACAAAAGACAAAGTCCTGTCCTAGGACTGTATCTAAAACAGGCAGTGAACAAGTACACAAATAAATAATGTATCATGTTCAACATAGTCTAGCAAAGAGTAGGTACTCTTTCTTTACTTGGTGTTTCTCACTCCCATTTTCCCCCCTAAAATGTATACTATTGTGATGATAATTTGTTCTGTACTACCCATGCAAACAATCTTTGAAATTCTAACTCCCAATATGGTACAGAGTGACTTGCTCTGTTATTCCTTGGCCAGGTTACAGAAACCCAGTTAATCTCTCCCTTCTCTCACCTCTGCGTGTGGGATCTTAAGGGAGATGGTTTGTAAGCAAGGTAACATATGTGAGGTTTCCCATCTGTCTTTCCAGTCTTTCACTTTAATTTAGTTCAAGTCGCTTCATGACTTAAAGTGGAGGTCATAAGCTGATCGCTGGTGTTCTTTGTTTGACTCATGCTGTTTCCTTATGGGTTTTTTTTTCTTTTTTCTTTTTTTAATTTAGTTGGTTGCCAACATTTAAAATTTTTTGAAAAATTTGATTTCTGGTGTTTTTTTTTTTTTACTTTTTTTTTTCCATTTATTTTTATTAGTTGGAGGCTAATTACTTTACATCATTACAGTAGTTTTTGTCATACATTGAAATGAATTAGCCATGGATTTACATGTATTCCCCATCCCAGTCCCCCCTCCCACCTCCCTCTCCACCCGATCCCTCTGGGTCTTCCCAGTGCACCAGGCCCGAGCACTTGTCTCATGCACCCAACCTGGGCTGGTGATCTGTCTCACCCTAGATAATATACAAGTTTCAATGCTGTTCTCTTGAAACATCCCACCCTCGCCTTCTCCCAGAGTCCACAAGTCTGTTCTATACATCTGAGTCTCTTTTTCTGTTTTGCATATAGGGTTATCGTTACCATCTTTCTAAAGTCCATATATATGTGTTAGTATACTGTAATGGTCTTTATCTTTCTGGCTTACTTCGCTCTGTATAATGGGCTCCAGTTTCATCCATCTCATTAGAACTGATTCAAATGAATTCTTTTTAATGGCTGAGTAATATTCCATGGTGTATATGTACCACAGCTTCCTCATCCATTCGTCTGCTGATGGGCATCTGGGTTGCTTCCATGTCCTGGCTATTATAAACAGTGCTGCGATGAACATTGGGGTGCACGTGTCTCTTTCAGATCTGGTTTCCTCAGTGTGTATGCCCAGAAGTGGGATTGCTGGGTCATATGGCAGTTCTATTTCCAGCTTTTTAAGAAATCTCCACACTGTTTTCCATAGTGGCTGTACTAATTTGCATTCCCACCAACAGTGTAAGAGGGTTCCCTTTTCTCCACACCCTCTCCAGCATTTATTGCTTGTAGACTTTTGGATAGCAGCCATCCTGACTGGCGTATAATGGTACCTCATTGTGGTTTTGATTTGCATTTCTCTGATAATGAGTGATGTTGAGCATCTTTTCATGTGTTTGTTAGCCATCTGTATGTCTTCCTTGGAGAAATGTCTGTTGAGTTCTTTGGCCCATTTTTTGATTGGGTCATTTATTTTTCTGGAGTTGAGCTGGAGGAGTTGCTTGTATATTTTTGAGATTAATCCTTTGTCTGTTGCTTCGTTTGCTATTATTTTCTCCCAATCTGAGGGCTGTCTTTTCACCTTGCTTATAGTTTCCTTTGTTGTGCAAAAGCTTTTAAGTTTCATTAGGTCCCATTTGTTTATTTTTGCTTTTATTTCTAAAATTCTGGGATGTGGGTCATAGAGGATCCTGCTGTGATTTATGTCGGAGAGTGTTTTGCCTATGTTCTCCTCTAGGAGTTTGATAGTTTCTGGTCTTATGTTTAGATCTTTAATCCATTTTGAGTTTATTTTTGTGTATGGTGTTAGAAAGTGTTCTAGTTTCATTCTTTTACAGGTGGTTGACCAGTTTTCCCAGCACCACTTGTTAAAGAGGTTATCTTTTTTCCATTGTATATCCTTGCCTCCTTTGTCGAAGATAAGGTGACCATAGGTTCATGGATTTATCTCTGGGCTTTCTATTCTGTTCCATTGATCTATATTTCTGTCTTTGTGCCAGTACCATACTGTCTTGATGACTGTGGCTTTGTAGTATAGTCTGAAGTCAGGCAGATTGATTCCTCCAGTTCCATTCTTCTTTCTCAGGATTACTTTGGCTATTCGAGGTTTTTTGTATTTCCATACAAATTGTAAAATTATTTGTTCTAGTTCTGTGAAAAATACCGTTGGTAGTTTGATAAAGCTAGCACCTATCTTACTCAAACTCTTCCAGAAAATTGCAGAAGAAGGTAAACTTCCAAACTCATTCTATGAGGCCACCATCACCCTAATTCCAAAACCAGACAAAGATGCCACAAAAAAAGAAAACTACAGGCCAATATCACTGATGAACATAGATGCAAAAATCCTTAACAAAATTCTAGCAAACAGAATCCAACAACATATTAAAAAAATCATTCATCATGACCAAGTGGGCTTTATCCCAGGAATGCAAGGATTCTTTAATATCCGCAAGTCAATCAATGTAATACACCACATTAACAAATTGAAAGATAAAAACCATATTATTATCTCAATAGATGCAGAAAAAGCCTTTGACAAAATTCAACATCCATTTATGATTAAAACTCTCCAGAAAGCAGGAATAGAAGGAACATACCTCAACATAATAAAAGCTATATATGACAAACCCACAGCAAGCATCACCCTCAATGGTGAAAAATTGAAAGCATTTCCCCTGAAATCAGGAACAAGACAAGGGTGCCCACTCTCACCACTACTATTCAACATAGTTTTGGAAGTTTTGGCCACAGCAATCAGGGCAGAAAAAGAAGTAAAAGGAATCCAGATAGGAAAAGAAGAAGTGAAACTCTCTCTGTTTGCAGATGACACGATCCTCTACATAGAAAACCCTAAAGACTCTACCAGAAAATTACTAGAGCTAATCAATGAATACAGTAAAGTTGCAGGATATAAAATTAACACACAGAAATCTCTTGCATTCCTATACACTAACAATGAGAAAACAGAGAAATTAAGGAAACAATACCATTCACCATTGCAACAAAAAGAATAAAATACTTATATCTACCTAAAGAAACAAAAGACCTATACATAGAAAACTATAAAACACTGATGAAAGAAATCAAAGAGGACACAAACAGATGGAGATTTCTGGTGTTTTGAAAAAACTAAGACTCGGCAACACTGGACTCACATTCTTTTAGGTGAGGCTCTTCACTCTTTATATAACTAACCCCTGGACGCATTTGAATTGGCTACCCCTGGCTTAAGTACGTTCTGCAAGCAAGCCCCTTAACTTTCCCAGGTCAAGGGATATATAGGAAGGAGAGAGAAGAGCTAAATAATGGTGAAAAGGAAGAAGGGGATAGAAAAGGGATCACTTGGCCTTCCCTCGCTTATCTTCAAATCAGACTCATTGCATGTGCATGCTCAGTCATGTCTGACTCTGCAGCCCCATAAACTGTAGCCCACCAGGGTTCTCTCTCCATGGAATTTTCCAGGCAAGAATACTGGAAGTACAAATACCATTTTATATGTCAGGGGATCTTCCCGATCCAGGGATAGAACTCGTGTCTTCTGTGTCTCCTGCATTGGCAGGTGGATTCTTTACTATTGTGCTACCTGGGAAACCAGAGACTCATTGCTATGCCTTTAATCTAAACTTTACCCTCATAGAGTTAATTCAATTGCTCTTCTAAGACAGAAATCAAATACTTACTACTTTATATTCTTACCCTGAGTTGTGTCCACTGGTTTGGAAAGCCATATCACTTCCTCTGATACCAAGAATGTTCATTCAGAGTCTATTGCAACTGTTCTCAAAGTACGGTCTAAAGGCCCATGGAGGGGGTCCCTGAGACCATTTCAGGGGTTCCACAAGGTCGAAACAATTTTCATAGTAATACTAAGATGTTATTTGGCCTTTTTACTGGGTTGACATTTGCACTGATGGTGCCAAAGTCAAAGATGGTATGTAAAACTGCTGGTACGTGTATTCTTCACAGCCAGGCATTTGCTTGTAAAAGAAAAGAAGATAAAAAGAGAAGAGCCAGTTTCACTGAAGAATGCCCATGTTTATTAAAGTTCAATCCTTGAATACAAGTTTCTTTAATATTCTGTGTGAAGAAATAAGAGGTATGCATAAAGCACCTCTGCTGTTTATCAAAGTGAGGAACTGTAGTTGTGTCACTATTTGACTTGCATGCTGCACTAGCTTTATTATTATTTTGTAGAATACTAGTTTTATTTGAACAACTGACAGACAAACTGTGATTATTCAGGCTTAGGAATTTGGCAGATATTTTCTTTAAAAGTGAAGTGAGCCTATCACTTCAAGGAAGAAAACACTATTTGTTGCCAACGATAAAATTTGAGCTTGCAAGCAAAAATTAGAATTCTGGTAAAGTTATAGCTGCCTCCATGAATTTGACAACTTCATAACATTTACAGAATTTTCTGATGCAATTAGAGGTGATATTAAAGAGTGACTTTTTTTCTGTAATGAAATATGTCAATATTTGGAGTATTTGCATAAATCATTGAACTAGTATTTTCCAAGTCAATGCTTGGTGTTATAAAAATTATGCCTTGGTTAAAGAGCAGTTCAAAGTGTTAAAGTAGACCAGTGGATGGTAATG
The DNA here is from genome assembly GCF_023699985.2 of Odocoileus virginianus. Taxonomy (NCBI): domain Eukaryota; kingdom Metazoa; phylum Chordata; class Mammalia; order Artiodactyla; family Cervidae; genus Odocoileus; species Odocoileus virginianus. The sequence continues at coordinate 32,738,265 of NC_069683.1, read as the reverse complement.
TAACAGGATAAGAAAAGTTCACTGATGTAGTATCAGAATCCACTAACCTTGAAGAAACTACTGCTCTTGGATAGCCTCTGCCTGCAGTAGCTTGAAGCAGGACTTCCGTTCCTGGCCAGAGATTGAAGTCAGGCTTTGGCAGTGAGATCACTGAATCCTACCACTAGACCACCAGGGACCAGTGGCCGGTGACAAGGTCCTAACCAGCCAGTTGTGTAGAAGTGAATTTCCACGTAGAGATGGAAAGTGGTGAAGCAAGTAAAGTGTTTATTAGAAGGCAAAAGCATACATATGGATACACACATGCGTGGGCTCAGAGAGAGAGCTTGCCCTCGTGGTAGTTTAAATCACTTTTATGAGGCATTTCTTCTGGATTTCCTTTGGCCAATCATCACTGCCTTATTCTGAGTCCATATTTAGTTTATCTCAGCATCCTCTGATGTGTGTACGTGCATGTCTTAGCCAAGATGGATTCCAGTGAAGAGGCCCATAGGGTAGCTTGACATGTCTTCCTGTGAATTGATGCCCCTCCCTTTTGACCTCCAGGGAACTTTACTGTGTACGTATAGTCAGGAAGGTCTCCTTGACTTCAAGAATGAGGAATGGGTGGTCTTTTATGTCTTATTTGGGCAGGGCTTAGCTTCTCCTCCCTCCTGCTCTTTTGGAGTATCTCCCCACAGTGGACGAACTCCATCTGCCCAGCCTGGGGCCCGTCTGTCTCCTGACTCACTGCTGCTGCTGCTGAGTCACTTCAGTCGTGTCCGACTCTGTGCGACCCCATGGACTGCAGCCCACCAGGCTCCGCCATCCCTGGGATTCTCCAGGCAAGAACACTGGAGTGGGTTGCCATTTCCTTCTCCAATGCATGAAAATGAAAAGGGAAAGTGAAGTCGCTCAGTCATGTCCAACTCTTCGTGACCCCATGGACTGCAGCATACCAGGTTCCTCTGTCCATGGAATTTTCCAGGCAAGAATACTGGAGTGCGTTGCCATTGCCTTCTCCCCTGACTTACTACTGGTTAAATTTTGGTGTACTTTCAAAGAAGATTATCCACAATTATCTGATAAGGCTATTAAAATACTATCTTTTCCAACTGTATAGCTCTTTGAGGCTGGATTTTCTTCATATACTGTAAATAAAACAACATGTAAAAGATTGACTGCAGAAGCTGGTGTGGGAAGCCAGCTTCTATTTAGTCTTCTGCTAAGCCAGACATTAGGAGGTTTGCAAAAAGGTAGAAACAATGTCACTCTTCTCACTAAATTTATTATTTGAAAGTAATTTTTCCTGAAAAGTATGTTATTTATGTTGACTTGTAATAGGTTTATTGTGTTTTAATGAATTAATATTTTAAAATTATCTCACTTTTAATTTATAATATGGTAAATGGCAGTAGATATAACCACATAAGTAAAACCTCTTTGGGGTCCTCAATACTTAAAATAAGTAAAGTGGTTCTAAGACTAAGAGGTTTGATATTCTCAAAGTCTGGCGAAATAAACTTATCTACATTTAAATCTTTTAAGAGAGATTGTCCTTACCTCCATCAGGGCTGCTACTGTGGCAGTGCTCTAGGAAGTAACTTCCCTTAGAGCCTCAGAATGAATTCAAGATAAAAGCTGTCCATTACTTTATTTAGTGGCATTTTGCTGGGCTCCCAAGAAGCCTGGCCTCCCCTGCCTCCTCCTTTGTCCTTAATGGGCTTGGCTCCCAAAGACTGAATTGAAGTGACAGTTCTCTTAAATTTGCATAATTACAGAGCTCTGGTTTTGAATTAAATGAATTTTGTTTCTGTTTTTTTATAAATAAGTACAAATATAAAACTAGGTGCACTCTTTCTGCTTTTATACAATTACAAAACCTAAAACAGTTGATAAATGAAAAAAAAAAAAAAACGAAAACAATCAAACTAACAGTGTTAGTTTCATTTGCACATGATGCTAAGCAAAATTGTCACCTCAGCTTAAGTGAGGTGCACTCTGTTGTGGCTAAGTTTAGCAAACTTGTGCCACAATGATGGTGGTCCAGTTTCCCCACTACCTTCTCTATTCCAGGTTCTGTGGAACATTCATCATTGTGTGCCGTGATTTCATTTAGGCTTCCTGTGGCAAGAATCCGTCATTTACGTATTATCTGCTTCTTTTTCTTCTCATTATCCTGAGACAAAGTAACACTGATATGAACTAGATCCTAACTTTTTAACACTGCCTCTAAAATCCCATCATCGTGGATATATAGATGACCCAGAATATTTATACTTTAAAAAGCTGATCAGAATGAAACACTAATTTACAGAAGTTGTTGGAGAGAACTCATGAGGACATGTATGTGGACCTCAGGTTGAGAAACATTTCGGTTAAGAGAATGGAGTCTGAAATCAGACTGACCTGGATTTGAATTTGAACTCTGCTATTTACCATCTGTCTTTGTGTCCAATTACCCAAATTCTCTGAACCTCATTTTCCTCAGCCTGTCTCTGATGGTTTTATTTAATTTTTTAAAATACAATCCCTATCTCCAAGGGTAATTGGGAGGATGGAGATAAAGTATATAAAAGCACCTGGCATAAACTTGGCATTTAGTAAATTTCCTTCTCTTTTCCAAAATGAAATCTTGGATCAAGCTTGTCCATTGATAAGAGAAGCACAGAAATATCTGGGACATTTTTGAAGGCAAGCCAATCCTGTAGGACACACACAACATAGAAGACCCCTTCATGCTTTGTCTCCCCGGCAGATATCTGGGACTGTCTTTTGGGCCCAAGTGAGAGTTCGGACCGTGCCCTGTTGTGGTACACGAGCCTCCAGTCTTAGGGACAGACACAGCCTGGACTTCTGAGGCCTTGGTTTCTGTGTCCTTTCCAGCCGTCTCCCCAAAGAAGTAAATCACTCTGCTTTGTGCTTCACTTTCAGGAAGTAGAGCTTGTTTGCTCTATACACTACTTCACACTTGAGAATATTAATGGAAAAGCCCCAGTTCTGGGCACATGTGTGGGCACTGATACAGGCGTGAGCTTTATGGGGCAGTCACCAATGGACCAGAAAAACAGAAGCGGACAGAGGGAGGTGACACTGATCTGCTTATTGTGCCAACAGGACCTGCACAATGTGAGTGCCTGGCTTCTACCCTGTTAGCATTTGCTCTGTAAGAATTGCTTCCAGTGCTTGATCCAGGAGCTAGAGCAGGTTGCTGGGGTTCAATGGGACTGTCCCAGATGGTAAGGACAAAGGCACCACAGGTTCACCTCCATCTCTGAAACAGTTCTCTTCCCATTTCATAGGAATTGAATTTCAGGTGTAGAAAGAATCAGAATTTAAAAGCCCAGGGGATACTCACTGCTGAAAGCAACTCTTTGGGGAACCTGTGAGACAAAGCAAATCCTCTTGCTGCTTAATAGATCTGTTTTGTAGGCTAGGATTTTTCATGCTTGGGATTTCCTTAAATTGGTGGCAGACTAAGAAAGCTGGAGGATTTGATTCAGGGTTTGGCTGCCTCCCCAGAAGGAGAGGATATGTCCTGACCCACTAAACTTGCGAAGCAGGGGAAGAATAGCTGGGCCCCTCAGGTCAGTCAGGAAAAGATTTTGAACAGACTTGCTCTGACTAATGAACCATTCACCATCTATGCTGAATCCACCTCCTACTGCAAGGAGGAGCTTGTGCCTTTCTTCTGAACGTCAGGTTTCCTAGGAGACAATCTCATTGAGAACTCTGAAGTCCTTGGAGACAGCAGTCAGGTCCCTTCATTTCATTATTCTAGAATAAGTCATGTTACATTGGTGCATTGAGTGTCTGCTGAATGAACTTGTGGGATGAAAAAGCCAAATCAGTTGACAGCATTTAAAAACATCATCATTTTTGTTTGTTTTGTTGTCTGCAATATTTTTTAAGTGACTTGTAGCACAGGTCTAGGTTATCTGAGGCATTAGACCATTGCAGGTACTTTGAGATGTGAATTTTGAGATCTTTAAACCTTGGATAATCTACCTAACGTCTCTTAGTTCTCTGTTGAGAGTTTGGAGTACAGAAAAGATGTGGTCTAATTAGATTTTTTAAATTAATATGTGATTTTTCAACTTAACCACTTAAACTTAGTTCTTCCCTAAGCTTTTAATTTTAACTTACAAATCTTATTCTATTTATTAATCTAGAAAATATAACAGTCACTTTAAAAGGACCTTTCATTAATATTTCAACATATTTACAGCTAATATTTGCTTTTATAAATTAATTTAAAAAATAATTCAATTGTCTAGCAAATAAACATTCTAAATTACTTAAAGAACTCTTGGAAATACAGTAAAATTTATAAAAATGGAGAATCTTAAATATGTTTTAAAAGTTCCAGCACTGTTGCCTTATTATCGAGAATATGTAAAGAGCTCTTACAACTCACCAGTGTAAAAATGGGCAAAGAACTTGAATAGACATTTCTCCAGATAAGATACTATCACTAATATTTAGGGAAATACAAGTCAAAACCATGATGAGATATGACCTTCCCTTTGTTAGCGTGGCAGCTATTAAAAAAAGAACAGAAAATAACAAGTGTTTGTGAGGATGTGGAGAAATTGCAGTCCTGTGCACTGTTGGTGGGAATATAAAATGGTGCAGATTCCATGGAAAACAGTATTGTGGTTCCTCAAAAAATTTTAAAATAAATTACCGGCAATTCCACTTCTGGAGTTAAACAGGGACTAGAAGAGATATTTTTATGCCCATGTTTATAGCATTCTTTGCAACAACCAAAACGTGGAAGGAACCTAAGTGTCCTTGGACAGATGAATGGATAAACAAATGTGGTATCTACATGAAATGAAACATTATTCAGCCTTAATAAGGAAGGAAATTCTGACAAATTCTACAACATGAATGACCTTCAAGAACATTATATTAAATAAGCCAGTCACAAAAAGACAAATATTCTATGATTCTGTTTACATGAGCTACGTAAAGTAGCTAAATTTACAAAGATAGAATGGGGAGTGTCAAGGGTGGAGGGAGGAGGGGATGGAAAATTGTTTAATGATACAGAGTTTCAGTTTTGTGTTTTTTAAAAAATTTAGTTATTTTATTGGCACATAGTTGATTTACAATGTTGTTAGTTTCAAGTTTTGCCCATTTTTTAAATCAGGATTTTGTTGAGTTATATAACTTTATATATTGTGGACACTAGATCCTTATCAGATAAGTGACTTGCAAATATTTTCTCCCTTTCCATGGGTTGCCTTTTTGTTTTGTTGATAGTGTGCTATCAACATAGTGAAAGTTTTAAATTTTAAAATCCCATGTACCTATCTTTTGTTGTCTGTGCTTTTGGTGTCATACCCAGGAAATTACTGTCAAATCCATTGTCGTAAAACTTCCCTCCTGTGTTTTCTTCTAAGAGTTTTATAGTTTTAACTCTCATGTTTAGGTCTTTGGTCTCGCTTAAGATTTCTACCATGAACTAATTATGCGTATCTCAAGGCTTTGTTTGACTCTAAAATCAGAAACATTCAAAAACTAAGATCGTGGCATCTGGCCCCATCAGTTCATGACAAATAGATGGGGAAACAATGGAAACAAGTGATAGACTTCATTTTCTTGGGCTCCAAAATCACTGCAGATGGTGAGTGCAGCCATGAAGTTAAAAGATGCTTGCTCCTTGGAAGAAAAGCTATGATAAACCTAGATAACTTATTAAAAAGCAGAGACATTACTTTGCTGACAAAGGTCCATATAGTCAAAGCTATGGTTTTTCTAGTAGTCATGTATGGATGTGAGAGCTGCACCGTAAAGAAGGCTGAGTGTTGAAGAACTGATGCTTTTGAATTGTGGTGTTGAAGAAGACTCTTGAGTCCTTTGGACAGCAAGGAGATCAAACCAGTCAATCCTAAAGGAAATCAACCCTGAATATTCATTGGAAGGACTGATGCTGAAACTGAAGCTCTAATACTTTGGCCACCTGATGAGAAGAGCCGACTCATTAGAAAAAACCCTTATACTGGGAAAGATTGAAGACAGGAGGAGAAGGGGATGACAGAGGATGAGATAGATAGGTGACATCACCAACTCAATGGGCATGAGTTTGAGCAACCTTCAGGAGATGAAGGACAGGGAAGCCTGGTGTGCAGTCCATGGGGTTTCAAAGAGTTGGACATGACCAAGCAACTGAACAACAATAACAAAAGTCAGAAAACTAAATTCATACTAATGACAATTAATAGAATCATGGTATTTGTTGCCAAGTTATTCTAAGTGCAAAGAAGAATGAAAATATAAGCTTTGGTGTCAATATATCTGGGCATCTGAGTGTGAGTCCTAATCTGCATGTGTGTTCAGTTGCTCAGTCGTGTCCCACTTTTTGCGACCCCATAGGTTGCAACCTGACAGGCTTCTCTGTCCGTGGAATTTTCCAGGCAAGAATACTGGAGTGGGTTGTCATTTCTTTCTCCAGAGGATCTTCGAACCCACATCTCTTGTGTCTCCTACATTGGCAGGTGGATTCTTTACCATTGAGTCACCTAGGAAGACCCAGGTCCTAATCTACCTACCTCTTAATAGTTGCATAGTTTGGTAAGTTTTCCTGCCTGTAAAATGGAGATGATAATAGTTGTAATTAATTTATAGGGTTGTTATGAAAAGTAAGTGAGAACATACACAGAAAACATTCTGTGCTATATGCCTCGGATATAGTAAGAGACCAAGAAATGTGGAAAAATGCCATTATTTAGAACTTGTGAAACTGAAGTGGAAAAATCTGTTAGATGTGAATTTGGTTAATTTGGAATCAGGCAGTTTCTTGAATATGCGGCATCTTACATTATTTAGTATGTCCTATGGTCTGGCCAGGCTGTTGTTACCTTCCACATTTGCATTTGTGGGTCAGAGTGGAATAAGCTTCCTCTGCTACTTGGAGGTTTTAGGATTCTCTGTTGTGTGCTATTTGTTGGTTCATATGTCTGTTTCCTTCACAGGCAGTTACTGAATTTTATGTACCAGGCCCTGTGGTATTTAGGGCGCTGAGATGAAAAGACCAGGCCCTTGCCTTCAAGGAACTCATATTCTATTGAAGAGCAGATAATAATATGGTGTTGTAGGAATGTGAAGGAAAGACTCTTTAGTTTAGGAGCAATACCCCTGGGAGGTTCTCAGTGCACAAGGACTGGTGGATATCAGTTGCTCAGTAAATGTTTTCTGAAGGACTAAAAGAATGGCGCCCAAATGAGCTGACTGATGAAAAGCAGAGATGTCACCTAGCTCTGGCAAGTCCAGTGAGATACCCAATACCTGAACTTAGATTTCTGATCCTTAATTTGAGAAGCCAGGCTTTGGGAGTCTCATTCTTTGGAAAGAGCTTTTAGCACCTCCACTTTATCCAGCAGAGTAGGATTACAGACTTGCTAAAAGGCTTATCCTACTTCTACCAATCTGCGATTTTCAAATGTCACATATGGGAATAGGTAAAGGGTTGGCAGGGGAGATGGATAGAGGCTGAAGAATTAAATAGGCCCTTAGCTTCAATGCCTCCAGCCACATGGGGCCACATGGCTTGGGGATGAGTCCATTTCCATAAATCTATTCCTCCTGGTTGTTGGGCACAGCCAAGCAGTTGCTGTGTTGAATGGAAGCAGGACTGTGCCTGAGCTTAGGGTCTTTCCAGCTGATTTTCAACTCTAATCCCTCAGTGGAGCCTCCCCAGGCCTGCATGTTTGTAATGGGGCTCAGCACAGGGGGAGGGCATGAAGTGGGCATCTTCTCCTTCAGCTGACTGTGCCTTGCATCTCTTCAATGCCACGTCCAACACAGAACCTGACACCAGCTGAGGGCTTAAGTGAATACTTATTGAACAAATGATAAGCAATGGGTCTACAAAAATATCCCATGGCTCTTGTCTGAAAGGAAAACTTTTTCCAGTTATGACACTGCCCCTTTCTATTCCTCAAGTTGTGAGGTGCAAAACACATTTATCAAGCATCTTCTGGTTGGCAGAGGCTATATGGAATGTTTATGCCTGTATTATCTTTTCTAAACTTCACAGCAACCTTCTAACAGGTATTATCCCCATTTTACAGATGAAAAACCTGGGAATTGTGATTATGTAGGGTCTAACAACTACTGTCAGGTCAGGTCAAGTCAAACTCAGGTTCACCCACCTTTGGAGCTTGTGATCTGCACTGTGGCGCTTTGCTCAGGGGAGATTCCTCACCCACTGGAATCACTGCACTAATGGAGAAACTCAAGGGAGAATCTGAGGAAAGAACTGACCCTGCAGCCTGAGACACTGGGTGCAGATCTTCCATTAATGCAATCACAGCCTAGTTGGAATTCCCCCCAGCAACTCCACACACTAGGAAGTGGATCTGCATCAGGTCTTAGGCCCTGAGGAAACCAGCTGGACCTGGTCTTTGAAAGCTAGTGATGGAGACCGAAGCAAAGGCAGTAGTATGCTGAGCACACACTGTCTCAGCTGTGCTGTGAGATGGCTGGAGTGGCGGGTTCCAGAAAGGATATTGGAAATGGGTCTACTCAGCCAATGAGATGATCTACTTGGGACTGTTTGCTTTTAAACCTGTTTGAAAATGGTCCCAGATCAAATTCTACCTGGAAAATTGCGTGCGGGTACGCACACACACACACACACACACACACACACACACACACACCCCACCCTATGATTATATTTGTTATTTTAGGAGAGAAAGGCCATTAATTGGATATTTCCTTCCCAATGTAAGTAAAACAAACATTAACCTTTCTCTTCAGATCTAATAAAAGACAAATTCTAGATGTGAGACTTTGATTCTGAGGTCTAGATTCCAGTCTCTACTTGTTTGGTATGTTACTTTTCCCAGTATCAATATGGATGATGCAGTTTAGGTATGGACAGAGACCCTGGTCTGGAGGTCATGGGCCCTGTAGCTTGGTCTAGACACTAATTGACTGGGTGATCCTGGGTATTCCCTGGGACTGGAGTTGAAGAGCTCCTGGAACACCGAATAACCACCACAGCCTCCTGCTTCCTGAAACTGGTGACAGGTAACAGCATATCCCTTGAAAACTGCAAATGCTGAAAGGGGAGCAATCTCTGTCCCTCCATGGGCAGGCCTTGGGGCTTTGGGAAGATGCAAAGAGAGGAACCTGATGCAAGATGCTACAACCTCAGAGTCAGAGAGGGAAATGGTACTTATCTTAATGAGCTGCTCATCTGGAGGGGCTCTAATGGCCTGGGGTGAGAATGGGAGGTGGGAGTCGGGGGAGGGGTGAGGTCTCAGCAACAGAAGCTTGGCAGGTGAGATGACTGCTCTTTGCTCACTCCAGGTGATGAACAGTGCATGCAACCATTGTGGGGTCTGGTGTGGGCAGTGACCCAAGATTCCCAGGTGGAAGGCAGGCTGGGTGTGCAGCAGGTGCAGAACCTGGAGTGCTGGAGCCCTATCAGCAGGATGGTTTTTTTAGTTCACGAACATCTTTTCTCACATTAATTGGCTCTCTAGGGCCCTGGGAGTAGCACTGGTACCTAGGAACAGTACCGTTACTGGGAGAGCAATTCCCCTGGTGACAGGAAGGAGGCAGGCTGTGTTTTGGGGATGTACTTGGGTATAGCTAGAGAGGGAGTTCAAGGTAGATGTGGTTCATGGACAGGGTCTTGGAGGGTCCTCTTGTCTGCTGGAACTCTCTCTCATTTAAGAGAGACCAGTTGTTGTTTACTGCTGTGATGGCTGGAGAGCAGGAATGACGTATAAGCGTGTATCTCTAACCTCTCATTGAGTACATGGGACATCAGAATTCCAGAAAGTTCTAGAATTCTGCTGAATGTCACATAATTGGCCACTTACAGAGCAAAGAAAAAAAATTCAGGTAGCTCCCTTGCCTGTCAACCTAGGGCTTGTCTGGGCTTGAGGGACAGTAGGAACCACAGACCTAGAGTAGGATTATGCCCTTGGTTCCCCCATCATTCCTCAGTCCAGGCCCAGTTGGAAATTGGGACAGTGGCCTTGCATAGAGTGTGTTAGTGCATCAGTTCCTGGACTTTTGAGATAGGGAGTGGAAAGAGATAGAGGTGCCACTCTGTGAGATGAGCTCAGTTTCATCCTACCCATACTTTCTGCATTCTGCAACGGGTATTTTCCTGACACAAAAAGCTTATTTCACAGTCAGGCAGCTCCTCGGAGCATGTGCTCACCTGTCTCCAGCCTGTATCTGTCACCTGGCTCTTATGCCCAGGTTCTGACTCTTGGCTCAGACCTGCTGCCTAGCTTTGACTCACAGTCCCTGGGTCCCCTGCTTGGCCTTAGTTCATGTAGTGCCCTGTGGGCTATGCTCCCCAATGCTCTGGCTTCAACTCTGACCGCTCTCTCCTGTCCTGGGCCTGCGTTTCTAGTACCTAAAGGGCTCTTAATTGCTTGTAGTTCAGAACAGAAGCTGAGCCATGGCCTTAAAGGCTCTTCTCTATCTGACCCCACACTAATTTTATTCAAAAAAACCTCATCTGTCATTCCTCTGCATGGGCTTTACACTCATTCCCCATAGGGCCTCACACTCTGTCATCTGTTATCCTCTGTTTATCGTGTCCCCCCTTCTGAAATGCCCCTTCCTTGTTGAGTTATATCCTATCCCAAAGTGAAAGTGCTAGCTTAGTCATCTCGAACTCTCTGAGGCCCCAGAAGTCTGTAGCCTACCAGGCTCCTCTGTCCATGGAATTCTCCAGGCAAGAATACTGGAGTGGGTAGCCATTCCCTTCTCCAGGGGATCTTCCCGACCCAGGGATTGAACCCCGGTGTCCTGCATTGCAGGAAGATTCTTTACCATCTGAGCCAACACAGAAGCCCCCACACTGAAGATCAAGCTGAAATGTGACCCAGCAGAACTAGAGCACACAGGGATGGCAGTTGGCTTTGGAATAAGTAGGTTCCCCAATATTGGAATTGAACCCCAAGGGGTAAGACTAAAACATGGTAGCCGTTGCTTTAGGTCAGGGATCAACAAACCTTTTCTGTGTAGATAGGAAGTAATATTGGGCTTTGCACATCATAGAGTCTCTGTTACAACTACTCAGCCCTGCCATTGCAGCACAAAAGCAGACATAGACAATATAAGAATAAATGGGCATGACTGTGTTCTAATAAAAGTTTATTTACAAAAACAGAAGAATTCGTTTTCTGACCCTTGTTTTAGGCTCTGCTTGGGGAAATTGGGTGAATTTGAGCCTGTGGGTGGAATAAAATAGAAATAGCTCCATAGGAGCCAGACAGGGCCAAAAGATATGGAAGGGAATCACAGGCAAGGGATAGTGTTAGGATGAGGTGCAGGCAGGGGAGAGCAGGAGGAACAGAAGGGAGTTTGACACATATATAGAATTACTTGAAGGAGAGAAGTAGAAATTTCCTTTCCAAAAAAAAGGATCTTAACCAATTTAGGCTATTCAGTAGACAGTACAGAGACATTGAAGGTTTGGGGTCAGTGGAATATAATCAAATCTGCATTTTTGAAAAATCATTCAGACTTATTGAGAAGAATGATTAGAGGAGACAAGACTGGATATAGAAAGACTTGCTAGGAGGCTACTGTACTTGTTCAGGCAACGGGTTCAAGATTACTGGTCCCTTGAACCAGTGCTGGTCTGGATGTGTGTGCTAAGTCGCTTCAGTCATGTCGGACTCTTTGTGGCCCTTTGGACTATAGACCACCAGGTCCTCTGTCCATGAGATTCTCCAGGTAAGAATACTGGAGTTGGTTGCCATGCCCTCCTCCAAGGGATCTTCCCAACCCAGGGATCGAACCCTCATTGTCCCTTATGTCTTTCTGCATTGGCAGACAGGTCCTTTACCACTAGTGCCACCTGGGAGATCTATCTATCTATCTATCTATATCTGATATGGATGCCTAAGAATTATTTTGGAAACTTGCTAAAAATATAGATTCCCACACTCAGGGGATTTGGGTTTGGTAGATAGGGGATTTCTAATAAACCCTCCAGATTTGTAAATCATTGGTCCAGCGAGGCAGAACGAGGCCTGATCTTTTTAAAAGGCTATGGATGCCAGAGAAAGTAAAATATAGGTACTGCTTCCTCCTCCTGCTACCTTTCTCTGTTCATGGCAGCCTGTCCATGTTTTCCATCACACACACCACCACTCTGCTCAGCATCCCACTTTGGTCTTATTCTATTGGTTCTCTTCAAAACAACTGTCTCTTTCCATTTCTGTCCTCATTTAGGCTCCCATTAAACCTCTTCCCTACTCCCCACTCCCCTGTCCCATCTCCAGTCCATCAGTATTAGTTACTTAGTCATGTCTGACTCTTTGCAACCCCATGGACTCGCCCACCAGGCTCCTCTGTCTAGGGGATTCTCCAGGCAACAATGCTGGAGTGGGTAGCCATTGCTTTCTCCAGGGGATCTTCCCCACCCAGGAATTGAACCCGGGTCTCCCGCATTGCAGGCAGACACACCAGGGAAGCCCTAGTCCATCAAGGCAGTCATAAAGCCCAATCTGTCAGTCTTCAGGACCTTTTTGGGTGGCCTCTGCTTTTAGGATAAAGGCTCCTTGGCTCAGCAGGCAGGGCTCTTCAGGAGCATACTCTCCTGCTAGTCTTTCCAAGCTCATTCCTGTCACTTTCCCTCTGTGTTCTTGAAAATTTTCCTGTACTCTGGGCTTTTGCAGTTATCCCGGACTTGTAGTCTTGACCCATCCTCATATCTTCCCTCTAACTTGACCCTATTTTTCCTTGCTGTTTCTCTCCCAGCTTGTGTGACTGTATCTCCCTTGGGGGGAGGGGGAGGGTTGGCTGCCAGGGACGCCTCTCAGGACCTTTCTGCGCTGCAAATGTGTGTCTTCTCCATCTGAAGTCCTAATCCTCCTCTGTGACGGACATTCGGTCACTATGGCAACTGACTGTGACGTCACAGGATAAGGACTTCAGGTGAAGTGGCAGGAGCAGGTGAGTGTGTAGGAGACAGATTTTAATGTCTGTCGAAGCCCCCTCACCCCCACCCTCCTTCTGTGCGGGGGGCATGGAGGGCTATCTCGGGCTCCTGCTGATTTTTAGAACGCCGCGGTGAGAGTGTGTGCCTGGCATCTGCGTGCTGCAGTAGTGTGGGGCTGACAGAGTGTGTCAACTTGAGCTCTGGCTGTGCCGGCACCGCTGCTGCGTGAGAGCCTGTTATTCCATCCTGGATTGCTATTTTGATACCCAGATTGCATCATTCTTCCTACGTATAAACAGGGGGTCCCCAGGGCCCTGCAGCTACTCACTTCTCCACCAACACTGTTGTGATGAGCTCTATTTAAATGAGCTGCCGGATCGGGGCAGGTTCCAGCCACACATGAGCACTGTCATTTTGGGGAACATGGAGGGCTGAAGGATTTTTGGATCGAGTCCTAAAAGGCTGGGAGTGATGGCCTCCTGAGCTATGCAGAGGGCGACAGAGCTAGTTCCTGAAAGTTGAAAATCTCGTTTTCTTCCTTCTGAGCTTCTGTTCCAAGGCACCCAGAGGATTAGGAAGGAGATGCAGCTAGGAAGAGAGTCGCCTCTCTGAGGTCTCCCTCTCGCTGTTCAGTTTGGGAAAAATACTGCAGAGCCTTCGAGATAAACAGGAACAGGAGGAGTCAACCAAGCCCTTTCTTGCAGAAGCGTCTCAGGTGAGCTGGAGAAACGCAGCCCTGGCTGAGGATGCATCAGGGAAAGGAGGAGAGGACTCAGGCTGCTCCCCTTTCCCCACCCAGTACCCAGCTCCCCGAGGCTTAGGCCCTGTAGCCCAGCTGGCTGCAGCGTGCGGGGTGGGTGTTCCTGGGCACTTGGTAAGCACCATCCTCTGGGACCTGTGGTGGGCTCACCTGTCGCTCTTCTGACTTCTCCCCCAGGTGTTGCTCTAGTCACAGGGCAGCAGGCGCCACAGGTAAGCCTGCTGGCAGCCAGGGGCAGGAGCAGAATCACCTTAGGATCGAAATCTGTCTTTCTAGCAGGGAGGGGGCATCTGGGGAGTGGGTGCAACATGTTTCTTAAAGGTGGTGCTGCTGCCCTGAGCTTTGGGCTAGAGGAAGGCTTTGGGGGCTCATGTGGTGGGGGCCTTAGCTGATGCCCAGTACCCTGGGGCTGCCTTGGGTGGGAGGGCAGGAATGGTTAGTGAGGAGGGCCAGCCTGCCAGAGGATATAACTGGAGAGTTTTTTCCTCCTTGTATGGCGTCTGGTAGAGGCATAGAGAGGTAGAATGTCTCATTGTGGCCGCAGAGGTAATCAGGGACTGCTCAGTGGTTCAGGGTACTGTCTATGGTTTACAGGGACCTGTGGCTTTTTAGCTATATCCCTCCCTCTCTCTGGGCCTCTGTGTCACCATCTTTATGGTGAGGGAATTGATTAGGTGAACAGTGGAAAAAGCTAGGTCTGGAAGCTAGGTTTGTGCAGCTTTGGGTCTACAGGTGAGGGCTGGCAGTAGAGATCAGTCTTCTCCAGACGATGTCGCTACTCTGTTGGAGTCAGAGTGTGGGCCCCAGCTGCAAAGTTTCAGGGAGCCCTGGCCAAGAGCTTTAGAATGAAGGGCTTTTTTAACCCTCAGAGGGTTGCTTAGCACTGAGCTCAGGCTTATGTTCACGTGTCACTACCTGTTGGGCCGGTCCGACCCAGTGCTAGTTTTTTGAGACCTCTTTGGGAATTCTCTCCCACCCCGGCCCCATGCACAGGTTGCCTTGGCACCGCCCTTCATATCTGAGGGTAGACTACCCACTCTTGGTCCTCTTCCTTGCTGCCTTGCTAAGTTCTGGGCTTATCGCGCTCTCTAGGCAGCAGCAGTGGTTGTAGTGCCAGATCTCAGGCTGCACCCTAAGTCTGCTCGTGGGTCTTTCTGTGAAGCTGGGAGTTAGGGGAGGCAAATTGTGTCCTCCAATTCCCTACTACCACCACCAACGCCCCCTACCCCGGGGACCTGGGATCAGATACCCTTCTGTCTGTTGGGCATCTGCCCTTTTCTCTTCTCTGCCAGAGGGGAAATACATAACAACTGCACTCAGAATCTTTCTTAACTTGTTGGGGCCTCTTTAAGACTGGGCGAGCCTGCCTTTCTCAGCTGCTGTGACGCAGGGGCCGATCTATCAGGCTCAGCCACAGTGGGAAGGGGTGCTCCCTCTATGGCACTGGTCCTCAAACTTGGTTGTACATTGTAATCACCTGGGGAACTTTAAAAAATATTGCTGCCTGGCTCCCACCTCCTGAAACTGATCTAATTGACATGGGCTGTGGACCGGACATCAGGGTGTTTAAAAGTGCCTCATAGAGTTTGAGAACCACTCATCTACAGAATGAAACTGCCCCCAGATTTATTTTTCTAGGCAGGAAAACTCTGCTTCATTTGCCTTTCTCAAATATAATATTTCTTAAAACTATAAGCATTGCTGGGGCTGTCTCCCCGCTCTTCCTGGATTTAAAATTCAAAGCTGGGTCCAGATCATCTTTAAAGTTTGATCATTATTATGGAATATTTTACTTACAATCACATTACTTAGTTAATTTAAAAAATTAAAATTACCTTGTTTGTTACACTTGAGTTGACGGTGAAAAGTGAAAGTGTAGTCACTTTCTGTCCATGGAATTCTGTCCATGGAATTCTCTAGGCAGGAATACTGGATTGAATTGCCATTTTCTTCTCCAAGCACTTGAATTAGGAGTATAGCGACGTGGGCAGGGGTGAGTTTTAGAGGTGGACAGACTTGGGTTCCAGTTGTAGTTCTGCCCCTACTTTCTGTGATCTTATGTAGGTGGCAACTTCTTGGAGCCTCAGTCTATCCAACTCTGAAATGGGGATAATGCCTACCTCTGTGTGGTGGATTGACAGTTAAATAAACCTATAAAGTGCCTAATATAGGGAGTGGTGGTAAAAGAATAATCTGCCTTACCCTCCCAGAGCCCAGAAGTGCTCACTCTTGTGACAGAGAAACCGAACAGCCTCAGTTTTCAGAGGACCTCTGGTACTTGTGAGTTCTTCACTCTGGAAGCAGAAGCGCCACCTCCTTTGGGGATGGTTGTGTGGCTTTTGGGCCCTGGTCCTCCGTTTCCCAGAATGGATGTTCCTCTGTGTGAAATAAAAGCTCAATGTCGTCGCTTGAAAAATTCAAGTAGAAAGGAAAAAGCAATATATCTAAACAATATCTTATGTAATATGTGATATAGATAACTAAATTAATATTAAATATTATAAACAGTATTAATAACTAAATGTTAAGTATTGTAAATTGATATTTGGTCATTTTATATATATGCACAGCTCTAAGAGTTCATGTATTCCAGTTGTCAAAAAAAAACACGACTTTTTTGGTATCCACATTGAAAAATGGGGAATCTTCTTTAAAAACCAGAAAGCTCACATTGACACAGCTTGACGAAGGTTAGGGAGGTTGCGGACTTCCTGAGGGAAGACAAGAATTTCTGGGCAAAAGTTATGACACAAAGAAAGCCCATGTTCTCCGTGTCCACTCTGGACCCCACGGCCATCCTGGGACCTGGGACCGCTGCCGCTGCGGTTCTCCAACTCTGCTGTCAGCTGCAGCAGCCCCTCTTCACATGGGAGGAACTCTTCGGTCCAGGCCTCCCTCAACCAAAGCCTGTCCCTGACTTGCTGGCAAGGGTGGTCTTTCTCTTCCCATCTTGCCCAGGGGAATTTATTTCTGAAGCCTAGTTGCAGAGGAGGAGGGTTGAGAAATCTGTGTGTGTGTGTGTGTGTGAGTCACACTCAGTCATGTCCGACTCTTTGTGAGTCGGATTGTAGCCCACCAGGCTACTCTGTCTATGAGATTCTCCAGGCAAGAATACTGGAGTGGGCTGCCATTCTCTTCTCCAGGGGATCTTCCCGATCCAGGAATCGAACCCAGGTCTCCTGCATTGCAGGCAGGTTCTTTACTGTCTGATCTACCAGGGAAGCCTGGTAATCCATACTTTCCTGCTATTCCCATTTCTCTCACTTAAGGGTGTAGGAAGTGTGATTCAGAGAAAAGGGGTCACTCACTGATTTTAGGTTGCACAGTTAGTGACAGTCTTGAACCTGGAACCCACATCTCCCAATTCACAGCCTTTCCTAAGGCCCACACCTCTGCTGTGGATCAGACCTGATTCCTTTATTTTCCTGGGCTGGTTTTTTCCACCACCCAGAAAACTTCCAGATGGCTTTTTTCTACTTTCATTGGCTGCAAGTGCAAGGAATACACATGGAATACTCAAACTGGAAAGAAACATAATTGTTGAATATACTAAAAATCATGCAATATTTTTTAGTATCAATTGTGGATTATTTTTGTATGTAGACATATGAACAGATAGTTAAAATGCAATGTGATATATGTTATATTAGAAAGATGTTCAGGGTACTGTGGGAACCCTGAAGAGGGAATAATTAACTCTTCCTAAGGGAAATCAACCCTGCTTCTCAAAGCTAGAACATTTGAACCAGTTTGGAAGGATGAATAGGAAGGAGTTTATCTGAAGAGTGGGGTAGCTAGAAAGAGTATTTTAGGGAGAGGGAACAAACACTTGCACAAACACAAGAGTTATGCAAAGATTTGGTGTATTTAGGTGATAGCAGAGGTATTTGGCATAGCAAAGACATAGGATGTGTGGCAGGTGAAGCTAGAGATGAGACTAGGAAGAGTTGAAGCCAGTGTGGAAAGAGGCTTGAGCCACACGCTGAGGATTTTGGCCTTGAGGGCCATGGGAGGTACAGGATGTGTGATGAAGCCTTGTCTGATCTATTCAGTTATTTCTCTTTTTCTCATCATGCTAATGAGACTGTGTTACTATGACTAATCTTTGAGCATCTGCTACCAGGGAGTTGGAAGCCTTATGGAAATTATTTTCAACAATTAGAACAGCATTTCTGACCTGGGGGAAACGAGGAGGGTCTTCCCTGACCAGCCAAGTGGAAGGGAGGGACAGTTGCATGATGCCCCTGGATGATGCCCCCTGTGGAGAACATCCTTTTCCACGTCTGTTGATTGGCAGAAGAGTATCTAGGAGATTGCATATCCAGCTCTGTCATTAAAGTCTGTGGCTCTGCGGAGGCTAGGGGAGGGGTTTTTTTCTTGGTTGGGAGGAGTGGTAGGTGAGGAGAAGAGCAGTAGTAAACAGTTGTTTGGCATGATTTTGTAGATTTGATTTTTCCAGGATATATCAGTTACCTTTTGCTGCATCGAAAGCCACTCCAAATCTTAGCGGTTAAAACAATAACCAAGCTTTATTTATGGTTCTGCAGGCTGAGAGTTTGGGCTGGGATACTCTGGGTGGTTCTGCTGGGCTGCGCTGGGCCTGGCTAATCGCTGCTGTGCTTACCCATATCTGTGTTCAGTTGGTGGGTCAGTTGGGGCTCCCTGGCTTGTTTTGGCTTCAGGTGGCTTGGCTTACATGAGACAACTAAGGCCTCTCTGCACCTGGTTTCTTATCTCCCAGCTATCTAACCTATTGTTGTTCATGTGGCAGTATTCGAGTTCTGAGAGGGAGAGCAGAATCATATAAAGCTACTTGAGGTCTAGGCTTAGAACCTATTCAGTGTCATTTTTGCTGCATTCTGATGGCCAAAGCAGGTCATGAGGGCAGGCTAGCTTCAAAGGAGAGAGAATGGACTACACTTTTTTTTGAAGACTCCACTTTTAATGGATAGGATTGCAAGGGCATGGGCACACGGAGGGGAAGAATTTGTGGCCACTTTTTCAGTCTTTCAGTCTATGTGACTTTCGTCACAAGGGAGAGTTGATAATTAAGGTTATTGTCTTAGCATGAATGGGATATAAGAAATCTTTTGAATTCAAAGTCAGCATTCATGGAGGATGATGTGAACTCTCCAGTATTGTTTAGTTCAGTCCTTATAGCAACTCTTGTTTTCCCTTTCTGTTTTGCATATGAAGAAACTGGTGTACCGAGGAGTTAAGTGGGATTAAGTGACTTGTTCAACCAAGCTCATTGGTGGTAAACCTGTTGTTTGGCCTTGTTTGTCTGCCTGCAGCTCTAGAGCAACTGCGGTTGTGTCATTTTGGTGATAGGAAACAGAGAAGACCGTGGTGTTATTGCTCCATCACTGGCAGAGCCAGCCCCTTTCCAGGTTGTCCTCATTCCTGGGCACAGGCTCCTGGCCCTCGGGAGCCCGTCTCCTTGCTCTCAGTGGGCCAGGTACTTACGGAGTGGCCCAGAAGTGCTGCAGGGTGGCGGTGTCATACTGCTTATGTAGTTCAGGAACCCACCATGCTGATGAATGTGTTGGAGACCGCTGCATTTCTCTGGAGAGAGGGAGGTAGGACAAGCTGTTCATGTTCACGGGTGAAAATACACATATTGGGTGTACCCAGCATGGACTGCGTGGAGAAGGCACAGCAAAAGCTCTTTGAGCCCCAGGGGCCGACCAGTTAGTCTTGGTTGTTATAGGAGAAGAGTATCTCCTAGATGAGCAGGCAGGCAGTCCTTGCCTTTCTCTGGCTAGAACTTTTTAAAAGCTCTAGCTTTGAAATCTCTAAAGAAATTCTCCTACATAGTAATATAAATGGCTGGAGCTGTGCCCTGGGCTAACCTGACCCCTTTGAACTTAGCCAGTAGTGGGAACTGGGCTCTCAGGGCTGTGAAATGCAGGGTGGGAGCAGCAGGAAGGCACCTGATTATCACAACTGGAGCAGGGTTGGGCCTCTATTTTGTAGGAAGAAAAGAGATGTAGGATCAGGCAAAGTTGAGGATGTGGGGAGGTCTGTAGGGCAGGCCCCTAATAGGTTGGTCATGTCCAGAGTACCTTGATGGTAAGTGCAGACTATGGCATCAAACATACTTCATTTTGGCACAGATAGTGTTGGTACATACCTGGGTGTTGTGTATTAGAAAGCCTTGTGTCTAAGTCATATGTATAACCTGCCATGTTGCCCTGACTATGCTATCTTTTCCCTCTTCTCCCAGAGTTCATCTCCTGTCCTGGGTGTGAGTGAGTATACATCACCAGGGATGTAACTGAACATTTTCTGCTGCAGTGCTTTTCTTCTGGGCAATCCAAGATGGTGAGGGTAAGTTAGCACAAGCAAAGAAGCAGCTAATCCTTTTCAGAAATCTGTGCGACCCTGACCATAAGTCTGTCTGTCCACCCATCACTTCATCTTACTTGTTACCCTTCCACCAGTTTACCTAATCATCCATCCATCCATCCATCCATCCCTCCTTCTATCCAGAAGAGAATCAAAATGTTTCAATCGGGGAAGCAAAATTAGTGTGTTTTTTTCTCTGTTATAGTTTTTACTGAAAATTATGACTACTAAGCTTTTATTCCCTTCACCCTCCCAATACTCAAGCTGAAACTCATTCACCAGCCGGGGTTAGATGGGTTCATCAGTTTTGCTTGTATTTAACAACTAATACCTTTTCCCTGAGTTTCTGAAATTTCACACCACTTACTGACTAGTATCCCTTCTTATTCTTTCTCCACTGGGGTATCCTTGCCACTACATTTTATTCATTTGCCATTTTTCTTACTTGCTCCTGTATTACATTCTTACTGAATGTCTGACATATATGCCAGGGCCTGTTCTGAGTACTAGTGAGACAGAGACCCATGTCCCATGGAATTAATAGTTTAGTTAGTAAAACCTACATTTCTCCTCTTTTCTTTTTCTTGCTGTAGGTTTCTCAGATCCCAGGGTGAGGACAAAGCTGTCAGAATCCACATCAGTTTGGTGGCCTCTATTATTCAGCACAGACAGGCTAATTTTTCAGAAATCTTTTCATCTCTCATATCAGCCCTGCATATTTTCTGACCAAATGAATTAACATTTATACCAGGAGAAGGCCAGAGATTCTTGGTCCTGGCAAGCCCCAGTAGTGGCGGCACAGCTCTGAGAGTTGGTCCATCTTACTCTTTCCTGGCTATTTATGATTATCATTTTGTGCACTCATATAGCTACAGTTGCTTCTCCGTAGCATGTTGAAATTTTTGTGTTTGCCTGTGCTTTGCATTTTCCTCCCTTGTCTGCCTGGTGAACTTCTACTTGTCATTCAGTATCCAACTCAAATGTCACCTCTTTATGTCACCTCTTCCCTAGCTTCTTCTAGATGGAACTCCTGGAAACCTCGCTTTGCTTCCTTAGCACTTGGTGCATCCTTTCATCACAGCATAACCCACTGAGTGTTCATCACACAGTCCAGGCTGTGTACCTTGAGAGCAGAACCTGGCCTTATTTATCTGCATATCCTCAGCTGCAACACAGGATTTGTGTAAATAGGCCCTGAGGCCACTGCTCTTAGTCACATGCTTTCCTTTGCACGCCCCCGCGTGTCCCTCCCAGGCAGCTCTCTAGAATGGACTGCACTCCAAAATAGTGGAGGAACAGCTCTGTGGGTCCCCAGTCCCTAGTGTATTTACCACTCATAAAAGCAGGTCCAAATGATGAAGATGCTGTCAGTAATTACAGAACTCTCTACTCCTAGAACTGCTCGGAGTGCAAGGAGAAGAGGGCAGCTCACATCCTCTGTACCTACTGCAACCGCTGGCTTTGCAGCTCCTGCACGGAGGAGCACCGACATGGCCCGGCCCCTGGGGGCCCACTCTTTTCCCGGACCCAGAAGGGATCTCCAGGTATCACTCCCTCTCCTCCAGTAGCTCACATACCCCCATTCCTACCCTTGGCCCTGTAAGTAGTACCAAACCACAAAATCTTTGGAGAAGAGCTCTCTGCCCTTGTTTCCCTGCTGGGGGTGAGAATAGGGGTGAGCCTTTCCTAAAGAAAAGCTGCAGTATACCTTCACTCCAGGCTCTCCCTGTTGCCAGGCTGGGGCAGGTGGCACGTGGGGAGTAGGTGACTGTGAGTGAGATGGTGCAGGGAGGAAAAGTCTTGAATTACCATGACAGCTACTTGAGTTCCCTGTCTTTGACCTCTGTTTAGAGCAATCACACCCCACTTCTGTTTAGTTACTTGATTAATTTAGCATCAAGGATCAGGGTTTGTCCATTTACCCATCCAGCACCATCTGGTGACGATCTTCTTCAAAGTCTTTTCTCAAGGCCCTTGAACTGTGGGAAGGGTTTTACCTTCATCAGACAGGAGCCAAAGTTTATGATCCATGTGATCTGATCTGGGTAGCTGGTTTCAGCCTCAGTCTGGATTGGGCAGCTAGTTTCAGCCCCACCTGGTCAATGAGGAGGTGTAGGTTAAGTTCTGGAGGACTCACTGTTCTGCAGGAGATCCATGTGCAGCAAGTAGCAGGCACCTTCCTCAGGCTCAGCAGATGGTGAGATGTCTGGGGCTTCATGGTGCGTTATTTCTGAACAGCTGTGCATATCTGGCCAGTGTAAGCCCACCTTCCTCCTTGTGTTCCTGGAACCTCACTGGCCCAGAGAGAGGGTCAGTTTTGCATCACCTTTCCTCTAGCTCTGGGTCTTCCCTGTGTCCATAGAAGGCTGAGGGTGCTCAGTGGAGCTTAACTTAGGAGGTCTTCCTGAGCCAAACATGCCCACTTTCTCCATCTTCTCTGGCAGGAGTGAATGGTGGTTCTGGAGACTTCGCATTGTACTGTCCTCTGCACACGCAGGAAGTTCTCAAGCTGTTTTGCGAGACCTGTGATGTGCTCACATGCCACAGCTGCCTCATGGTGGAACACAAAGAGCACAGGTGGGGCAGGGTGGGTGCCCGAGGGGGCCTGGGAGGGCTCCGGGCTCTCTGACCCGTGGGCGTGCTGGGTTCCCCGTGCATGGAAATGCTCTCCCTGCTTAGGCCAACCTTCAGTCCCCAGGCCGGGCTGAAGCTTTTCTCTGTTCTGTTGTGTCGGGCTTCTCTGGAGAAGCCCTGAAGGGCTAAGAGTCTTTGACTCCCTAGATGTAACTCCAGCCTCCCTGGGCCTGACAGAGACAATGCATTGTGGGGATTCTTGCTTAGCTGGCATGCTCAGAGTAAGACTCGGTCTTCCTCATTTTTTTCTCTGCCTCCTCCTCTAGGTGCAGACATCTTGAAGAAGTTTTACAAAACCAGAGGATGCTTCTGGAAAGTGTGACTACACAGGTGGCACATAAGAAATCCAGTCTACAGACATCTGCAAAGCAAATTGAGGACAGGTAGCACCGGCTAGCCCCTGGTCACGGTGGAAATGCTCTGTTCCCTCTTACCCCGGGTCCCAGTACCAGGATGGAGTGGACATGCAGACACCGGCCTATGTCCCAGAAGGCACATGTCCTGGTCTTAGAGGTCTCAGGGCCAGAGTCGGGGTTTCGGGTCGTCTCTTGGTGAATGGAGCCAAGCTCGGTGAGGATGATCACAGTGAACCTGGGCTAAAGTGCCTGCCTTCTGAACATGACCATGAACTGGCCAAAGTAGGTGCTTAAGAACAAGGGCACAGAGTAGATACTGGAGAAGAGAGGGCTGTTTATTTTGTGAGCACAAGTCAGTGGCAGTCTATCCTTTATCACTCCTTTCCTAATGTTCTCCTTATACATCTACACATGGTATGAAATCATCAATATTTTGTGTAGAAAGAGAAATAAGCAGGTACTGAGAGAGGATCACATGGCAGGCATTGGATTGGGCATCATGCATGCATCATTTTGATCAGTTCTTACAATTGTTTGAGTCAGGGGTTATCTCTGTTCTACTGATGAGGAGGGTAAGGTTCAGAGAGTTTAGGTGACTTATCTGAGATCACAAAGCTAGTCAGAGACTGAGTTGGGTTTGGAAGGTTTCAAAACCTCTTTGTTTTTTTTTTTTAACGGTTTTACTGAGATATAATTTATATACCATAAAATTGCCCTTTTAAAATGTAAAATTCAGTGGGTTTATTTTTTTTAGCATATTCATAGAGTTGTACAACCATTATTATGATGTGAAAGTCACTCAGTCGTGTCCACCTCTTTGTGACCCCATGGACTATAGTCCTCCAGGCTTCTCTGTCCATGGGATTCTCCAGGCAAGAATGCTGGAGTGGGTTGCCATTCCCTTCTCCAGGGGATCTTACCAATCCAAGGATCGAATCTGGGTCTCCTGCATTGCAGGTGGATATTTTACCAACTGAGCCACCAGGGAAGTCCTACTGAATTGTACATTTTAAAAGGGCAATTTTATATTTTTTAATATAATTTTTATATATAGATATAAAAGATATGATTTTTATACCATAAAATTTCCTTTATAAAATGTACAGTTCAGTGGGGTTTTTTAGCATATTCATAGAGTTGTACAACCATTATAATGGTCTACTTTTAAAATATCATTTTCATCACCCTAAAAAGAAACCCATGCACATTAGCAGTCATTCCCCATTCACCCTGCAGCATCCCCAGGCCTTGAAAACCATTAGTCTACTTTCTGTCTCTATCTAGGCTCTTTTTCACTGCATGATGCTGTTTAGTAGCGTATTCTTCCTTTTAATAAAATAAGAAATTACATGAAGTCATACCTGTGTTCACTCTCTCTGTCCTGCCTCTAGTGCTGTGTGAAGTGGTGAGCTATTGACTTGACCTGGGGATGGACCTGTAGTTTGCTCAGAGAAAAATGAGTTGAACTTCGGGCCATTGGCCCATTTAGATCAAGTGGGCTGGGTTGTTCTAAGGGCAGGATGGATGGCGGAGGAAGGTTCTTATTTCTTTACATTCGGTGCCTGCTGGTCCCTGATTTCAGTAGGAAGCCTCCACATTGTAGGCTCTTAGGTTTGCTGTCTGTAGGCTGTTGTAGGCCTGGAGGGAATGGCTCACTATGCTCCGTTTCCTCCTGTTGTTTGCAGGATTTTTGAGGTGAAGCACCAGCACAGGAAGGTGGAAAACCAGATCAAAATGGCCAAGATGGTTCTGATGAATGAACTGAACAAACAGGCCAATGGACTCATAGAAGAATTGGAGGTATATGTGAGCAGATGGTTAGGTTCTGTACTCTCCCTGGGGCAGAAACCAGGCACATATCAAATATGTCTCATGGCTCAGAGATGCCTGGTCTAGAATTCAGATGTGCAATTTCCATAGCTCTCTGCTACTCCCTGTATCTTAAAATGTCCTGTCTAATTTTGGGAAGTTGGCTCATTAAGGGCTTAGAAAATCAGATCAAACTCCCATTAATGCTGTGGCAGTAAGGCAACTGCCTTCCTGGACTTTGCAGGTTTACAGCCTTGAAAGAGTCATGAAATGAGCTATGCCCAAGAAATGTAGACATTCATTTTCTCAGTCATTTATCACTTATTCCTATTTGCACTGTAAAATCTACCTACCTTTCCTCTCTCCCTCCCTCCGTCCCTCAAGCAGCCATGTCCTCCTCTCAGGGGTGCAGATTCATCTGATTCCATTTGTGTTTACACTGATGTACCCAGGCCACTAGACTTCCCAAGCACATGGCCTGCAGTCCAAGAACAGGATCAGGGACTCTGTCTTCTCTCTCCGTACCCAGGGCATCACTAATGAGAGGAAGCGGAAGCTGGAGCAGCAGTTACAGAGCATCATGGTTCTTAACCGCCAGTTTGAGCATGTGCAGAATTTCATTAACTGGGCTGTCTGCAGCAAAACCAGCATCCCTTTCCTTTTCAGCAAAGAGCTGGTAAGAAGAACTCCAACTCCTCAATCACTGACTTTGGGTTAGTAAGTGAAAACCATCTTTTACCAAACCTCACAGTGCAAAGGACCCAGGTGCTGGAATAGACCTGCCTTCCTCCAGGCAACTCAGCTAGGAAATTCTGTAGTTCTGTCTCAGGTCATGGATCCAGACATTAATACTAGCAGTGTGCTGGACATTCCCTAGGGAGTTGGGTTTAAATGGGGCCTAAGAGGAAAGGAGGAGTGAAGGATGACATTGAAGTGTTGGGCTTAAGAGGTTAGTGATGCCCAGGAAAAGGAGCAGGACTTTTGAAAGAGTTGATGGGGTTTGTATTTGGATATGTCAAATCTAAAGGGCCTGTAGGGCGTCTAAAGGGACCTGTCCCAAATCTGTTTTAGTAGATGGGTCTGGAAGTCAGAAGAAAAGTCAGGGTTAGAGAGAGAGAGAGAGAGAGAGAGAGAGAGAGAGATGTGTGAATCCCTGGGATTTGGGTGGTATTGGAAAAGTGTGTGAAGAAAGAAGAAAAGAATAGATCTGGAACCAGGGAAATGCCCTCATTTTCAGCACAGACAGACGAAGGAGATGAATGAAGGAGATGAGAAGCAACCATCAGAAGTCAGCAGAGAAATAGGAGAGCGTGGTGCACAGAATTTAACACAGAGCTTCAAACTTAAGTGATCACTGTTATCATTGCTACATAGGTGATAGAGGATGAGTAGGTGAAGAGAAACCTTGAGAACTCAGAATCAGGAGGCCCCTGGTATAACCTTTGAAAGATACTCCAGCAGATTTTCTCTCCAGCAAAGTAGAAGGGTCAAAAGCTAGAATGAGGGATTGAAGATGGGAGGTGAGGAAGTAGAGGAATTAGTGAAAAGCAGAGAAATAAGGTAGCTTGAGAAGGAGACAGGGTTGGGGATGCTTTTTAAAAATAAGGAAAACATTTGCACAAGTTTATCTGGGAGAAGTTGAAGATAGAAGAGATGTGTAGTGGAGGGAGCATACTGGGAAAGCAGAAGGAAGTGGGATCTAGAGTGAAATGGTTGACTTTAAACAAGAGGCACTCTTTTTCTCTGAGACTGAAGGATGGGAAGATGTCAGTGTAATGTACTAAGTCTGGAGATAGGAGGGATACAAGTTTGAGGGAATCTGCCTTCACCCTCTATGAAGTAAGCAGTGGTAACCAGAGGATTAGACATCAGGTAAATGACATTCAGGAGAGAAGTGAAGATTTTAAATAGTCATTAAAGACCGTGGAGGGACTTCCCTGTGGCTCAGACAGTAAAGCGTCTGCCTACAAAGCAGGAGACCTGGGTTCAACCCCTGGGTCAGGAAGATCTCCTGGAGAAGGAAATGGCAACCCACTCCAGTACTCTTGCCTGGAAAATCCCATGGACGGTGGAACCTGGTAGGCTACAGTCCATGGAGTCGCGAAGAGTCAGACACAACTGAGCGACTTCACTTTCACTTTCAAGAACCACAGAAGAGGAAACTGACATGAAAGGAAGTGACAAGAAGGACTGAGGGTGGCCCTGAGGATGATGATCAGTGAAGCAACCTCACGTAACATAGCTTTGGGATGGCTGGGTTGATGCTAGGTCAGGCATTGACGGGAAGGGAATTAGGGCACTAGTAATGTTGTTCCTTAAAGCAATGGGAAACTAGGATGACCAGCTGGGCCGAGGGAGCAGGGCCTGGAGAGTTCAATGAGGTAGAAGAGCATGCCCAGGAAGAGCAAGAGCTATTGTGGTCAGCGACCAGGTTGTTGGAGTTTGAGGTCTCATAGGTAGAATGGTTCTAGATGGTGAAAATGGTCTAGGTCTGGTGACTGAACTGAAAAGAGAAGTGAAGGCGGTTTACATTAAAGAGCTCAAGGAAGTAAGAGGCTAAAACGTTGATTAGGACATTGGTTAGTTAGATGTTAGCAGGATAGTTGGATGCTTGCCAAAGTCCTAGATAAATAAGAGAGTTTTAGTAAGAAGAGATAGATGAAAAGGATGAGGGAAGAAGAAGGCAGTTGACTAGGATGGAAGGGAGTTTTACAAGTAGGTGGAAGGACTGCTCTGGGGAACTCAGAGAGTGTCTGCCCCCATGGACTTTTCAGTTGAGATTATGGTAGAATGAAGGGAGCACTCTTGAGAGGGTGCTGTCAAGTGATATCCTGAGGAAGAATTAAAATCATCTGAGGCCTGAAAGAGATAAGAATGTAGGCTTTCCAAAAGCCTCAATAAGAGGAAGGGGTTCAGTAGGGGTGGAGGAAGGGGGAGGAATGTGAAGATACTAAGGTGTAAGGAAATGAGGGAGCGCACTGGGGAAGACCACAGGCTAAATAGCCATGACTCTGGGCCCTTCAGCCTGTCCAATGAGTGAGGGAGAGGGGATTCTCACTCTGGCACAAGATGCCCAAAGAAATGACCTTTGGTCATTGCTGTTGTCAGATTGTGTTTCAGATGCAGCGATTGCTGGAGACAAATTGTAACACAGACCCTGGTTCCCCCTGGAGTATCAGATTCACTTGGGAGCCTAACTTCTGGACCAAGCAGCTGGCTTCCCTAGGTGAGCCCAGGGCCTACTCTATGGGCCTTTGCATGATTGCTAAGAACATATTTAGACCATCTGCTTAACTCACTGTGTAGATCAGCGTATGCCCAAGAGAAAGCGCACCCTGAGACTGCCAGTGGTCATGGAGTCATTCAGCAAACCTTTTCTTGGGGATGATGATGGTGGGGTTGGGGTGGGGGTGGGGGGAGCTGACAGCTGAAATAGCAGTGGCAATATAGGACTTTTGTAATAGGACCAGTTGAAATCTGAGTTTCCTATTCTGCATGAACGTCCCTGTTCTGTTGGTTTCATTGCTAGAAGAGGAGACAAGACAGTGGTCCTACTCTCCAGAATGCTGTATGGCAATGCAGGCAGACCTGTGTCTCTGAGTACAAGGGTGTACATGTGTGTGGGCACAAACAGAGATATTTCAGTGACACACAGAGAGAGACAGACCAGCAATGTCACACACGTCTTTTGGAGTTGAGATGTAAGCAGATAATTCATGACCTTGTACATTTTTCTTCCCTGCTGCAATAACTTGCTAGGATTCAATATTTAGGCAGAATGTAGACAATTTGAAGTTGTGCCTGTGTTGACAACCTAATGGTAGGTTTGTTAAACTAATGGCCAACTGCTGCCTTTGTCTGGACTGATACTCTTATTGAAAGTGTTTTGAACTTGATAGAATAATAAATGATCTTTAGGTTTATTTTCTGCTTCCGTTTCCCTTTTAAAACAATTCCACAGACCTTTGGTGAGCACCTGCTCTGAGTCAGGCCCCACATTGGCCACTAAGTGATCAAAGGTGAATAAAACTCACCAGCTGCCCACAGGGCACTTGGTTTTCCCCTACATAAGCCTCAGAGGAGCTGAAGAAGCCATTAGAATAGCTTATCTTCTCATGCAAGCATCAAGCTTATTTTCTCAGCAATAGCATCATCTTCTCATGCATGAGGGTCTAGGGTCCTCAGACATCAGCACTGACGCTTAGCACTGACCTGGTGATGGAGCTTCCCTACTCTCCTCCACCCTGCTTGCCCAACATCTAGTTCTCCAGAACTGTATTTGAGGACTTACCCATTTGTCCTGGGGATGAATCTCCTTTGCTACTTTTTAGCACACTCCCTCTTCTCCTCCCAGTTTTGCTAGTTTTGGTCAGAGTCTTCCTTGGCTTATTCTGTTAAAAAAGGAGTAGGTACTCTGTGAGGGAGCCCATGGTTTCTCTAGTGGGATACAGAGTCAGGACTGAGCCTCTGGTAAAAGCTGAGCTGACTCCTCAAATGTCCCAGGCCCCCAGTGCATGCCTGTATAGTTTCTATTGCTGATGGCATTCTATACTGAGTCTTGGGGGTTAGGGGTTGAATTTCTTAATCTCTGCCTCTGGTACAAGGTTGTTGAATGATATTCTTTTGGCCCTGGAAGAAGGAGGTAGCAGAAGTAGGGGGAACAACTGCAGATCACCTTTGGAAACACTCTCTATTCTGAATTTTTAGGCTGTATAACTACTGAGGGTGGACAGCTGTCCCGGACAGATACTCCTGCTTATGGAGGCTTACAGGGACCATCATCTTTTTACCAAAGCCACCAGTCCCCAGTGGCCCATCAAGAGACTCTCAGCCATCCCTCACACAAGTTCCAGTCTCCAGCGCTGTGTTCCTCATCCGTGTGCTGCGCCCACTGCTCCCCAGGCTCGCCCTCCCTCAAAGGCCAGGCCCCCCCACCCAGCATACACCCAGTGCACAGCTTTAGGCAGCCCTCCGAGATGGTACCCCAACAGTTGGGCTCCCTGCAGTGCTCCACACTGCTGCCCAGGGAGAAGGAACTGCCCTGCAATCCTCACCCACCAAAGCTGCTTCAGCCCTGGCTGGAAACCCAGCCCCCTGCGGAGCCAGAGAGTGCACCCCAGCGGCTGGGGCAGCAGCTGACTTCCCAGCCCGTGTGCATCGTCCCCCCACAAGATGTTCAGCAAGGAGCCCATGCCCCGCCCACCCTGCAGACACCCTCCATCCAGGTGCAGTTTGGCCACCACCAGAAGCTGAAGCTCAGCCACTTTCAGCCACCGCCACAGCAGCAGCTGCCACTTCCGCCCCCTCCGCCCCCTCCGCCCCAACAGCAGGCACCCCCGCCTCTCCCTCCATCCCAGCATCTGGCTTCTAGTCAGCACGAGAGCCCACCAGGGCCCGCCTGTTCCCAGAACGTGGACATAATGCACCACAAGTTTGAGCTGGAGGAAATGCAGAAGGACCTGGAGCTTCTCCTTCAGGCTCAACAGCCCAGCCTTCAGCTGAGTCAGACCAAATCGCCGCAGCATCTACAGCAAACCATCGTGGGGCAGATCAATTACATTGTGAGGCAGCCGGCGCCCGTCCAGTCCCAGAGCCAAGAGGACACTGTGCAGGTGAGGTCAGGGCGGCACCACCTCCCTAGATTCCCTTTCCCTAGGAGAGCGTCGGGAACACAGCCTCCCCATCACAGGGTGGCACAGGAACACAGTTTCTTCATCTTAAGGTGGCCTTGAACTCAGCCCTCCCAATTCAAGACTGCCCTGGGCTCCGCCTTCCGTCTCAGGAAAACTGCAGAGAGCACAGTACTTCACCCCAACACAGGAGTAGGCTCAGGCTCAGCCCCGTCCAGAGTGGCCTGGCGTAGTCCTGTCCTCCTGGGTGACACCAGGGACCGTGTCTGTTCATGGAGCTTCCGGAGCTGTGCTGGACTCCAGGCAGTGCAGGGCAGAAGGGAGGCTGTCTCTTACCTTTGTCACCTCACTTCCCTTACTGCAACTTATGAATCCCAGCTGGGGGAAGGGGAGAGCTTAAGCAGATCATTTGCCTAGAGATCATACAACATTGGGGGCTTCCCAGGTGGCACTAGTGGTAAAGAGCCCTCCTGCCAATGCAGGAGGCACAAGAGACCCGGGTTTGATCCCTGGGTTGGGAAGATCCCCTGGAGGAGGGCATGACAAAGCACTCCAGTGTTCTTGCCTGGAGAATCACATGGACAGAGGAGCCCGGCAGGCTGTGGTTCATAGGGTCACAGAGAGTCGGACATGACCGAAGTGACTTAGCACACATGTATGCTCATAAAACATCGAGTGGTAGTGCCAAGACTTGGGTCCAGGCCAGCTGACTCTGGATTGCCACAGAGGAGGCCTTGTTTTCTCCCTCGGAGGATGGCTAAGGCTGCTCCTCTCTTTTTTCAGCCAAAAGCCAGTTGGAGAGGTGCAGTTCGTACCTCTGGGATCTTTGCAGCACTCCACATCTTCATTCTTAATTCTTGCTTTTCTTGGTTCCCAACAGCTTCCTGTTGCAGACCCTTCCTTCTCCCCTTTCACTTTATTCCTAGTGAAATATATGTACATTTATACCTTCAAAGCAGCTCTATAGACTTTTACTTTATTACAAAATATAAGGCTTTACATTTATGCTTCTGCACTGACAACTTCAATTTTGTTTTTGTTTATTTATTTATTTGACTCTGCTGCATAGCATGTGGGATCTTAGTTCCCCCACTAGGGATGGAACCCGTGCCTCCTGCAATGGAAAGGCAGTTTCTAAACCACTGGACCACCAGGGAAGTCCCTAAACACTGACTTCAGATCATGCTTCAGATGTCTGCCTCTGAGGCTCAGTTCCTTATATAGAATAACTCTTATGATGGCAGAGAAGGGTCTAGGGTTTATAGAGGACCACAGCTCTATAAATGTAAGTGAAAACTGTTGTGATTGCTTAGGTGACTATGATAAAGTTAGCTCCTGATTCTTGGTTTGAGTTCTATTCTAAGATGTCATATTAGGAACAGCTTAGATAAGAGTATCTTCCTGGAAAGATTTCAGGCCCTCCGCAGTGTGTAGGTGGTGACAGCAGTAGTGGGCAGTGCAGGTGAGCCTCAGCCTTGACCATTGCTGCTACTCTTTGCAGGAAATGGAAGTCACTCAGTCATGTCCGACTCTTACGACCCCATGGACTGTAGCCTGCCAGGCTCCTCTGTGCATGGAATTTTCCAGGCAAGAATACTGGAGTGGGTTGCCATTTCAAGACCCACCCAAGTTCTTATTTTCTCCTCCAGGCTGCAGATGAGCCCCCAGCGTCTGAAGGCCCTAAGCCAGCTCTCCCTCTTGACAAGAATACTGCTAACTTGCCCCAGGCATCTGGGGAGGAAAACCCTCACAGTGTCCCCCCATTGGACAGCGCCATCCAGCACTCCTCTCCGAATGTGGTGAGAAAGGTACAATTGGAGCCTGCTTTCCCTGATCATATGAGACCCACTGCCAGTCAAGACCCTGGGACCTGGCTGAGGATGTCTGGGCGGGGGGAGGAGTGTCCCTGTCCCATCCCTGGATGTTACACAGCCCTGACTCATGCCTTCTCTCCTAGTGAGTGAGCAAGGTCCTCCTCCACCCCATTGACACTCCCCCACACACTTAAATTGGGAGCATCCGGGCTTCATTTCGAGAGGAAGGGGAAAGGGAAGGAAAGCCAGTTTGTTGAACACCGACTCTGTACCTAGAATGGTGCTTGGTGCTCCACAGGGTGACTTCCCTTAATCTTCCCAATAGTTCTGTGAGGTGGGCAGCCCCATTTTATAGCTCAGGAAACTCAGATCCAGGGGCTTACAGGTAGTAGATAAGAGGGGCTAAGGTTTATGTAAAATGAGAATCACAGCCTGAGCTTTTTCCTCTCTGCCATGAATGGCAATGGGGAAAGTGTTTCATGTGGTCCCACAATCCAGAGTTGGCTGGCCTTAGAATTTGAATTAATGGAATTCAGTGGGTGAGTGGTCTACAGGGATGACCTGCAGAGGTGGCTGAGCATCTAAGGGCACTGGGATCTTTTGAAGATAAGCTAGTGACGTTCCTCCTGTCTGTCCACCTGTCTGCTTGGTGGACGGTTCATGGCAATAACCCAGAATCCTACAACTCCTGGTTGTCCTACTCTCACTCTTGTCTTTCATCTCCACCCTGGTCATCCTCCTAGCTGGAACCTCAGTGCTGTGTCGTGCCTTCCCACCAACCTTTCATGTGTCCCTTGGCCCTGTTCCCCTTATCCTGTCCCTTTTCTGGTCTCATCCCCTCAACCCTCCTGGTACTTCCACTCAGCCCTGGACTGGAAGCTGTCAGCTATTCTGTACCCTTCTAGCCTGCACTCTCAGCTCTGCAGCATTCCTTGGGCTCTCCAGTCCCAGTTTCACTAGTTGTTCTTTGTACCTACCCCTCATCATGTTTCTCCCAGCATCACCATTGCCATAGATCAGTCTACCTCAGTGATACCTGAGAAGAGAATTTTGAAAAGTAAGAAATGGCAAAATTGCAATGTTACCTTAGAAATCCCTTGAAGTCTGGTACTAAAGGCCTTTAGTTTATACATAGCCTGCCCTATCCTTTTGAAAATGGTTTGACCTAGAGGCCATAGAGATGCTATAAATTGGTCCTGTGTGGCTCTTAGCAGTTTACATTTTTACACCTGAGATAGATAGCTATCTGTTCAACCATCCATCTATCCATCCATTTATTTATTCACTCAGTGATCAAAAAATATGTTAACCTCCTACTGTGTACCAAGTATTTTTATAGGTGTCAGGAACACATTGGTGAATAAGTAGTCTCACTTTGTAGCTTACAGTCTAGTGGGGGAGAGAGTAAAACAAGCATCAACCATGAAGTATGATAAAGTGCTGTGATAGTCAGTGGGGTGTAAATAAAGAGCACCAAACTCTTGGAGAAGACTTCCTAGAGAAAATGGTTTTAACCTGAGATTTGTTTGAAAAATTAGGCTGGTAAAGGAGAGATGGAGGGGGAAGGCTGGAATAAATAGAGGGAATGGCTAGTAGGACGGTCCAGAAGTAAGAGAAAGCCTGCTATTTAGGGGGTTTAAGATAATTTGACTTGGTGGGAACATGAAATGAACTAGAGAATGGGAGTGATTGAAACCAGAGTAGTTAGAAAGCTTTGTGAATTATGCTGTGAAGTTGGGATTCAGTCTTGGGGGTTGCCAGGTGTGAATGAAGGATTACTAGCAAGGAGGATTACTAACATGGCTTGAATTAAAGTATAGAGAGATCACTTTAGTTATAGTAAGAGAGACCAAACTAGTACAGAAGAGAAATAGGAGATGAATGAAATCAGGTAATGATGGGAAAGAAGAGGCAGCGAGGACTTCAAGAGTTCAGATCCTAGGAGATTTTTGGACTTGGAGTCTGATTGGTAGTGGGAAGTGGGGGAAAAGACATCCAAAGTGTATCTTGGCTCACTGAATTGCCATTCATCTGAGATGGGAGCATGGGAAGAAAAGTACATTTGAGGGGAGGAAAAAGTCAAGTTTTGAATTGGTGTTGGTCTCCTCTGGAGGCTAAGTTATAAGATGACTGGAAGACAGCTAGCTCTAGAGGGCAGTAGGGAGCATGGGGATTACCAGTGCCCAACTGGTAGTGGGAGCCATGCTGAAAATGCTTCTGCTTATTTGATGAGCCTCAGTTCTGCTCCTCCAGCCAGGAGAGAGGAAAGGAGGCGAGCCACATGCAATCATGGAGTCTGTGCTACCTGGGCGAGTGGCCCACAGGGTGCTCAGAGCTGCGAGGGGAGGGGCTGCTTCGCTCCTGCATGGCGGCAGGGTGGCAGTGGGGTTAATGAAGATCCTAGAAGATCTAACTTTTCATATGGAGCTGCCTCTGGCTGTTAACGTGGATTCATGCAGAGGTGTGGAGGAGCAAGTGACCTGACATTTTGTAGGCTTCTGTAAGGCTTGTACTCCCAGAAAAAGGAACCTCAAGGTTGCCATCCAAGGGAAACTGGTCCCAAGGAACCTTTGGGTCCACTTGCCTGAGAGAGGTACTGGTTATACACAAAGCTCCTGAAATAAGGAAAGGGGCTTTCTTTTTGAGGAAATTCATTGTCTTCAATCTGGGATTGGGCAGGGTGGGGATATGAAGGTCAAGGTTACCCAACATTCTGAGCATCTTATCATTGATTTATAATGCTTTGTATAGCATTTTCTACTTTTTTTTCCCCCATAGATTTTTATATGTATTTTTCTATTTTATCTCTTTGTTTATCCTAGCAATACTATGAGGAAGCCACTTTCTTATTCCCCTTTGAAAGATGTGGAAACTGAGACACAGAGAGATTAAGTGACCGCCTAAAAGTTAAACAGCCAACTATTGGCAAGGTTAGGCCCAGAGCACAGTTCCTGCCTCAGCCCTGGGTTCAATGACTAGGTTAAATTGCTTCTCTCTGTGCACTGCAGTGGGAGAAGTAGGACTCCATGTGGCCTCTCACTGCTGGATTTTCCTATCTTTATACTCTCTGAAGTAGCCTGAGGCCTTGCTGGGGAGAAGTCTTAGGACCCATCCTCATTGGGTCTTGGCTGTCTTTATCTGGTAACGGCACTTAGCTCCCAGCCTACTCCTCGGTCTGTACTGGCTGGCAAGTGCCAGGGGAAGTCAGAAGTCTGTCTGAGTCCTCAGATGAGAGGAAACTGTGGCGGCGGGCACAGCTCCGTGTGTTCCACAGAGACCTACTCCTGCTTGGAGCTGCTTCGTGTCACTGCGAGGAGGACTTTTGTTCAGCTGAGCAGCTGTGCACACGTACCTAGGAGATGGTACTAAATGAGCTGACAGTGAAAACAGCTTGCTGCTGCAAATGAGATGTGAAAGTTCTAGAATGGGTTTTCTAGTGACTTGAGCTCTGCAGTCTCTGGAGCATTTTACCCCACCACCTTCCGTGCCGCCAGCAGAATGTTTTTGTATGAACTTGGACATTTGTTTGTCAGCTGCTGTTGCCTAAGCTTTCTAATCTTGGTTCAGCCACTTTGAAAAAAGATGATGAAGAAAGACAACTTTACAACAGAACCCCTTTAAATACCAAGTGAAACTGGAAGACATTCCGATGGCTTCGTTTCGTACTTCTGAACTAGTCCACTGTGGAAAAATACACACACTCCTTTTGTCAGCCCTCATGGAATCAAGGCTGTAGGCATTACAGAGAGCTCTAGCTGAACCCCAGTTCACCTGCAAGAGGGACCTCTCTTCTGCTCATAGTGGGGCCCCAGATCTTCAGAGGACTTTGAGGCCAGGAAGTTACTGCTTATGGCTTCAACGGAGTCTGGGATATATTGTCAGCAAATGATGCAGAAGTATTTGACATTCCTGTGGTCCAGATTATTAAGAGTGATGCAGAAGAGTGGAGGATCATGAACCTGATGAATAGCATTTATGCCTTTATCAAAGCATTTTGATGCTTGGGCTCTTGATTTGATTCTTAAAACTCAGTGAGATTTACATTCACCTATAGAGGAGGAAATTCAAGCCCAGAGATGGAAAATAATTTGCTTAAATGCATATTCTGAACCTTGACATAAGTGAGGAAAAACTAGGCACCCTGCCTTCACAGTCTCCAAATACATGGCTATGGACCAGATCATGGGTTTTCATCCATGTCTTTTCCAAAAGCAACTGTCTTTTCCTTGAAGCCTGGCACTGACAGCTTTTGCTCAGAATGCTTCCAGGGCCTGATAAGGCTTTCCTATGGCCCAGTCTGTGACCCGGTTAGCAGTGCAGAACTGTACAGAGATGTGCACACTGTCCTACATAGGAATCGAGCCAAACACTCCCCAGGTCTGGCTTCCTGAATTTTATACTCTTAAGGAAGCCTATCTCCTTCCTTCTAGCCTGATTTCATTCACAGACCAAACCTAAGATCTTTGTCTAGGTCTCCTGGTCCATGAGAAAATAGGTCTTGCTCCTAGACCTTTAAATTTGTTTAACAAACCCAGCCCAAGAAAAATACCTCTGGCCCAGTTCTTCCACGTCTCCAAAATTTGGATTTTAAAGGTTCCACTCATTCTAGCCTTCACTTCAGATTCACTGGACTCTGCTTTTTCCTTCTGCCTCAGACCCTGATCCTCTTTGTTTTGTTTTGTTTTGTTTTGTTTTCCCCATCTTCTTGGATCATCAGGGGGCTGGATACTCTTCAGTTCTCTTCTTTTCACCAGCCATGGTTGTTTTCCCATTTAACTACCATTGGTTAGCAGATATCAACATAGTTACATCTGTAGCAACAACCTTACTTCATAAAAGAATTTTTCATTGAGCTGGTGGGACATTTACTATCAGGAAGAGCAACTTTCCTATTAAAAATCAACTTGTGAAACCACTGGCAGCAAAAGTTAGTTCCCCACTCAGCTATCTGATTCAGTTGTGTCAAGATCTACTGCTGTTAAACCAGTCTACTTAATCTGAAGCTGTTGAAACACTCAAATATCCAAAGATTTAGTTCACAAATCTATTTACATGCATCCTTGTCTCCTTATCTATTTCCTTCAACTAAGGCGAAGGCCTTCAGTATGTTTCCAAAAGACAACTCACAAGTCATTGGTCTCTTCTCCTACTGTACCTATACATGGTGGTCAGTCTTTGACAAGTTTAACTCCTAGAATCAAAACCTGAAACCAGAAGTAAGCAGGCAAAGCTTCAGAACAGCAACAAGAATAGTTGCCACAAACCTCACATATTATATTCTGTATGAGACTACAAGCCCAATTTAGTCAACTTGATCTAGCAAGCTTAGTTATATGGTTTTCTTTGGAAATTTTTAGTTTTTAAAATATTATATTTAGTTTTTTCTATATTATAGCAGTAAGCAGAGTAGAAGCAGGGAGTCGGGACTTCTATAATGGCAGCTAAAAACAGGAGAGAAGACAAGAAACTTCACCTGGAAAAGTGCCATGATGTGATGTCGTTCACGGAAAGGACTAGCTAAATCCTACTACGTTCTTAGAAGTTCCCTAAAGCACCGATGAACTACAGAATACCCCAGCAATAGAGGTTCATCAGAATTATTTTACGTTACTAAGAAATGGCCTATTCGGCCTCAGGTACTCTGTTTAGTAAGACAGAGTAGTGTGCAAAGCATTTTAGAAGTACTATCCTTCAAAATAATATTTTAAAGTCAATTGCATTTTGTTATTGAAAGAGGTATGTTTCAGATATCTGGCAAATTGATTTCTGTGAAACACCACTCTATCTGTGCTGCTTTATCCCCAGCAATATTATCTTGCTGTACGAACTTGAAATTTATATTAAACTCAGGGTATGTGCATCAGGTGTCTGTTTATTGACTTCTCAATCACATCACACTAGAGCACTAGCTTTCTACCTAATGGCACAAAATCAAGACCAGCCAGCAGGTTTCTAAGGCTAGGCCCAGTCTTGGATTCTTTTATGAGCTTGGAAAATTTGGGTACTCACTCTGTGTCTCAATTTCCCTTCCTGTTAAAAAGAAAGAACAATGTCTTCTCTGAATTTTGACAGCATCTTGTGGCAATCATTAGAATGGCAATGCAGGCACTCCAGGTCTTCAGAGAAAGAAATTGAATTCAGCCAAAAAAGAAATTGAACTCCAGAAAAAAGATCTAGGTGGTGAGAAAGGGGAGAGGAAAGGCAGCAGGTAACAGAGCACAGATGAACAGGTCAGATGGGTAAAGGACTACAAAGGTGACCAGGAGAAGAGGTTGAAATTTCATACAATTTAGACAGGTCACAGGTCAGGCAGGTTGCAAACAGAGATAAAAAGATTAAGAGAAAAGGAGAGCAAAGGGATAGGGACATATAATTTGAGAGGAGACCAAATTAGGGGCAAGTGAGGAGATACTAGGTCGTGGAGGTAAGAGAGAGCGCCCTTCATATGTCAGAAATGACCTGAGCTGATGCTCAGAGGTTTTTTGTTTTTGCATTTTTTGCTTTTCTCCTTGAACTAGAAAATAGCTTATTTTTACTTGCAAACCTCAAAATACATATGCTCACTGATGAAGTCTGAGGTTTTATATGCAAAGATGAATTCAAGGTGTCAGTTAATCTGGGAGGTGTCAGTGATTGCCCTGCACAGACATTCCAGCTGGCCATACACTTTTATCTTCTCTCATTTGACCTCTGAACAATCCCAGGTGCTAGAGAGGGCAGATAGCACCTTCTCCACTGACATATAAGCTTCTCCTGTGTGTGAGACACCAAATGTTGGACAACTTGGCCATACTCATAAGCCCTTCTCCAGTTATAGCACGTTCCTGAGAAGACCTTTCCTTCCTTACAGCCCCAGTGACTCAGCCTGCTTTCCTGGCCCTGAAAGTTGGCCCTCCCCTTGCCCCTACTCACCTTGTAGCAGGGTAGGATAGAGGATCTCAACTCCCCTCTTTCTTTCTGTACATGACATAAGGACTTTTTGTGTTAATATTTTGTATTCATTCCAGAGAGCCAAATGAGGTATCAAAAATAAGTAACATACAGGATAGTTTTCAGAAATGCCACTGTATTTGCATAGCCTATAGAACAGGATTGAGGCCAACTTTCATAACGCACTTTCTCTGAGTCTCTTCTTAGAATTTCCCCATATACATTCCCCAGGTCCTTGTTACTGTTACCAGAGCTTCATACCACTCCTGATAGCCTTGGCCTTTTTGAGATTGGTTATAGAAATGAACAGGAAAGAGATCAGTCTAGTGTTCAGTATCAGGACAAGTTACTAACCTCATGGTGTCTGCTAGGTGTTGTGGGAGCAAGTCCAGCAGGCCCAGCTCAAAATAAACTGCAACAGAGTTTCCACAATTCCTCCATGGCTCAAGCTGCATGCCCTCTCTCCTTTATCATGTTAACTCACATTTCATGGTATGTAATAAGGAGAATTGATAGCCTACAAATGTGACCTCTACTCCTAATCTGGAAGGTTTTGTCTTTGGGAATTTAATCTCATGTATATCTTGTGACGTAAAGCCCCTGACCATCTGGTACCTGGAATGGTTCCAGATGAGTTTTGGTGCTCTTGAGGCTTGGCACCAAGGATTTCACTAAGAGTTATCTGTGTCATTGGTAGATGAGATGATTGCATTGAATATACATGTCAAATAGGGAGACGGTCAAAGTATCCAGCTCAAAGGATTAGACAATCGTGTATAAAAGGAAATACAATGATTGTTGGATATTCTTATCCAAAGATAAGAAAATACAGAATATCAGAGAGTTGTATGAGTGCATAACTAGGGCAACAAGGGGTCAAGGGATGCAGGCCCGGGTATGTTTGAGATAGCCCTTGGCCTCTGGCCTCAGTCCCTTAAGCTGGGCTCTATACCTAGTTTATCCCATTTTGTTTGAGCATTCCCCCCATCCCTCTTCCTCCTCACCTTTCTGATCTTGGGACTTAGACTATATAGCAAATTGAAGCGTTTTTATTGAAGACCATTGAACTATGAAGAAACATGTTAAAAGTAAACTTTTCTGTAGAGAAACAAAGGGTATTTAGCTCATCTGCTTTTAAAACTGAAAATTAAGAATAGGAATTATAAGCTTTACTAAAGCAGTTAAATAAGTAATAAGGGAAAAGGGTTAGGGGAGAAGAAAAGAGAAAAGAAAATCAAGAGAGACAAAGGGCAGGTGATGGAAAGACAAAGAGATGGAAGAACAGAATGTGGGAGAGATCAGGGAAGAGGGTGAGCAGAGAGACGGGCAGAGGCAGACAAGGCTAGAAAGAAGAGTGTGGCTTTGGTGCCAGAGAGCTGGATTCTAAAGCCGTAAAAATCCTATGACAAATGTCATACTGGTGAATAGTGAAAGGATCCCCTTGAGATTAGGAATGTAAGATGGCTACTGTCACTACTTCTATTCAGCTTCATACTGGAGGTCTGAACTAGTGGAGTAAGGCAAGAGAAACAAATGTAAGTGAAGGGAGAAAATAAAACTCACTAGTCACAGGCAACATGATTTGTATGCACAGAAGATCTCAATGTGACTTTAGTAAGATCTCTGGGTACAAGTTCAATATATAAACAGCAATTGTATTTCTATATATGAATACAAATAGAAATTGAGATTTATAAAATTATGTTTTCAATTACATAAAAAACCTCAGATGCCTCTCTGAGCTTCATTTTTCTCAATTATAAAATTAAGGCCACAACAATAATAACATTAACAGTATAGCAACAGCAGCAGCTAGAGTTTGTTGAGTACCCACTGCCAGACATTTCTCTAAATGTTTACATGGATTATTTCTTTTAAACTTCACAACCCTTTAATGTTTGCTGTGAGAATTAAATGAGGAAATATATGTAAAACACTTAGCAAGTTTCATTGTATATAATAAATTCTCAATAAATTTTAGCTACATAAAAATGGGCATTGTTTTAGAGAAACTTAGACTTAGTTGTTAGAACTAAGCTTCTATTCATTGGGCATGCAATTTGTAGAATAAACAGTCATGCATTATTGTTTTAAAAAAAATTGTGACTAGCTCATTAATTCATTTGTTCATCCAGGCACTGTTCCTGGGTCTAGGAAAACACTGGACAAGCAAAACAGACAAAATCCATACTCTAATGGGGTGGGGCTTCCCAGGTGGTGCAGTTGGTAAAGAATCCACCTGCCTGCCAATGCAGGAGACACAAGAGTTGAGCGTTCCATCCCTGGGTCAGGAAGATTCCCTGGAGGAGGAAATGACAACCCACTCCAGTATTCTTGCCTGGAAAATTCCATGGTCAGAGGAGCCTGGAGGGCTACAGTGCATGGGATCACAGAGTCAGACATAACTGAGTGACTGCACACACGCATAGTCTAATGGAGTTTACAGTTTGGTGGGGGACATATGTATTAAACAGTATTATAGATTGTGCTATGAGACTGAAGTACAGGAGTTATGAGAATGTAAAAGAGGGGAGTGAAGATTCACAGGTGAACTGAATTCAGAAAGTAAGTGGAACAGGGGCAGGGCTAGGAGAATGTTCCAGAGGAAGCAATCTGTCTGAAGTGGGTAAGGGAGAGGATGTCATGATTCTGGACCTAAAAAATTGTCTGAGCGACTGGAGCTCAAAGAATAGGAGAGGGCCACTATATGAACTCTGGCTGCAGAGATGGACAGAGAACAGAGCATCAAGGCCTTGGGAACTTTATTAGGGATTTTCACAGTGGGGAGCAGTATGGTTTTATGCAGAGCACTGATGTGGTCAGATTTGTGCTGTCAAAGTATTTCTCCAC
Source organism: Odocoileus virginianus (assembly GCF_023699985.2). Taxonomy (NCBI): domain Eukaryota; kingdom Metazoa; phylum Chordata; class Mammalia; order Artiodactyla; family Cervidae; genus Odocoileus; species Odocoileus virginianus. The sequence continues at coordinate 32,696,224 of NC_069683.1, read as the reverse complement.
TACAGAGGCTACTATTGTAGTCTGGGAAAATATGAAGTGTAACCCGGGCTCAGGCCCCAGCAGCAGAGAGGAAGAGTGGGAATAGTTGAGAGGTGTTCAAGTGGTGGAGTTGATGAGGTTTGGTGTTAGCTTGGGTGAGGGAGGTGGGGTGCCCACTGATGCCTCCCTCCTAGGATGTGACTCAAAGAACTGGGTGACTAGGGTGACATTCACTGAGGTGAGGACAGTCTTTGTTGAATAGCTTTACTAACATAATATGGAAACTTGAGAGGGTATTTGAAGTATTTCTTTTCCTATGGAAATTTGTCTTACTCAGGGAAAAGAATGATAGGTTTAAGATACTGACTTGGAAGCTTTGAGATATTTACTCCTTGTTTCCTCTTTGATTTTCAAAAGGTGTCAAATGGTTGTTTTTTGTCTTAAAAAAGGCTTGGATATCAAACAGAAATTACTGAAGGTTGCATTTAGAACTAATCTTCCTACCACTTGCCCTCCGTCTGTTTCTCCAACCTGAAAAACTGCACTGGGTTCTGTGTAGTAATCTATATGTCTTTCTTCTGCCTATTCACCAAGTGGTTAGAACTGAGCAAAGAATTATGGGGGTTGGAATGTTATCGCCGCACCCATTAATTGTCCAAGTTGTCCATATTAAGATTTAGCTGCTCTGATGTTCTCTGCCCCTGGTTTAGAACGGCTTTGGCAGGTGTAGTAGGGCTAGAAAAGACCTTCACATCTCTTGGTCAGACTCTTCAGTCTAATGCTGATGGTGCTGGAGTTGATCTGAACAAGCCTGTGAGAAGACTCTGGGGTTGACGTTCCCCAGGACTGACTGGGGCTCCCCAAGCCTTGGCATTATCTCAGAGAATGTCTGTGGTAGATCAGGGTTTGAGCCTTCTGAACTTCCTCCCATTCTTATGTAGCAGAAAGTATCCTGTAGGACTCCCAGAAGGGAGGGAAGGCCACTAGTGGCTTAGTCAGGGGGACATGTGATGTGGAAAGATATTCCTGCAGTTTGACTCTTTGCTAAGGTACTAGATGGGGGTGAGGGATGTGGCTGATAATGTGTGTGTGTAAGTTTGTACCACCCTCAGGTCAAGTGGTAGGCTGTCTCTCTCCCTCTCTCTGTCAGTCTGTCTCTCTCTCTCTCTCTCTCTCTCTCTCACACACACACACACACACACACACACACACATGCATGCATACCAGTGTCCTCAGCTGTGCCCACCTCTCTGGGTCATAGCCCAGCAACCTCCATGGTGTAGGGAAATTGGAACAGGACTTCATGGTCTGTCTGAGTTCCCTGCAGCTACTAGACTCTGAGGCAGAGTGAAATCTGAGCATCGGATTCTTACGGGCTTCCTCCCTCCTTTCCTTCCCACCATTCCTAGCTAACAGCCGGACTCTCCCCTGTCTTTGCTCCTGTAGCATTCCACTTCTCTGAGCATCATGGGCTTTTCCAACACACTGGAGATGGAGCTGTCATCTACCAGGCTGGCGAGGACCCTTGAGCCACAGATGCAGAGCAAGAGTAGCCTGACAGCTGCCCCACCCCAAGTGATGCCCCAAGGGGTACCAAGCCTGCTGAGTGGCCCCCCACCAACCATGTCCAGCCTAGGGAGTGGTCAAAACCAGGCTGTGACCAGCCTGACAGCCAGTCACCTGCCGGCCATGCCCAGCCTTGTGCGTGGCCCACCCCAGTCCATGCCCAGCCTAATGAGTGATCCCTCCCCGACCATCACAAGCCTGGCAAGTGATCACTCTCAGGCTGGACCCAACCTGATGTCTGGCCCCACCCACACTGTGCCAAGCCTGGCAACCTGTCCTCTGCAAAGTGTGCTTCCAGCTTCTGATGTGCAGCTGGAGACTGGGTCTGGCTGCAATCCTGGTTCTGGCCGAACTGCAGGGGGCCTGTGCCCTGGGGATGGAGCTGACCCCTCCCTGGGGAATGCCTTGTGTAAGGTAGGTCTTGGGGAAATGCCATTTCACTTCCTCTGCTTAACTCTGGGCAAAAGAGTGGCCCGTGAGGCCTCATTCTGGCCTTAGCTTAACAGCTCTGTGACCAGCGACAGGGGAAATGTCTGATTTCTTTGATTCTTGTTGGCCTTTCACTTTTGAAAGATGGAAAGTGAGGATTCTACCCGCTTCACTGACTCTCTGGGACAAGGCCCTACAGCCTCTGCTCTGGATGCTTCCAAGGACTTGTCTATCCCCTCAGACCTGGAGGAGCCAATTAACCTCTCTGTGAAAAAACCCGCACTGGTGCCAGAGGTCAGCACATCTGTGGCCCTGCAGCAGTACCAGAGCCCAAAAGGTGAGACTTGGCAGCCTGCACTTCGTGCTGCCCACATGCTTGAGCAGGTGGGCCCAGCACTGCAGGTGAAGCAGAGGTCAGCAGGGCAGAGACTGAGGGAACAGCGTCTTTCTCTCAACAGAAAGTAACCTCACTTCTCTGTCCAGAATTGACCTTTTGATGCCTGTTCTGTTTCCCTCACTGTGGCCAGGAATTAACCTCCTTGTAAAATTCCCCAGGCAGAAGTTTGGGGATCTGGGTTATCGGTAGGGGGAAGCAGGAAGAGAAGGGCTGGGCTTGGCAAAACTTCTTAGGGACAAGAGCGCGTCTGACTCTGGGTTAGCTGACCTGCTCTGTCTCTTTATATTTGAATGTGTGCAAAATACCTAACATTTCTGACTTAGTTTTTCCCCCTGTAAATGGAGTTAATCATAGCTACTTCATAGGCTTCTGGGAAAAATACCTACAGTGAAATCATTTGCTGACTTATTCTGTAGAACAAGAATTTGCCTTGCACCTGGCCTTGATGTGGATTTTTGCCTCACAGTAAAGGGAATTTGGACTGGTTGGACTTGACTCTGATTCTCTTTTCAGCTCCCCACACCCATTCTCAAATGGGGCTAGGCCAAGGCACCTTTCTTCCAGGGAAGGTGAGGGCTGGTTGGGAAGTTAGATAGCAACTACCTAGTGAACGCTAAGGGCCTTCTTAGTTCAGTGTAAGATGCATGTGTAGTTTGTATCAGTCTGTTACCTATGTATTTAATAGATGAAGAAATTTTTCCCCTTGTCCCCTCACATTGGCTCTTCCTCGGTGCACAATAATGCAACCCTGAATTTTAAGCAATTAAATATTTCAAATCCTGTTTGTCAGTAGATGCATTGGCCAGTGCTCGGTGCTGAGCGGGCCCCCAGTACATGCTAGTGTCCTCCTCTCTCCCCACTGCCCCTCCCATCTGCACAGACTGCACCTCTAGGGGAGGGCTCCCGGGAGCCTCTCGCCCCCGGAAGGTGAGCTGGGTTCTCAGGCTCTGCTGAAATCCCAGCACTTGGCTGATAAGGAAGGGGCTGCACAGAATGATTCCCGAGAGCAGGTGACACCAGTATATACATGGGGAATGAGTGACTTCTGAAGGTGAGATGCTGGCTCCTCAGCACCTAACCCAACACTCACTCCTGGGTAGCCTCTAAGTGTTACCTGTGTTATCTTTGAAAAAGAAAGTAGCCTTCTTCCCCCCTCAGGAAGGGAGCCGAGTAGTATTGTCACCATGATGAGTGATTACAGTGTGAGTAAAGAGGGTATGACAGGCATGTGACTGCAGTATGAATAGTGGATAAGAGTAGAAGGTGTGGGTGACAGCGTGTGTTATCATAAATGTATGTATGAATTTGTCTTTTGTCTTAGAGTATGAGAATTTTGAACAAGGAGCCCTTGGGCTGAACACAGAAGGGAACCAGAGTATCAGGTAACAGACCCTTGGCCCAATATCCCTCTCCCACCATCCAACTTCATGTCCTGGGAGACTGGCACAGGAAGTGAGCATCCTTGATGACTTAATCTGGAGCTTGCCTGCCTCTGTCTTCAGCCCTCAGACCCTGGAGTGGGTGTGAGGTTGTGGGTCTGGGATGGTTGTGGGTCTGGGATGGTTGTGGGAGGATGTCCTGGGTCCAGTGCTGTGAAGCAGGCACTCTGGATGCAGTTCCCCTCTACAGGGATCCCCCTTTGATCAGAGGGCTCCCAGGGGCTGATGGGACCTGACTAGGCAGAGCTGGTGGCGGGCTGGAACAGGGGCCTGTGGAGGGTTGGACTGAGGAGTTCTTGAGCAGCAGTTCAATTGTGAGATCATGGATGAGCTTGACTTAGCAGTCAGGCCAGAGGAATGTGGTCTCTCCGAGACCCAGGGATGTGGTTCTTGCCCTAGACCGTTCAGTAATGAGCCCAAGATTCCCTACGTGCGCCTGGAGCGGCTCAAGATCTGTGCTGCCTCCTCGGGCGAGATGCCGGTGTTCAAGCTGAAACCGCAGAAGAATGATCAGGATGGGAGCTTCCTGCTGATCATAGAATGCGGTTCTGAGTCCTCCAGCATGTCCATTAAGGTACCGCTTTTCTCTGCTTTCTCCTTGAAACTTGGCCCAGTCCAGGAGCCTCTCTTTCCTCTGCTCCTGGCAGAATCCTGGCTCCAGCCTTGTTCCGAGTCTCTGAGAGGGGCTGCTGCTCGGCCACACCTTGTCCCCTGCTGCCTGGGGTCTGTGAGGGGCACACTAGGACTGAGCAGTCCTGGTGTTCCTGGGGCTGGCTGGTTTGGGGTCCTGAAATAAGTTGGTGCCCAGGCACCAACTTGTCATCTTTCCTCTCCCTCCCTCAATAACGTGGTGCCTCGCTCTGACCACTCAGACTCACTTCTTCCCCAAGGTCAGCCAGGACCACCTGCCTGATACCATCCAGGCCCCAAATCTGGGGGGAAGAAAGGTCACTGTCACATCCCTGGCTGGGCAGCAGCCCCCAGAGGTGGAGAGTGCATCTCCTGAAGAACACAGGCTCATTCCTCGAACCCCTGGAGCCAAGAAGGGGCCCCCAGTACCCATAGAGAATGAGGACTTCTGTGCTGTCTGCCTCAACGGGGGGGAGCTGCTGTGCTGTGACCGCTGCCCCAAAGTGTACCACCTTTCCTGCCACTTGCCAGCTCTGCTCAGCTTCCCAGGGTGAGTCATGCCACCCTGGCCCTGACCTGGATGGCACAGTGGTCTTCCAAGGGAGGTTGTTCCAGGCCAGCCCACAGGGCTCTCTTGGGGGGGGCTCCCTCCCCTCCCTGGCCTGCGTAAACTGCAGGTCTGTGACTCAGTGGCTCTCTCTGCTCCTTCTGCACACAGACAGGCGGCTGCCTCCCTTTCTCCTCTGTTCCCAGCTTCCTCCTCTGTTGCCAGCTTCCTCTTGTGCAGATTTATCCCTTGACGTCTCTCCCAGCCCCTTGCTGACTCCTGTTTTTCTGGATTCACTAATCCTGAGTTAACTGAATTTTTTTTCAAGCCTGTTGCTAGGAAGCCATTCTCTGTAGGGCGGGGCTGGGGACTTGGTTTCTCGTGGAGCCCCCACCCCAGGCCTGTCTGGGGGTAGAGGGGCAGGGAGGGGCTGTGGACATGTGCGGGGGGCCTCACGTGGCCTCCTTGCCTCTGCAGGGGAGACTGGGTATGCACGTTGTGCCGCAGCCTGACCCAGCCCGAGATGGAGTACGATTGCGAGAACGCCCGCTTTAGCCAGCCTGGAGTGCGGGCCCCTCCTGGCCTGAACATATATGACCAGAAGGTAGGGAGGGGTCTCTGGGAACAAGGTTCCCACCTGGGGTGGCCTGCCTGTGCCTATGGGGGCTGAGACTTTTCTGAGGGGATGAGAAGCCTCTCTGGTACCTCTCCTTTGGGCCATGCCTGGACTTCGGCCCATGGGGGTTCGCTATGATTTTCCTTCTGCCAGCTGTTTTCCTCTGGCCTGGGAGGCTGAGCTGTGCCCTGGTATGGGCAGCGGCTCATACCTGTGGGCCAAAGCCATCAGGGTCACTGTGTTTAATTCTCACTGAGGTGGGGCCAGGGCAGACTGACACGGCTGCGCATTCTGGTTTCTGCAGAAGTGTGAGAAGCTGGTACTGTCCTTGTGCTGCAACAGCCTCAGCCTGCCCTTCCATGAACCTGTCAGCCCACTGGTAAGGAAGGACTCGCTGGTTCTGCAGGAGGCCTGGGCCTGGGGTGGATTGCGGTGGGGCCCAGGGTAGGCTTGGAGCGTGCCTGCTGGAAGTAGGAGTAATTTGTGCATGATCTAGGGACCTGGCGGCCTGGCCACCACAGCCGCCCACAGCTGCTGTTGCGTCAGACCTGCTTGACATGTACACTACTCCTTTCCCTTTCTCTTTTCCCTCCACACATTGCTTCCTGCTGCCTTTCTCTTCTTTGTGTTCTTTTACTTCTACTCCAACTCATTCTCTATCTCTTCTTCCTTCTTTTCCTTTACTTTTCTCCTCCACTTCTCTCTTCCTATTTGCTTCCCCTCTTCTCCTCCCCCAAGGCCCGACATTACTACCAGATTATTAAGAGGCCCATGGACCTGTCGATCATCCGGAGGAAGCTGCAAAAGAAGGACCCAGCTCACTACACCACCCCGGAGGAGGTGGTATCAGACGTCCGCCTCATGTTCTGGAACTGTGCTAAGTTCAATTATGTACGTCTTCCCTGTTTTCCCTCTCCTCTATTTCCAGTGACCCCCAGGACTGTCATGGCTGGATAGGGGTGCCTGGTTTGGGCCTGGGCTGCCATGAGGACCTGGGAGCAGACCTCCAGGGGCCTACTGTAGCCACTGTGTGTAAACTCTCTCCCACATTTGGGCCTCAGCATGAACTCAGGAGGAAGATGGGGGTTGTTAGTGACTCGCTATCTGTGGGTGACTGTCAGGGTTACTTCTGCTTAGAGAGCTGACGATACTGAACTGATTATCCTCCGTCCTGAGAAAATGCAGAGTTTGAGCCACCCAGGAGACCCAGCCAGGCTTTGTGCTCTTTGTACAGCTCTTGAGGGGCCTGGAAGGGATGTGCTGGTGGATCAGGGCCAGATCATCACTGCTCTCCTCCCCCTTCAGCCCGACTCTGAGGTTGCAGAGGCAGGCCGCTGCCTGGAAGTGTTCTTTGAGGGCTGGTTGAAGGAGATCTACCCCGAGAAACGGTTTGCTCAGCCACAGCAGGAGGACTCAGACTCTGAGGAGGTGTCTAGTGAGAGCGGGTATTCCACTCCCCAGGGCTTTCCGTGGCCCCACTACATGCAGGAGGGCATCCAGCCCAAGAGGCGGCGGCGACATATGGTAAGAAGCTGCTGCCAGCTGGCAGGCGGGTGGGTGAGTGGGTGATTGGGCAGGTGGAGGGCACCCATGCAGCAGGTACAGGGTAACCTGAAGTGAGGCTTTTCAGCTCAGGTGGCACAAGAGAGCAGGGACAAGGAGCCCTCACTTCCCACCCCTCAGCCTAAGTGGAAGGCAAAGCAGTGTGGGGCTCCTCAACTCCAGTGACCCCTGAGGCTCGGAACTCAGAGAGGTGGATGTACCTGCCTGGGTCACCCCGAAAATTTGCAGCAGGAACAGGTCTCCTGATTCCTGGTTATTCCACACTGTGATGCTCTGGTCTCAATCCTGATCTCCACTTGGGTTGGAACAAAGGGAGAGTCTTCTTAGCCCCTTGGTGTAGAGAATGAAGGAGAGGTGTTGCTTGCAGGAAAGAGATCTCCTCTGACCTTTGGTTTGGTCTCACTCGTGCAGACCTGAAACGTCAGTTCCATGCTGTTTCGTCCCACTAACATGTACTGCCTGCCCACCGTGTGCCAGGGTCCCACCAGCCGCTCCCGTTGCCTGTGACACTTGGCACACAGTGCTTGGTGGCTTCAGTGAGCTTTGAAGTTGCATCCTTGGGGTGGAATAAAACACTTTGGCCCTGGGGAATCCCAGTCTGGACTTTTCACACTAATGAACCCTACATTTGGGCATCCTGATTCTAAATTTTTTTTTTTCTTTCAGGAGAATGAAAGAGCAAAACGAGTGTCATTCCGCCTGGCCAACAGTATCTCCCAAGTGTGAGGGCTGGAAGGAGACCAAGCACTCTGGCAGCTGGTACCCCCTCCTGTCGACCCCTCCTCCCCACCTTTCAGCGCATTCTCCTTGGATCTTGGACGTGAGACGCTTCTTGTCGAGCCTGTACTGCCCTTCTTTGCCTTTTGCATCGTACAGCATTTATTTGGGAGCCATAGTGCATCCACTACAGAGAAGATTTCAGTAATAAACAGCAAAGAGGGGGTGTTCCCTGTGACCAGAACAGTCAGATGTGTAGGGTCCACTTGACAAGACCACGCCTGGTCAGGCTCAGGAGGACCATCCTTCCTTGGTGAATTCTCCCTGCTGATGAAGGCAGACATTTCTCACCTTGCGGTGTGCAGGGCTCAGGAGCAACGTATGTATCTGAATTCCTCCTGGGCCCAGAAGAGGGTAAAAGAAGGGAGAGAGGTTCTGATGTAGCTATCGCAGGCCTGTGATCCTTGGCCTAGCACAGCCAAAGACTGTCACTGTTTGCCTTTGTTTGGCCTGCTCGGACAGAGGCACCTGCCCTGGGTGTGGTAATGAGGTTTCTAGAGGCCACAGTGTCTCAACTGGTGCCTATTCGGGTTCTCACGGTTTTCAGGGTATTTGTTCTTCACGTCCCCTCTCCTGATGCTGATGCAGGTGGCCGCTGTGGAGCTCTGGATAGTGTGGCATTCTTGACGGGGCTGGGGGGCCATGCAGAGACCACTTAGGTCTTCAAGCTCAGATCTTACTTACAGGCTTAAGAAGATTTTAACTTCAGAGTGTGCCCTCTGTGCCACCTCCTTGGATTGAGAGCTCTTCTTTGGTGTCAGAATTGGCTTCTTAGAAGTGATTATTGGTGGTCACCCCTTCATTATGCCCATTCAGAGGTCCAGACCCCGAGTTCTGCTTGGGAGAACTGTGAGGAAGCTGCTGTCTGCTTCACATACAGAGATTCTGGGCCAAGGAGAATGACCCACAACCAGCTCCCTCTGCTGGGTCTCTCCTCCGGCTTAGAGATCCTAGCTCTCAACTCCTCCACTTCATAGAGCCAAAGATCAGAAGTGAGTCCTCTGACTCGCCTGCCCTCAGGCTGTCCATAGCTGAGAAAAAGTCAAGACTCTGTGGGTAGCCCCCCACCCTCTTTTGTTTGTTGGAGGCTGGAGAAGGTCAGAGGGACTGGCAGGAGCCAGCCCTAAGCATTCATGGAAGTTCTGTCAGGGATGTAAAACTGATAGAAGCCTCTTCAGTGTCCTTTAGTGACCCTGAAGCAACTTCAGAACTTTATTTCTCCAGGAATTCAGAGAGAAGTGTTCTGGGGGCCACAGGAGCAGAGCTCCAGGCTACATCTCAGATAGATGGTCATGGTCCATGCAAGGAGTTTGGGAGGAAAAGGCATACACAGATGCTGGGGGTCAGGCCACCTCATTGGCAAGGGCTTGGTTGGGAAGGAAGCTGTTGCTGATGTTGGCTTGGCCTGGAGACAGCTCTCCCTGGTCCTGTCATGGCTTAGCTAATTTCAAGGGAGCTGCAGGTCATGGCTTTATTTTTGCCAAGAGATGCAGTTTAAGGAAATTCTTGTCTGTAGGGCCCTTGTTAATGGGGACATTTTGATCAGATAAAACATTTCTTCTCTCCTTGTGAGTGGATGGAACTGCTCATTTCCTTTCCACCCAGGCTGAGAGAGCATCTTCACTTCAAAGCAGACTATGCCCACTGACTTACCATTCTCTCACCAGCACATGCCAAGCTCTCCTAAGCAGATGGGCTTCCGTAATCATGTTTTCTAGTTTGGGGTAACTAAGTCTTGAATACTCCAGTAGCCAGGCAATCTTTGGGTGTAACCGTCTGCTCTTTGGAGCTCATATGACTTTATGGTTTGGGCTCTGGTCATTTCCCTTTCAATTTTTGAATCTTTTTCTCTATTTAGTTGGCTTGGAAAGGTTCTCTTTGTAATTATCTCATTAATTACTCCTCTTGGTCATTTTTCCTTTGTGTGGGTCACCTTCCCACCTTCTCTGGATCACCTTCACGGTGCTTTGTGTTGGGCAGCTGGGTGAGGGCTGTGACAGTCTCAAACCTGATTGACATCTTCCCCCAAGACCAGTTGGAAACCACAAATACGAAGCAGAAATACTTAGTTAAGTGCTTGGCTTCCCTTGTATCAGTGTTGTTCCCACTTGTAGCCTGCTGGGCCAGGGGACCTTAGTGATGTGGTAGAGAGTCTCATGCTCCCTTCCCACTGCTGAGAACCCTGCATGCCAAGAAGCTCCCTTTCAGCACCTGAGCAGGGAGGGTGGGAGGTACGGTGTCCTTTTCTCCAAGAGTGTGTGGCCCCCCCATTCTTACGCTGGTTACCCCACAGCACTGCCCTCTCCTGGCTTCTCCTGTGTACTTAACACCAGTGTTGTAAGTCATAGTTTTGTTTTGTTTTTGCATGCAGAAAACAACATGGTGTTTTAGAAATTAAACAAAAGGCTACTGGCTGAGTGACTGACTTTAATGGCTCTTTGTTAACATTTGAGCTAATCCCATTTTTGACTTATTCCTATAATGGTCCCATTTTGGAATCAGTTAAGTCCTTTGGTCATTGACAAAGTCATGAAGTGAAAATGCAATGAGTTCTGGCTTCTTAAGGTACAGAATGCAGTCCTAGAAGAGAAATTGGGTTTCTTGGATATGCTGAGAAACAGAAGAATGGGCTGGTTTCAGCTGATGCAAAGGAGATTGTAGTGCTCTCTTCTGGAACCTAGGTGGGTTGACTCTGCCTGACTTCCAGCAGTTGCCAACTATACGTCTTGCCTGTTTGTGCAAGTGGCAGCCCCCAGATCCTCTGTAGGCTCTGTAGGTCTTCACAGAGAACCCTGCCATCAACCCTGGTGCACTCTGGCTCCTTGTACCCAATTCTGGCAACAGGTCTTTGCCTTGCTCCTAAGACACAGACCCCTCCCTATATGTTCCTGGGCTCTGCTCTGCTTCCTCTTTCACTCCATGGCGCCACCTACAGTCTTCTCTCCTGAGCTCCTTAACTGAGACTCTGCCCTTTCTGGATTAACATCCCCTGTGCTTCCTCTTCTCCCACTCTTCCACTGCTATTAATTACATTGCCTGCTCCTTCAACACGTTTCCAAGACCTTAGCTCTCTGTTCTCCCAATCCTTCAGTCTTCTCCTGGACTCCTCCTCCCCTGAGCCTAAACCCATGTCCCGTGATACACTGATGCTTTTTTCAGCATCCTGAACTTCCTCATCCTCTCCAGCTTTTGCTGGAACTATCAACCATCCTCCATTTTCTGCATCAGCCTGTGTTTAGCTCCCTCTTTCTGGGCTCCTAAGCATGACAGATTCAGAGCTGAGAGCCTCAGTTGGGCTCTCGGTATTGATTGGTGTATCTTTGACTTGTTATTACTCTGCTTTCCATGTGTGCCCTTTATCGTTTCTCTCAGCAAATGACTGGCCTCACTGCCTACTTCACAGAAGAGAGGCCCTAAAACAAGACTTTTACTGTTCATGTGCTTCTCTCCCCGCCCTTCCCTCTGTGTAGCTGTCCTTAGCTCCCTACCAGTTATTCTTGTTTGGTGCTCTACTTCTTCAATCCTGCTCTGCGTCTTCCAAGACTTTGCTCCATCGCTTATCTCACTGCTCCCATTTTCCAGGGTCTTCAGCCACACTCTCCACTGGTTACCTCCACATAGATAACAAACAAACTAAGGTCTCCCCAAGATTAAAATAAAATTTCTTAGAGTCTGTTACACTTACGTTTTCCCCTTGTCAGCCAAGTTTCTCTTAACAAAATATTTTTTATTGATTCTTCCTAGTCACTCTTTCATCCTCTATATAGTTTTTCATAAAAGTCACCAGTGACTGCCCGGTTGCCAAATCAAGCGAATACCTTTCAGTCCTCAACTGTCGTGAACTCCCTACAGCATTTCACATCATCTACCACTTCCTCTTTGAAAAACCCTCTTTCCTTGGCTTCGGTGACACCGTAGCTGTCTGGATTATCCTCTTTACCTCTCAGCCACACAGGCTGAGCCTTCCTTGAGATACGGACAGGGAGCGCCATCGGTAGCATCCCGTGGTCTCCCCTCTTCAGGAGCCAGATGGGCAGGAGGAAGCATGGCTGCTCCTTCCCCTACCCTTCATGTCTGCCTTTTTTCTTTGACTTCATTTCTTCTCCTGGACTCAGTTCTCCTCATGCCAAGCGTGTGGATGAGCTCTGCTGGGAGGACAGCATCTGTGATTGATTCTGTCTCTCCCAGCACAGGCACAGATTTTAGCCAGATTTTAGTGTGCTAAGAGGCCCTATATAAATCAGGCCAGAAATGTGGATTAGGCCTTACCAAGAAGAAATTTGGTAAACTGGATTACCCAGCTGGTGGGCAGCTCATCACCAGGATCCTCACACCATTTACAGCCTGCCTTAGCCGGCAAGGAGCATGGAATCATGGTAAGCATGTTTCCATGCATGGGTCAGTGCTCTAGCCAGGAGGAGGATCCCATCTGGAGTGGGTATCTGCCAGTGATAACATTCTGTTGGAGGGAAATCAGGAAGTTCTGTGATTCATCACTTGCTTGGGGTTCAACTAGGGTCAGCCTGGCCCCTTGAGCCAGGTCGTCCCCATCTGTATTGATCACTATCACCTGCTTGCTCCGGTTGTTTCTTGAGCTGGAGGCAGATGCTGGTTATTTTCTTGGAGGCAAGAAGGTATGACCGGAAGATGTATTATTTGAGATGCTAGATACCTAAGGTTTGACTCTGCCAATTATGAACTGTGTGACCTTGGGTACAGTTTCCCCATCTATAGAGTCGTCGGGAGGAGGTGGGGAGGGAGATATGAAAACAGTGATCTCTCAGAGGCTCTCCAGCTCTCAAGATGGTAATGGTGATTCTAATTCTAAAGCTCAGGCCACACAGGGAACAAGAGAGGACATGGCTAGAGAGTCTTGACCAAGCCAGGGCAAAGGGCTTCCTTACAGGCCAGACTGAGCTGCCTTGAGGAAGGTCTTCAGTAGCTGGTGCTGCTTCTAGAGCCACGTGCTCATTCCTCAAGCTGCACCCCTTTGTTGGCTGTGTAGGGTAAGTTCCTGCTAGGCCTCTTCTAGACGTGGCCGTTGGCTCCAAGGTGGTTGGGGGCATGAGGGAGGAACATTATAAGGGGAAGTGTCACTGATCTTAATAGAACCTACACAGTCAAGAACAAATTAAAAAAAGAGCACTTTTCTTTACCAGTAATTGTGTCCTGGAGTGTTTTTTCAGTGGAGATGGTTGAACCGACTTCATGGTCTCCTCACCCCCAGACTCCACCATCCTTAAGACACAAGGTGGGGAAGAGCAGACTGGGGAGCTTTCTCACGAGGAAGGAACTCCACTCTCTGCTTCTTACTGTGTGAACACAGCCTGTTCTTTGAAATAGAGGCAGCAAGTCTGAGGTGAGGTCTGGGGAAAAAGTGCCCACCACTTCTAGACACTGAACACTTCAGGAATATCCTTTATATAGTGACATTCCCATTACCTAACCTGAGTGTTCCTCTCTGCCCAGTGGTTTCCAGTCATCGTGCGGGGCAAGGACATTGTAGTGAATATTTGTCATTCATTCTGACCGAATGGAATCTGAACCTCTTTCCTATTTTGGTTCGGGAATTCCCCACCCCAGGAGTCAGGAGGCAGAGCTCACTTCTAACTATTGAGTCTGAATACATTAAAACTTGATTTCCCAGCATCCCTTGCAGCCTGGGTACTGGTCCAGTGATAGGTATTTTTAAAAAAGAGAAAGAAAAAGAAAAGAAAGGGAAAGTAAAGCAGGGACTACAGACGCCCCTCTGGTGACAGCACTGGCTGCAGCGAGGTGGGGTTCCTGTGGCGGCAGTTGCAGCAGCGCAAGCTGAAGGACCTGGTGCTTGATGGCAGTGGTAGTTTCTTCAGCACTCCAATGAGCTCTTAGCTCAGTTCCCTGGCCTTCCCAATAATTCTGTGAAATGCTTTAAAAATCTTTTAATAAACTCATTTTCTGCTTAAATTAGCCAAAATTCATCCTTTTACCTGCAACTAAGCATCCTAACAGATGCAGAAATCTTGAGGAATCTGGTAAAGTCACGGGCCCACTCTCAGAGCTCCAGACCCACAAACCTTGTGGCCTGTGGACACTTTCACTTGGGTGTCTCAGTATCACGTGACACATAGGCCATCCATCCCCCGGTGCCCTTAACATTCTTCCTCGAAGCAGCCAGGGAGATGGAAAGAAACTGGGTAGTGTGGTGTCAGGGGAGCTAAGGGAGTTTGTGTTTCAAGAAAGGATGACCATCACTTTTAATGTTTACAATGAGACCTGGAAATTTTGTCTAAACCCCTTCCCGCATCCCCTCCTCAGACTGGCCCAAGTACCTGAAACCTTTCCCCACACCTGCCCTGAGCTTTCTGCTGTGCTTTTTCCTTCCTAATTTTATTAGTACCAGCCTTCTCTAGGTCCCAGGGGGGCCTCTCTGCTTCCCATTCTTCAGGTTCTGTGGCACCTGCTAGAGCACGCCCTGCCCTGGCAGGTAGGTCTGCAGCACATTTTCTGCGCAGGCGGCCTGTGGACTGCTTTGTCCACTAGAAAGTAGACCCAGAGCATCCAGGGCCTGAGAGCTTTTCAGGGACCTACAAAAATATGTCAGAAACATGTTGGAATTAAAAATGGCGAAACCTAAATAAATTAATATCTAGTTACATGTCTATAAACTATACCATTATGTCAAACTCATTAATTGTTAATTTTATAACAGTTTCATTAAAATTTTATTACACTTAAAAACAATTTGCTGGTTAGAGTTCTTCACTTTACAAGAAATTCTATTTACTGAATGATTGCTATATTCTTAACAATCATGTGTGTCGTCTTTGTTAGCAAGATGATTGCTAAGAAAGCCAAGCCAATTGTAAATTAAATAAATTACTGTTAGCCAAGTAATTCAAAAAGAAAAACTGTGAAAACAATTTCAAGATTTTGCAGTAAAAACTCTATTTACTATAGGCTGTGAATGCATTTTAACATTTGATGTGTGTTGTAGGGCCTCCTAGAATAAGAATGCCTGGGCTCTGGGAAGGGCTCTCAGATGTCAGCTCCTAGAGGCTTTGCCCACGATTTGCTTTGAGGACTGAGAGGCTGTAATCAATCCCCAGAAGCCACTATCAAACTGTGGCAGAGATTGCTAATTGTTGCCAGTATCCATTTTCTCCCTAATTTTTAGTAATAATCCACTTCCCCACCTTCCCTGGCTTCCTCTGCATCTGGATGCTATCTTATGAATAAGTTCTTGACAATCAATTATGAAAGGCAATAATGTATAAAACTTCCAAGACAGGTTTTAAATGAAATCGCTTGTCCTCCACTTCCTCTGTCTTTACCCTTCCTCCACACAGGAACACAGGTAAGCCTACTGGTTATCCACTTTAATCTTGCTGATGGATGTGACATCCTAGAGAATGGTGAAACAGGAAGTACAGAGAACCTAGGTGATTTGATAAGCTCATGGAGGGCAGTCTCCATCTACCTTGAGCTGCCTGCTTACCTCATTGGATTGTTACTTTCTTTGAGGAAGAAATACACGTCAATTTTTAAGCCCCTTTGTTGTTGTTGTTGTTATAGCAGCTGAGCCTATACTCTAATATGCCAAAACCAGAGCTATCTTTGCTCCTTGGGCTGAGAGGATATCCCTCAACTTCCTGGAAGCTGCTGTAGCCCTGGCCTCCAGAGGTATAAAACCTATTGAGGCCAAGCTCAGCATTCATGGAGAAAACAAGGATCTATTCGTGCTTGGCAACAACCACCACAGCCTCAGCCCTGACCCAGCCTAAGGATGAAGGCCTGGTACTACTGAAAGCAGCTGTGTTATCTAGGACGCTGCTCCCCACTTGCTCTGGTGAGTCCCACGTATGATGGGGCCCACTGACAATGTCACTTTATGGCAAATCCTGTGCCAGGCAGTGCCTCTGTGACTTTTTAAGTTTATTAATAAACATAATGAAGAATTCTTCTCTTTCCTATATGAAGTGCTTCTGTGGGCAACTGAATAGTTGATGGGAGTGTCAACTTAAGGAAAAATGCACAACGTAAGAGTTGTGCATTTAAGTATTTTTTCGGGGACTTCACTGAGGACTGTAGCTCAGGGGACAGCCTCTGCACCAAAGGGGTAGAGGAGAAATCAGCTTATATATAATTTTGGCTAGAGAATATGCATAGTCAAACACACATGTTGGTGAAAGATTAGTGCTAGTCACAGAGAACAGATATCTCAATGATTTTAGTGCTTTTCTGTGTGTGGGAAGATTCAAGAATCTGGGTTCATTAAAATTCTTCCTGAGATATACAACTAACTCTCTAGGCCCTGTTTTCCCAAAGCACAGAGCGCCTCATCCTGTTTTTCATACTACATTCCTCTCAGGTTTCGTGTCAGTCAGTGCCTGCTGTGGCTGACAGTCCTTGTCCAGCTGGGTGGTGAGCAATGCTCCTTGTTCTTTGTTTGCAAGGGGAAGTGTCTCTTTCAGAAATTTTCTAGCTAATAATGGAAGAGTTGATACATTGGAATATCACCATTTTTTCAACCTTCAGTGAATTAATGGATCTAGGCAGTGACCATCCATGGTTACCCATATCACACAGAGAGACATCCAGACCTTACATGTCTCCTGATATACAACATCATCTATGAAGTGTTTCCAAACCAACAGACTCTGAATCTAATCAAGTCTCTAGATTTAACTATAAACTTACATATGTATCTCCCAATTGAGAGGAAATACAAAAGAACAGAGGAACATCTAAAATGACATCACAAGGATACAATCAGTCAGATCCGGTCTGGGGCAGCAATAGGACATAGGACCTGGTTTCTTCAACAAGTATATTGCAAGGAAAAAAAAAGATGGAAGGGGACTTACAGATGAAAGAGACTTAAAAAATGGAAATAAGTTCCATATTTTGCAATTGGTTTGTACTCAAGAAAAGAGTATAAACCAATTGCAAAATATGGAACTTATTTCCATCCTGGTTTAAAGAAACTAAAAATATTATGAAGTAATTGAGAAAAGATGAACACTCACAGGATATTTGATAATATTAAGGATTTATTATTTTTAATGTTACTTTTACTCTAATTCTTATGTTATTTTTTAGGTGTGATCAGGATAGTGGAAGAGCAGAATATTGGAGTATTTATAATAGTAGAATATTGGAAACAAAACCTATAGAAGATGGTTGAATAATTTTATGATATACCTTAAAATGATATTTCAAGAATCTATACGGCATACTTTAACTGAGACAAAGATTCTCAAAGTCTTTGAATTAGGAATCCAGCCAAGTCATAAGTTGCATAAAGGAAGAAAGAAATTCCAAACTTCTGGCTTGAGAAACCTCTCAAGTATTTCAGAAATCAGAGATATCAGTTAAAATAATGATCAAAAGAGGAATCAAGTTTTAAGATAACAAATCTGCAGATTAGATTACATTTTATAGAACATAACAACACCTCAGAAGCACAGTCCTCTTAAAAAATGATTTGGAGTGAATAACATTGCCAAGGCTCACTGATCAATCTTGTTTTATTTTCTGTTGTAAATGTTCATGCAGTCTCCACACTGGACAAGAGGTGATCTCGTTTTTAGTGATAGTTAGACTGGGCTGTTATTCACTAGCAGTTAGAACGGCCTGCATTTTCAAGACTGAGCACTGAACTTCTGTCACTATGCTTTAAGATAAAGTTTCCTGTCTACAAAGCTCTAAATGTATAATATAGAAAAGAACAACTAAATAAAAGATCTGGTTCTTGACTGGATACTAGATCAAAAAACAAACAAACTCAGTTGAAAAGACATTTCTGAGACAGGTGGGGAAAATTTAATATGAGCTGATAGCTTGTATTAATATTACGCTTCCCAAGAGTGATACTTTGAACTGTGGTTAAAGAGAAAAAAGGCCTTGTTTTTAGGTGGCCCATGCTCAAGTGTTCAGGGATGAAGGATCATTATGTCTGTAACTAACTCTCAGGGGTTCAGAAAAAACTATGTATCACGTTATTAGAAGTACAGTAGGTGTGGCAAAAAGTTAACAATTGGTAAATCTAGATGAAGGGGACATGAGAGTTTATTGTACTGTTCTCGGGAGAGGAAAAGGGCAAATAGTTTTAAAAAATGAAACATGAGGCAGGCAGTGTTTGTATCTAGAATAGCAGCATGGAAAATGATTAGGAGATGATGCTAAATTTAAAAAAAGCAAAACAGAATTATATGTAAAATAAAAGAAAGATAGAAATATATTAAGTTGTTATTATACTAGAATATATTAGGGTAGTAGCATTATGCATAATTTTTGTCTTTTCTCCAAACTTTGGTGTTAAAATATACTACTTTTGTACTTATACAAATACTTTTATATGTATTTTTAAACTTTCATCTTAGTATATTTCAAATATAATTCTTTATGTCTCAGCCAAAACCCCTCTTCAGAGAGCTTTTTGTAACTATCCAATCAAAAGTGAATCCCAGGCATTTGCTCTCGCAATCTTGCTTTATTGTCACCTTAGCACTTCCTACTATGTGTATTTGTCCTTTTCCTTAATTTATCTTCTTGTTCATTGTCTGGGTCACCCCTCATACAGTGTAAGCTCCCTGAGAGCAGAAATCTTGGCCAGACCTTAGAACAGTGCCTGTAGTTACTTAACAAGTATTTGTTGAATGAATGAATGAAATCAGGTCTTTATCCAACCTCCCATTTTACTGGGAACTCTGAAGTCTTGAGAAGGGGAAGAACTTGCCCCAGTTTCCTCATCAGTTGGTGGCAATGTCAGAGTTATAACTCAGGCCTTGTTACCGAAGCCTCAAAGTCTTTTCTTTTAAAAATTTCTAAGGCTTAAATAGCTCCTGGGCACCATACAAGTGGCAGGAGTGAGGGAGGATCCAAAGCCCATTCCGCTTGTTGCAGTGTTCCAGCAGCCCCATAGGTGGCGCCAGCGGCACTCCTGAAAGTCAGGAAAGGGAGACATTTTGATGAAGAGTGGAATATTTGCAGTCTTTTTTGTCTCTCTACTGACTGCTCATTAGTTGTGAGGGAGAAAACACACACAGTAATTCTGCAGTGGAGCAATCAGACAACTCCTTGACTATGTGATCAAAATAACATCACCAATGAGGGACAGATGGATGTGTTGTGTATCCAGAAGTGATATCCTGAGAAGGACACATCTCCTATCCAATATTGCAGCCTAGAATGTATGCTCTGAATCTAATTATGGAGAAGCATCAGAGAAGCCCAAAATGAGAAATGCTATATTAAAGTCAGGGAGTAGTAGGGGACAGGATTTTAAAAAAATGGCCATGTCACTAATGACAAAGAAAAGCTATGAAAATGTTGCACATTGAAAAGGCTAAAGAGACATGGCAACTAAATACAATATCCAGGGCTAGACTGGTTCCTTTAATGAAAAGGGGGAAATGCTTTAAAGGACATCATTGGGTCAATCAATAAAATTGAAATATGGACAGTAGATTACAGTGTCATAATCAATGTTAAATATCAGTGTTGATAACTGCTGTAATTATATAAGAAATTATCCTTATTTTTAGGGAATATGCAATGAAGTATTTAAAAGGCTATAGTATATGTGGCTGACCTTCAAATGGTGCAAAGATATTTTTATAATTTAAATATGTAAAATGTATTTTATAATTTAAATATGTAAAATATAATTACTATATACTTATATATTGCAATATATTTATATATTTAATTGTAAAAGTATTTAAATAGGAAAAATATATACAAGATACAAATAAAGCAAATGGGGTAAAATGTTAATAGGAGAATCTGGGTAAAGAGGGTGTATGGGTGGGTGTTCCTTCTACTATTTTTATTTTTTCAACTTTTCTGAAAGTTTGAAATTATTACCAAGTGGAAATTTAAGAAGAAAAAAAAATGAATTAAAGGATAGTGGTTCCAGGCTCATCTTCTGCCCAGCCGTCTCTCTTTCCATTGTGCAGCAGTTCAGAGCTGGTACCTTGCCTTTTGTGTATGTGTCTTCTGCTGTCACTGTTGCTTCAGTCTTTTCTCTTCTGAAAGGATTGTGTTTGGCTTCTGGATTCTGAGGCTGAGGAATTAGCTGGAAGAGGTGGAATTACCATTGTTCATGGCTGGAAAATGCTACTGACGCCTCTGTAAGGGGATGTGGAGAGGCAGTGGAGGGCTCTGAGTTTCTGGTCTCCTCCCTCACTCTGGCCTCCAGGAATGAGGGTATCTGTGGGGTCAGGTTTTGAAAGCAATCTGGTTCAGGTGAAGCTTCCCTAGAGAAGCATTTGGTATCCAGGGGGCTCAGGGAGGCTGGCTGTGGCAAGAGCCTTGGCAGAATGGGAACGGAGGGGGCTTGGTTATCCTTTCCTTCTACCTACAGTTTCTTGGAAGCAGTACAGTGTATCTTCTCTCCTGAGCCTGGCATGCTATACATGAATCCTTGAATCCTCAGGAGTCCTTTCAATCTTCCAATGATTTACTTTGCATTAAATCAGCACAGTTGAATGTCAGGTTCATTCAGTTCAGTTCAGTTGCTCAGTCGTGTCAGACTCTGAGACCCCATGGACTGCAGCACGCCAGGCCTCCCTGTCCATCATCAACTCCCGGAGTTTACTCAAACTCATGTCCATTGAGTCGGTGATGCCATCCAACCATCTCATCCTCTGTCACCCCCTTCTCCTCCCACCTTCAATCTTTCCCAGCATCAGGGTCTTTTCAAATGAGTCAGTTCTTTGCATCAGGTGGCCAAAGTATTGGAGTTTCAGCGTCAATCTTTCCAATGAATATTCAGGACTGATTTCCTTTAGGATGGACTGGTTGGATTTCCTTGCAGTCCAAGGGACTCTCAAGAGTCTTGTTCGACACCACAGTTCAAAAGCATCAATTCTTCGGCACTCAGCTTTCTTTATAGTACAACTCTCACATCCATATGTGACTACTGGAAAAACCATAGCTTTGACTAGATGGACATTTGTTGGCAAAGTAATGTCTCTGCTTTTTAATATGCTGTCTAGGTTAGTCATAACTTTTCTTCCAAGGAGTAAGCATCTTTTAATTTCATGGCTGCAGCGACCATCTGCAGTGATTTTGGAGCACCCCAAAATAAAGTCGGTCACTGTTTCCACTGTTTCCCCATCTATCATGGGGAAACATATAGATAATAGAGGTAACAGGTGTTATAATAGATAATAACAGGTAATAGGGAGGTGGAATATTTTGCCTCAGGTTGGCTCCTGCATTTCTTCCTGAGATGGCTTCTGGTGGGTATCCTCTGGCTCCATATCCTTCATGTATGAGTAAAAGAGACTTCAAACCTCTCTCCCCATGTTGGGACTTACCTGATCTGCCCCTCACCCAGCCAGGCTGACAGGAGAAGGAGGTCAATCTCTGCAGTCAGCTGGGGTAAATCAGGAGGGTCTAGACTAAAATGCCAGCTCCCTTTACTCACCTTGTAAATCAAGCAAGAAGAGATTACTACCTCTTAGCTTGGTAAACAAAGTTCTAGACTATAAACTCCCTTGTTGTTCAGTTGCCAAGTCATGTCCAACTCTTCACGACCCCATGGACTGCAGGATGCCAGGCCTCCCTGTCTCCTACCATCTCCCAGAGTCTGGTCAAGTTCATGTCCATTGCATCGGTGATGCCATCCAACCATCTCATCCTCTGATGCTCTCTTCTCCTTCTGCCTTCAATCTAAGCTCCCTCAGATGTGGCCAAAAAATATCTGAATGAACCAATCAAACTTCCAAATGCATGGTGTTTTTTTAAAAATCACTAAACCATTGCAAGACTCATTAGCTTTTGTTACTCTTTCGGCCAACTTGGGTTAGGAAACCTTGAAGACCATTGGCGGTAGCGGCTGTCTTGCACTCACAGGTAAGTGAGCAGTGAAGCCTAATCGTTAGGAGCACAAACTCTGCACCAGAACAGCCTGGATCAACACACATGTACCAGCTGTGTGATCTTGGGTAAGTCACTCCAGCACACTGTACTTCTGTTTCTTTTTCTGTAAAACATGGATAATAACAGTACTTATCTCACAGAGCTATTGTGAGGATTAAGTTAAAGTACAGAAAGCATTTGGAACAGTACCAGGATCAGAGCTGATGATATTAGGTGAATTGGTGTCACCTGTATTTTATGAAAACTAAGACACAAAGATGCTGGGACTTTCTTGGTCCTTCAGGAAGACTTCTACATATGTTAAGACTGCTATCTGGCTGAGAGCAATGGCAATATGTAATCAGTTGTAACATGCAACCCAATTTCAAAGAAGTTTAAAAAGTAAAAAAAAAGTGAGTTTTAGAATTGATGAAATGTGAAGTAGTATTTGGTTGTTTTAACTTTACTCTTTAAATTAAGACAGGTCATATACCTAATATTCACTTTTTTAAAGTGTTCAATTAAATGGTTTTTAGTACATTCACCAGGCTTTTCAGTCATTACCACTGTCTAATTTTAGAACATTTTTATCATCCCCAAAAGAAATCCTATGCCTGCTAACAGTCTTTCCCTATTCTCTCTTCCCAGTTCCTGGTAACCACCAATATAATTTTTCTCTCTATAAATTTGCCTATTTCGGACATTTCATATAAGTTGAATCATACAAGATATTCCTTTTTGTATCTGGCTCCTTTCACTTAGCATGTTTTCAATGTTTATCCATGTTGTAGCATGTATTAGTACTTCATTCTTGCTTATATCCAAATACAGTTCCATTGTATGGATGTACCATCTTTTATCTATTCATCATTTAATGGCCGTTTGGATTGTTTCTGGGTTTGGCTACTATGAATAATATGAATAATAATAATACGAACATTTGTGTATAAGTTTTTTGTGTGGACATGTAATTTCAGTTTTCTTGAGTGTATACCCAGTAGGGTCAAATGATAACTCTATGCCTGATTGTTTGATAAACTGCCAGACTATGTTCCAAAGTGGCTATACCATTTTAATACATGTATTAAAGTTCTAATTCTTCTACATCATCATTAGCATATATTATTGTCTGTCTGTCTTTATTATAGCCATCCTAGTGGGTATGAAGTGGTGTCTCATTATTGTTTTGATTTCATTTCTCCATTAAGCACCTTTTCATGTGCATATTGGGTACATGTGTATCTTCTTTGGAAAAATGTCTATTCAAATTCTTTGCCAACTTTTACATTGAGTTATTTGTCTTTTTACTGTTGAGTTGTAGGAGTTCTAAAAATACTTTAGATACTAGACTCTTATCACTTATAAGACTTGCACATATTCTTCCTCCCATTTTGTGAATATCTTTTATTTTCTTGATAGTGTCTTTTGAAGCACAAGTTTTAATTTGATGAAATCCAGTTTAATCCATTTTCTCTTTGATTTCTTTTGTTTTAGATATCACATCTCAGAAACCATTGCCTAATCCAAGGTCTTGAAGATTTATAACTGTGTGTTTCTAAGAGTTTTATTGTCCCAGCTTCTATGTTTAGGTCTTTAATACAATTTGAGTTAACTTTTATATATGGTATGAAGTATAGGTTCAGATTCACTCTCTTGCAAGTGGATATCCAGTTTTCCCAGCATCATTTGTTGAA
The DNA here is from genome assembly GCF_023699985.2 of Odocoileus virginianus. Lineage (NCBI taxonomy): Eukaryota > Metazoa > Chordata > Mammalia > Artiodactyla > Cervidae > Odocoileus > Odocoileus virginianus. The sequence goes on along the minus strand of NC_069683.1, from coordinate 32,672,736 downwards.
GACTTCTTTCACCCACTGAATTGCCTTGGCACCCTTGTTGATTGTTCAGTGATGCATGGATTTATTTCTGGACTCTCAATTCTATTCCATGGAATCTTTAAATCTGTCTATCCTTATGCCAGTCTTGATATTAAAGTTTTGTAGCAAGTTTTGAAATTGGGAAGTGTGAGTCCTCAAACTTTGTTCTTCTTTTTTAGATTGCTTTGCCTCCCCTGAGTTTCTTGCATCTCCATATGAATTTTAGGATCAGATGGTGAACTTCTATACAAAAAAGGCAGCTGAAATTTAGATAAGGATTGTAAGGAATTTATAGATCAATTTGGGGAGAATTTCCATCTAAACAATATCAAATCTTCTAATCTGTGAACTATTAATTTAGTTTTGGTGTATACTAACCTGAAATCTAATTAATTTTATCTGACAAGGAGCCTGGGTCAGACATCCACAGTTGATCAGAAAAATTGAGTTAATTGCTAAATGTTAGTTTCGCGTTGTGGGGATAAGGTACAGTTTTACTTTTGTCAAGGTGGGAGAAAAGTGGAAAGACTTTGTGTAAATTTGGTAGAGCCTACCAATAATCAAAGAGATATCACTAAGAGAAAGTTACATTTTATATTATACACTTTTAAAAGGCATGTTCTCCATTTAAGAAATCTTAATATAATACATATAGAGTAGGAAATGGCAACCCATTCCAGTATTCTTGCCTGGATAGTTCCGTGGATGGAGGTGCCTGGGGGGCTATAGTTCATGTGGCTGCAGAAAGTCGGACATGACTGAGCACAATATAACACATAATGATTTAAACATCTCTTAATTTATATTATAGAACAGAAAAATTATGGGATGATCTTTTTGTGATATAGTCTTTTAAAAATCTTATGAATAATAGAGATAAATTGAAATTTGTGTGTAAATCAACTGTTTCTTGATTTAAGAAAACTGAAGTCCATCTCTTCCCTCTAGGGTTTTGATATTTTTACTAATGGGGTCAACAAACCCTGGAACAAACTGTACTAATTGCTTCTATGTTTTGTTATATAGACAAACTTCAATTCTGATCTCCCTTAAATGTTAAGTAATTTGATATTGCATTGTAACAATGATGTTACCATGGAGTGTTTAAGTAAACTGTATATAATACTTGTTGCCAGTGGTGACATTAATAATTACAGGAATAGGGTGAGAGCAAATTATTGTGTAGTAATGACCCCTGGCATAGGTTGTGTTCCCTTGGCATTATCAAGAGTTTGTCATGTTAGTGGCCATGGTGTTACAATCCATTACCTCACTGCAAACTGATGACTTCTGCTATGGTAACTAACCATAATATTTAATGTAGCTGCCTTGAGCCACTTGAAAACTCAAAAAAAATTCTTTTTTTTTTTTTTTGGTCTAAGGCATTTACATCAAGGGTTCCTCAAGAAAGCCTAGTACCTCTATGTATATATTTTAGGAAGGTATGTGTTACTTCTTTGTGTGGTTTCTCTGATTCTTCCCTATAATTATTAGTGACATTTGCACATAAGAAATTAATATTTGTCTTTTTCAGTCTATCTACCTGTTTATCTATCCATCTATATGTTACCATATTCTACAAAGTCTCTGCCTTCCTTCTTCCTGCTCTTTCTTCCTTTATTCCATTCACTCTTTCATTTACTAACAACATGCTTTTTATTAAATAGCTACTAATTGCCAGCCACTGTCTCAGGTACTGGGAGCAAGCAGTAAACAAAGAGGCTGGGTTCCTACTGTCTTGGAGCTTAACTTCCCCTGAGGAAAGAAAGAAGGTAAATTAGATTGTCTTAGATGGTATTCGGTGCTCTATGACAACAAAGTAAAGCGATGTGATAGACTATGTTTGATAGGGGTATCAGGGAAGGAAGGCTTCTCTGAGGATATGGCATGTGAGCTGAGATAGAAATGATGAAAAGGAACCAGCCTTGTGGAGGTATGGAGGCAGAGACTTATAGGCAGAGGAAATAGCAAGTCAAAATATCTGAAGCGGCTTAAAATCACACCATCAATACAATGAAAAAAGGTTTCATTGAAATTTCATTTCATAGAAATGAGAGAAAACAGAAGAGAGAGGACAGAAGAAAATTGTGACACTGATAGGCAAGCTGTAGAGCTTGACAAAATTATTAAAATTGAGTTGTAAATTTGGTTCTTGTCTTTCTGGAAGCTAAGGTGAAAAGGGGAAAGTGATCAATTTCATGGTTAATTTTGTTTATAAGGAAATGAGGTATCAGTTTTATAAGGAGAAAACTATTTTTTCCCCTGGCACTCAGGGTTGAAATACCTTGAGTTTCCTACAAGGGGCATAGAGTGATTGTATGTTAGTGTGGATCCACCCTCCCTCCCCGCTAGATGTCCATGTCCTAATCTCTGGAAGCGGTGAATGATGTGCACAAAGCACTTTGCAGAGGTGATTATGTTGAGGACCTTGGAATGGGGAGATTATTCTGGATTTTCTGGGTGGACCCCATCTAATCATTTGGGTCCTTAAAAGCTAAGAACCTTTCCTAACTAGAGTCAGAGGGATATGTGACCTCAGCAACATGATCAGAAAGATGCAGCATTGCTGCCTTTGAAGATGGAGGAAGATGGTCATGAAACCAAGGAATGAGGTAACCCCTAGAAACTGGAAAAGGCAAGGGAACAGATTCTCCCCTAGAGCCTCCAGAAAAGAACAAATACCTGCTGACCCTGATTTCAGTCCAATGAGTGCAGTGTCAGACTTCTGACTTATGCAACTGCAAGATAATACACTTATGTTGTTTAAACCACCAAGTTTGTAGTAATATGTTACAAAAACCATATAAAATCAATATAATTAGATTCATCTTGGTTGCAATAACAGAAACCCAGTCACCTGAACTAGCTTAATCAAAAGAGTGCACCTTATTATAAAGATTTGGAATATTACTTGGAATTCAAAGGCAGCAATGCAGCTTACTTTAGGAAATAAAATGATCAGGGATGGAGAATTGTCAGAATTCCTTTGGTCTCTTCTCTCCTTTTTGTGAATCTCTTTCATCCTTCCTATTCTTTTCATATTTTTCCTACAACCTGGTTTTCTGCATTTCTCCAGGCCACATAGTAGGGAAGCATGTCCATAAATAGCTTCTGACTTTTTATACTACAGCATTCTATGTTTTTATGTTAGCTACCTAGAGGAAAACTAAAATCTCTCAGTACTAATTTGAAATTCCTGGGAGAGGGATATGATTGGGTTGGCTGTGGTACTGCTATTGGACAGTGGACAGCAGGTGGCCTAGTTTGTCTAAGGATCAGGGCTAGCTTCCAGAAAAAGATATCTGGCTATACCGTTGTTTTTAAAATGCAACTTACAACTCATCTAGCGGTCAAGAAATTGTTTAATGAGTAGAAACCAACATTGAAAAGCAATATAATGCATGTGATATGGGTAACATTTCATAAAACTTGTTTCAGTTATTAAATGTGTAGGTACATGTATACTTGGTGATAATGTAAAACATACTTGTTTTGGTGGATTATGGTCAAAAAAATTAGAAAAACCCCAGGATGGGCAATATGGTAGGATCTGCTGTGCCATGCTTAGTCACTCAGTCATGTCCGACTCTTTGCAACCCGGTGGACTGTAGCCCACCAGGCTCCTCTGTCCATTGGGGATTCTCCAGGCAAGAATACTGGAGTGGGTCGCTATGGCCTCCCTCAGGGGATCTTCCCAACCCAGGGGTTGAGCCCAGATCTCCTGCATTGTAGGCAGATTCTTTACCATCTGAGCAACAGGGAAAACCCAAGAATAGTGGAGTGGGTAGCCTAACCCTTCTCCAGGGGAACTTCCCGACCCAGGAATCAAACTGGGATCTCCTGCATTGCAGGCGGATTGATTACCAGCTGAGCCACCAGGGAAGCCCAGGATTCTGCTACTGGGATGTAATAAACATCGTTCTTAAAATATTATAATCCCTCCAGTAAATCCAGAGGTATCATGCATATTTTTTAAAACCTTATCTGTTAACATAGCAGATGGCATAAGGGTAAAGCATGACTTAGTAGAGACTATTTTGTAAGGGTGAAGAAAAAGTGGTACAAACAGCTTTTTTGATGGTCTGGCTTAATTCAGAATAAAACATAGCCTAGTGGTTTCCCAGCCTAGCTTTGTAGTTTTGCATCAAGCTCACATGAAGATCTTTTAAATATGATTTCATGAGATTTACTTAATTAGAATTCCTGGAAGTGTGTCCTATGAATATGTATTTAAATACAAATCAAAACAAATAGAACTCCCCAGATGTCTCTCATTTATAGCAGGTATGGGACTTACTTGACCTAGAGACTGCATTGATAGAGGAGGAGGTTATCTGCATACCTTTCAATTCTTTAACTGCTGTTTCTCACCAGCACAGGCATGAGAAAGCGGACAGTTTAAAGTTATTTCTTGGTAAGGCTGTGGAGTGTAAGACTACACAGCTGCTGATTAAAGGCAGATTCATACACTTCACAGCTCAGTGAAGCAGATGGTAGAGTTTATCTTCGTTTGTTGGACATTGTGGCACCAACACTCATGCTTGGATAAAGGCAGGGTTGGGGGAGAGAGGCAGAGAGAAAATCCTTGCAGGCTATTTCAGACCCTTGTTAGACAACAGTTCTGTACTTCTTCAGAACAAAGTATGGCCAGTACCCCAAAGTTCTAGGGTATAGGACATGGTGGGGAATTATTGAAAAATTTGTAATACTGAAGTTACCAGTTGCTGACTAGCAGCCATTATGAGTTGTCAGGTAAAACTGACAGGAGGAACCCATTGCCAAAGGTGGACTTCTACTTCTAAGAAGTAAAATGAATCGACCTCTGTACCAAGTTCTTGGCTATAATCAAATAAACTGTAGAGGACATCTGCCTGAATAATTAGGCTAATGTCAGGACAGTTGAATTTCTTTCCCACCAGCTGCTAAAGAGCAGGACCCGTGTCCACAGAAACCATTCCTAGATCAGGTCAGAAATACATAAGCATACAGCTGGAGTCCGTGTTTCTAGCCTTTATTGCAGGGGGCATGCATTCAGATGGTCCACAGAGCTTTGCAGTTAACTAAAGGGAATTGCCTTTTATCTGTCAAGAGTCTTCTCAGCCCCTCTGTGGGGACAAACACCATGCACTTCGGGGGCCTTCCCCCAGCACCGATATTCATTTTCCTGACTTTCAGGCCAGCTCTGACCCCACTGCGGTGCGAGGCTTACAGCACCAGCTCCAACTGGCTGCCCCAGAAAGCCTCGGGCCCTGAGCGAGAACTGTGGCCTGGATGTCCTCTCAGTTCTGTGATATCATTGCTATAAAGGTTTAATTTCCTGTAAAACGTGTCTGCTTCTCTGTCCCTGAGACAGGGTTCTCAGGTCCCTCTCTAGGAGGAGCTGCTCGCGGGGACGCCCCTGAGCGCACCCGGGGGTCTCCCTCCTTGACAGCCCAGCTGCGGGGAGAAGGGCTTCGCGCCGGCCGACGCACTTTGTCCCCAGGCGGCCCCCGTCCACCTCCCTGCGGTTGCCCAGCCGGCCGAAAAGTTTCTCCAGGTGCGGAATTCCGGGCTCGGCTACCACCGGGGCGGAGTGTGCGCGCCAGTCGGAAGCCAGCCCGCCCGCGGGCCCGGGTGAGTGGCCTCTGGCGTCGCGGGGCAGGACGGGCCCCCGCGGGAAGGGCGGGCGGGCCCCGGGCCGAAGCCGGCCCGGCCGTTGCTATGGCAACGCGCCGGCAAACCGGCCGCTGGGCCTCCGCTGCCGATTCGGCGGCCCCCGCCGTCCCCTCGTAGTGTGTCCTGAGGCCCAGCCGTTGGGACCCCACTTCCCCTGGGTCGGCGTTTGGGGTGGTCCCTGGTTCATCTTCACCTTCTCACCTTGACCCCCACCTTCGGACGTGAACCTTTTTGAAATTTAAAGCGAACATACTCTAGGGTGAGTATAGCACATCCTTAAAACTTCTGAATTTGTGTTTTCCCTTCCGCTATCTGCCTTCTCTCTTTTTTTGATCTCCTAGAGCCTGGCACCTAGGAGGACCTCGTAATATGAAATAGCTGTTTCTTACAGCACTTAGGGTACTTCCTTGCACACAGTGGTTGCACGTCCAAGGAGATAGTACGCCGTTAAGAGCAGCCTCTGTGTGGACAGGTAATTTAAGCGCTCTGCCTCAGTTTCCTCATCTGTAAATGTAGAGTATAATTTCTACAAGTGTGGTGGGTTTGACGGAGCCTCTGTGTGAAACTGCTTTGTGAACCGTAAATGTCAAGCACTTGGGGTTTAGTTTTAAGGGATCTTTACATGCTGCGCGCGGTTTGATTCTCCAGGTCCCACACTATTAGCCAAGGGGGAACTTTCTCTTTTGTCTGACCACTGAACTGCTCCAGTATCCAACCAGAAAATATGGTCATGCGTCAGAAGAGGGCTCTGCCAATGGAAAGAAACATCGTATCGAACTTATTTTTTGTTTTAGGCACTCTTTCAGGCTCCCCAACTTCACATTGCAACTGCCATGCAGATGCCTCACACATTTAAATATCTAGCTCATGTAAATCTCTAATATTTCTATCTCTGTGAATCATACCAACTTCTAGTTTGCAAGCCAGAAGTCATGGACTCTCTTTCCATGTCCAGGTCATCAAGTTCTGTTCATTTTATGTTCAAACCAGACTCAGTTCCATCCACTTCTTTTAGTCTCTGTCTCTCGTTACCCTAGATCAGGCTGTCATGGTCTTTTGCCTGGTCTTCTGTAGTGGCCTCCAAACTAGTCTGAAGGTATTCACCTATCCTTTCAATATTCTCATCTATTCTTACCCTGCAGTAGGGGTAATCTTTTGAAAACTGAAATTTCATTATGATACCCTTCTCCTCTCCCTTGCTTAAAGTCTGTCAGGATTTCTTACTACTTTTAGGATAAAGGTACCGCTCTTTAATGTGGTCTATAAATTGGGTGACCATATATTTTATTACACAGGCCAAGATATCTTTGAGAGTAAAAGAGAATATTAATTACACTGGGAATGTCCCTCAGGAAAACTGGGGCAAATGTTATTCCACTTACAAGGTCCACTTATACCTCCTCTATAGTGTGAAAACCGCTCAGTCATGTCTGACTATTTGCGGCCCTATGTGACAGACTTTATTTTTTTGGGTTCCAAAATTACTGCAGATGGTCATTGCAGCCATAAAATTAAAAGATGCCTGATCCTTGGAAGAAAAGTTATGACCAACCTAGACAGCATATTAAAAAGCAGAGACTTTTTGCCAACAAAGGTCTGTTTAGTCAAAGCTATGGTTTTTCCAGTAGTCATGTATGGATGTGAGAGTTTTACTATAAAGAAAGCTGAGTGCCGAAGAATTGATGCCTTTGAACTGTGGTGTTGGAGAAGACTCTTGAGAGTCCCTTAGATAGCAAGGAGATCCAACCAGTCTGTCCTAAAGGAAATCAGTTCTGAATATTCATTGGGAGGGCTGATGCTGAAGCTGAAATTCTAATCCTTTGGCCACCTGATGCGAAGAAATGACTCATTTGAAAAGACCCTGATGCTGGGAAAGATTGAAGGTGGGAAGAGAAGGGGACAACAGAGGATGAGATGGTTGGATGGCATGACCAACTCAATGGACATGAGTTTGAGTAAGCTCCGGGAGTTGGTGATGGAGAGGGAGGCCTGGTGTTCTGCGGTCCATGGAGTCACAAAGAGTCGGACATGACTGAGTGACTGAACTGAACTGAACTGGACTGGACTGTAGCCTGCCAGGCTCCTCTGTCCATGGAATTCTCCAGGCCAGAATATTGGAGCGGGTAGCCATTCTCTTCTCCAGGGGATCGTACCAACCCAGGGATCGAACTCAAGTCTCCTGCACTGCAGGCGGATTCTTCACCATCTGAGCCTCCAGGGAAGCTCCTTATCTGACACCAGGCTCCCCTTGTTCTCTGTGTTCCAGTTACACAGGGTCCTTTGTCTCCATTTTCCCTCCTACTCCAGGGCCTTTGCACATGCTCTTCTCCTTCCAGGTATTCTCTTCCCTCATCTTGTTAACTCTTGCTTATCCTTCACTTCTCAGATCAGATGATTCCCAGAAAAGCTGCCACTGACCAGTCTGTCTAGGACAACCCCCTTCAGGGTATAAACTTTTCTAATATTAATTATATCTCCTTACCTCTCTCAGGGTATAAGCTTTTCTGATACCAATTATATCTCCTTAGTAACATCATCACAATTTCAATTTTCTCTGTGTGTCTGATACATAGTATGTAGTTAATAAATACCTGTATGTTTTAATTATAAAGATTTTCCCATTCCATTAAACGATCTCAAAATAACCATCATGGTTAAAGGCACAAACTCCAGAGCCAGGCAGATGGAGAGATTTGAATTTCAGTTCTGCCACAATTCCTTATCTGAAACCCATGGGGCTAGTTGTGTTTTAAGATTAAGAATTTTTTAGATTATAGAAGGACAACATGGTTTATAAACTGCATCCCTTCTAGTGGGGTCTTGGGCAGCACTCTGTAATCAAACACATTAATTTTTCTTTAGAAAGAAAACTTAAGTGAGACTTAAGTAAAACTTAAGTAAAGACTATACATACTTTTACATGGGTTCAGGTCAGGTTTTGCAAAGAAATGGATTTGCCACAAATTTATGAGAACATGTGGTATTCAGAGCTTTTGGATTTTAGGATTTCAGATAAGGGCATATGAATCTGTTCCAGTGTAACTTTAAACCAACTACTTAACTTCTTTGTGCCTCAGATTCCTCAACTGTGAAAAGGAGATGATACTAGCACCTACTTACCTTACAAGTTCCGTTTATGTTGGAGAAGTAAATGAGTTAATACATGTTAACTGCTTTGGACAGTGAATGTTACTTAATCAGGGCTATAGAGGAATCAGCTCTTACTATATCATTTTTATTTGCCCCATAATGACACTATGGATGAACCATAATTTATTTGTAATTTACTTATTGTTTGATAGTTATATTTCAAATACAGAAATGTAGAGATGAATTTCTTTATAATTAAATCTTTTGAGTAGATTTTTGTTTACTGAAGATCGGTTCCTGAAAATGAAATTACAGAGTCAAAGGACAGATGAATACTCTTCAAACATACTGCTACCTTAGGAAAGATTATACCAATTTACCATCTTGCTATCACTTTTATGACATCTGTGTTAGCATTATTATTTTTAAAAATCTGCAAATTTCACAGATAAAAATATTATCTTATTTTAACTCACATCTTCCATTATTAATGTATCTAAGCCTTAAAAAATCTTGTTACTAGCCATTAGCTATTTCTGTTCTCTGAATTTCCCGCACAAGTTCTTTGATGGTTTTACATGGAGTCTCAGCTTTTTGTTAATTGTTTAGTTTGATTTCCACCTTTCTGACCCAGGCAGGAGCCAGTATGCTGGATTTTGGCTGGAATTAGTTGAATTAGTTGGTATCCCTGGAGCCTGGGGCGAGTTGTTACTTGCCTGCAGATGGCAGAGCAATGTAGAAAGCTGTGTTGCAGAGGCTGGATCTTGGGGAAAGTCTGAAATCAAGATCAGGTTGTTTATCTGAGTCTCCTGGCTAACATGCCTTAGGAGAAGGAGAGCATTCAGATAGGAGGCAAGGAACTAAGGCAGAAGAAAGAGGCAGAGTGATCCTGAAAGCTCTGAGAAACTATAACCTTTTTTAAAAAGGGACCTAGTAATTTCTTGTATGGATGAGGAGGGGTATGTGGGGGTGGGGCTGGGGGTGGCACTGTCTAGACCAGACACTGATTTGTGTAAACTCTTTATAGAGTAAGGATATTAACCCTTGCTTGTCATGTTGGGGTGTTTCTCCTATAGTTGCCTTTTTTTCAAAAAAATCTTTTTACAATTGCCTTTTCATTTTATTTATGATGGTTTCTGATTTATAGAAATTAAAACAATTTTATATGGTTTACTCATTAACCTTTTCCTTTTTTGATTCATTGCTTTTTATGAATAGGAAGTCTTTTTCATACAGAGACCAGTTAACAAATTACACTTTCTTTAAAAATGTTATTTTGTAATGTCACCAAATCAAGGAAGAGTTCATGAAAGTGAATTGAGTAGTGTGATTTCCAGTAAAAAACCTAAAGTATGATAATATAAAGGTTGATATTCATGTCTTCTTCATGTCTCCTTGAAGACAGAAGAAAAGAGCTTACACTGCTGTGAAAGACTGATGAAGACTTTTTCTGCCAATGTCTGTCGCACATTGTGAACTTATAGAACTGTATCCTTAGAGACTTTTAGAAGTGTCCTAAAATATGTGATCTCTGAAGATATTTTCTACTTCTTTTATCTACCTCATGATTCTATATAGTATTTCAAGCCCCCACAGTTGTTAGATACTGAGAAATGACTTCCCTGTTCTTGTCAGAGGCTTAAAAAGGGAAAATGTGATGTAGAATTAATTGCTGACCTTCCAGGCATTGGTAAATTAGTATGCTTTAAAATGTGCTTCAGGAAGAATTTCCCTTCCTGTGGAGCTCCAGTAGGAATCAGAGGTGAATTGTGTTTTGCTTGGATCTGTCTTAGGGTTCAGAATGTGACGAGTTAGCAACTGTATCATTATATCTTTTCTTAATTTATTAACTAAAATAAATTGTGAGGTGAATGACTAATCACCTCACAAATTCCTGCAATTTTATTGACCCAAAGTTGTTTCATTTCAGGATGTTTTGTAAGATGAGGGGCACAAATTATTAGAATTAAGTCAGACTATCCTTTCTATTAATACTTATAATAGACTAACTATCTTTGTTAATACCATTGACTTTTCAGTTTGACTATCAGTGAGGATGTGGTATAACATCAGGAATAAAGCAAGTAAAAAACACTTTATTGATGAAGACAGGTTGATTTAGAAATACTGTTTGCCTTAGTATTTGATCTGAATTATTTAGTAGATTACAGTAAAGAGTCCACCTGCAATGCAGGAGACTGTCAGCAATGCAGGAGACCCAATCAGGAGACCCTGCTCCCTGGGTCAGGAATATCCCCTGGAGAAGGAAATGGCAACCCACTCCAGTATTCTTGCCTGGGAAATCCATGGACAGAGGAGACTGGCAGGCTATAGTCCTTGGGGTCACAAAGAGTTGGACATGACTTAGTGATTAAATCACAACTTTAACTATATAAGCTTCATTCAGCAAGTATTTAGTGGGTGCTACAATGTTCCAGGTACAGTTAATAGAATACTATCTTATATTTTTGCTTTTACATTGTATGTGTGCAGAGTTTGTTTGTAATTCACTATTCTTAACATGAGCTGTATTCACCTGGAAAAACTGGTCATTTGGACTCATACATATTCATTCAGAGAATCTAAGAAAAAGCCCTACAGAAGATGTTCATCCAGTCTCTAAGGTTGAGATGCTGGTAATTGAAAAGTTCTACTCTGTTACTTTGTCGTTATCATGGTGGAATGCTTGTCTGCAGCAACAGAGCTTGCTAGGAGAGAATCCATTTACTGTTTACCAAAGGCAGCTCATCTGAGGCTCAGTTTCTTATACTTGAATTCTTTCAAGTCTGTTTGCTGTCAGCAAATCTAACATAGAGGCTCTTATATCTGCTCCAGGGAGTTCAGCTTCCAACCAGCCGAGATATTGGGAAGAAAGCAAATAAATATCCTTGGACGTTTTTCCATGGAAATCAAATTAATTTTTTCTCTCAATCTTCTTTATGTTGGTGTGCAACTTATGACAATAAAATGCAATACTTTTCATACTTGTTATTATGAAAGTAAACACCAGTGTCCAGCAGTGATTTTCAAGTTAACTTAATTGCTTTTCTGTCATATCTCTTTGATAGTACATATGTTATAATGTGTACACTTAGCTCCTTTTTATACTTGCAGCTCACTTTTTAAAAACTGAGATATAATTAACATACCATATAATTTGTTTTTAAAGTGTTCAGCTCAGTTCAGTGGTGTCCGACTCTTTGCGACCCCACAAATCGCAGCACGCCAGGCCTCCCTGTCCATTACCAACTCCCAGAGTTTACTCAAACTCATGTCCATTGAGTCAGTGATGCCATCCAGCCATCTCATCCTCTGTCGTCCTCTTCTCCTGCCCCCAATCCCTCCCAGCATCAGGATCTTTTCCAATGAGTCAACTCTTTGCATGACATGGCCAAAGTGTTGGAGTTTCAGCTTCAGCATCAGTCCTTCCAATGAACACCCAGGACTGATCTCCTTTAGGATGTACTGGTTGGATCTCCTTGTAGTCCAAGGGACTCTCAAGAGTCTTCTCCAACACCACAATTCAAAAGCATTTTTGAATTTTTCGGCGCTCAGCTTTCTTCACAGTCCAACTCTCACATCCATACATGACCACTGGAAAAACCACAGCCTTGACTAGATGGACCTTTCTGGCAAAGTAATGTCTCTGCTTTTTAACATGCTATCTAGGTTGGTCATAACTTTCCTTCCAAGGAGTAAGTGTCTTTTAATTTCATGGCTACAGTCACCATCTGCAGTGATTTTGGAGCCCCCCAAAATAAAGTCTGACACTGTTTCCACTGTTTCCCCATCTATTTGCCATGAAGTGATGGGACCAGATGCCATGATCTTAGTTTTCTGAATGTTGAACTTTAAGCCAACTTTTTCACTCTCCTCTTTCACTTTCATCAAGAGGCTTTTTAGTTCCTCTTCACTTTCTGCCATAAGGGTGGTGTCATCTGCATATCTAAGTTTATCGATATTTCTCCTGGCAATCTTGATTCCAACTTGTGTTTCTTCCAGCCCAGCATTTCTCATGATGTACTCTGCATGTAAGTTAAATAAGCAGGGTGACAATATACAGCCTTGAGGTACTCCTTTTCCTATTTGGAACCAGTCTGTTGTTCCATGTCCAGCTCTAACTGTTGCTTCCTAACCTGCATATAGGTTTCTGAAAAGGCAGGTCAGGTGGTCTGGTGTTCCCATCTGTTGAAGAATTTTCCACAGTTTATTGTGATCCACACAGTAGAAGGCTTTGGCATAGTCAGTAAAGCAAAAATAGATGTTTTTCTGGAATTCTTTTGCTTTTTCAGTGATCCAGCAGATGTTGGCAATTTGATCTCTGGTTCCTTTGCCTTTTCTAAAACCAGCTTGATCATCCGGAAGTTCACAGTTCATGTATTGCTGAAGCCTAGCTTGTAGAATTTTGAGCATTACTTTACTAGCGTGTGAAATGAGTGCAATCGTGTGGTAGTTTGAGCATTCTTTGGGATTGCCTTTCTTTGGGATTGGAATGAAAAGTAACTTTTTCCAGTCCTGTGGCCACCGCTGAGTTTTCCAAATTTGCTGGCATATTGAGTGCAGCACTTTCACAGCATCATCTTTCAGTATTTGAAATACTCAACTGGAATTCCATCACCTCCACTAGCTTTGTTCGTAGCGATGCTTTCTAATTCCCACTTGACTTCACACTCCAGGATGTCTGGCTCTAGGTGAGTGATCACACCATTGTGATTATCTGGGTCATGAAGATCTTTTTGTACAGTTCTTCTGTGTATTCTTGCCACTTGTGTGTTCTTAATATCTTCTGCTTCTGTTAGGTCCATACCATTTCTGTCCTTTATTGAGCCCATCTTTGCATGAAATGTTCCCTTGGTATCTCTAAAGAGATCTCTAGTCTTTCCCATTCTGTTGTTTTCCTCTATTTCTTTGCTTTGATCACTGAGGAAGGCTGTCTTATCTCTCCTTGCTATTCCTTGGAACTCTGCATTCAAATGGGAATATCTTTCCTTTTCTCCTTTGCTTTTCGCTTCTCTTCTTTTCACAGCTATTTGTAAGGCCTCCTCAGACAACCATTTTGCCTTTTTGCATTTCTTTTCCATGGGGATGGTCTTGATCCCTGTCTCCTATACAATGTCATGAACCTCCGTCCATAGTTCATCAGGCACTCTGTCTATCAGATCTAGTCCCTTAAATCTATTTCTCACTTCCACTGTATAGTCATAAGCAATCATCACCACTATCTAATTCTAGAATGTTTCATAACCCCCTAAAGAAACCTCACATCTGTTAGCAGTCACTCCCCATTCTCCCTTTCCCTAGCCCCTGGCAAACACTGATCTACTTTCTCTATGGATTTATCTGTTATCATGGACATTTTGTATAAGTGGAATCATACAATATGGACCCTTTTGCATTTGGCTTCTTTCACTTAGCATGATATTTTAAAGAATCATTTCTGTTGTAGTATGTATTAATCCTTCATTCTTTTCTATAACCAAGTAAAATTCCACTGTATGGATATACCACATTGTTTTTATCCATTTATCAGTAGATGGTGATTTTGGTTGTTTCTTTCCTTTTTTTGCTATTATGAATGATGCTACTGTGAGTATTTATTTATAAGTTTTTGTGTGAACACATCTTTTCATTTTTCTTGAGTATATATCTAGGATATCCAGGAGTAGAATTGCTAGTCATTTCTATGTGTGACTTTTTGAAGACTGCCAAACTGTTCTCCAAAGTATTTAATAGTTGCACCATTTTGCATTTCCACCAGTAATGTGTGAGGAATCTCATTTTCCACACCATCACCAAGCCTTTTTTATTGTCTATCTTTTTGATTATAGCCGTCTGTGTAGGTGTGAGGTGATACCTCATTATACTTTGGATTTGCATTTCCCTGATGACTAATGATGTTGGACATCATTGGCTATTTGTATGTCTTCTTTGGAGAAGTAGCTGTTTAACTCCTTTGTTTATTTTTAAAATTTGAATTTTTTAATTCTTGAATTGTAATAGTTCTTTATATATTCTGAATATTAGACCCTTATCAGATGTATGATTTACAAACTTTTCCTCCTATTCTGTATGTTGTCTTTTTGGTTGTTCCCTAGTAGTGTCTTTTGAGGAACAAAAGGTTTTAATTTTATGAAATTCAATATATACATTTTTACTTTGATTGCTTGGCTTTAGTGGAGAAGGGAATGGCAACCAACTCCAGTATTCTTGCCTGGAGAATCCCATGGACAGAGGAACCTGGTGGGCTACAGACCATGGGATCACAAAGAGTCGGACATGTCTGAGTGACTAACACTTGCTTGGCTTTAGATGTCGTGTAAAAAATTGTTGCCTAATTCATGGTCGTGAAGATTTACTTGTTTTTTTCTTTTCCTAAGAGTTTTGTGGTTTTAGCTCTTATATTTAGGCCTTTGATCCATTTTGAGTTAGTTTTTGTATATGTGTAGAGTGAGTGTCCAGATTCATCCTTTTGCATGAGGATAGTCCGTTGTCCCAAGACCATCTGTTGGAGGCCTCACATTATTTGTTTAAGTCAACTTGTAAGTCCTGTTGTTTTGATGAAACATTTGGCTGATACCCTGTCACCTCAATTAGATGCCACCATCCTACACAGAAGACATTCCAGACAAAGGAACATCTGTATTACTAATTAGTACTTTGGTTACCATCTCTATGTAGGCTTACAACCTGATGAGTAGGCTTGCAGGGGATGTAAGAAGCTTCAGGGCTGCTTCCCCTTCTAATTAAGGCCTCTCATGTAGACTCGTGGTGTTGCCTCCTTGCTGTCTTTCCTCTGAATTATAACTTGATTGCCACTTGACCTTCTAGAGAACAGGAAAAGTAAAAGAGGCATTGCTTTTCTCTAAGCTGGAGAGGCCCTAAAATTATCTTTCCAGACTCATGGGAGGAATGTGGGAAGAGTTGTGAACCTTTCAACAAAGAAAAGGGGATATTCTCAAGGGAAGGCAGAGCTCTGTCATTTCTTCATGCTTCCCATTGAAAGCTCCACCCTCTGGAATCATAACCCAGTTGAGCCTTGGCTTGTTTCAAAACTCCTTTTCCTTGGAGTGGAGTGATAGGGAAGGGAGACTTGTGTTCCTCCCAGGGATTCAGGTGTGCGGTGGGGGAAAAGCTTAGGACTGGGGTCAGGCTCACCTGAGTTCAGTTGTTGTCTCTGTGTATCTATCATTGGTTTCTTTATCTATCAAATGAGGATTATAATCCCAACTTCCCAGAATTACTATGAAAAACAAATCAAATGTCATATATAAAGTGCCTAACAAAATTGTAGCCACTCAATAAAGGCTTGTTTCCCTTCTCTTTTTCCCAAATCTTCTGGGAAATTTGTGTAAATACAGCTTTTTAAAATTCCACAGAATCTTGACACTGAAAGGGACCTTCATACTCATGACCATATTACTTTGCTAACCTGTCAAAGCTCTTTTCATGTATATTTGCTTGATTTATTCAGTCAGTTTTTATTGATCAATTAGTGTGCTTCAGGCACTGTTTTCTGTATGTCTTTCATTAGTCAGTAGAGAAGAGATGAAAGACATATGACACAAAACCTGGCATGTGGTTGTTACTTCACTTATCCTACTTCCCTCATTTGGTTCATTCACTTACTAAACTGTGAGCCAGACACTATGCTGGATTCTTGGAATACAAAGATACCGCCTTTGAGAGCTCACAGTGTGTTTTGGAGGGCAGCACACCAAGAAACAATCATATCCATAGGAGTTGTCACAGCAACACAAGGCTTGGTGCCATGGGAACTGGAGGAACGCTCTCCTGAGTCTGCTAGGGGCAGTCAGGGGGGGCTCAGCAGAAGGGGAAAGGGATCTGAGGCAGGATGAAGGCCTGGGGTGGGAAAGAGTGTAGGCCTTTAAGGAAGTTGATATCCAGGGGAACAATTGGAGCCACTGACTGACAGGCTAGCAGTGTCCAGCTTACAAACCACCTATTATGCTGGGCCAAGATTTGAGGTCAGTTTGGGTGGAGACAGAAGCATAATTTGTAATTTAGAATCTGTTAACATCTGTCTTGGTTTTATTCTTCTTATTCTAAGCCTAGCTTAAAAAATCCTTTTGTCTTTTGTCTTTAGCATTTCCCCCAAGCATCTAATCTTATATTTTAGGCTTTTGCCTTCCTGCTTCTCTTTTGATAGCATCCTGCCACTTGAACATTGTCCTAGGTTACTTGCCCATCTACTTAGGTGTTATGACCTTGCAGCTCGTGGAGAGCTTGCTCTGTGGCCATGTGCTTTCTTTGGAGGAATCTCTGTCCTGCTTGCCCCAGGGCTTAGTCAGAAATAGGAAAGACCCAGCAGGGTGGCTGAGCCCTAGTGGAGAAGGCTACTGAGGAATGGCCAGGAACAAGGAAGGCCCGTGAGCAGGAGCTGCTGTCCGCTGGTGACTGTGAAGCTGGCAGTCACGGCCTCCCTTCTGAGCTTCTCCCACAGTCACTTACCCGTTGGCTCTGCTCCCGGCTGTGTCCCTCGGGTCCCTCTTGCTTTGCCTGAAGCAGAGGAACTGAGGGTTGAAGAGTGGCTCGAGAGTCTTCGTCTTGTTGGGGACAGCCTCCTCCCGGAAGCTACTCACTTATCCCCTCAAGATTCAGTCTAAGCTGGCCCTTCAGATGTGAAAGAACATGTCTGAATTTCCAGAAGTCACTTAATGTAGGACTTTGTTTTGAGATCCTCCCTATATTATAAGTCACTGAAGGAACTGGCCTGGGAAAGAAGATTGCTGGGAAGGGGGGATATGAGAGCTGTTTTCAAATATTTGAAAGGTTGTTCAAGCACTGTAGACAAGGTGCCAGATTTTGGTCTTTAATTCTGACACTCCTTCTTACTGGTGTTTTTTTTTTTTTTTTTAATCTAAATTCCTTTCAGCCTAAAATAATTCTGTGAGTCAATAAATGAAGCAGGCAGTGACTATACTGATTAGATCTAGATTCTTGAGGCAGATTGAATGGCAGTGATTTAGCTTTCTGAGCTCAGCCACTAATGAATTGAAATGGTAATAGCTGTATTTATTATACTCAGAATTGAATGAGTAATTAATAAGCCATTCCTTAACCCCATATTATCTCTGTTTTACAGACTAATTTTTTTCAATAGGATTTCCTTAATTGTATCAAATGTTTCATTTCTAGAATGCTTAACATGTCTGATTTGTATAATCTCCAGGGAAACTAAACAGTCTTAATTACATCCAGTATTTTGATTTCATTTGATTCTTTAGATGAGATTAAAAGTAATTTATTTTAAAGGCTACAATTGCTTTATATATGCCTATGCTTATTGCAGGTTTAGCAAGTTTTGGTCATATTATTTTCTCATTACCAGTATCTCAGGTAATTTAGATTGTGGACTAGCATAGTGTGGTTAACTTCTTTCAGAATGAATAGCTAGATGACACTATATTTTAAGCTACCTCCCCTTCCATTTTTCTCATCACTGTCTTTGGTTAAAACTGACTTATATTTTCTATTTATCTAGCCATTTCCACAGTACATGTCAAGACTTGTTCCCTAGGAAGCACAGGGTTCTTTGGTTTGACTCTTTCCTAGTGAATAAATGTTGGTAGTAACTTGTGGAGTATGCCTGTTAGTTCTAGATGCCATTTTTTAGTTAAGATATTGGCAAATTGAATTATGCCTAGAGGAGATTGAAGGGCCTGGAATGGTGCAAGGTCTTTAAATGATATGAAGGACAGCTAAGATATTGGGGATGTAGAAACGATGGCTATCCTCTAGGAAATATGACTGGGGTACACATATTCATTTCCTTTATATCTAGAAGACTAAGCATGTTAGAGATGAATTAGGCATATCTGTAAGGACAGACGAGTTACATCCTGAAAGGAGGGCTTATAGGGTGATGATTTTGGCTTGATATGAGCAGAAATATTCTATTGTTGGCGTCTGATGAAAACGAGCTTCTTGGGGAAAATAAAGATCCCTGTGGTTGGAAAACTTTTAACAGTGTCCATGTCAACATCGCTCAGTTCTGTGAAGGAAATTCCATGCTGTATCAGATGTCCTTTGAAATCCTTTCCAATTCCAGGATTCTGTGATTGCCTTTCCACTCCTGATTCTATGACATAACCACTTCTCCATTCTAGGTTTCACTTTAGTAATTTAAATGATCGATTTTACATTCTTGATCATACTGTAGCCAAGAAGGCTGTGACATGGTAGATAAAAACTGCCCGACATTAAATTATTTTTGTAGATAATTCACAAAGTGTATATATGCCACACGCACATGTATTTTTATACACATCTATTTTGTATAATTGAGTTACTATACTTTCATAATTTTGTCCTTTGTTCCTATTGTTCTAAAATGTATCAAGCTATAACCTATATATACTTCTGAGTCTCATAAGAACTTTTTTTTTAACATTTATTTATCACATTGATTTAAAAAAATACAGTTAAGTGTTCAAAATAAAGCCGATAAAAGAGCTTTTGTGGAAGTAGGAATTAAAAACTGGTAATTTTATTTTGAGAATATTTGAGAAAGATCTATAAATAAAATAGAAAGGACATTCAATTAGTGTCTTAGATATTTAAGAATAGGAAGTGGGAGCACTATAGTCATTTTGGAAAATTGTGTTTTCAGACTCCCTTACTAATTGGATTTTTGAGTGCAGTATTAGTGGTTTCAAATGGAATCACAATTCATTGCAGTTCTGACCTGGGGTAATAGATATAGAGGTAAAATGAAATCCATCTTCCTGAAGAAATACTGGTTTTATGAAATGATTAAACTGATTTTAAAATAAAGCATTAAGTGCAAACCACTAAGAGTTCAAAAAATACTTACAGGCCCCGTGAAAGAAGATTTAGTGCATTTAGCTTTCAAACAGTTTGCTCATTGTGGATGAAATGCCTTTACATTGATGTGAATTATCATGCCAATGAATTAATAAAAAGGGGGAAGTTAGCATGTCTTCTCTTTGGAATGGGCTAAACCTCCAGGGATAGATGGTTCTCTTTTGGAACAGACTTTCTTCTGAGGTGATAAGGCTCCATCTAAGTGTTGGGTTTCTTTTCCAAAGCCTTTAGAGAACTTTAGAGCAGTCTGTTTTTTGGGATGAACTTGAGCACAGTGTGGGTGCTATTAAAGCTTTGATTTGATTTGGTATTATGAAAAAGAAAGTCATTGTGCTGGGAGAATTTCCCTGGTGAGAAAGATACAAGTTTTATAGGACTCTTAGAATTCTTTAATACTTTTCATTGTGTATGTGATACTAGCAGATTATATCTCTCTTCCATGAACTTTATACAGCCCAGGCTATTGGTATTAGAGTATTTTATGGGGAATGTCCTTAAGTTTACTGGGGAGGGAGGTAAATCCTTGGCAGTCTTGGAGAATGAACATATTGTATGACTCTGCTAAAAGCAAATCCTTCATAGGATAGTCTTTTCTTCTAACTCTAGTCTGAACACTGTGTAATGTAAATAGTGATATATAATGTTGAAATAATCATTTTTCAAATATTTGGGTATCAGTTACAAATACTGAACAAATGAATTTATCACTTCATGTTTGACCATTTTAGAGTCATGTTGCTAAGTAAAAATACGACAATGAATTTCTGTTGAGAGTATCTCACATTTCCCCCTCTAGTAGTAGGGCATCCTCATACATCTTTCTCAGAATATTAATAATATTGGCCATGGACAACCATTTTTGAAGTGTTTGAATCATTTACACACCTGCCAAGGTATGGAACAATTTTTTTCTTTTTCTCTTCCCACTTCTGCTCTCCCTGCTCCTCTCCCTCCTTTTTTTGGGAGGGGGATGCTCTGTCCTATGTAGGCTATATAAAGACATCAACATGGAGCCCCTTACTTTGTAAGCTTTTGTGTAGAGTGCCATTGGATGAGACTGAGTAGTCCTTATTTCTCTTATTAATTAATATTAAAGTTCACTGGATTATCTGCATGTTAACTTTTAGCAATTTAACTTCTTTCAGGCTTTTCTCCCCTTATTTCTGTGGGAATTCTCTACCATTTCAACTGCTGCCTTGTGACTTACTTGTATAAACAGATTGCTCTTTCTCTTCCTTCCTTTTTCTCATTTCCACAAACACCAAACATCTACTATATGCGGTGATAGCCCTGTAGATATAATGATTAATTAATGACACCATCTCTGTCTTCATGAGAATCTGGTGACAGAGAGGTACTTAAGTAATGTGATAGAATGTGATGAAAGTAATGCCAGAGCTGTTTATAAATTGCTACCAAGTATAGAGGGTAGAGAAGGCTTCTCTGGTCGCTCAGCTGATAAAGAATCCACCTGCAATGTAGGAGACCCCAGTTCGATCCCTGGGTTGGGAAGATCCCCTGGAGAAGGACATGGCAGCCCACTCCAATATTCTTGCCTGGAGAATCCTCATGGACAGAGGAGCATGGGATGCTACAGTCCATGGGGTCACACAGAGTTGGATACGACTGAGCGACCAAGCACAGCTTGGCAGCATAGAAAGTGGAGAAACTTATTTTGTGTATGGGAATGGGGAAAATAAGAGAACTGAAAATTGACTGTTAAAGTAGAGGTAAGAATGAATATTTATTAATTTTCTTACTTGTCAATGTGTTAATCTGTGTGGATTTTAGGCAGTGATTTTTCAGTTCAGTGTGGTGGAACTTACAGTTGGTCAGGAGATTTCCTGTGATAGGTTTTTGTTTTTCTTGGTTTCCAGAGGCTCTTAGCAGGAGCTATATTGATGCTCATGATTTCTTGCTTCTATAAGAAACTCGTTTTCTATTGGAAACTATTTCTACCTATTCTTCAGAGAGGCCTTTTTTACCATTTCCCAAAGATTCTGACCTTGTCACTGGAGAGTCACAATGATTAGATTCTGTGTCATATTGAGTGTCGTTTTAAAACTTTCAACTTCTATATTTATTAGTATTTTACTTACTTGACTTACTTTAGTTAAAATAATCCTTACACTTAATGTTGTTTGAAAAATATTGATATTAAGTAATTTATTCAACAGATATTTAATAAAAAGGCATGTGACAGACATTGTGGTGAGCATTGGGATAAAAGAAATATATGGTCTCTCCCTTCATATAACTTGTAGTTTGATGGAGGACTATAGACAAGCAGATAGGCAGTAGAGAAAAGAGCTCTGATAGGGGAAGTATATGGTACTGCTTGACTTAGGAAGGACACCTGATCCAGATATGGGGGCCAGGAGTTGTGTGTTTTTGATGAAGCAGCATCTAAATTAAGACTGAAGGGTAGGTAGAAATTATCCAGGTAAGAGGTATAGTGGTGGGGCATGGTGTTTCAAGCAGAGGACATAACATATTTAAAGGTATGGACCTGAGAGATGTGAGACCTGAAAGAATTTTATGAATGGAAAGAATGATGACAGGAGCCTGCATGGCGGCTGGGGTGGGAAAGTGGATAAGGATGAGGCTTGGGCCCATATCACACATGTCATATTGGACTCTAAAGTCACATTAAAAAATCCTAGACTTTAATTCACAGTAATAGGGAGTGATCGAAGGACTTCAAGAATCTTGTAATAGATACGCATTTTAGAAAAATCATTTTGGCTGCAGTTTGGAGAATATGCTGGAGAGGGCTAGAGATGAAGAGATCAATTAATTGGAGGCTGGTATAGTAATCTAGGTAAGAGATATTGGAGTTGTACAGTAGGGAGATAGCCATAGGCACAACATGACTGAAACTTTAAATGGGATGGAGGCCCAGATTAATTGGACGTTGGACTATGTTTTGATTGTCTGTCTTGATGAAAAATTTTGGATTTTACACCACTGTAGAACAAATATCTTATGACATTAAAAAATACCATGCTTCTGTTAAAAGTAGTAGTGAATATTATGAAGTGTACCAGACATTATGCTAAGCCCTTTACATTATATTAATTCTCTTGTACTTTACAATAATCCTACGAGATATCTATGAGCACTTTCTCAATTGGACAGATGAGAAAAATGAGACATAGGTTCAGTAATATGCCCTAGGTCCGATGCTGGTAAGTGCCCAAGCTGGGATTTGAACCATGCTAATTTGGTGCCAGGGCCAGTCCCCTCAGTCAACTGCTCTCCAGTCCTGGAAGTTAGGGGCCTAGGCGTGGGCCCTCGTCTCCAGCTTTGTCTCTTTTCCTGTTCTGTATCCATTCTGAAGAGAAGTAGATTCATTCTATAGATACTTAGAGGTAGAAGCAGGATTGGTGGATTTAGGGAGAGGGAGGAGAGTAGCACGACTCTTAGAGTTATGAGGGTGATAGGGAGACTCTTTGGGGGTGACAGGGACCATTCACTGAAGTAGGGGTCTCGGGAGGTGAAGGTGGAAGAGCAAGTCCAGGCGAGGGTTGAGGACAGAGGATGAGGCGAGAGTGTTATTACTGGTGTGAACATGTTGAATTTGAGTTGCTTGTAGGTCATGCTTGTTGATATAATCAGTGTGGGCCTGTTGTTTGCTGTTGTGGTAGATGGAATTCAGAAACCTAGGGCTACCAGATTCAAGGCGGCTTCTGTGGACAAAGTCTTGGCATAGGTAAGAGCCTTCTAGGTAAGGGAAGAACAGTGTGCTTGATGATAGCCTGGTAAGAATAGACACTTCCTGGCAAGACTGTAGATGAAATGAGCATTGAAATGAGAAGATCTGAATTCTAGGCATTTTTTTCCCTGTAAAGCATGTGGCCCATGGCATGTCACTCCTCTTCTTTGGCTTTCATTTAATTAATTTATTATTTACATCATTTAAATTCATATGTATATTCATATATAAAAATCATTTGAATTCATATTTAGTAGATTGCTCTTCAACCAAAAATGTTCATCTACAAAAGAGGAATAAAGATGTCTGCTCTGCTTGTTTCATAGTTGTTGAAAATTGAGAATGTCCTTTAATGGACCTTCTATTTCCGAGACTCAGTTCTAGGAATTGAACTGAAGTGTTTGAAAATACTTTATAAACAGTTAAATGGGAATACACCTTATAAATTGGTGGCATTTATTATTTATTAGAGATTTTATATTAATATATATCTGTATATAATGGCAGATGTATAATGGCTCCTAATTGACTTCCTTATGAAATTCAAAGTCTTTAGCTAATACTCCAGGGTCTGGGCCAATCTCTAGCAGTTATGCAGTATATATAAATGGTTGGATGCTGTATCTTTTTAAAAGAGGAACTAACAAATTTTGCTCCCTGAGAATAAGAAAGGGAAAAAATGATTGATGATGACTGTAACTTTGTGACTTCCAAGTCTACAGTAACATTTATATAGATTGAATAATCATAGTTACCAGGATCTGTGCTAAGTGATTTATATACTTGATTCTCACTCACAGTCACTATCATCCCCATTTTACAGATTTAGGAAACTGGGGCTTGGAGAATTTGCCTAAGGTCACATACTGGTAAATGACAGAGCTGGGACTTAGTTCAGATCTGTTTTATCTACAGAGCCTCTGTGTGTAACTGCCACACTATATTTTCTTTTAAAGTTTAATTAATTTTTGAATAGATAATAGTTGTATTTGGTACATAATTTAAAAATAGAATGGTATAGTGAAAAAGTCTTCTTTTTGTCCCTGTCTTCTTGACACTTATTTTCCTACACTGAGTATCCTTTCAGAGATCTGTGTGTATAAATATATAAAATATGCATGTAATAACATTTAGTATGTTATATACAAATATAATTCCACCTCTCTTTTATGTAAATGGTAGTATGCTGTATGCCTTCACCTTGATTTTTTTTGCCTGATAGTATCTAGGAGATTGTTCTAGTTAAAAAAAAAAGTCTTCATTTTCAGTTGCTGCATAATGTTCCATTGTATAAATGTACCATTAATCCTTTATCAAAGGGCATTTGAATGTTTCCCAATATTTTGCTATTGTGAGCAATGCTATAATATTAATAAATAACTGACTTTAGGTTGTTTAGTACATCTGTGAGTCCACTGTGGATGGTAAGCAGGATCCAAGGAGATTGCTCTGAATATGGTGAAATTCACTGCGGGAATAGCTCTATTTTATTACTAACATCTGTACATATCCTAAGTACAGATATATGGTAAATCAACAAATATGTGAGTGCTTTTCGGTCAGCAGGGCTCTACGTCAAGCAGTTTAGTCACATAAATGTAAAGGCTTGTGGATTTCAAAAAAATGAGAAAAGAGAGGGCTATAGCATAGTTGACTGACTAATAAGAAATGAGCAGTCATTTCCTCAACAAAGCTAAACTTTGATTCCTGAAGAAAAATGTCTTGTTACTACATAGAAAGACTTCCCAGAGAAGCACTGATACATTTGACCTTTAGTAGGTTTATGATATGATTCTTGTTCAAGAAATTTGCCATATAAAAATGGCTATAATGGCTCTGTTGCCATTGAATATATCCAGAAAATGGGCAAAAGGGAATTTTTAAGATCTGTATGTGAAATGAAGAAAACTAAAGAAAGACCTGCAGTGCTGGTCAAATGGAGAAGAGAGTGGAATATATACTCATATCTTCTTAGCTTCAGTGCAGGTAGAATATAAAATGACTATGAAGATAAACATCTATATTGCACAGTACTTTTTAAATCTGTTACTGAGTAGACAATTAATGTTTTTTAGGAGTGGTACTAGATATTTTAAAATAAGCATGAAGAATATAGAAATGTATTTATATGCCCAGATAAACAGACTTAAGGAGGGTGACATGGCAGAATCGGGAAACATATATAAGATCATTCTGCTTACAGCACATTGCATTAACAGTAAGTAATAAATGGAAGTTTGTGGAAAGTCATATTCAGTTCAGTCGCTCAGTCGTGTCTGACTCTTTGCAACCCCATGGACTGCAGCATGCCAGGCCTCCCAGCTCCCAGAATTTACTCAAACTCATGTCCATTGAGTCGGTGATGCTATCAAACCATCTCATCCTCTGTCGTCCCCTTTTCCTGCCCTCAATCTTTCCCAGCATCAGGGTCTTTTCCAGTGAGTCAGCCCTTCGCATCAGGTGGCCAAAGTGTTGGAGTTTCAGCTTCAACATCAGTCCTTCCAATGAATACCCAGGACTGATCTTCTTTAGGATGGACTGCTTGGATCTCCTTGCAGTCCAAGGGACTCTCAAGAGTCTTCTCCAACAACACAGTTCAAAAGCATCAATTTTTCGGTGCTCAGCTTTCTTCACAGTCCAACTCTCACATCCATACATGACTACTGGAAAAACCATAGCCTTGATTAGACAGACCTTTGTTGGCAAAGTAATGTCTCTGCTTTTTAGTATGCTGTCTAGGTTGGTCATAACTTTCCTTCTAAGGAGCAAGCGTCTTTTAATTTTCATGGCTGTAGTCACTATCTGCAGTGATTTTGGAAATCTGACAAAATGTGGTCCACTGGAGAAGGGAATGGCAAACCACTCCAGTATTCTTGCCTTGAGAACCTCATGAACAGCATGAAAAGGCAAAAAGATAGGACACTGAAAAATAAACTTCCCAGGTCAGTAGGTGTCCAATATGCTACTGGAGATCAGTGGAGAAATAACTCGAGAAAGAATGAAGAGATGGAGCCAAAGCAAAAACAACATTCAGTTGTGGATGTGACTGGTGATAGAAGCCAGGTCCGATGCTGTAAAGAGCAATATTGCATAGGAACCTGGAATGTTCAAGGCAAATTAAGTTCAGTTCAGTCGCTCAGTCATGTCCGACTCTTTGCGACCCCATGAATCGCAGCACGCCAGGCCTCCCTGTCCATCACCAGCTCCTGGAGCTTACTCAAACTCATGTCCATCAAGTCGGTAATGCCATCCAGCCATCTCATCCTCTGTTGTCCCCTTCTCCTCTTGCCCTCAATCTTTCCCAGCATTAGGGTCTTTTCCAGTGAATCAACTCTTTGCATGAGGTGGCCAAAGTATTGGAGTTTCAGCTTCAACATCAGTCTTTCCAATGAACACCCAGGACTGATCTCCTTTAGGACAGACTGGTTGGATCTCCTTGCAGTCCAAGGGACTCTCAAGAGTCTTCTCCAACACCACAGTTCAAAAGCATAAATTTTTTGGCACTCAGCTTTCTTCACAGTCCAACTCTCACATCCATACATGACCACTGGAAAAACCATAGCATTGACTAGATGGACCTTTCTGGCAAAATAATGTCTCTGCTTTTTAACATGCTATCTAGGTTGGTCATAGTTTTCCTTCCAAGGAGTAAGTGTCTTTTAATTTCATGGCTGCAGTCACCATCTGCAGTGATTTTGGAGCCCCCAAAAATAAAGTTTGACACTGTTTCCACTGTTTCTCCATCTATTTCCCATGAATTGATGGGACCAGATGCCATGATCTTAGTTTTCTGAATGTTGAGCTTTAAGCCAACTTTTTCACTCTCCTCTTTCACTTGCATCAAGAGGCTTTTTAGTTCCTCTTCACTTTCTGCCATAAGGGTGGTGTCATCTGTATATCTGAGGTTACTGATATTTCTCCTGGCAATCTTGATTCCAGCTTGTGCTTCTTCCAGCCCAGCGTTTCTCATGATGGACTCTGCATAGAAGTGAAATAAGCAGGGTGACAATATACAGCTTGACGTACTCCTTTTCCTATTTGGAACCAGTCTGTTGTTCCATGTCCAGTTCTAACTGTTGCTTCCTGACCTACATACAGGTTTCTCAAGAGGCAGGTCAGGTGGTCTGGTATTCCCATCTGTTGAAGAATTTTCCACAGTTTATTGTGATCCACACAGTCGAAGGCTTTGGCATAGTCAATAAAGCAGAAATAAATGTTTTTCTGGAACTCTCTTGCTTTTTCGATGATCCAGTGGATGTTGGCAATTTGATCTCTGGTTCCTCTGCCTTTTCTAAAACCAGCTTGACCATCTGGAAGTTCACGGTTCATGTATTGCTGGAGCCTGGCTTGGAGAATTTTGAGCATTACTTTACTAGCATGTAAGTTGAGTTCAATTGTGCGGTAGTTTGAGCGTTCTTTGGGATTGGAATGAAAACTGACCTTTTCCAGTCTTGTGGCCACTGCTGCATTTTCCAAATTTGCTGGCATATTGAGTGCTGCACTTGCACAGCAAGGCAAATTGGAAGTGGTCAAACAGGAGATGGCAAGAGTGAATGTCGACATTTTAGGAATCAGCAAACTAAAATGGACTGGAATGGGTGAATTTAACTCTGATGACCATTATATCTACTACTGTGGTTAGGAATCCCCTAGAAGAAATGGAGTAGCCATCATAGTCAACAAAAGAGTCCAAAATGCAGTACTTAGATGCAATCTCAAAAATGACAGAATGATCTCTGTTCGCTTCCAAGGCAAACCATCCAATATCACGGCAATCCAAGTCTATGCTCTCACCAGTAATGCAGAAGAAGCTGAAGTTGTTGAACGGTTCTATGAAGACCTACAAGACCTTTTAGAACTAACACCCCAAAAAGATGTCATTTTCATTATAGGGGACTGGAATGCAAAAGTAGGAAGTCAAGAAACACCTGGAGTAACAGGCAAATTTGGCCATGGAGTACGGAATGCAACAGGGCAAAGGCTAATAGAATTCTGCCAAGAGAACACACTGGTCATAGCAAACACCCTCTTCCAACAACACAAGAGAAAACTCTACACATGGACATCACCAGATGGCCAACACCAAAATCAGATTGATTATATTCTTTGCAGTCAGAGATGGAGAAGCTCTATATAGTCAGCAAAACAAGACCGGGAGCTGGCTGTGGCTCAGATCATGAACTCCTTATTGCCAATTCAGACTTAAATTGAAGAAAGTAGGAAAAACCACTAGACCATTCAGGTATGACCTATATCGAATCCCTTATGATTATGCAGTGGAAAAGTCTTATAGGCTTTTGAAATTAGAGTCAAGATTGGGTTTTATTTGCTCTGTAATATCCTAATTTATTAATTATGCATTGGGATATCTTTGTTGATTTTCCTTTCTGGCTATTTTCTGTTTCTTAGTTATTAGCTCTAGAATCTATAGTTAATGAACATTTTTATGTATTACACATTATTTTATTTATTTGCTATTTATTTTTGGCTGTGCTGATTCTTTGTTGCTGCATGCAGGCTTTCTCTAGTTGTGGCAAGCGGGAGCTACTCTCTAGTTGTGGACACAGCCTTCTCATTGTGGTGGTTTCTGTTATTGCGGGCACAGCCTTCTCATTGTGGTGGTTTCTGTTATTGCGGGCACAGGCTTCTCGTGGTGGTGGTTTCTGTTATTGCGGGCACAGTCTTCTCGTTGTGGTGGTTTCTGTTATTGCAGAGTCAGGGCTCTAGGCATGTGGGCTCTGACAGTTACAGCGTGTGGGCTCAGTAGTTACCACTCGCAGGCTTTAGAGCCTGAGCTTAGTAGTTGTGACACAAGGGCCCAGCTGCTTCGCAGCATGTGGGATCCTTCTGTCTCAGGGATCGAACCCATGTCTGCCACACTGATAGGCGGATTCCCAACCACTGGATCACCGGGGAAATCCATTAACAAACTTTAGAATGCAGACTAAAGTCACTTTAGAAGTTGAAAAAATTAAAATCTCTCATCCAAAAATATAACTTCTTATTTGTATTGTATTTGGTAGATAGTTATTACATGTAGCAGAGTGATTACTATCATATTTTGGTAGTTGTATCATATAAGCTATTACAGTACTCTCTGTTAACTCTCTGCTGGGTTTTTTGGGCTTCTGTCCTCCTGTATTTTCTAAATGAATCTTCCTGTCCCACAGCCTGTGTTTTGACACATCTGGGTTCTTGCTGTAGCCAACTGTCTCCCCTCAACGTGTGATTAGACCAGAGTTGGCTAATTGATACTTAGGTTTTCTGCATTTAATGACTTGGGTTCCTTGGTATATAAAGGTGAAATGATCAGATATTCCCATTTGTATAACACTTGACTGTCAGTACCTAAGGACTTTTCTTATTTCCCACAATTTTTCGAAGTCTGTCAATATTGGCTCTGAGGTTACGCCTGCAGCTTTTCTTTAGCAGATAGTTCAGGGGCACCGAGGGTGGTTATGCCCTTTTTTGTCTCACCTTACCTGTCTGCATCTTTTCTTCTCACTTTGTGTGTTCTGTACATTACATTCTCTTTGCTAGAGAAGGAAGAAACAAAATAGGAACCAACACATTTTATGATGTGATCATACATATATCTTGTTACTGTTTCATTCTTTTATGAGTTGTTACACTTCTGAGGAATGCATACATTTATATTTAGTCTGATATAGCAAGTTAATCCACTTATAAAATAACTACTAAATCAACAATTATTATAAAGTTACTATCTTTGAATCAGGCATTAGTTTTTAGATGTTCTAGTGATAATATTCAACTTCTCATGACATTCATCCAGGTATTTGGAGATAAAATGGAAAGCAGTAGGAGTTTGGGGTTCACTCTGGCACTTTTGGAAGTCTTGCTTGAGCAAGAACTGTTGGAACCTATTGGGTTGTGGTAGCTTAGATGCAGCATCTTACTTTCAGCTTTAGCATCCCTGTGTGTGAACTGGCAGCTATGGTGATTCTCATTTTACAGCGCAGAAGATTGAGGTGCAAAGGTTAAATAGCTTGCTCAAGAATACTGAATGTTCTATAGCACAGTAGGAGTTGGATCTGAGTATTATTCTACCAATGGGATCATATTTCTCTGAGTCTCTCTGATTAAGAAGTTTCAGGTGAAGCTACTGCAGTCTGTTCTTTTGTTCTCGGTCATTTATTGTTAATCAAGAAGTGGCAATGGATCATAGTGATTTGTTTAAAAATAGTTGCCTGGTTATTTAACGTTATCCTGCATGGTGCATTCTGCTTTGATTGTTTCTCATAAATTTGTCAAAATGCTTTAGTAGGATTCTTTTTTTTCCAAAAAGGCTTATTTAATTTCTGTTTCTTTTCCCAATAGTTTTTTATACTTAAGAATCTAGAGTAATACCTTTTACGTTCTGAAATTTGGGAAACATTTTCACTTTAAAATTAAATTAGCCTCTTTAATTTCTGGTTTAAAAAAGTATTCCCCCAAAATATACCATTGCTTAATTATAGAATATAAATAGGAAAGTTGAAATTCTTGTTGCCTGTATCAGCTTAGTGCATTTGACTTTCTTTCAGCACTATAAGTTTATTTTCTGAGTCCTGGTTTGAAAATGATTTAAGTTAAAGTATATTTACAGTTAGCTTACAGTGAGATTACAGATGCCTCTTACATGAAAAATGCATATTTTCTAAATTTTTGGTCTGTAAATCTCTAAGTCTATTTTACTCTTTTTGATGAGAACTAGTTCTTAAATTAGACCAGTGGATTAGTGCATGAAATTTGTTGAAAGCTGTTTCTTTGGAATATTCTGATGCTTCCTAAATATGTATCTAACATTCGCCTTATAGTTAAAGAGTTTTTAAAAATTTATTTTGAGATACTTGTAGAGTCATATGCAACTGAAGAAATAATACAGAGATTTTGTTGGAGTTGTCACCCAGTTTCTCACAATGGTAACATCTTATATAATCATAGTACAGTGTCACAACGGGGAAATTGACATAAATATGATCTGTGTACCTTGTTCAGATTTTACCAGTTTTACATGCCTCTCTGTGTGTGTGTGTGTGTGTATGTGTGTGTATAGGATCTGTTATGCCACAACCTCCTCGCTCTCTCTCCACCCAGCCTCTGGCAACCACTAACCTAGTTCCTATGGTGTTGTCATTTCAATAATGTTGTATTCAAGTCCCTTATTATTTTTTCCCCTTCATATGCATGGTGTCTGAAAATAAGAACAGTTACAAAAAAAAGGGCTAACAATTCTTAATGTTTGCTTCTATATTATTAGCTAGTCTGAGGTTCTGTCTGTTAGGAGGGTAAGGTTATCACCTTAATGTTTTCTAGGTAAATTACTTTCCCTGGACATAACTCATAGTTTTCATTTACTAAAATGCTGAGTTACTGAATCTGTGTAGTTGACACAGTAAAAATGCTTTTAATTCAGCTTTCCGCTTAAATATCACCTTTTTAGAGGGACTTTTATTATTCAAACTTTTGATTATTCAAACAAAACTTTGGATCAATTCAAACTAATTGATCTCATTGTCCTATTATTTTAATTTTTATTGTTTATTTGTTTCTCTCTCCCTCTTTACCCTCTTAAAACAAACTCCATGAGAATAGGGACTTTATTTGTGTTTTCTACTTCATATTTCCAGTGCCCAGAGTGTAACTATACATACAATGCTGTTTCTGAATGAAAAGTATTTTATGAGTCTAAAAACATATATTCTAAGCCAATTTTTTAATTTTGATGATAAATTTTAATTTTTTATGGTCCCCTGGCAATGCCTGAGTTTTGGTATATATTGCTGAAATGTTTGAATCATTTTATTATAATTTAGTCCACCAATGATTTGTTTGGAACATTAAATCTCAGGGAGGTAAAACAGTTCTTTCATATCCTAATCAGCATTCTTTAAAGTCAACCAGCAGGCTTTTGTGAATTGATAGAATTCTAGGACATCTAGCACTGGCTTAATTTTATAGTGTTACTCTTAACAGTTCAGTCTGGTGGCCAGTTTCCTGGGATTGAAGCCTGGGGTTGAATAAATGATAGGCATTTATTATTAGCTGTGTGGCCTTGTGCAAATTACCTAGTTACCTCTCTATATCTTGGTTTCAAAATCTGTAAAATGGGGATTACTTTAGAACTTATTTTATAGGATTCTTATAAGAATTAAATGAGACTGTGTTCCAAAAGCATTTAGACAAATTCCTGCCACATAGGGCTTCCCAGGTGGCACTAGTGGTAAAGAACCCGCCTGCCAGTTCAGGAGACACAAGAGACGCAGTTTCCATCCCTGGGTTCGGAAGATCCCCTTGAGGAAGGCACAGCAACCCACTCCAGTATTTTTACCTGGAGAATCCTATGGACAGAGGTGCCTTGTGGGCTACAGTCCATAAGGTTGCAAAGAATCAGATGTGACTGAAGCAAAGTAGCACGCACGCATGCACCTGCCAGATAAAAGATGTTTAATAAATGTAAGCTGTTATTATTTGGTATGAGAGAGTTATTATCTGTTTTATTCACATACCAAGCACTTGAAATAACACCAATTTGTGATATGCATTTAATCATATAGTGATGTATCATAAGAGTTTTATCTGTAATTGGAAAATGGATTCTAAGTTTTTTAATTTCCTCTTCAAATAATTTGGAAGGTACTAAAAAACCCCAAAACTTGAATGCCTAGGAACATAGTTTCTTGATTGTTGCCTGTAATTCTTGCTTTGAATGAGAGTGATCAATTCAGAATATAGACTGTTCTTTTGTTGTCCATGTAAATTATGATCACTAGTATGAGTTTCCCAGGCATTGGTTAAATGCTGATAGTGAGAGAATGAGAAGGATTGGGAATCTTCTGCTGTTTGTTTTTAGCTCTCTTCAGTCCTCTTAGAGCTCTCTCTTCTTTCTTTCATCTCAGATGCCTGGTTTCTGCTTGCTGCCCTCTGGCACACCATCCTACAGACATTTTCTACACTATCTGCAAATGTTGATTTGCTAGCTCTCGGCTACCTCTTTAGATTGTTAGTTTCTGTAATGTTTGCTGTTGCTGCTGCTGCTAAGCCGCTTCAGTCGTGCCCAACTCTGTGCAACCCTATGGACAGCAGCCCACCAGGCTCCTCTGTCCACGGGATTCTCCAGGCAAGAATACTGGAGTGGGTTGCCATTTCCTTCTCCATCTGTAATGTCTCCCTCCCGTATAATAGGTTTATGGGAAATTGCATAGAAATGTTCAGGGAATTCTGTGTACTTATGGGCTTCCCAGGTGGCGCTAGTGGTAAAGAACCCACCTGCCAATGCAGATTGCATCCCTGGATCAGGAAGATCCCCTAGAGGAGGGTCCACTTCAGTATTCATGCCTGGAGAATCCTGTGGACAGAGGAGTCTATGTACTATGGCTCAAAGGGTTATAAAGAGTTGCATACAACTGAAGCGACTTACCAGCAGCAGCATTTACTTGTTACCCATCCTCCTCCAGTACTAACATCTTACATAATTATAATGTAGTATCAATACCAGGAAATTTCTATATGATTTTTGGGATTATGTGTCTGTGTGTTTGTGATTCTGTGGAACATTTTGTCACATGTGTAACTTTGTGTAACCATCACTATGTCAAGATAATGTACTCTACCATCACCATAAGGCTCCCTTATGTTGCTCTTTTATAATCATACCCACCTCTCCTGCCTTTTAACCCCACGACAACCAGTAATTTGTTCTATAGTTTTGTTATTTCATGAATGTTATAAAAATAGAATCATAAAATATGTCACATTTTGAGATTAAATCATAAAGTATGTTACATTTTGGGACTGTCTTTTTTTGCTCAGCATATTTCCCTTGAGGTTCCTTTCCTTATTATTGCTGAGTAGTATTCCTTGGTGTAGATGTACCACAGTTTAATGGTTCACCCATTGAAGATCTTTTGGGTGGTTTCCAGTTTTTGACTGGTACTCATAAAGCGTCTGTGAACATTCATATACAAGTTTTTATATGGACATAAGTTATCATTTCTTTGAGATAAAAGCCCAAGAGTACAATTGCTTTGTATGGTAAGTCCATTTTAGTTTTTTAAAAAACTGCCGATCTATGTTTTAGAGCAGCTGTATCATTTTACATTTCTACCAGCACTGAGTGGTCTGATTTTTCCAGATTCTAAGCTATATTTCGTATTGTCTATTCATATTGGCTATTCTGATTGGTGATATGTCATGATTTTAATTTGCATTCCCCTAATGACTGATACTGTTGATCATCTTTTCATGTGCTTATTTGCCACTTGTGTATTTTCTTTGGTGAAATGTCTATTCATGTGTTTTTTTTTTTTTTTCTGTTTTCTAATTGGAGTATTTTTAATGTTGAGTTTTGAGAGTTCTTTATGTATTTTAGATACAAGTCTTTGTCAGACATGTGATTTGCAAATAGTTTCTTCTAGTCTGTAATTTGCTATCTTAATCTAACAGGGTCTTTCACAGAGCCAAATTTAAGAAATTTCGATGAAGTTAACTTACCAGTTTTTTCTTTTCTTTTGAAAAAAACGGATATTCAGTTTGGAGTTTGTTGAACTTCTTACATCTGTGGGTTTATTGTTTTCATCATGTTTGCAAAAATTTCAGCCATTATTTCTTTATTTTTTCTCCCTCTTTTCTCTCCTTTTGATATTCTTTTTATATGTATGCTAGATCTTTGGTATTGTCCCATGGATCACTGAAGCTCTGTTTATTTTTTTCTGTGGCATTTTTTTTCTCTTTGTAGTTTTGGTTTGGATAGTTCCTTTTACTGTGTCTTCGACTTCACTGATTTTTCCTTCAGAAGTACCCAATCTGCTGTTACCCAGAGTGCTGTTACCCACTCTGTATTTCATTTCAGGTATTGTATTTTTTATCTGTAGCGATTCCATTTGAATCATTTAAACAATATCTTCCATTTCTCTCTTAATGTATTTCTGTTTATGTATTTCTCTTTTAAACATGTATAGAATATTTATAATAGTAATTTTAATGTCCTTGTCTGCTAGTTCTATCATCTCTGACAACTTGGGGCCATATTTTCCTGAGTCTGCATGTTAGCCAGTTTTTTTTTTTCCATTTATTTTTATTAGTTGGAGGCTAATTACTTTACAATATTGTAGTGGGTTTTGTCATACACTGACATGAATCAGCCATGGATTTACATGTATTCCCCATCCCGATCCCCCCTCCCACCTCCCTCTCTACCCAACCCCTCTGAGTCTTCCCAGTGCACCAGGCCTGAGCACTTGTCTCATGCATCCAATCTGGGCTGGTGATCTGTTTCACTATAGATAATATACATGTCTCGATGCTGTTCTCTCGAAACATCCCACCCTCGCCTTCTCCCACAGAGTCCACAAGTCTGTTCTGTACATCTGTGTCTCTTCTTCTGTTTTGCATATAGGGTTATCATTACCGTCTTTCTAAATTCAATATATATGTGTTAGTATGCTGTAATGTTCTTTATCTTTCTGGCTTACTTCACTCTGTATAATACACTCCAGTTTTATCCATCTCATTAGAATTGATTCAAATGAATTCTTTTTAATGGCTGAGTAATAGTCCATGGTGTATATGTACCACAGCTTCCTCATCCATTCGTCTGCTGATGGGCATCTAGGTTGCTTCCATGTCCTGGCTATTATAAACAGTGCTGCGATGAACATTGGGGTGCACGTGTCTCTTTCAGATCTGGTTTCCTCAGTGTGTATGCCCAGAAGTGGGATTGCTGGGTCATATGGCAGTTCTATTTCCAGTTTTTTAAGAAATCTCCACACTGTTCTCCATAGCGGCTGTACTAGTTTACATTCCCACCAACAGTGTAAGAGGGTTCCCTTTTCTCCACACCCTCTCCAGCATTTATTGCTTGTAGACTTTTGGATAGCAGCCATCCTGACTGATTAGCCAGTTTTTAATTGGATACCAGACATTATGACT
The DNA here is from genome assembly GCF_023699985.2 of Odocoileus virginianus. Taxonomy (NCBI): domain Eukaryota; kingdom Metazoa; phylum Chordata; class Mammalia; order Artiodactyla; family Cervidae; genus Odocoileus; species Odocoileus virginianus. The sequence continues at coordinate 32,636,480 of NC_069683.1, read as the reverse complement.
TTCACGTTGTTGGTTAATGAAGTTAGTTGACTTTCTTTATGCAGTGTTGGATTTTGTTCTGGCATGTGGTTAAATTACTCAGAGTCAGCTAGCTGAAGCCTTTTGAGACTTGCTTTTTAAACTTAACATCCTTTGTTGTTGTTTAGTTGATAAGTCGCTAAGTCGTGTCCCACTCTTGCAACCCCGTGGGCTATAGCCCACTGGGCTCCTCTATCCGTGGGATTTTCCAGGCAAGAATACTACAGTGGGTTGCCCTTTCCTTCTGCAGGGGATCTTCACGACTCAGGGATCAAACCCGAGTCTCCTGCACTGGCGGTGGGGGTGGTGGGGTGGTGGTCCTTTACCACTGAGCCACCAGGGAAGCCTAGAGCAGCCTTTAGTGTAAGGCCAATTTATCTCTTTATTATTAATATGAGCCCTTCTAAGAATCCTGTCTGTTGCTCTATGTATTTTGAGGTCTCTGCTTTCTGGCTGGTGTGGACAGGAACTGCTCCCAGTCTTGTATGAGCTCTGGGAGTCGTTCTGCTTTTTCTTCTCAAGTCTGTCTTTACTCTCCTCTGTACCCCCTGCCCCTCACCAAGTCTTGGGTAGAGTTTAAAAAAAATTAATTTTTTATGGTGATAAAATACATGTAACATAACATTTGCCATTTAAACCATTTTTGGACATACAGTTAAATGGCATTAATAATACTTGCAGTGTCATGCGGCTATTACCACCATGTAGTCCCAAAACTTTGCTATCACTCCAGAAGAAACTCTGTAAACACTAAGCAGTGACTTTCCATGATCTCCTCCTCCAGCCCCTGGTAACCTCTAGTCTACTTTCTGTCTCTCTGAACTTGCCTGTTCTGGGTGTTTCAAGAAGTGGAATCCTACAGTGTTTGTGTTTTTATACCTGGTTTCTTTCACATAGCATAGTGTCTTCTAGCTTTATCTGTATTGGGTAGTTTTGGTCTCACACATTGCATGTCAGGTCTTAGCCAGAGACTCATGTATGCCTTTCTGTAAATCTCTGGAGCTCTCTTTGTGAGTTTCCTCCTGCAACTGATTTGGACTGCTGGGCTTTTTTGGGGGGAGGATCCTCCTCCCTGGATGCATTCTGGAAACTACTTATAGGCAGCAAGCTGGTACAAGTGTAGAACCCGCTCTGTTCATTTTCCTTCTCCCAGCTAACACAATCCTGTGTTGTCTGTTTGTGTGAATACCTGAAAACTGTTGTATCACATATTTTGTCCAGTTTAAGGCAGAAGGGTAAATATGCCACTTGTTATTCCATCTTGACTGGAAGTAGAAATCTCCAGTGTGGGTATATGCATGTGTGTGTTTTTAACACTTTTATTGGTTTATAACTGACATGCTATACATGCTTACAGTTTGATTTATTTTGGTATGTGTATACTTGTGAAACCATTATCACAATCAATATGATAAACATATCCCCCACCCTCAAAAATTCCCTCATGCACCTTTTAATTACTTCTTCCTGCCTTTCTATACCAATTCCCCATCCCTAGGCAACCTGTGATTATTTTTTGGTCACTATCAATTAATTTGCATTTTCCAGAACTTTTTGTAATTGGAATCATACAGTTCTCTCTCTCTCTCTTTTTTTGTCTGCATTCTTTTGCTCAGTGTATTTACTTTGATATTTATGCATGTTGTGGTGTGTATCAGTAATTTATTCTTATTGCTGGGCAGTGTTCCATTGTATGGATATATCACAGTCTATTTACCTTTTCACCTGTTGGTGGACATTTGGATGTTAGAAGTTTTTGGCCATCACAAATAAAGCCACCATGTATATATTTGTATATATTTGTATAAGGCTTTTTGTGAATGTTTTTATTTTCCTTTGGCATATACCTAGGATGTACCAAATTGGATTTTCTTATTCATAGCATAGGTGTATGTTTATAAAATTGTTTCCTAAAGTGATTATAACATTTTATAGTCTCAGCAACCACATGAGATGGTTCCTGTTGTTCCACATCATCCCGAATATTTGTTGTTAGTCTTTGTAATTTTGACTTTCTCAAGGTGTTTAGGAGTATCTCATTTTGGTTTTGACTTGCATCTATCTAATGACTAATGATTTTGTGAATTTTTTCTATGCTTATTGTCCATTCATTTGTCCTTTATAACACTGCCCATTTTTGTGATGGGTTATATATGTTTTTTATTATTGAATTGTAGGAGTTCTTTATGATTCTGTTAAATATATGTATTATATATGTAGTTTTTTCCGTTGTGGCTTGCATATTCATTTTCTTATTGTTGCTTTTTTTTCTTTCTTATTGTCTTTTTGAGGAGCAGAAGTAATTTTGATGAACTAAAATTTTTCAATTTTCTTTTGTTACTGATATTTTCTATGTTCTTTCTAAGAAGTCTTTAACTTATTTTAAAGTAATGAAAGTATTTTATATTTTCTTCCAAAATCTTTTTAGGTGAAACTTCTCCTTTTATCCATTTCCCGTATCATCCATTTCAAGTTAATGTTTTTATGTTGTGAAGATAGGATTTGAAGTTAAAATTTTTTTACATATGAGTATGCAGTTGTTTAAGCACCATTTGTGGAAAAGACTTTTCTAATTTGTTGAGTTACTTTGCCACCCTGTTGAAAATTAGTTGCCCTCTGTTCTGTTCCATCAATTTCTCTAATCTTATTCCTTTTAATGGGCTTCCCTGGTGGCTCAGATGGTAAAGAATCTATCTGCAATACAGGAAACATGGGTTTGATCCTTGGGTTGGGAAGATCCCATGGAGAAGGGAATGGCAACCTACTCCAGTATTCTTGCCTGGAGAATTCCATGGGCAGAGGAGCCTGGTGGGCTACAGTCCATGGGGTCAGAAAGAGTTGGACACATCTGAGTGACTAACATATACACACAAGTCCCTTTTAGTACCATTAAAGTGTCTTGATTACTGTAGTTTCATACCAATTCTTGAAGCCAACTTTTCTTTTTTTAGAGATTATTTTGATTTTTCTGGGACGTATGTATTTATAAATGCATTCTGGAATCAGTTAGCCAATTTCTATAAAATGTATAGCAAGGTTGAGAATCACAGAATAGATGTTGGTAAATCCATGCCTTGCGATGTTGATTAGAAGTCATCTTGGGGTCTTCTCTAGAAAACACTGCCTAGGAGAACTGGGTTTTATTTTGTTTGAACTTTCATATCTTTTAATTCCTAAAAAGAAAACTTATGCTAATAAATACTTATCTTTAGGTCTTTGCCTGAGTATGTAATTGCCTTGTCTGTTTTGGCATCTTTGGTAGAATTGACTTGTTACTGTTTCTGTCTTAAGAAATCCAAGTGTTGATTTAGTACAAGAAAAACAAGAAGATAACAGAGCAGGCACATCACTGATTAAGTATGTGTACAAAAGATGTGTAAGAGAATGAGGTTTTTTCCTCTCGTATCAGAATTAATCTTCCTTCTACTACCTTATATATTCTAGACAGGTATTAGGAACATACTCAGAGACACAATTTTTATGGCACTGTGCTTAGCTTTATTGCTTTTATATTTCCAAATAAACTTGAATTTTCAAAAAACTTTAAACAGCCTATTTTTTTGGCCATTTATCCTCAAACACTATATGCTTTAATAGTGTTACATTTTTTAGTGACTTTAAATTACAGACAGAATTATATTACAGTATGTATGATGCCTTCTAGAATTTACCTAACCACACTGTAGTATTCATTTTTATAATTATTTCTGAGTTGTGGTTTTTACATATGTAGAGCATTATCTACAATTTATGATTCCAATTACATAAATTGGTCCTTTTTACTCTCTTGTATTAATATATGGAAATGTTATGAATAAGATCTTAGAGGAACTTTTACGTCATTTTAATGGGTTCATGTTTGTATTGAATAACTGAATTGCAACTTTTAATTTCAATTTGGAGTGTTCACAGAATAAAAAATTGGAGTTAGCTGAAATAAACTAGGGCACCTGAGGACAGTGATGGAAATAACCAAGAACCGTGTTCATTTTATTAGAGAGATCATATTGTTTTATGGGAAAAACAAGCCATTTTGCTCCAGATTACAATTATTTGTTGTAATGAAGTACCTTGGAATTACAGATCATTTTTCAACTTTATGGGCATTTCTTTCACCTGAAAATAATTATTGACTTGAGCTTTCTTTGGGAAAAGAGGTGGAAATTTTATTATTAGCTTTGTAGAAAATAATCTTATTATTCATTAGTTAGATATATTCTAGATGTGGTGGGATATTATTTTTAAAAGATAGAATTCTGGAAGGTAAGCCCAGTCAATGGATAAGTCGACTGTAGAAAAATGCTACATGTATGATTCAGAGAATCTGAGACTGGTGATGATTTAGTGTGCATGTGCTATAGACGTTAAGTACACCAGGAGTCCAAAACCTGATAGATCCAGGTGGTCTGGAGCTGCACGTGTTTTTGGTTTAAAAGAGTATGTAGTGTTTTTCATCATGCTTGTATTGGGACAGCAAAAATACTTCCCAGTGTTTCCCACAGAATGTTATCCAGACACAGTTCACTTACTTCTTAGTGCACCCTGTGTTCTGATAGATACAGGCATAGCTCATGGATTTCTGCAAATGGGAGGACAAACTGACCTGTTGCTGTACTAGTATATTATTGCCTAATCCCTGAAGAAATGTGTTCCTCCCAGGACTCTCATTTTTCTCCATATCCTCTGAAATTATGATTTGCCTCCAGCCATAATACCTTCTTGTGGTTCAGATGGTAAAGAATCTGCCTGCAATGCAAGAGATCTGGGTTCAGTTCCTAGGTTGGGAAGATACCCTGGAGAAAGGAGAAGCTATCCACTCCAGTATTCTTGCCTGAGAAATTCCATGGACAGAGAAGCCTGATGGGCTACAGTCCATGGGGTCACAAAGAGTCGGGCACAGCTGGATGACTAACACACACACATAATCCCTTCTAGCTACAGATATTAATGACCAATAATTTTATATCACTGAATTGTGTATCACAGTGTTCTGTATACTTTTTGTATATTGACACATTTACTCCTCATGTCAACCCAATGAGGCAGGTAATATTTTTCCCATTTTACAGGTAAGGAAACTGAGACAAACATTACACAGCTAGAAAGTACCAGAGATGAGCTATGAAACAGAGTCTTTGCTTTTACCCTGTTATGTTCTGCCTATCTTGAATTAAGTAAGTCCCAATTTACCTACACTTAATAAGTAAATTTTATTCAATGTTTTAAACATCCTTTTAACGGTGTTTTAAGTTAGACAGCTCAAACTCTACACATATTAGAGATCTCTTCAAAAAGCTTGTGTAGTAATTTCTTTAATTTCCACTAGAGGTCAGTCTATCACCTAGGAATGTTTATGTTTAGTATCTACTGTCTGTTCCTGGAAGTGCAAAATTTAAAGCATACTAAGTTAAAGAAGTATTCTTTGAAAGAGACTTGGGCAATAGAGTAACTTTTGAATTATAAATATAATCAAAGTCATCTTTATAGTAAAAGCATATATGACTATTACAAGACCCAGTAATTGGCTCAATAAATTGTATTTACAGAATTTAATCAAGATGTCCCATGAGATGATATCCAGCATAGAAAAAGCTAATGACCTTGACCTTTCTATATTGCCTCTGAACTACCCACACATTAAGCATTAAATCAATCTTGGCTTACTAGTACTCCAGATTCTTTCTTGATTCACTTAATTCAGTCAAGGAGTTATAATATACTGTGAGAGTAATGGAATAGTGAAATTATTTAAAGTCCCCTAATAGACACTCTCTGGTAATTTTAAAGCAATATAGGTCTAAGGATTTTTTTAAGTAGCCTAGAGACTTCTACTTATCAGCTTTCTAGTTTTCAAAATAACAATGTATTGAGTTAAGATGCAGAAACCAAGAGTCTTCATTTAGAAGCGACATTTTGAGGCAACTTTTGTGGTTATCAAAGGGTCCTGAGCACCCTTTGAGTGATTTATCAGTTGACCAATAATGTTAGTTATGTGTAAGTTGATGGTTCTGGCTATCTCTAGGATAAATAAAGCCTTTTAGGCAGCCTTCAAAGTAATGGAAACAATCTGACTTGACTTCAGATTTGTCACAGTGAAGATGAAAGGTAGCATGCAGAAGAGGAGGCAGGGAGGGAAGTTACACAGCAGCGGTGAGTCAGCAGAGTTTATAGGTCTGGATAGGTAAGAAGTTGGGCTCCCCTGGTGGCTCAGCAGTAATGAATCTGCCTGCTAATGTAGGAGATGCAAGTTCTCTCCCTAGGTCAGAAAGATCCCCTGCAGACGGCAGTGGCAATCCACTCCAGTATTCTTGCCTGTGAAATCCCTTGGACAGAGAAGCCTGGCAGGCTGCAGTCCTTGGGGTCACATACAGTTGAACATGGCTGAGTGACTAAATGACAACAACAATGTAATAAATTAAACCCAGGGATTGTTGATAAAGTGAGGGATGATAGAGTGAGTCCTGTGAAAGTGAAAGTTGCTCAGTTGTGTCCAACTCTTTGCAACCCTATGGACTGTAGCCTGGCAGGCTCCTCTGTCCATGGAATTCTCCAGGCAAGAACACTGGAGTGGGTAGCCAGCTGTTTCCTTCTCTAGGGGATCATCTCAACCTAGGGATTGAACCCAGATCCAGCTGAGCCACCAGGGAATAGGTAGCCTATCCCCTTACCAGGAGATCTTCCCAACCCAGCCATCAAACCGGGGTCTCCTGCAAAGCAGGCAGATTCTTTACCAGCTGAGCTACCAAGGAAGCCCCGTAGATAGAGATAAATAGGCAGAAGCAGAGAGAATATTGGGGTTCCAGGTAGATAAGTTACATCTAAGACCAGAGACTTCTTCAAAGGCAACAGACAAGAACAAAAGAGTACTAATGTAAGAATTTATGATTTCTAATTCCAGCAGTACATTTCCCTATTGTGTACTTGCTATGTGTCAGCTACTGTGCTGACACTTTATATATGTTATCTCATTTTCTCTTTATAATCATCTTTTATACAAACAAGGTGACTGAGTCTCAGAAAGTTTCAGTAACCTGCCTGGAGTCATATAGCTTATAAATAGTAGAACTGGGATTTGAACCCAGGGGTTTGGGACTCCAGCCATGAAACTGTTTCCTGATACAGAAGGTGTTTTCTTTTTTTTAAAATTCTGCCCCAGTTTTATGTTGCCTGCAGTGTAGGCATACTCATAGGCTTACATCCAATGGGAAATTAACCCCACAGGTAAACCCCACTTACAACAAAAGTAGAGGGTTATCACTTCCAGGGAGATGAGGATGGGGATATTTTTGTTAAAAATGTGAAGTTTTTTAACCTTTGCCTGTAAATCACAGTAAAGACCTATATTCTTCATGCGGCAGTGATTAGATGGTGGTGAATCTTTCCCTTGTACTTCTCACCACTTTGTTGTTTTTTTTCCCCTCTCCTAAAATCCACTAATTATCTTACTAGGTGTCCTATCTGTTGCTTTGGTTTTTCATAAATGACACTCCTGGAGGTGCCCTCTCAAGGACTTTCTAGAGTCTAAATAGGAAGAGTAGTGGGCCAACCTAAAAGGAAGTTTAGGGACCACTAATTTGGTCTGTCAGTGTACTTTTGTCACTTTATTTTTATACCTGCAGGCAGCAGTGCTTCTGAGACCCTTTAGTCCTTTAAAGATAGCTTTGATCCTAGATCTCTTTCTGCTTGGGATATGTTTTTGAAGGGATGAGGACAGAATGTCAGCTTTCTTCTCCCAAAGGCACCCGTTGCTGAATTTCCCCTATAATCTAGGGCTTTCATCATTTCCTCCATGTTGATGGTGGCACTAGACCTGGGGAATAGCATTTATCTTTTGTTTTTTGACCTAAGTGACTGATAAATGGTGAAAGGGCCATCAGCTAAGAATGCTTTATAATAAGGCCCTCTTTTCTTGTGGTCTAGCCAGGGTCTACCTGTGGTCAACTGCAAAAGTATTTCCCAAGTTCTCTCACTTTTTTCATCTGAAGTTGCTTGAAGGTGATACTCAGGAAGAGAACATTCACATGCCATACAAGGGCAAGCAAATGGAAAGTTCTTTTCTTTATATAGCTTTTAATCTCTTGGGTAAAACTTTGATTTATTTTGACAAAATAATACAGCATTCTTAACCCAGCAGTATAATGTAACATTAAATCCAGAAGTGCCAGAATTCCTTTCTAAGCCTTTAGTAGAATTCTGTAAGGCCAAAGTGTCCTCTTTCTTCCAAGAGGCTTTTGGAATTGAATTTACTCATCCTTTGAATCCCATGAATGTCCCCAAGTCAATCCTATCTTCTACTTGCTCTGCCATAGACGAGAAAGACAGCTGATGGGAATTCCCTGCAACCAAATCTATAAACCCACTTGCACCTGCACCCCTGCTCTTCCTCAGATAACTTCCCAGCTGGCTTGCCTACTTGTTTCCACTCTTGTCCTTGTACATCCTACAAATAAAGTCATATTTTACAAATAGAGATATGATCATGTCATGCTTAAAGCTTAATTATTACCTTGCATTACTCTTGGAATAAAGCCTCAAATATTTAATGTAGATTACAAAGCCCAATAGAAGATGGCCCCTTGCCTACCTCACCATCTTTGACTGTCAGCAGCATAGCCCCTTTTTCACAATCCAGGCATACTGACCCTCTTTAATTTCCTCCAATCTGCCAAATTTCCTCCTGGATCCTCCTTTTGGAATACATCCTTTACAACAAGATAACTGCTTGTTGTTCTTCAGAGCTCTGCTGAAGTGTCACCCTTTCAGAGAAATCCCAATATAGTCATATGTCTTTAAATTATCAAGTTAATTTGCATCATTTTCCACATGCTTTTATTGCCAATAAGTTCATATCTTCCTTTTGAGTGCTCTTCCTTCACTGTGTGTTATCTAAGAACCTGGAGGTTCAGGCACCAGGTTGGGGGTGAACTGGAATCTGGTAAGTGTAATATAGCTGTTGCCAAAAAAGACTGTTGATGTTGAAAATGGCCCTACATATCCCAGAGTGAAACTGAAAGTGAAAGTCGCTCAGTTGTGTCCAACTCTTTGCAACCTCATGGGCTATTCATGAACTATTCCATGGACAGTCCATGGAATTCTTTTTTTTTTTTTTTTTTTTAATTTTTATTAGTTGGAGGCTAATTACTTTACATCATTACAGTAGTTTTTGTTATACATTGATATGAATTAGCCATGGATTTACATGTACTCCCCATCCCAGTCCCCCCTCCCACCTCCCTCTCCAGCCGATCCCTCTGGGTCTTCCCAGTGCACCAGGCCCGAGCACTTGTCTCATGTACCCAACCTGAGCTGGTTATCCGTTTCACCCTAGATAATATACATGTTTCAATGCTGTTCTCCTGAAACATCCCACCCTCGCCTTCTCCCAGAGTCCACAAGTCTGTTCCATACATCTGAGTCTCTTTTTCTGTTTTGCATATAGGGTTATCGTTACCATCTTTCTAAAGTCCATATATATGTGTTAGTATACTGTAATGGTCTTTATCTTTCTGGCTTACTTCACTCTGTATAATGGGCTCCAGTTTCATCCATCTCTAGGACAGAATACTGGAGTGTGTAGCCTTTCCCTTCTCCAGGGGATCTTCCCAACCCAGGGATTGAACCGAGGTCTCCCACATTATAGGCGAATTCTTTACCAGCTGAGCCACAAGGGAAGCCCAGGAATACTGGAGTGGGTAGCCTGTTCATTCTCCAGTGGATCTTCCCAACCTAGGAATCAAACTGGGGTCTCCTGCATTGCAGGTGAATTCTTTACCAACTGAGCTATCAGGGAAGCCCTGATCCCAAAGGGGCAGATTATCTTTTGCACTGTGATGACATACTCAGGCTGAAGGATGTATTATTAGTTTATATTCACATACCCATTATTCCTCAAAGCATAACCATGTATCATGGTGGTTCTAGGCTAGGATAAAGTCACTTTTCCTCCATAAACATTTGGGCCTGCATGAGCTTAGATCACCAGCTCAAACAGCTCCCGTGTAGCAAGTATCTTTTTGGTAACAAGCATTGTTTGTTGAAAAATTTGCACCAGGGCTTTCCTGGTGGCTCAGATGATAAAGAATCTGCCTGCAATGCAGGAGACCTTGGTTTGATCCCTGGGTCAGGAAGATCCCTGGAGAAGGAAATGGCAGCCCACTGAAGTATTCTTGCCTAGAGAATCCCATGGGCAAAGTTCATAGGATTACAAAGAGTCAGACACGACTGAGCAACCAACATTTACTTGCATCCCTTCTTGCCAGAGACTTTGGTAAGTGCCATGTCAACAGGTTTCCTTAACTTTGAATCCCAAGAAATATCCCAAAAGGCCGATAAGCTTTGCATTCACCAAGAAAAAAAGGTAGTTATTTTTAGGTTGGACCATCAAGAAAGGTCCTACTAATACCCAGATATGGGGTATGTCCTTATCTTGCATTCTGTGTCTAAGGGAGGCAACTTAGGTGACGTCACAAAATAAATAAGTTTCAAGGAGTCTTTTGACTCTCCTCATACTGAAAGGAACTAGCTAGATAGCTGAATCTATATCTCTTGGGTACTCTTTGTAAATTTTCCTCTGACACAACTACCTTTTTATTCATTTATTGATCTGTTATCCTTGTGATTATTTATTTAGATATTTGTCTTTCTCATTGTAATATAAGCTCCAAGAGAGTTGTACCTATTTCTGCTTTCTTCATTGAGTATCTTTAGTGCCTTTCAAAGTGCCTTGCATATAGTTAACATTCTATGCATGTTTGTTGAGTGAATGGACTGTAAGATTTTCAAAGTAGAATTTTAATAGTAACTATTACTTCTAAAAATTCAGAAGGTTTTAGAAAAGTAAAGGCATGTTGATCAGTCCCTGTCATGAAACTAATTCAAACTCAATAATTAGAATGAAAAGCAAAGACACAAAATTGATGAAACCAGGAAAGGACCCAGTTCTAAGTTATGGACTGGTATCTAAGAAGTTTAGTGAAATATGGACCAAATCAAGGGAAGATGCTAAGACTTGATACACACCTCTCTAGATTGTAAACAGTGCAAATTTCACTCGAGGTGGAAGAGCCTGAGTGCCTCATCCTTTGAGGTTTACACTTTGGGGCAGGCCATGTGAAAAATTGGAAAATCCCCAAGGGAGTTGGTTCCATATCTTAGAACAGAAGGAGAAATAAGGCTAAGGGAACAGAATCTTTTTATACTGGACTTCTAACCTATAGTGCAGTGGGAAGAAATGACAACGAGTTTTGTAGAATGTTGACCAAGACAAATGAACAGAAATGAATAGGTAATGAATTAGCAAACCAAAGTTGGCTTAACTGCTTTACTCTAAGCATACATTTCAGATTCAGGATTATTCTGGGAAACAAATTCTAGAAAAATACACATATATTAATTTGAAGGGAAGGTAGGATTTCTAACAATTGGAATTAAGGAAAGCAAGGCAATCACTCACTAACAGTGAGAATCATGGGATGTGAGACTTTGGCTGCTGGCCACTATGTTTCCTGTCTTGTGAAGGAAGTTGGTCTCCCTGTGGTGCTAAGAACCAAGACAACACATAGAAGAAGAAATAGAAGTTGAGAGAAACACTGCTGGTTGAGATCAACAGTCCTGGTAGTGATGGTATTCATGTCTGTGGTTCCAGTTATCCCTCAGGGCCAACTGCTCTTTATGCATTTCCTGGAGTTATGTGAGGTATTCTAGAGTCTTTTCAATACATTCCTTTTGTCCAAGCTAGTTCAAGTTTACCTTCTGCTGTAGATGTACAACTAAAAGTTCTGTCTAATATACTGTAGACAATAAAGACAGGCAGAGAGGAGCCAACATAGGCATTATTGGTGTGCCTAATAAAGAGAGCAGGACAAATGGATAGAAAATATTTAGGTATATAATGGAAGGAAAAGGCCTTCAGAGATGAAGGAAATTTGTAATCTGTAGATCAAAAGGGCACACAGTTCCAGGAAAAACTGAGACAGGACAGTCAATACCAAGTAAGCATATAATAGCAAAGTTAGTATACTTCAAGGTTGAGAAAAGGCTCTTACAGGCTTCCAGGCAGAAAAAAAAGTTACCCCAAAGGGGGAGAATCAGATTGGCTTCAGGTGTCAGGGTGGTGGTGGTTGGTGGCTTAGTCACTGAGTCTTCTCAGACTCTATGACCCCACGGACTGTAGCCCACTAGGCTCCTCTGTAGCCCACTAGGCTCCGTGGCTATCCATGGGATTTCCCAGGCAAGAAAACTGGAGTGGGTTGCCATTTCCTTCTTGAGGGGATCTTCCCAACCCAGGGATCAAAGCAGGGTCTCCTGCATTACAGGTGGGTTCCTTACTGACTGCCCCCCAGGGATGCTCAGGTACCATGGTAACATGCAAAGCCAGGAGGCAGCGGGGCCTCCAGGAGGCAGACTTGATGCCTAGTCAAGCAGTGGTTTACGTATAAGGTAGCAAATAGTATTCGCAAACATTCAAGGATCTAGTTCCCCCCAAACTGCCTCATGAATAAAATTAGTCTGCTCAGTGATAAATAAGGATAAAGAATTTGGGAGTGGAGAAACAGGTCTATTAAAGGACTCCCAGAGTATGCGGAATCCATTTAAGTATGGAACTAAAATATGAATAACTGCAACAGAAGAAATGTAAAGGCTGTACAATTAATAATGAAAAGGGAATTAATAAATATAAGATAGGGAAGAAAGAAGAGGTAAAGGTATGTATAAGTATGTGAACTCCTTGTTTTTCTTCGTGGAATCACTAAGAGTCAGAGAAAATCAGTAGTTAAAGCTTAAAGTTGATGAATTTCCTGGTCTGAGTGGAAATCTTGGCACTGCTGCATACCAGCTGTGTAACCTCAGATAAGTTTAAACCTTATCCATAGTCACAGAATCTTCATCTGTATCATGGCGATAATAACACTACCCACCTACTAAGCTTGTTGTGAGGATTAAGTGCAATAATATATACAAAGTGCTTAGAATAGTGCTTGGCCCTGAGTAAGCATTCAATAAAAATGACTTGTTATTATTTTAAGGAGAAAATTTGGGCAAGTAATTTTATAATCTTAGGGCAGAGAAGGTCTTCCTAAGTATAACTCTAAACCCAGAGACCATCAAGGTAAAGATTAATAATTTGACTTTATAAAAAGCAAGGGTCTTTGCATAGCAAAATCACCATGATAAAAATCAATGAACAAACACTCAAGTGGGGAAGAATAATTGTAAAATATTTGACAGAAGAAGGATTGATGTTGGTAATATTCAGAGATTACTGATAAGTCAACAAGAAAATATGAGCAACCCAGCATAAAAATGGATAATCATAGAACTTTATAGAAAAATAAAAATATTAAAAATTTGAAAAATTACTTAGTTTCACTTATAATTAAAGAGGTAAAATGAGATTGGGATGCCATTTTTCATTTATCAATTTGACAAAGATGAAAAACTTGGAAATATCGAATGGTGAAATGGATGTAATGAAAGAGGCATTCTCATATCCTTTCTTGAAGACAATTTGGTATTTGTCAAAATTATGAATATTCATATCTTACCTCTGCAGTGCTACTTCTAAGAATACATTCCACAAGTATATTTATTCTAAGGTACAAAGATATATGTAATAGGATGGTTTTTTTGCATTGCTTATAAAAGAAACAATTTGAGAACAATTTACTTGACTATTGATATCAGTTTATTAAATATTTTAAGGTGCTTATATACCTTGGAATATTACATAGTCACTAAAACAAAGGCTGTATGAATATTATTGACAAAAGGAAAATGACTGCGCTATAAATTTAGGGAAAAAAGTAACTTATATGAGAATATATGTGTGTGTGTGTGCTAATGACTTAGCACTCAGTTGTGTCCAACTCTTTGCAACCCTATGGACAGTAGCCCTCCAGGCTCCTCTGTCCAGGTAAGAATTCTGGATTCTCCAGGTAAGAATACTGAAATGGGTTGCCATTCCCTTCTCCAGGGGATTTTCTCAACCAGGATTGAACCTGCATCTCTTACATCTCCTGTGTTGGCAGGAGGGTTCTTTACCACTAGCACCACCTGGGAAGCCCATATGAGGATATAGTATTTAGTAAATAAATTTACTAAAAATATTGCATATTTACTAAATATAAATGCATATACTTATTTACTAAAAATAATGCATAATATATTCTTACAGCTATGTATAGAAAATTTCTAGAATACTACATGAGAGCCATTAAAATTAGTTCTCTCTTGAGGTGAGGAATAGAGGTTAGTATCCTCTCTGTTAGTATCCTCTCAAGACTTAGTACCCTCAAGACTCAAGTCTTCCAAATTTTTTTTCCAGCAGTCATCTTCTAATTTCATAGTAATTAAAAACAAATAAAAATAATCTTTGACTAGTGGTGACTGGTGACTATGTTGCTTTTGAAAATGGAAATTAGTATTTTGGTACTGAAATTATTTTGGATAAATAGCAAAACCAATCAAGTAAGTTCAACTAACATTTATTCAATGAAAATAAATAAGCCCCTATATTTTATAAAGCACCGACCTGAGTGCTCTTGATGCTTACAAGCCTGTGGAATAAATAATGCTCGATAAATACTGTAAATAGAGGCTCAGACATTTCTCCTGGAGGTTGGATTTTCCTAATTAAAAACAGGTGAAATGGGATCTGTTAGCAGATGCTCTTTTCACTATATGACCATTGTTATGATACCAGCCTAGCACCGAAGACAAGAGCAGTGCTATTGGAAAGATTTATGAGTTCAGGTATGCCAGTGTGTAGGCTTTGTTGCCTTGGTCATCATAGTAGTGACTGCTGAGGGTGAAGAGAAAATGTGAGGAGGTGTGCTAATGATGATAGTGAAGATGACAGGACAAGATGATCCTGATTTCTAAGTAAAAACAAATTTGATCAACTGTTGTGTTTATCAGCAATATTTAGATTTTATGTTACTATATACTTATTGCTTTAAAGGCAATGATTTTATGAAAAAGATTGTACTTTCGTGGAGCCTAGCAGGCTCCACTATTTCTAAAGTTTGGCCATATGACTTACACAAATCTATTTAGGAATTGTGACTTTTTTTCCTATTAGAGATTCTCTGATTCTTCAAAGTCTTGTGAGCTCAAGATATTTGAGCAATGAGAAATGATTGTAGTATCCAGTTGGCACTGGTTGTTTGATTCTAAATGCCCATACAGTCAGTTTTGCTATTAAAACTTGAATTTCTTTCAGCATGTTTATTATATGTTAGGAAGCAGTTTGGCTTCCGTGGTGGCTCAGACAGTGAAGAATCTGCCTGCAACGCAATGCAAGATACCTAGAAAGATCCTCTGGAGAAGGGAATGGCTACCCACTCCAGTATTCTTGCCTGGAGAATTCCATGGACAGAGGAACCTGGTGGGCATGGGGTCGCAAAGAGTTGGACACTGCAATTTCAGATAACCTTACTTCTATCTCTTAACAATTAATTCACAAGCTACAACCTTTCAAGCACTCACATCCACAGACAAGCTTCAGGTCTTTTTCAAGATGGAAGTACAATATTTATATATTTTCCTAACCATTTAATATGCATGAAACTGTGCTATCAGTTGTATTAGATTCCTGTATTTTGTGTGTTTGTCTCTGACAAAATTTTTGAACGTTGTGTCCCTAACTGCATTTTTTCCATAAAGCATATGTGTTCTATTGTGCGATTTTTACAGTGTAGTGATTTTTTTTTGAGAATGCAGATATCTCTTTATAGCAAAACTCACTATCTGTGAGTTGCACAAATCTGTGTTGATCTTTTCATTTTCAGCTTCTGTAGTGCATCTGGTTTGCAGAATTTAGTTGCACAAAGACCTCCAAATGAATGATGGAAATCATGTTTTCCCTTTGTTCTAGGTACTCCGGTGTACCAAGTTAGCTCAGCATTTCAAATTCAGCCAACTTCTTTGGTTCCTTTCTGGTGGTTAGGCCTTCCTAGTACAGGTATACTGGTGAATTAGGTGATTTTTCTCAATTTTTATGAGGGCTGCATCTGGTCATAAGGTCCCAAACGCCACATGTTGAACTCCTTTGGGCGTTTCAAAGTTCATTACATTGCTAATCTTTTTTTTTCCTTTTAAACTTTTTATTTTATGTTGAAGTGTAGCCAGTTAACAATGTTGTGATAGTTTCAGGCTGACAGCAAAGGGATTCAGCCATATATATACATGTATCCATTCTCCCCCAACTCCCCTTCCATCCAGTTTGCCACATGACATTAAACAGAGTTCCCTGTGCTATACAGTTCTTGTTGGTTATCCGTTTTAAATATAGCAGTGTGTACATGTCCATCCCAAACTCCCTATCCCATACCTCCATTCTTCCCCACTGAGAACCGTAAGTTCATTCTCTAAATCTGTGAGCAAATTTCTGTTTTATAAATAAGTTCGTTTGTGTCATTTCCTTTTAGATTCCACATGTAAGGGATGTCATATGCTATTTCTCCTTCTCTGACTTGTTTCACTCAGCAGGACAATCTCTAGGTCCATCGGTACGTGTGTGCTAAGTCACTTCAGTTGTGTCCGCCTCTTGTGACCTGTGGACTGTAGCCCTCCAGGCTGCTCTGTCCATGAGATTCTCCAGGCAAGAATCCTGGAGTGTGTTCCCATGTCTTCCTCCATGGGATCTTCCCAACCCAAGGATTGAACCTGCGTCTCCTGCATTGCAGGTGAATTCTTTACCACTGAACCACCAGGGAAGCTCCTAGGTCCACCCATGTTGCTGCAAATGGCATTATTTTGTTGTTTTTAATGACTGAATAATATTCCTTGCTAATCTCTTATGAATATATTATTATATGAATGAAACATTGTACCATGTTTGTGGCCTGGAGGTCAAAAGTATAAATAGCATATGATTTAAAGCCATATATTTATTACATGGAAATGAATTGTTTGTGAAGAAATTTAGTCATCTTTCTTTGAGGGTTTTGTCTACTCCAGTGATGATTTAGGTTAACATTAAACATTTCCTGTTGAATGCTGAAGTTCTTTTTGAGGCTCCAACATGGCATGCATAGATCAAGAAGTTACTACAAGAATGTAATGACCTATTTACAACTGACTTACAGTGTTTACTCTGTACTCAGATTCCATTCCTTATTCCAGTTATTTAGTAGTTGCTTTATGAATGTTCTCATAAAAATATGAGGAGTAGAAATGTATATTCTGGCTTGAATATTTGATTTAAGATTTTCTGTGTAAGAAGTGTAGACTTTTATTATGATTCTAGAAGACAGAAATTTTATTCTGATTTTAGAAGAGAGGAATTTGGCCTTGTTCTAAGTTGAAATTTAAGATTTCTTTAAATTTTCCCTTTGGAAGAAAGTATCTTTGCCAATAGCACATTTAGCAGAGAGGGGCATTACAGTGGTGGCCTAAAAACCTGTTCTTCTCCTCTTCATTCATTGATTCTTCACAGACCAAATGTTTGTCAGGCACCTACCTTGTGTTGTCCCTCATAGCTCAGTTGGTCAAGAATCCACCTGCAATGCAGGAGACTCCGGTTCAATTCCTGGGTTGCGAAGATCCACTGGAGAAGGGATAGGCTACCCACTCTGGTATTCTTGGGCTTCCCTTGTGGCTCAGCTGGTAAACAGTCTGCCTGAAATTAGGGAGACCTGGGTTTGATTCCTGGGTTGGGAAGATTCCCTGGAGAAGGGAAAGGCTATTTACTCCACTATTTTGGCCTGGATAATTCCATGGATTGTATGGTCCATGATGTTGCAAAGAGTTGGACACGGCTGAGCGACTTTCATTTCACTTACCCGTATTATACTGTTTTAGGCTCTGGAGAATATGATGAACAAAATTAGTAATATCCTTCCTCTCACAATCTAGTGGGAGAGAGAGATTTTAATCAAATTATTGACCAAAACATATAATTGTAAATTGTTATAAATGCTGTGAAGAAAAAGTATATATTCTTTTAAAAGAGAAAAAAAACCAGGTAGACCTAATTTGGATAAGTGATTAAAAAAGGCCTTTCTGAGGAAGTGACATTTAAACTTAGACCTACAGGATAAGTAGTTTACCGGAAGGGAAAGGGGGTAGAAGGATTTCCAGGCAGAGGCAAGAGGTTTTGCGATATCATTTTATAGCACTTATGACCTTTTTAGATGCTTATATAATTAGGTACTAGTCTATGAGCAAGACAGTTTATAGAGCTGTGTTACTGAAAGGATGCATATAAATTACATTTTTATAAATGAATTCCTGAATTCCTGCAGGCTTACATTATATTCACTGTGCTATATCATCTGCCTTTGATTGATGTTCAGTTACTTCAATTACAGCTAGATTGATTTTTCTAAAGCACAATTTTGATGATGCTTTTCCTGCTCAGAAACCTTTACCAGCTTCCCAGTTACCCAACAAAGTCCATACTTCTCAGCCCTGCCACATTGGTCCTGGTGTTGGTGTCCTACTTCATCTTTAATTACTTCTCTTTCTTCAGTACTCTCTGTTAGCCAGTAGAATTTCTGGATGAGCCATGGATGCTTTCTCATAGGTCCACCTTCACTTGTATTGTTTCTGTTCCCTTATGTTTACCTTCTGAGATTGTCCAAATTGCATATATTTCCAGACCCATCACAGATATCCCTACTTAATCTCAATGTTCTTCTCTAATCACCCCAGCTGAAAGCCACTTTAAAAAAAAACAACACAAGTTTTATTTATTCTTTTATTTTAATGACTGTATTTCATTCATTAATTCATATGATATAAAATATTCATTTATTTTATTTATTTTGGCTGCACCCTCCAGTATGTGGGATCTTAGTTCCACTACCAGAAGTTGAACCCATACCCCCTGCATTGGAAGGTGGAGTCTTTACTGGACTGTGGGTGAAATCCACTTCTGACTTCTTACATGCATGCGTGCTAAGTTGCTTCAGTCATGTCTGACTCTATGTGACCTGTTGGACTATAGCCTCCCAGGCTCCCCTGTCCATGAGATTCTCCAGGCAAGAATACAGGAATGGGTTGCCATGCCCTCCTCGAGGGGATCTTCCTGACCCCAGGGATCAAACTCGCATCTCTTATATCTCCTCCATTGGCAAGTGGGTTCTTTACTACTAGTGCCACCTGGGAAGCCCTCTGACTTCTTAGGACTTGTTATTTTTACTGCTCTTTAAGCTCTTTACTCTTCTTATTTTGTTTTAAAGTTATTTCTAGCCATGTCATCCCCATTAGACGTGTAAGCTTCTTGTGGCCAGAATCTGTGAAGGATGAGTCTTTGCTTTTCTCACTGTGCCTAACATAATCTCTTGCATATGGTAGGGTCTAAACAAAAAAACTTTGGAAGGGATTTAAAAGTTGATTGTTGGTTGCTAGATTGCTCTTAGAAAGTTGTTAGTGGCCTCTAACAAAATGCATCAAGGGATTGATATACAAAAATATCTTTTGTAATGTTGGTCATCCTAAATTCTCATTTTCTTACAGAGCTACTACTCACTTGGGATGTTTGTATGTCTTTTTGCCCATTTCACTGACACTGATTCACAGAGATTACTTTAGATTCATAAATGGTACTGTCATTTCCATTTTTACCTCTCTTTGAAGGTTTGCATGCTCATTTAGCTGTAAAAAAGACGAAAAAAACAAATCAGCCCTCTCCGGTTGTTGATACCCAGCGGGGAGAAATAGATTTGAAAGCATGTCTAGATAATGTACTTATTTTGATTGTTTTGGGTTTTCCAAGTGCATGTGACTTCAAATGAGTTTGGAACAATCCCACACAGAATTTCCTTATTCATTGGTTCATCTGGACCTATATCTCTGGTGGACAACTTTACAAGTTTTTATTAAAACCCGTTTCTCTTTGAGAAGCTGTGCCCTTTATTTCTGTCTGAACAAACATTTGAACAGCTTTTAGATTACTCTTCAGTCTATGACTATAGGACCATGCCATGGCTCTAGTTGACGTAATTCTTAGTTTATTTTTTATGCTGAAATAACATTATCTAAGGCAGTATTTAAATATGCAGGATTTCTGATAGAAACATTTCTCTCCAAGGAGAAGTAAAACAAAGTACAGTTGTGGAATAATGTGTAATTATTTATGATTGATTTAGTACTTGTAATTCATTTAACATTACTGTTTTGGCTAGAAGCATCTCTTTGTCAGTCTCTTTCAGTTTTATTCACTTTCCCCTTTATATTAGCAGCAGGTTCTTTAAAAAGAAATCATTTAGAAATTTCATATCTTTATGATTAACTCTATTGTTCTTAAAATTTAACCCTTGAATAATATATGATTCTCTGTAAATTGATGAGTAGATATGAATTATCAGAGGTTCTTTCTCTTTGACTATGTGATTTACTTTTCTTATAAAATTACTGTATATGTATTAATAGCAAAACAAATAAAGTCTTTTAAGTTATAAGTAAAAAATAAAATATCTGTAATTCTTTTCAGGGGCAGTCATGATTCTAGGTATTTGTTAATTTAAGAAGTCTCTAAATAGTGATTAAGGAGACATATAAATCTGGATTAAAAAAGTAGAAAAATCTAATTTAATATCTGGATGCAGTTTTCATATTAAACTAGGGACCCTAGAGTTTAAAAATAACTTTCTTTCTTTTTAAAAAAATATTTTTTCATTGACTTGGCTGTGTCAGGTCTTAGTTGTGGCATGCGGGATCTTTTGTTGAGTTGCATGGGCTTCTCTCTCATTGTGGGGTGCGCTCAGTAGATGTGGTGCCTGGGCTCAGTTGCTCCACAGCATGTGGGTTCTTAGTTCCCTGACCAGGGATTGAAACCATTTCCCCTGCAGTGGAAGGCTGATTCTTAACCATTGAACCACCAGGGAAGTTCCCCCACATTTCTTGAAGATTGTTTTGACCTGGAAATTGTGCATTATTATTTAAGAAGATCATGTGGGCCTTTTAAGCTTACCTTGTCACATTGTTCACATGATGAGTATTTGCTAAAGACTGTTTGTTTTGATTATTTAGTCTTAACATGTAAATTTGAAATACATTGATTTATCAACAAATATGTCCAAATAACGTAATAGTGTTTTAACTCCCATAGTTAAAAACTATATATTCTTGAGCTCTTAATAACTGAAGGCATTTGAAGGTGTTTTCATTTGCTAATTTAATGACAATTAAATGGTCAATATAGTGTCCCTCTTTTGGATTCCCTTGGAACCATATCATAGGGCAAGATCCTTGACAGACATGTGGTTTCATTTGGTCATACTTGATACCATAGGGGAATAAGATGAATGAGTAGCTAAAGATCTTGAGAATAGAAATAGAGCCTATATTAGGCACAGATTGATAGAAATAATAAGAAGCTATAAAAAGTACAAATGAAGTGATTTTACTTATTAAGGTTCACTCATTCATTCAACAAATATGTGTTCATTGTTCAAGCACAACTGATTGTGTGCTTTGGTTTTGCTTCAGATCAAGGTTTCTCAGCCTTAGCACTACTGTCGTTTTGGGTTGGATAATTCTTTGTTGTGGGCCTTTCTTGCATTGTGGATGTTCAGCAACATCCTTGGCTTTTAACCTTTAGATGCCAATAGCACTCACCTGGTTGTGACAATTGAAAATGTCCCCATATATTGCCAAGTGTTCCCTGGAAGGCAAAATCACCAATGATTGAGAACCACTATTTTAAATGAACACTCTAAAAGCAAATTTTTTGAACTGTATTTTGCATTATTTCCCTATTTTAAATGTTGTACATGTTCCATGTGATTTGGTGTTTCAGTATTTTCTGAGTAGTGCCCTATCTGGAAAAATGACTTAGGTTTTATAATGGAATATGAAACTAGGCATATTAGCTATAAAAATAACTGAAATAAAAAACTTATATTTTAAAATTAACTGTTGATTTAATCATGATTTGATAGCATTTATGACATCTGGGATAAAATAATCTACTATTTCTTGATCTTTTTGAAGATACTTTGTACCTAAGAGCAAATTCTTACAAAGAAACCTAAATGCCTGTTATTTTTTCCTGCTTTTAAGAATGATCCTATTCATCTTTTGTTTTAAAGGCTCTGTAACTTATTGGTACTGCATAAAAATTCCATTATTGTAGAAACTGTTCTCTTTGCTTCTCTGCAGCATCCTTTTCTGAAGTTATGAGACATATGAAACATATTCTGAAAATTCATTCAAAGCTTTAAAACTTATTATATCCAGGAGAGACAGATTTAAGATTGCTGAGATTTCTGGTTGAAGTACTTCAAGCAGAAATCCATACTCCATTAGACTCTCTAACATTGTGACCTTAATTTTCCAGATATTTTGCCCTTTAAATTGAAAGCAGTATTTTAATACTATTTAAGTCTTCTGGAGGGGCTTGTAATATCACAGACTTAAGTTGTGAAACATATGAAACAATTGAAAAGTAGAATAGCAACTGACTTAGGACTGTCTATCATTATATATATTTTTTATTTTAGAATATACAATGATAGAAGGATATGCATGAACATATCTAACGCATTGAAATTTGTGAAAAAAGCTGTTTAGTAAGGAGTTGTTCACACTGTACTTGAGCAGAATGTCTTACATGGGGCTGATTCCTGGCATTGCCTAAAGAGTTTCTCACTGGGAATAGTTATTAAGTTCTCTGAAGTTAGGAAATTTACTTTGTATAAAACTATGCTCTGGGTGAAATGAAAATCTAGCTACTGAGTTACCTTGCTTCAGCAGATAAAGCAGGAAATGTAAAATTGTCTTACACTACCAAGTCAAGAAACAGAACTATTTACCAAAAAAACCCTATATGGAAAAGTAGAGATGAAAAGTCTCTGTTCTTTCTTTAGTAAATTAGGTCAGTTTTTAAATAATATGCTCATTGAAAAATGTGCACATTTTCTGAAGTAATTGATATATTGAGTTGGCCAAAAAGCTCATTTGGGTTTTTCCTTAACATATTATAGAAAAACCCAGTGAACTTTTTCACTAACCCAATAATTTAATCCAATTCCTATCTTAAAGGTATTAAACTGAATTGAATTGAATTAGGGACCTTTAATTGCTTTGTCTATTTTCCATTGTAAAATGTTGTTTAGAAGCTAAATTGATCATATAATCTTTAGTTTATGGCTCCACTGAAGGATGATTTATCAAATATTCTTTATTAATTTATTTATAGCTTAATTTTATATTAGCCTCTGTGTATTACTTAAATTATGAGTTAGCTATTAAAGGGATATGGTAACCTCTCCAAGTTCTTTTACACATATTCATGTTAGTTAAATGCCAGGTAAATCACATGACTATATTAATGCCAGGTAATAATTGCATGAGTTGCTGGGGGGCATTCTTTAGCATAAAAAAGCAATTGCAGGTAGTTTCTTTAAATCTTTTGCTGTCCTGATGTAATCCAAAACAAGAGTAGTTTGCCCTTGTTAGTACTGATGTTTTATGAGTTCTCCATTGCTTAGGCTAAAAGTGAAAATATCCTTGCCTTTTGGCAGAATTTAACCTGTTTTTGGAGAAGGAAATGGCAACCCACTCCAGTATTCTTGCCTGGAGAATCTCCATGGGCAAAGGAGCCTGCCAGGCTACAGTCCCTGGGGTCGCAGTCGGACACGACTGAGCGACTAAGCACACAACCTGTTTGTGCTGAGAGTTTGGCTTGGTGAGTTTCCAGGTGAGTTTTTAATCTCCACTTTGTTGGCCAGCAGTCTTAGTCCACCTATTCACTGATGCACTGTCTCCCAAAAGATTATTCATGTCCTCATCAGATCAGGACAGAGAGATCCATTGCCTCCACTGAAAGAACAACTTGTGAGATGCAGCGCAGTGTCCAGAGATTGTCATCAAGACCCTGGAGGATTGAGCTTGATATGCAGTATAAGAATGCCTTTTCTGTGAACTTGCCATATCACTCAGGAGTGAAATCCTCTGGCTAGACGTGACATTCTTGGATATGGCTGAACATCAAAGGGAGAACAAATTCTGGACAACTCAAACTTAATCAAACTAGTTTATATCAGGGATATATTTGGAAACATTCCTCTTAGCTTTTATATACTTTTACACTTGTGAGAATGGTTAATTGGCCAGACAGTAGTGGTTCATTATTCTGTATTTATCTCCTGAAGCAATTCCTGACCCTGACTTTTAGGGGCATTTCTGTTAGGAGAGTAAAGCTTTAGATTTCTCCCCTTTTTAAGACCTTTTAAAAGGAGTAGGCATTCTGCTTCTCTTTCAACATCTGTAGAGATGTGCATGCATGTGTGTCCATCCATTCATTCATTCAGCATTTGTTGAGCACCAGACATTAGTGCAGGACACATCTTGTCAGTTTGGGTTACTCTGCAGAATTAATGGGAAATTGCCTTTATTCATGAACTATTTTGTTTTTCCAGAAAAATTCTTGCAATTGGCGTTTTTTTCTTTAGTTAGTGACAACAAAGTAATCTGTAAAAATATACCTTATGACTGCTAAAATGACAAAGTTCACCCTTAATATTTCCCTTGACAGAACATCTCAGCATGGAAATAGAAGATATAAAGAGTAATAACCAAGTGAAATTTTAGTATTCAAATGAAATTTTAGTATCAAAAATATAATTTAAATAAAAGCTCTTTAGTAGTTAGATTTGTTTGACTAAGTTCTAGTTCAATTATTAAACAATAATGCTTCATAAGTGGTGTTGTGTATTTTCTATTGTTTCACATCATAAGCTTCGCATTACATCATCAGACACAGGGTGTCTGGTGGTCCCAATTTTAGTGGGATTAATGTTCATCAGTATCCCTGTTCGTGGTGAAGGTACCTTACCGATCTTTCTTCTCTTTATTCTCGGTGTTCTGAAATTTCATGATTATTGATGTGGATCATTTTTCATTAATTTTGCTGTGAAATCTGTGGGCTCTTTCAATTCTTTACTCCTATGAAAATTTATTTGTATTATTTCTTTGTTAATTGCTTCTCTTATATTTTCTATATTTTTTGCTTGAATTCTGGTTATTCACATGTTGGACCTCCTGGGCTGATCCTTAATTTTCCCATCTATTCATTCTCATTTCCACCTTTTTGTCATTTTGGTCTGTTTTCTAAGGTATTTCCCAAATTTGTCTTCTAACTCCTTTATTTTATTTTTTAAAAAACTTTTTTTAGATTTTTCAGGACTCCCTCTGGTTTCCGAATGATCTTTTATTGTGGCTTCTTATTTTATGGATATGATATCTTTTTACTCTCAGAGGATTTTTTTATACATATGGTGTGATTTTGCTCCTGGCCTTCTCTCTTTTTTCCTCTGAGATCCTTTTCCCCCACTTGTTTGTTCTCTTTCACACTTGAGACTTTCGTAAAATGTCTGACTATATTTTCCTGTTTAAGGGCGAGGTATTAAAATTGTGTCAGAAGCTCTGTGTCAGCTGGTGAAGGTGACCTGGGGACAATCTAAGCTCTTCTACTGGGGGCTGCAGTGATTGTGGTGGCTCAGTGGTAAAGAAGCCACCTGCCAATGCAGGAGATGCGGCTCGATCCCTGGGTCGGGAAGATTCCCTGGCAGAGGAAGTGGCAACCTACTCCAGTATCCTTGCCTGGGAAATCCCATGGACAGAGGAGCCTAGTGGGCGGCGGTCCATGGGATTGCAAAAGAGTTGGAAATGACTTAGCGACCATACAACAAGCAGGGATTAGGGGAAGAATCCCATTAGGTCAGTACCTGTGCACCTTTTTGCATGTATCAGGCAGTTTCTCCAGTGAGGAAATTTTGGTCTCCAGCCAGGGTGATATAAGCCTGGCTCCATGTATTCTAGGGGGTAAGCAGGGCAAGAGGGATGGAGTATCTCAGTATGGTACTTCCCTTTTGGTTTCAGTTGTACTTGAACCCCAAGCCAGAACCTGTCTGAGGGATAACTTCTAGTCTTTTATAGATTGAGGAAGGTAGTGGTCTGGCTGTGCAAAATCTAGGATACTTTAGAAAATTTTGCATTGATTGAAACAAATCTATAAATTGCTTTAGTAATATTTTAGACCATAAACAAAGTAATCCGATGCCTGGGCCATTTTTGTTTCTTTTCTTGAGGCTTAGAAGAGAATAGTGAGAGTACCAGATACTGGTAATTGGGACTAAAGTGACACCCCTACACCCAAGTGGTCTTGGCAAATTTACTGTATCTTTTGTGTAAAAGAAATTATAATTTTTCTAAAACTCATTGCTGTGCCAGGTTTAAGGATGGATTTCTGTACTCTCCCCTTCCCTGATATCCTTCTGAGATGCTTAGAAGTTTCTGTCTAAGGGGAAAGTGTGTACTTTTCTCACTCTTAAACACTTAATTCAGTGTTTCACATTTTCCCAGAGACACCCAATATGCAGGGTCCTTTTAAAGGCAACCTCTTTATAGTCCTTGGTCTCTTTAAGATCAATAGGACCTTATAAGATATATGTTCATTTCTGAGTATTGCAGATTGCAGTTCTCTAATAATAGCAGTTTCATTTTGGTGGATCATGTGTCACTCAAAACAGCAGAATGCCGGCTGGACCCACAGCTCACCTAATTGTTTTCAATGGATGGTGATTTAATATGTTACAAAGTTGTGTATAGCCATTTCTTATGCCTTAGAGCAGTGGCTCTCAAAAACTTTGACCCAGACCTCAGTACAAAAAAATTTACCTTGCTACACACACACACACACACACACAACATGTACCTGAACCTAGTTTGAAGAAATAATACCTTTATGACAAGTGTTATACTCTCACATCTTCTTTTATATTTAAATTTAGAATGTTGTGTCCCACGAATGATCTAGTTTGTGAATCATGGCAGTTGTGGTTCTTAAAGTTGGGGAAAGGGGGTATGGTAGATTTTAGACCTTTTGGCACTCTCATAAAAATATTGGACTCCCTTCTCAGAAGAATGCCCACACACTCACAGACACAAATTTTTGTATGTTTTCAGGAGATGTACAGTCTCTAGTTATAAACATGGACTTGCCAGTTCTAAAAACTTCTATGCCATGTAAAATTGAAGTTATCTAGCTTTTCAATACATTTCACCCAGCATACTGAATATCATCAACTGCACATTCCCATCTGCCCTTCCTCCTTTTCTGTTGCTAGATGTTTATACAGGGTTTTATGCCAGAGAGACCTCATAATAAATAATGCTTCCTCTTGTGTATCAAGGTTAAAAGTCTCAGAGGATCCATATTCTTCCTGGGCATGTCGTTGTCTTTGTGGTGTTTAGAGACAGTGCACAGGCACTAGAGAGACTTGCTTCTAATATGTCAGGAGCTGTTGTGTCCTTTGTAGAGCGGCTCCTTGTCTCTGCATATCAGACCCTTAGCAACTGTAGGCTGATTACCTGGCCACCTTCACTTTTAGTTGAGAAACTTACTTGTTACCAGTTACCTTCCCCAAGTAGGTGGCAAATAGATGGGGAAGCAATGGAAAGAGTGACAGACTTTATTTTTTGGGCTCCAAAATCACTGCAGATGGTCACTGCAGCCATGAAATTAAAAGACACTTGCTGCTTGGAAGAAAAGTTATGACCGACCTAGACAGCATATTAAAAAGCAGAGACATTACTTTGCCAACAAAGGTCCATCAAGTCAAAGCTATGGTTTTTCCAGTAGTCACGTATGGATGTGAGAGTTGGACTATAAAGAAAGCTGAGCACCAAAGAATTGATGCTTTTGAACTGTGGTGTTGGAAAAGACTCTTGAAAGTCCCTTTGACTGCAAGGAAATCCACCCAGTCCATCCTAAAGGAAATCAGTCCTGAATATTCATTGGAAGGACTGATGCTGAAGCTGAAATTCCAATACTTTAGCCACCTGATGCAAAGAACTGACTCATTTGAAAAGACCCTGATGCTGGGAAAGATTGAACGTGGGAGAAGGGGATGACAGAAGATGAAATGGTTGGATGGAATCACCGACTCAGTGGACACAAGTTTGAGTAAACTCTGAGAGTTGGTGATGGTCAGGGTAGCCTGGAGTGCTGCAGTCCATGGGGTCACAAAGAATCAGACATGACTGAACAACTGAACTGAACTGAACCTTCCCCAAGTGTTCTTTGTAACCACCTGGTATTTCAAATGGACCCACAGCTTTGCTGTATATACTTCTGCCCTCTCTCCCTTTCACTTTTCATGCTTTCTACCCTTCCTTCCACAGATGTTTATTGAGTTTTTCCTACATTCCAGGCTTTGTGAATGCAAGGAGTAATACAGTGGTAGGAAAAAATCCTATCTGTGTATGCCTGGCCACCCTTCCCTTGCTCCTCTAGGACCTCCGCTAAGGGCCACCATCCTTGGGCTTCATGGCAGCCCTGCTGCTGACTTCCTGATTTATTGGGATTTAGTAGTAGTTAACTGTTTCTTGCCCACACTGGAAATTTTCATCTGCAATTTTTTTTCTGCAAGCACACACATATATTTTCTTGTGCACTTTTTCTTTTGCCTAGCACCAAAAAAATGCATACTTTCCTTTTAAATAATAATGTAAATATGCAAATTTTAAAATGTCATTTCTGCTGTTGGTATGTTCTGAGTCACTATTTTAGAAATAACATAATGGGAAAATGGTGTTAATGTGCAAAACTCACCCCTAAAGTTAAGAGGGTCTTTGAAAGATGTCTTAATAATGGGGACATTTTCAACAGATAAAATATGGGCTCACAGCATTGGAAGCATTATTAGTATTCTTTCATGAGCAGACATCAATCTCAGAAATCTTGTGTACAAACATGACAAATTTGGTCTGCATTATACTCTGATAAAATATCAAAATGATTCTGTTTACTTCACTTTGTTATGAATGTGAAATATTTATATATTTTTGCAATAACTTCCACAGCAGTTGGAACAAAATCTAATACATTGTTAATGGTGTAGTTAAAAATGTGTGCATTATATCCATATTTTGTTGCAGTTATCCAACAGTTTTTTTTTTTTTTTTGAGAAGATTCTTAAAACTTGTGTATTTTGCAGTCAAGCTCCACAAGTAAATGCCCATGGTGAACATCTCTAATCAAGCATAACTTTCTTTCTCACTGAATCTGGACAGTTTCACATCCTCTTCAACATGGTAATACAGGTGGTGAACTAAGTGCCTGTGAGATGAAAGCTATTTGTCATATTTGTTTTGTACTTTAACCACTGGTATCAACAGGAGTTACCAAAAGCTCTGAAGTTTGAGAAAGGGAAACTATAATGAAGTAGAATAATATAGTGGTGTAATCAAGGGTTGGCAAACTTTGTTGGCAGAGAGCCAGATTTTAGGTATTTTAGACTTTATGGATCAGTCTTTGTGCACCAACTCCACTCTGTCATTATATCACAGAAGTAGACATAGGCACTATGTAAATGAATGAGTGTGGCTATATTCTAACAAAACTTTATTTATAAAAACCAGAGGCAGACCAGACTTGGCCAGCAAACCAGTTGTTGCTTTAAATCACTGCTGTTCAGTCCATCTATGGACAAGTGGTGTGAACACCACCTGTATGCTTGTTGAAAATGAAGTTTCTTGTTCCATACTCTAGACTTACTAATCAGAATCTCTGGAGATGGTACCCAGGAATCTGCATGTTTATTCCTTGGTAAGGTTATTCTGGTGCTCATTAAAGTTTGAGATCCTCTAGTTTAAATAACATGGCACTTCTTTAAAAGTTACATAGGGCTCAAGTGTGAAACTACCGGATGCATTTAATTAATGGCTGATCTTTAATCACTTTTCCTATCTTTCTATGGCATTTGATCTACTCAAACTTTCTACTTCTTCTTGGGTCATGACTGGGAATTCATGTTCTGCTGGAAAATTACTGATTTCCTCTAGAGTTCAGATTTTTTTGCTGTGGTGGCTTTAAAACATTTCTGCAATTTTTAAAACAGTTCTATTAGGGCTTGAATTTATGTTCATTCCCTTTGGATCTAGGTAGGATTATGGTTACTTCAGCCAGTAGAATATGGTGGAAGTGATACTATGTAACTTCCAAGGCTGGTTCAGAAAAGGTCATGCAGCTTTTATGCAGTTCTCAAGGGTCTCTCTCTGAGAGAAGTCTGCTGCCAAAGAAGAAGTCTGATCACTCTGAGCCCACTGTTTGGGATAGGCCGTGTGTAAGCTCCTAGCTATCAACCAGCATCTATTGCCAGCCAGTTGAGTAAGCCATGCTGGACAAACAGTCTAGTTGAACCTTCAGATGATAACTCAGTTGGCATATCAAGGCAGTCACATGAAAGACTCTAGCCTAGATGAACCTTCCCTGACTGATAAAATTTGTGAGCATAATAAAATAATTATTGCTTTAAGCCACTGATTTTGGGGTACTTTGTTATGCAATAATTGTGACTAAGAAAATTACTGTAGAATTGGAAGTATTATTGTTTTGTAATTATTTTAATGGTTTTCTCATCTGTGCTTATGATTTCTTTTATACTCTGAATCTTATATATATATATATATTTCCTCTGTTTCTTTTCCATTACAGTTTATTACTAGATATTAAATATAATTCCTTGTGCTATACAGTAGGTCCTTGCTGTTTATCTGTTTTACATAGGGTGGCATGTATCTGTTAATCCCATACTCCCAATATATCCCTCCCCACCTTCCCCTTAGCCATAATTTTTTTCCTGTGTCTGCGAGTCTGTTTATTTTGTAAATAAGTTCATTTGTATCACTTTTTTAGATTCCACATATAAGTGATTCATATGTTTGTCTTTCTTTGTCTGACTTACTTCACTTAGTATAATAATCTATCCATTCAAGTTGCTACAAATGCAACTTTATTCTTTTTTATGGCTGAGCAATATTCCATTGTGATATGTATATCACATCTTCTTTATCTGTTCATCTGTTGGTGGACACTTAGGTGTTGTAAATACTACAACTTGACTGTTGTAAATAGTTCCACTTTGAACATTGGTATGTAGATATCTTTTGGAATTAGAACTTTCATATTTTCCAGATATATGCCCAGGAGTGGGATTGCTGGATCATATGGCAACTCTGTTTTTAGCTTTTGAAGGCACCTCCATACTGTTTTCCATAGTGATAGTACCAGTTTACATTCCCGCCAACAGTGTAAGAAGGTTCTCTTTTCTCTATATTCTCTCCAGCATTTGTTATTTGTAGACTTTTTGATGATGGCCATATGGACTAGAGTGAGGTAATAACTTGCTGTAGTTTTGATTTGCATTTCTCTAAATTAATTAGCAATGTTGAGCATCTTTTCATGTGCCTTTTGATCATTTGTATGTCTTCTTTGGAGAAATATCTATTTAGGTCTTCTGCCCATTTTTTTTATTGTTATTGCGCTGTATGAGTTGTTTGTATATTTTAAAAATTAAGCCCTTGTTGGTCATATCATTTCCAAAATATTTTCTCCCAGTTCATAGGTTATCTTTTCATTTTTTTAAAAAAAGAAATTTATTTATTTATTTTTGTTTGCACTATATCTTTTTTAAAATATAAATTTATTTAATTGGAGGCTAATTACTTTACAATATTGTATTGGTTTTGCCATACATTGACATGAATCCACCATGGGTGTACATGTGTTCCCCATCCTGAACCCCCCTTCTGCCTCCCTCCCCATCCCATCCCTTTGGGTCATCCCAGTGCACCAGCCCTGAGCACTCGTCTCATGCATCGAACCTGGACTGGCGATTCGTTTCACATATGATAATATACATATTTCAATGCCATTCTCCCAAATCATCCCACCCTTGCCCTCTCCCAGAGTCCAAAAGACTGTTCTATACATCTGTGTCTCTTTTGCTGTCTCACATACAGAGTTATCATTACCATCTTTCTAAATTCAATGTATATGTGTTGTTATACTGTATTGATGTTTTTCTTTCTGGCTTACTTCACTCTGTATAATAGGCTCCAGTTTCATTCACCTCATTAGAAATGATTCAAATGTATTCTTTTTAATGGCTGAGTAATACTCCATTGTGTATACGTACCACACCTTTCTTATCCATTTGTCTGCTGATGGACATCTAGGTTGCTTCCATGTCCTGGCTATTATAAACAGTGCTGCGATGAACATTGGGGTACACGTGTCTCTTTCAGATCTGGTTTCCTCGGTGTGTATGCCCAGCAGTGGGATTGCTGGGTCATATGGCAGTTCTATTTCCAGTTTTTTAAGGAATCTCCACACTGTTCTCCATAGTGGCTGTACTAGTTTGCATTCCCACCAACAGTGTAAGAGGGTTCCCTTTTCTCCACACCCTCTCCAGCATTTATTGCTTGTAGACTTTTTGATAGCAGCCATTCTGACTGGCGTGAAATGGTACCTCATTGTGGTGTTGATTTGCATTTCTCTGATAATGAGTGATGTTGAGCATCTTTTCATGAGTTTGTTAGCCATCTGTATGTCTTCTTTGGAGAAATGTCTGTTTAATTCTTTGGCCCATTTTTTGACTGGGTCATTTATTTTTCTGGAATTGAGCTTCAGGAGTTGCTTGTATATTTTTGAGATTAATCCTTTGTCAGTTGCTTTGTTTGCTATTATTTTCTCCCATTCTGAAGGCTGTCTTTTCACCTTGCTTATAGTTTTCTTTGTTGTGCAGAAGCTTTTAATTTTAATTAGGTCCCATTTGTTTATTTTTTGCTTTTATTTCCAATATTCTGGGAGGTGGGTCATAGAGGATCCTGCTGTGATTTATGTCGGAGAGTGTTTTGCCTATGTTTTTCTCTAGGAGTTTTATAGTTTCTGGTCTTACATTTAGACCAGTTTATTTTTGTATATAGTGTTAGAAAGTGTTCTAGTTTCATTCTTTTACAAGTGGTTGACCAGTTTTCCCAGCACCACTTGTTAAAGAGATTGGTTAAAGAGATTGTCTTGCCTCCTTTGTCAAAGATAAGGTGTCCATAGGTGCGTGGATTTATCTCTGGGCTTTCTATTTTGTTCCATTGATCTATTGATTTGTTGATCTATTGATTTGTTCCATTGATTTCTATTTTGTTCCATTGATATTTCTGTCTTTGTGCCAGTACCATACTGTCTTGATGACTGTGGCTTTGTAGTGGAGCCTGAAGTCAGGCAGGTTGATTCCTCCAGTTCCATTCTTCTTTCTCAAGATTGCTTTGGCTATTTGAGGTTTTTTGTATTTCCATACAAATTGTGAAATCATTTGTTTTAGCTCTGTGAAAAATACTGTTGGTAGCTTGATACGGATTGCATTGAATCTATAGATTGCTTTGGCTAGTATACTCATTTTCACTATATTGATTCTTCTGATCCATGAACATGGTATATTTCTCCATCTATTTGTGTCCTCCTTGATTTCTTTCACCAGTGTTTTATAGTTTTCTATATATAGGTCTTTTGTTTCTTTGGGTATATATATTCCTAAGTATTTTATTCTTTTCATTGCAATGGTGAATGGAATTGTTTCCTTAATTTCTCTGTTTTCTCATTGTTAGTGTATAGGAATGAAAGGGATTTCTGTGTGTTGATTTTATATCCTGCAAATTAATATATTCATTGATTAGCTCTAGTAATTTTCTGGTGACGTCTTTAGACTTTTCTTTGTAGAGGATCATGTCATCTGCAAACAGTGAGAGTTTTACTTCTTCTTTTCCAATCTGGATTCCTTTTATTTCTTTTTCTGCTCTGATTGCTGTGGCCAAAACTTCCAAAACTATGTTGACTAGTAGTTGTGAGGGTGGGCACCCTTGTTTTATTCCTGATTTTAGGGGAAATGCTTTCAATTTTTCAACATTGAGGATAATGTTTGCTGTGGGTTTGTCATATATAGCTTTTATTATGTTGAGGTATGTTCCTTCTATTCCTACTTTCTGGAGGGTTTTTTTTTTTATCATAAATGGATGGCGAATTTTGTCATAGGCTTTCTCTGCATCTATTGAGATACTCATATGGTTTTTATTTTTCAAATTGTTAATGTGGTGTATTACACTGATTTGTGGATATTGAAGAATCCTTGCATCCCTGGGTAAAGCCCACTTGGTCATGATGTATGATCTTTTTAATATGTTGTTGGATTCTGTTTGTTAGAATTTTGTTAAGGATTTTTGCATCTATGTTCATCAGTGATATTGGCCTGTAGTTTTCTTTTTTTGTGGCATCTTTGTCAGGTTTTGGAATTAGGGTAATGGTGGCCTCATTGAATGAGTTTGGAAGTTTACCTTCCTCTGCAATTTTCTGGAAGAGTTTGAGTAAGATAGGTGTTAGCTCTTCTCTAAATTTTTGGTAGAATTCAGCTGTGAAGCTGTCTGGTCCTAGGCTTTCGTTTGCTGGAAGGTTTCTGATTACAGTTTCAATTTCTGTGCTTGTGATGGGTCTGTTAAGGTTTTCTATTTCTTCCTGGTTCAGTTTTGGAAAGTTGTACTTTTCTAAGAATTTGTCCATTTCTTCCAAGTTTTCCATTTTATTGGCATAGAGCTGCTGGTAATAGTCTCTTATGATCCTTTGTATTTCTGTGTTGTCTGATGTGATCTCTCCATTTTCATTTCTAAGTTTATTGATTTGATTTTTCTTCCTTTGTTTTTTGATGAGTCTGGCTAATGGTTTGTCAATTTTATTTATCTTCTCAAGGAACCAGCTTTTGGCTTTGTTGATTTTTGCTATGGTCTCTCTTGTTTCTTTTGCATTTATTTCTGCCCTAATTTTTAGGCTTTTTTTCCTTCTACTAACCCTGGGGTTCTTCATTTTCAGTTGCTTTAGGTGTAGAGTTAGGTTATTTATTTTACTTTTTTCTTGTTTCTTGAGGTATGCCTGTATTGCTATGAACCTTCCACTTAGCACTGCTTTTACAGTGTCCCACAGGTTTTGAGTTGTTGTGTTTTCATTTTCATTTGTTTCTATGCATATTTTGATTTCTTCTGTGATTTGTTGGTTATTCAGCAGCATGTTGTTCAGCCTCCATGTGTTGGAATTTTTAATAGTTTTTCTCCTGTAATTGAGCTCTAATCTTACTGCATTGTGGTCAGAAAAGATGCTTGGAATGATTTCAATTTTTTTGAATTTACCAAGGCTAGATTTATGGCCCAGGATGTGATCTATCCTGGAGAAGGTTCCATGTGCGCTTGAAAAAACGGTGAAATTCATTGTTTTGGGGTGAAATGTCCTATAGATATCAGTTAGGCCTAACTGATCTGTTGTATCATTTAAAGTTTGTGTTTCCTTGTTAATTTTCTGTTTAGTTGATCTATCCATAGGTGTGAGTGGGATATTAAAGCCTCCCACTGTTATTGTGTTATTCCTAATTTCCCCTTTCATACTTGTTAGCATTTGTCTTACTTATTGGGGTGCTCCTATGTTGGGTGCATATATATTTATAATTGTTATATCTTCTTGTGGATTGATCCTTTGATCATTATGTAGTGTCCTTCTTTGTCTCTTTTCACAGCCTTTGTTTTAAAGTCTATTTTATCTGATATGAGTATTGCTACTCTTGCTTTCTTTTGGTCTCTATTTGCATGGAGTATCTTTTTCCAGCCCTTCACTTTCAGTCTGAATGTGTCCCTTATTTTGAGGTGGGTCTCTTGTAGACAACATATATAGGGGTCTTGTTTTTGTATCCATTCAGTCAGTCTTTGTCTTTTGGTTGGGGCATTCAACCCATTTACATTTAAGGTAATTATTGCTAAGTATGGTCCCGTTGCCATTTACTTTATTGTCTTGGGTTTGAGTTTATACAACCTTTCTGTGTTTCCTGTCTAGAGAAGATCCTTTAGCATTTGTTGGAGAGCTGGTTTGGTGGTGCTGAATTCTCTCAGCCTTTGCTTGTCTGTAAAGCTTTTGATTTCTCCTTCATATTTGAATAAGATCCTTTCTGGGTACAGTAATCTGGGCTGTAGGTTATTTTCTTTCATCACTTTAAGTATGTCCTGCCATTCCCTCCTGGCCTGAAGAGTTTCTATTGAAAGATCAGCTGTTATCCTTATGGGAATTCCCTTGTGTGTTATTTGTTGTTTTTCCCTTGCTGCTTTTAATATTTGTTCTTTGTGTTTGATCTTTGTTAATTTGATTAATATGTGTCTTGGGATGTTTCGCCTTGGGTTTATCCTGTTTGAGACTCTTTGGGTTTCTTGCACTTGGGTGATTATTTCCTTCCCCATTTTAGGGAAGTTTTCAAGTATTATCTCTTTAAGTATTTTCTCATGGTCTTTCTTTTTGTCTTCTTCTTCTGGGACTCCTATGATTCGAATGTTGGGGCATTTAATATTGTCCCAGAGATCTCTGAGGTTGTCCTCATTTCTTTTAACTTCGTTTTTCTTTTTTCCTTTCTGTTTCATTTATTTCTACCATTCTGTCTTCTCCCTTGCTTATCCTATCTTCTGCCTCCATTATTCTACTGTTGGTGCCCTCCAGAGTGTTTTTGATCTAATTTATTGCATTATTCATAATATATTGACTCTTTTTTATTTCTTCTAGGTCCTTGTTAAACCTTTCTTGCATCTTCCCAATCCTTGTCTGCAGGCTATTTATCTGTAACTCCAATTTGTTTTCAAGCTTTTGGATCATTTTCACTAGCATTATTCAGAATTCTTTTATCAGGTAGATACCCTATCTCTTCCTCTTTTGTTTGGTTTGGTGGGCATTTATCCTGTTCCTTTACCTGCTGGGCATTTATCTGCCTTTTCATCTTGTTTATATTGCTGTGTTTGGGGTGGTCTTTCTGTATTCTGGCAGTTTGTGGTTCCTTTTTATTGTGGAGGTTCCTTGCCGTGGGTGGGGTTGGATAGGTGGCTTGTCAAGGTTTCCTGGTTAGGGAAGCTTGTGTTGATGTTCTGATGGGTGGAGCTGGCTTTCTTCTCTCTGGAGTGCAATGAAGTGTCCAGTAGTGAGTTTTGAGATGTCAGTGGGTTTGGTGTGACTTTGGGCACCCTGTATATTGAAGCTCAGGGCTATGTTCCTGTGTTGCTGGAGGATTTGCGTGGTATGTCTTGCTCTCGAACTTATTGGCCCTTGGGTGGTGCTTGGTTTCAGTGTAGGTGTGGAGTCGTTTGATGAGCTCCTACCGATTAATGTCCCCTGGAATCAGGAGTTCTCTGGTGTTCTCAGGATTTGGACTTAAGCCTCCTGTCTCTGATTTTCAGTCTTATTCTTACATTAGCCTCAAGACTTCTCCACCTATACAGCACTGATGATAAAACATCTAGGTTAAAGATGAAAAGTTTCTTCACAGTGAGGGACACCCAGAGAGGTACACAGTTACACAGAGAAGAGAAGAGGGAGGAGGGAGATAGAGGTGACCAGGAGGAGAAGAGGTGGAATCAAAAGAGGTGAGAGCAAGCTAGCCAGCAATCACTTCCCTATGTGCTCTCCACAGTCTGGATCCCTCAGAGATGTTCACAGAGTTACACAGAGAAGAGAAGAGGGAGGAAGGAGACAGAGGTGGCCAGGAGGATAAAAGGGGGAATCAAAAGGAGAGAGACAGATCTAGCCAGTAATCAGTTCCCTAAGTTTTCTTCACAGCCCGGAACACACAAAGAGATTCACAGAGTTGAGAAGAGAGGGGGGACGGAGGAGAGAGAGGCGACCTGGTGGAGAAAAAGGAGAGTCCAAAGGGGGAGAGGGCAGTCAAGCCAGTAATCTCACTCCCAAGTAAAAATGGGTACTGAACATTGAGTTCTTAAAGGTACAAAATTGATAACAAATACCAAAAAGCAAAGATAAAAATCTAGAGTAGAGGTTAGATTCTCAAAAATACAATATTAAAGAAAAAAAAAGTCACAAAAATTATAAAATATATATATATATATATATATGAAGTTTGCTTTAAAAAAAAAGGGTCATTTTTTTTTTTGCAAAGTAATAGTAGGTTATAAAAATGAAAATTAAAGGAGTAATAGAGGACTTAAATTTTTTTTTTAATTTAAAAAATGATAATAGTAAAAATATATCTAGGACTTTCTCTGGTGGTGTTGTGGACAGTGTGGGGTCAGTTCATTTTCAGATAATTCCTTGATCCGGCTTACACTTCTCAAGATCTATAGGCCCCTTCCTATGTAGTCTGTGCTAACTGCAGGCTTTAATCTGTTTCTCTTGTCACTTCCAAAGCAGTTCCCTCTGTTTGTTTTAGCTTCTTCTGTTTGCTGGTCTCTGCAGTGTGTAATTTCCGCCCTGACACAAGGGGGCGGTGGTGGCCTCACTGGGTTTTGCCCCTGCTCGCGGCGTGTGTGCTTGCCCGGTCTACACTGCTCAGGTTCCAGGTTGCTCTGCAGGGGGTCTGTCTGAGGCGGGCCCTGAGCTGTATGCACTTCCCAGGTCTAAGCCGCTCAGGTTCAGGGTCTCGGGTCCTC
Source organism: Odocoileus virginianus (assembly GCF_023699985.2). Taxonomy (NCBI): domain Eukaryota; kingdom Metazoa; phylum Chordata; class Mammalia; order Artiodactyla; family Cervidae; genus Odocoileus; species Odocoileus virginianus. The sequence continues at coordinate 32,598,221 of NC_069683.1, read as the reverse complement.
CACAGAGGCGCAGACTTGGTTGGGCCTGCATTTTGCGCCCGTCCCAGGTCCGAGCAGCTCAGGTGACCAGGTGCTTAGCGAGCGCGGTCGCCCGCCGGGGGTGGGGTGGGGTGGGGTGGGGGCGGGTGGGGTGGGGGGCGGTGGTGACTTATCGCTTCCCCTGACCCTGCCGCTCGGGTTTCTGGGTGTACACCCTGCGCACCTTCTCAGGTGTGCTGTGTGTCTCTTCTGGGGAGCTGATCTCTGGCTGCAACCCTCCCGGTGGATGTCGACTGTCCAGAATCCCAAGAAGTCTTGGTTAGCAACGAAGCCTGCTTGCAGTTTGATATAGGATGCCTCTCTGGGGCCGCGGTTGCCCTCTTCCGGCTCTGGCTGCCCTCGCCTGCCTGTATCCAGCGGGGGATGGGCTGGTTCGCAGCCAGCTAGCTCTGCTTAGTCCTTTGTTCTATGAGCCTGCCTGGCGGTGTCTTAGGTTAGGGCTTTTCGTGGGATAGCTATTCCACAGTCTGGGTTGCTATCTGAAGTTAGTTCCCTCAGATTGCCCTCGGGGCATTCAGGCCCGGTTCTTACCCTAAGCAATGCAGCCTGCGCCTCCCTGTCTGGCCCCCACTTGATAGTGGCGGATGCGAGCATCTGCACTGCTTCTCCGCTGTGAGTTGCCCTTAGGCACGTAATCTGTGGGGTTTAATTATTTATTTATTTTTCCTCCTGGTTATGTTGCCCTTTGAGGATCCGAGGCACGCCACAGAGTCGCTAGTGAGATGTTTCCTGGTGTTTGGAAACTTTCTTTTTTAAGACTCCCTTCACGGGATGGATCTCCATCCCTACCTCTTTTCTCTCTCTTTTTATCTTTTATATTTTTTCCTACCTCCTTTCGAAGACAATGGGCTACCTTTCTGGGTGCCTGATGTCCTCTGCCAGCATTCAGAAGTTGTTTAGTGGAATTTACTCAGTGTTCAAATGTTCTTTCGATGCATTTGTGGGGGAGAAAGTGGTCTCCCCATCCTATTCCTCCACCATCTTAGGACCGCCCCCTATCTTTTCATTTTGTTTATGATTTCCTTTGATGTGAAGAAACTTATAAGTTTGATTAGATCTCATTAAAAATTTTTTTTGCTTTTATTTCTGTTACCTTGGGGTACTGACATAAGAAAACATCACTATGATTTATGTTAGAAATGTTTACCTATGTTCTGTTCTAGGAGTTGTATGGTTTCATGGCTTATATTTAAGTCTTTAAGCTAATTTGAGCTTACTTTTGTGTATGGTGTGAGGCATGAGATGGTTGCATGGTATAACCGACTTGATGGACGTGAGTTTCAGTAAGCTCCAGAAGTTGGTGATGGACAGGGAGGTCTGGTGTGCTGCAGTCCATGGGGTTGCAAAGAGTTGGACACAACTAAGCGACTGAAATGAACTGAACTGATGATGTGAGGGAGTGATCTAACTTCATTGATTTACATGTGTGGCTATCCAACTTTCCCAACACCACTATCTTATCTCTTTTGTATATTATTGCATCCTTTGTTGAATATTAATTGACCATAGGTGTGTGGGTTTATTTCTGGGCTCTCTAGTCTGTTCCATTGATCTATGTATCTGTTTTTGTGCCAATACTATGCTGTTTTGACTACTGTAGCATTGTAGTATTATCTAAAGTCTGGAAACATTATGCCTTCAGCTTTTTTTTTTTTTTTTCCAGCAGAAAAGACATTTCATCAGAATTGCCAAAGCAATTCTAGTCTTTTGTCATTCTGTATACATCTTAGGATTACTTGTTCTAGTTCTGTGACAAATATCATTTGATAGGTATCACATTAAATGATATTTGCTTTGGGTAGTGTGGCCATTATAACTAAATTATTCAATCCAAGAACAAGGGATATCTTTCTGCTTCCTTGAATCATCTTTGATATCCTTTATCAATGTTTGGTTTTCTGTGTATAAGTCTTTCACCTCTTTGGTTATGTTTATTCTTAGGTATTTGTGTGATTTTAAATGAGGTTGTTTTTATACTTTCTGATATTTCATTGTTAGTATAAAGAAATGCAACAGATTTCTGTATATTAACCTGGTATCCTGTTACCTTGCTGAATTCATGTGTCAGTTCTAATAGTTTTTGTGTGGAGTCTTTCAGTTCAGTTCAGTCACTCAGTCGTGTCCAACTCTTTGCGACTCCATGAATTGCAACACGCCAGGCCTCCCTGTCCATCACCAACTCCCGGAGTTTACTCAAACCCATGTCCATCGAGTTGGTGATGCCATCCAACCATCTTATCCTCTGTCGCCCCCTTCTCCTCTTGCCCCCAATCTGTCCCAGCATCAAGGTCTTTTCCAATGAGTCAACTCTTCTCATGAGGTGGCCAAAGTACTGGAGTTTCAGCTTCAGCATCAGTCCTTCCAATGAACATCCAGGACCTTTAGGGTTATCTATATAGAGTATCATGTCATCTCCATATAAGGATAATTTTACCTCTTCTCTTCCAATGTGGATACCTTTTATTTCTTGTCTAATTGCTGTGGCTAGGACTTCCAGTACAATGTTGAATAGAAATGGTAAGAGTGGGCATCCTTTTCTTGTTACAGAATTTAGTGGGAAGGCTTTCAGCTTTTCACTATTGAGTATTAGGTTGGCTGTAGGTTTGTCAGAAATGGCTCCTATTATTTTGAGATATGTTCCCTCTATACCCACTTTTGCTAGAGTATTAATATTTATCATGAATGGATGGCTAATTTTATCAGATGCATTTTCTTTGTCTATTGAGATGAACAAACAAAACCAAAAGTCAGCAGAAGTAAGACAATAAGAAAGATCAGAGAGTAAGTAAATAAAATAAAAATTAAAAAGTTAGAAAAAAATCAATAAAACCAAGAGCTGTTTTTTTGAAAGGAAAGGCAAAATAGACAAACCTCTGGCCAGGCTCACCAAGAAGAAAAGTGGACCCAAATAAAATAAGAAATGAAAGAGGAGAAATTACAGCCAATATCACAGAAATAAAAAATACCGTAAGAAAATATTATGAACAGTTATATGCCAACAAAAGTGGACAATGTAGAAGAAGTGTTTCTGGAAGCATACAGTCTGCTAATACTGAATCTAGAAGAAACAGATAATTTGAACAGACCAATGACTAGAAGTGAAATATAATTTGTGAAAAACAAAACAAAACAAAAAACTACCTGCAAACAAGAGTCCAGGACTAGATATTTTCACAGGGGAATTCTACCAAATATAGAAAGATGAATGTATACCTTTCTCAAACTCTTCCAGAAGATTGAAGAGGAGGGGACATACCCGAAGTCATTCTATGAAGCCATCATTACCTTGATACTAAAAGCAAAGATACTACCAAAAAAGAAAATTACAGGTCAATATTTTTGATGACTATAGATGCAGAAATCCTTAGCAATATATTAGCAGATTGAATCCAACAATACATAAAAAAGTTCATACACCATGATCAAGTTGAATTATATACATATCTTGATTTTCTTTATTTCTTTATCTTATTAATCATGTTAAAGAATCAGTTTTTAGATTTATTCATTTTCTATTTGAGATATTTGTTTCATTAATTGAAGCTTTACCCTTTTCATCTTTTCTTTCTACTATCTATTTGTTCTTTTCCTAGTTGCTAAATGTGAACACTAATTTTCTTTTTCATTTTTCTTCTTTTATAAGAAAAGCATTTGAAGCCATACAATTTCTCCTGAATATAACTTTCACTGTTCCCCATAATTTGGTAGGAAACATTTTGCTCTTCATAGTTTTCTTGAGAGTTTGTAATTTCAGTTTTGTTTTTCCTTCTACCAAAGCATTTTGGAAAATATTTCTAAATTTCCAAATAGTTTTTTTTCCTTAACTAAGGGAGGAAAGGGTCTTTTATTTATCCAACATATATAATAAGTACTACTGCAAGAAAATAATATTTCTGTTTTCCACACCAAGACCCTCTCTTCTTCCATTACCAGTAAGTTTGTCTTTTCCTTTAGGATGCTTTTACTTCCTGATTCTCCACATGAGAACTTTAAATACTTTCCCTTCTGCTGTCTGCATAGGCCTGACCTTCTCAAACCTAAGTTGCATTAACAAAAAAATAATTTAGTAATTTGTTTCAGCCCATGATTAGTTTTTTATTCTTTGTTTAGTGTTTCCAGGTATCTTGATGCTCCCCACATTCTTGTCTCCTTGGATGCAAAGGATTTCTTCCATGCTAGGGAGCAGGAGGGACATAGTACACTTCTTTAGTCCCCACTAGCCTAGGACCTAGTGGAAAATACTTAATAAATAAATAATGTACTTATTTTAATTCTGTCCCAATTTTGTATATATTTTATGGTTCAAGTGTCCTGTTTAGACTGTTGATTTCATTGACAATTTTGGAATGAAATATTCCTGTAAATATAAAGAAAGGAAATCAATTGCAGCTAACAAGAGAATTTCAGAAAAAACATCTGCTTCATTGACTGCGCTAAAGTCTTTGCCTGTGTGGATCACAACAAACTGTAGAAAATTCTTAAAGTGATGGGAATACCAAATCACCTTACCTGCCTCCTGAGAAACCTGTATACAGGTCAAGAAACAACAGTTAGAACTGGACATGGACCAATGGACTGGTTCAAAATTGGGAAAGGAGTATGGCCAGGCTGTATATTGTCACCCTGATTATTTAACTTCTATGCAGAGTACATCATGCAAAATGCTGGACTGCATGAAACACAGGCTGGAATCAAGATTGCCGGGAGAAATATCAACAACCTCAGATATGCAGATGACACCACTCTAATGGCAGAAAGTGAAGAGTAACTAAAAAGCCTCTTGATGAAGGTGAAAGAGGAGAGTGAAAAAGCTGGCTTAAAATTCAGTATTCAAAAAATGAATATCATGGCATTAGTCTTGTCACTTCATATTAAATAGATGGGGAAACAATGGAAACAGTGCAGACTTTATTTTCTTGGGCTCCAAAATCACTGCAGATGGTGACTGCAGCCATGAAATTAAAGGATACTTGCTCCTTGGAAGAAAAACTGTGACAAACCTAGACAGTGTATTAAAAAGCAGAGTTTTGTTTTCTTGTTTCAAAGATGTATCAACTAATTATTAAACTTTAGTATTACTAAACTTTAGTAAACCATAATTTGAGTTTGATAAATTAGTTTTTGATTACCTAAGTTGAAAGAGCCATCTTGTATTTTATATCTTTCCATATTGTATTTTATACCTTTGTTTTCTGTCTTGCATGGAAACTATTTGTATATATGTCATATTATTTCTTTTTAGATGGAAAGGATCTAGGACTTTACTATTTTGTTTCCTTTATAGGGTTCATAATTCCTCACAGGTAGTAGAATTTGATCAATATTATTAAATAAATGATTGAATAAATGTATATAACTGCCAGTGTGAAAATATTAATAGTATAGTGATTATAGTTGTGATCATATAAATTTACCATGGTAACTTTTAATTTTTATATAGACTATGTATTTTTAGATATAATTGAAATATAATATAAGTACATACAGAGCTGAATTCTGAGAAGCCTATTCATCTGTGAATCTCATGTTTAGATACTGGATAGCTCCTTCAGCATCTGGATATGGCAAAATCGATGACTTAAGCAGTAATTTACCCATTCAGTGCAGATTAAACATGTTTATGTGATAAATTATTACTTCTCCCTTTGCCTTTCCAAAGCATATAAAACAGATTTGGGCCAAGTTTTGAAGCTGTTTTGCATGCGTATGCTAAGTCGCTTCAGTCGTGTCCAACTCTTCGTGACCCTGTGGGCTGTAGCCTACCAGGCTCCTCTGTGCATGAGATTCTCCAGGCAAGGATACTGGAGTGAGTTGCCATGCTCTTCCCCAGGGGATCTTCTTGACCCAGGGATCAGACCTGTGGCTCCTGTAGCTCCTGCATTGCAGGCAAGATTCTTTTACTGCCGAGCCACTGGGGAAGCCCGTGACACTGCTTACCAATGCCATATAGTTTGGGGTAGTGGGGAAGCTGTGGCAGACATGAGGTAAAACTGGGGCCTTGAGAGTACCTGCGCACCTTGGAAATGTGGATAGAGGTAAAAGCAGGTGCTCTGACCAGTGAGTGGACTAGTGACAGGGCATTGAGAGCTCTATGGTGTTTGGCGCTTATCCTAGGAGAAGAGAGTAAAGGGACAAGAGAAACAACAACATTGTCTAATTAACAAATCAAATAACACCTGTCAAGTTTATGTCTAAGCTTTGCCATTAGTTAGTGTATTGAATATTTTAACAGCTTGTCTTCTACCCACATTGGGAAAATAATAGTATAAAGGAGACTAACTATGACCAATTCTTAATTCCTAGTGTTTGAATTTCCATTCGAGTCTATAGTTGTATGCAGTGGATCCTAGGTGACCCAGTCAAAATTATTAATTCTTTTTGTGTTCCCACAATACCAACCTTTATTGAGCACTTAATTCATTCTTCTTTGTCTTAAAGTTCAGTTCAGTTCAGTTCAGTTGCTCAGTCATGTCCGACTCTTTGCGACCCTATGGACTGCAGCAAGCCAGGCCTCCCTGTCCATCATCAACTCCCGGAGTTTACTCAGACTCATGCCCATTGAGTCGGTGATGCCATCCAACCATCTCATCCTCTGTCGTGCCCTTCTCCTCCCGTGTTCAATCTTTCCCAGCATCAGGGTCTTTTCAAATGACTCAACTCTTCATATCAGGTGGCCAAAGTATTGGAAAGTGTTAAAATTAGATGGTCACATGCCAGATTCGTATTTTTCAATGCCAGTTTGGTCAAACTTGACCATGACCATTACTGGGTAGGAAAATCAATTTAGTAGAGGGATAATAGGGTGATGTGACAAGAGTTTTAAAAATTTGGAATAGAATAGACAAGAATAACAAATAGAGTATATTATAAATATTAAGGGTGTTTTAAATTAATAATTAATTTCAATGTATGTATACATGTGTGTGTATTAGTTCTTTTTTATTTTTTTAATTAAAAAATTTTTATTAGTTCTTAATGTAAAAATATTATTTGCTGTTGTGGGTTTGACATGGATATGCATTATTTTTCCTCCTTCACTGTTACCTTTACCTTTCTCTTTACCGTAGAACTTACTAATGAATAGCTAGAACTTATCAAAGAGTCTTTTCTGGGGCATAATGTGAGGCGTTTGGTCATGATTTAGACTCATGCCCTGTTCCATTACCCTACAATGTGTGTTGAGGGCTTATAATTCATTAGGCACTAGTGTAAGCATTTAGTCCTCATAATAACCTATGAAATGTGCTTTATTATCCCAAGTTACTGACGAGGAAACTAAAGTACACAAGTAGGTTAAGTAGATTAAAAACACAGATTTAGTAAGTGCCCAAGACCTGAACCTAGGCAATCCATGATGTAATGGAGAGAATACAGCATTGTTCACCAGCAGAGAGCTAAGCTAGAGGGCTAGTTGGCCTAGGGTTTTGCTAAGGCTCCTTCTTGGGGCAAGGCTGCTAGAGAGAAGACCTCACATAGTCTTTTTTTGTATGACTGGGCCCTGAAATTAAGTAAAGCTATAAGATAGATTGAATTCCTGCTTTTCAATTAATATCTTGATGCCTTGTGGACGGAGCTTGAGCTAAGTGGCCAATGCCTTGCCTTTTAAGAATTCATATTTAGTCTGCCCCATCAAGTTACTTAATTTAATCTTGGAAACTTTTCAGGGACAACTTTGAAAATTTTACCAGTTTAAAGTGTTTTACTACATGGTTGCACAACCATCACTACCTTATAATTCAAGAACATCTTCTCCCCCAAAAGAAGCTCATACTGATTAGTAATCACATCACATTGCCATCTTTCCCCCTTTCCCTGGGTCCTGACATACACTATTCTACTTTTTATCTGTATGGATTTGCCTCTTCTGGACATTTCTTATCAATAGAGTCATTTAATATATGGTCTTTGAAGCTGGCTTCTTTTATTTATCATTTTATTTTCAAAGTTAATCCATATTGTACATGTATCAGTGGCTGAATTTTATATATACATGTTGCATACCACATTTTGTTTATACATCAGTTGATAAGACATTTAGATTGTTTCTAACTTTTCTGGCACTGTGAATAGTGCTGCTTTGTTCCATTATGTATAAGTTTTTGTGTAATATGTTTTCAGTTCTCCTGGATCCATACCTAGGAGTTGCTGGGTGATATGGTGACTCTTTCCCGAAGAGATCTCTGGTCTTTCCCCTTTTGTTGTTTTCTTCTAATACTAAGCATTATTCACCGAAAAAGGCCTTCTTGTCTCTTCTAGCTGTTTTTTGGAATTATGTGTTTAATTGGATGTACCTTTCCCTCTCTCTTTTGCTTTTTGCTTCTCTTTGTTCTTCTGCTATTTGTAAAGCCCCCTCAGATAATCACTTTTCCTTCTTGCATTTCTTTTTCTTTGGGATGGTTTTGTTCGCTGCCTCCTGTATAGTATTATGGACCTCTGTGGTAGTTCTTCGGTCACACTGTTAACTAGATCTAGTCCCTTGGGTTTGTTCATTACCTCTACTGTGCATTCATATGGGATTTGATTTAAGTCATATCTGGCTGGCCTATTGTTTTTCCCAGTTTTCTTTAGTTTAAGCCTGAATTTTGCTATGAGAAGCTGATGATCTGAGCCACAGTCAGTTGCGGGTCCTGTTTTTGCTGACTGTATACAGCTTCTCCATCTTCGGCTACAAAAAAAATTGGAAACATCAAGGGAGCATTCCACCCAAAGATGGGCACAATAAAGGATAAAACATGATAGCGATCTAGTAGATCCTGAAGAGATCAAGAAGAGAAGGAAAAAGACATGGAAGCACTGTATAAAAAGATCTTAATGAACCGGATTACTACAATGGTGTGGTTAGTCACCCAGAGCCAGACATTCTGGAGTGTGAAGTCAAGTGGGCCTTAAGTAGCATGGCTGTTAATAAAGCTAGTGGATGTTATAAAATTCCAGCAGAACTATTCAGATCCCTAAAGGATGATGCCATCAAAGTTTTGTATTCGTTATGTCAGCAAATCTGGAAGACCCAACAGTAGCCACAGGACTGAAAAAGGTCAGTCCTCATCCCAATTCCCAAGAAGGGTAGTACCAAAGAATGTGCTAATCATTGGACAATTGCATTCATCTCCCTTGCTAATAAGGTCATGCTTAAAATCTTGCATGCTAGGCTTCAGCAGTATGTGGACCAAGAAATTCCAGATGGCCAAACTGGGTTTAGAAAAAGAAGAGAAACCAGAGATCAAATTGCCAACATTCACTGGTTATAGAGAAAACAAGAGAATTTCAGAAAAAATACCTATTTCTGTTTCATTGATTATGCTAGAGACTTTGTGTGGATCATGACAAACTGGAAAGCTCTTAGAGAGATGGGAGTACCCAGACCATCTTACCTGTCCACTGAGAAACCTGTATGCAGGTCAAGAAGCAACAGTTAGAACCCTGAATGAAACAACTGATTGGCTCAAGATTGAGAAAGGAGCACAGCAGGGCTGTCTGCTGTCACTGTTTGTTTAATCCATATGCTCAGCACATCATGAGAAATATCGGGCTGGATGAGTTACAAGCTGGAATCAAGATAGGCAGGAGAAACATCAACAACCTCAGATATGCGGATGTTACCACTCTCTAATGGCAAAAATCAAAGAGGAACTAAAGAGCCTCTTGATGAGGGTGAAGGAGGAGAGTGAAAGAGCCAGTTTAAACCTAAACATTGAAAAAACTAAGATCATGGCATTTGACCCCATTACTACATGGCAAATAGAAGGGGAAAAGATGGAAACAGTGACAGATTTCCTCTTCTTGGGCTCCAAAATCACCACGGAATGGTGACTGCAGCCATGAAATCAGAAGACAGTTGCTTCTTGGCAGGAAAGTGATGACAAACCTAGACAGTGTGTTGAAAAGCAGAGACATTACTGTGCCGACAAAGGTCCGTATAATCAAGGCTATGGCCTTCCCAGTGGTCATGCATGGTTGTGAGAGCTGGCCGGTAAAGAAGGCAGAACACCAAAGAATGATACCTTCGAATTGTGGTGCTGAAGACAACTCTGAAAGTCCCTTGAACAACAGGGAGATCAAACCAGTCAATCTTAAGGGAAGTCAACCCTGAATATTCACTGGAAGGGCTGATGCTGAACCTGAAAGTCCAGTGTTTTGGTCATCTGATGCAGACAAACAACTCATTGGAAAAGTCCCTGATGCTGGGAAAGATTGAGGGCAGAAGGAGAAAAGGGCATCACAGGATGAGATGGCTGGCTGGCATCACCAACTCAGTGGATATGAGTTGAGCAAGCTCCAGGAGATGGTGAAGGACAGGGAAGCCTGGTACGCTGCAGTCCATGGAGTCACAGAGAGGTGGACATGACTAGGTGACTGAACAACAACAATATGGTAACTCTAATTCTGGAGAAACTACCAAATTGTTTTCCATGGCTATACCATTTTATTGATATATTCCCACCAGCTATGCCATTTTGCATTTCAGTTATTTCATAGTCTCTCCAACACTTATTGTCTGGTTTTGTTTGTTTAACTGTAGCCATCCTGGTGAGTATGAGGTGCTATCTCACTGTAGTTTTCATTTGCATTATAATAATGACTAAAGAAATCAAATGTCTATTCATGTGCTTACTGGTATTTGTGTATCTTCTTTAATAAATTAGAGTTTTTGATTACCCAAGTTGGAAAAGCTTGCTCTTTCCATTTTGTGCTTTATACTTTTGTTTTCTGCCTTGCACTGAAATTATTTGCATATTCCATTTGTTTCCTTTTATACTGAAAGGATCTTTTTTACCAAGATTATTTTGGCTATTCTGTATCCCTTGCATTTCCATATGAATTTTAGGATTGTCAATTTCTGCAGAAAAGAAAAAGATGCTTGGAAATGGATAGTGATTGAATTGGAAGATCAGTTTTGTGGAATATTGCTGTGTTAACAATTTTAGGTTTTCCAGCCATGAAGACAGTGTCCTTTCATTTGTTTTTTTAATTGACAGAGTTTTTTTTTTTTTTCTTCATATACAGATCTTGTACTTATTTTGTTATTTACTCATGTTTTTTAATATTTTTGCATTGAATCACTTTCTTAATTTTGTTTTCTGATTTTTCACTTTTGGTGTATAGAAATACAACTGATTTACGTATATTGATCTTAAATCCTGAAGCCTTGCTAACCTCATTTATTAGTATGTGTATGTGTGTGTGTATTCCTTAGAATGTTCTATATACATGATCATGTTATTTGCAAATAGAGATAATTTTTTACTTTTCCCATTCTAATCTGGATACTTCTTATTTTATTTTCATGTTTAGTACTCTTCAGGCTAGACTTTTCACTGTCATGCATTGGAGAAGGAAATGTCAACCCACTCCAGTATTCTTGCCTGGAGAATCCCAGGGACGGGGGAGCCTGGTGGGCCCCTGTCTGTGGGGTCACACAGAGTTGGACACGACTGAAGTGACTTAGCAGCAGCAGCAGAACTTTCAGTACAATATTAAATAGGAGTGGTGAGGGTAGACATCCTTGACTTGTTCCTGATTTGGGGAGAAAAGTTTTCAGTCTTTCACCATTAACTATGATGTTAGCTATGGGTTTTTTTGTATTCCCTTTGTCAGTTTGGAAAAATTCCCTTCTGTTCCTCATTTGTTGAATTTTTTATCTTGAGAGAATGTTGGAACTTGTTAATTTTTTTTTCCTGCAGGTATTGAGATGATCATGTGTTTATTTGCCCTGGATTGTATTAATATAGTGTATTATATTGATTTTATGTGTCAAACCAACCTTGTAGTCCTAGGACAAATCTCCTTTCATTGTATTGTGTAATCCTTTTCATATGTTGTTTGATTTAGTATTTTGGTGGTATATGCTGCTGGTACTTTGTTGAGGATTTTTGGTTTTATCATCAATCATAAGGAATATTGATCTCTAGTTGTGTGTGTGTACATGCATGCGCAAGTATGTGATGTCTTTGATTGTTTTGTTATTAAGGTGATACTGGCCTTTGGCTACTCATTTCATTTTTGAAGGGTAGTTTTTGCTGGATTTAGAATTCTTGATTTGTAGATTTTTTTCCCCCCAGAACCTTGAATGTGTCATTCCATTGTCTTCATTCTGTTTCTGATAAGAATACAGCTGTTAATCTTATTGAACATTTCTTGAATGTGATAAGTCACTTCTCTCTTTCAGAATTCTGTTGGTCTCTTGACAGTTTAGCTATTGTATGTCAAAATGTGGATCTTTTTGAGTTTGTTATATTTGGAGTATTTTGAGCCTCTAGATGTGGACATTAATGTTTTTAATCAAGTTTGGAAGTTTTTGGCCATTATTTCCTCACAAATTCTTTCTTCCCATTTCTGTTTATCCTTTTCTTCTGAGACTCCCATTATGCATATATTGGTACAGTTGATGGTATTGCCACATGTTTATGAGGCTATGTTTATTTTTCTTTATTTTTTTAACTTTTGTTTCTCAAACTAGATCAACTTCATTGACATATCTTCAGTTGAGTTCACTGTTTCTTTTTTCTGCCTGCCTAAACCTGCTATTGAGTATCTCTAATGAAATATTCATTTCAATTATTGTACTTTTCAAATCCAGAATTTGTTTGAGTTTTTCAAAAGTAACTCATATATCCCATTGATAATCTCTGTTTGGCCAGATAACCTCATACTTTCTTTTAATTCTTTAGACATAGTTTCCTTCAGCTCTTTGAACATGTTTAAAGTAACTCATTTAAAGTATTTGTTTAATAGCATATGGCCTCCTCAGGACCAGTTTATATTGAGTGCCTTTGTTCTTCTGCATGGCCATACTTTCTAGGGTTTTTTATTTTTGCACGGCTCATAATTTTTCGTTGGAAACTCAGCGTTTTAAGGGTGTAGCGACTCTAGAGATCAGACCCTCTTCCATCCCGGGGTGTTTGTGCTGCCCTGGTGATTGGCGTCGTGGTTTGTTTAGTGACTCTTCTGAACTCAGTGTGTGAAGGCTGTGTTGTCTGTTTTGTGTGGCCACTGATGTCTCTGCCTGTTTAGCTTAGTGGTGACCCAGTGACTAGAAGAGTTTTCCAGAAATGCCTGTGACAAACAAATCACCAGTCTTTGCTGAGAAGCTCTATGTGTATGTTGGGGTATACCTTCAACGCTCAGCAAAGTGTGTGACAACTATTAACCTTCATTTACTGCTTATGCAGAACCTCAAGCTCAGCCAGAGAATGAGAGCTTAGGGGCTTCTGAAGTCTTTATTTTGTTTGGGTACAGCCTTATACACGGCTGTTTGTGGTCTTCTCGATTCCCAAGACTGTGTTGGAGCTTTTCAAAGCTTGTGTGCATTAACATTTCCTAGCTGTTCCTTTCAAGCTTTTTTGGTTAGTCTATTGTTACGCCATATAGTAACCAATTCCTCAGGCCGCTGTGAAGTTAAAACACTTGCTTGAAATTGTTTTCAACAATTGCCCTTTGGGAGAAGGTTTTCTGTATGAGGTGAGTTTTGAGTCAGGCCAAATACAGACTAACTTATAAGTGGGGTCTTCCAGGGAACCAACAGAAAGGTCAAATAATGACAGTGCATTGGGAATGAGAATTTAAAAGGGCTCCGGTTTCCTCTTTCTTTACCCACTGACTACTAGGATGTACCAGGAATGTAGGCTGTTATTTTTCAAGACTATTGCAGAGATGAGAATGGGGGATAGAACTAAGAGAAGTTAAAATGTCACAAAATGTGCTGTTCTTACTGAGATACACTATTTATTGATTTAGAGACAAACACTTCCTGTATTGCTGGAAGGTTTTTCCAGAGCTCTGAAAAAATTTATTCTAAAAATTTTGTCAGCTTTTTCATTGCTTTTATGGATGAACAAAATTTTGGAGGTTCCTCATCTGCCATTTTTGCAACAGTACCCCGTAGCTTAATTTTTAAATACAATTTTCCAGCCCTCATCTTTCTTAAAAGTTTTGAGCCATTTGGCTCTTGACAGTATTTCCTTCATTAAATACCCTCTTTTTTTTTTTTTTTTTTTTGGCCTCTATGGTTACTCTTTTCCATTGTTCAGTGGATGCTCCTCCTCTCATTATCCTTTAGAAGTTGATGTTTTTGAAAGTTCTGTCCTTGACTCTCTTATGTTTTCATTCCACACATCTTTTCTGGGTGATCTCACCTATACATGATTTCAGTTGCCTCTTGCACAACTTAATTCTTAAATGCAAGTTTTAAATCTAGATGCCTCTTTATCTTTGGACTTATGTAGCCACTGCGTCTTAGGCGCCTCCACCTCAGTGTCCTCTCTAACTTTTCTCTTTCTCTCGCCATAGTCATAGGCGAGCAGTTATAAAGTTCTATCACTCTACTTCCTGAATATCTGTGCAATCTGTTTTCCACATCCCTGGTGCTGCTTTCCTAATTAAGACTTCATTTCTGTCTTGCTTAAATTGTTATAATACTTTCTTGTCTTTCCATCCCCATTATTGTTCTGTCTTTTATACATTTTCTATACTACAGGTAGAATACACCTTATAAAAAGCGTATTTTCTTTTTGTCACTTCTTCACTGGGTAGACAATAGCTAACAGTATAGACACCATCCCTGCTTTCAGGGAACTCGGGATATAGTGAAGGACACAGACAGGTAAGTGACCATGTGCAATTCAGAGTATTATGGAGCAAGTATAGTGCACAAAAGAGAGGTAGACATTCAGCTGGGATTCAGGACATCAAGAAAATTTCAAAGGAGATGATGCCTAAGCTAAGATCTGCAAGAAGAGTAGAAATCATAACAATAGAGGGAAGAATGGGAAAGAATATTTCCAGGCTGAGAGTACATGTAGAAAGGCCTAGAGAAAGCATAGCATCACAAGAAAGAAATTCTATATGTTAGAAAACTTTACATTGAGGAAGTAGTATGAGTTAAGCCTGAAGTGATTTTTATTAGGAAAAAACATGGTGAGATTTACATATTAGAAAGAACAGTTTGGCTAGAGTATGGCAAATGCTTTGGATGAGAGGATTGATTTGAAATCAAGGTGACCAGTTGGGAAGCTCTTGCATAGTAGTCCAGGCAATGGGTAATATTGATGTAGGCATTTGGAATAGAGAAAATTGAATGGATTTGAGAACTGTTTTAGAAATAGAATTGTTGAATGTAGAGACCAAGGGAAAGGGAAAAACTAAGGAAAATTGTACTATTCAGTTAATAAAGCTGTCTATTCCAGTAGCTATCTATTTAGAACATAAAGTTTTTAAACATTGAAGTTAAGTTGATTCACAATATTGTATTAGTTTCAGGAGTATAGCAATGTGATTCAGATATCTTTATCTATGAGGATTCTTTTCTATAAAAATTATTATATTGAATATAGTTCCCTAAATATTTACTATTTGTTTAAATATCCCCTATTTACTATTTAGTTATAGTAAATCTTTGTGTTTTTTTAAATCAGTTCCTTTTGTAGTATTGTGTGTCTGTTAATGCCACACTCCCAATTTATTTCTCCCTATCCCCCTTTCTCCTTTGGTAATCATAAGTTTGTTTTCTATGTCTGTGAATCTGTTTCCATTTTGTAAATAAATTCATTTGTATTATTTTTTAGATTCCATGTTTAAGTGGTATGATATTTGTATTTGTCTGACTTAATTTACTCAGTGTGATATTCTCTGGATCCATCCATGTTGCTGCAAATGGCAAAGTTTCATTCTTGTTATGGCTGAGTAATATTCCGTTGTATATATATATAGCCATATATTCTTTATACTTTCACCTCTTGATGGATATTTAGGTTGCTTCTATGTCTTGGATATTATAGATAATGCTACTATGAATATTAGGGTGTATGTATCTTTTTGAATTAGTTTTCATCTTTTCTGGATACATGCCCCAGAGTGAACTATCTGGATCATATAATAGCCCTATTTTTATTTTTGTTTTAAGGAACCTCCAATACTGTTTTCAGTAGTGACTGTACCAATTTGCATTCGTACCAGCAGTGTACAAGGGTTGCTCCACACCCTCTCAACATTTGTTATTTATAGGCTTTCTGATGATGACCATTTGGAGCTAAGTGAGGTGATACCTTAATGTATCAATAGTTTTTATTTGCATTTCCTTGGTGATTAGCAATGTTGAACATCTTTTCATGTACCTTAGAACATAAAGCTTTTGTATATGTATGTAGGTAAGTAAGTATGTACATTAGTGATAAGAAAGTATATGGTGCTTTATAGATTTTCTTTTAAAAATTATCTACATTTGATATAAGTCTAGAAACCTAAGTTCCCCTGGAAATTTAATGTTTTCTTAGTAAAAGCTAGTATGGGCCTAATACCTGGTCAGTTTATTTATTTCTGTGAGCCTAGCCTTGTATTTCCTATCAGGATTCATGATTAAAATCATCTCAACATTTCTAGTCAACTTTTTTTTGTCATAAGGATAAAACTACATAGTTGATATTGTCAGTTTTCCCATGCTACAGAAGAATGTTTCTGTTTTGGAATTTTCTCTATAAATCAACCAAAATCTTCTGCAATTTTATATTTTTAGTGTAGCAGAAGATCTGACCAGGGTAAAAGTACTTTTTAATCTAGTGAATTTATGTCTACATGACTACCTTTTTCTATCTGATTAAAAAGCATGGTTTGAAATGTAGCATTCTTTGAATTTGAAGGCCTGTTTTAAAGTTTATCATTTCATCACCAAGATAGAAAAGAGAATCATTGATTGTTTTTGTAGAAGAGGTTTGGAAATTCATATATTTGGACTTTCATATGCTTCTGTATGGACTTTGAAGAAATAATAACCCCATAACCACTATTCCCTGAACTATTCTAGTATTTGTTAAGTGGATGGATGAATGGATGTGATACTGTTAAACAAAAGTAGCTTTCAGTTTAGCTTTAATCAGGATCATTAATCTGAATTTATTTTAGGAAGCAAAGGAAAAGTTTAGTATTAATATTATCTTTAAAATGTTATAGAGGACATTTTAAATCTTCGTCATAAAATAAGAGAGAAATGATGGTTTCCTTTTAATTGAAGACAAAAATCCCATGGCTCCAAAAAAGAAATCCTTTCTATTCTCAGTTGCTTTTAAAAATCTTGAACCCGTCAGTGAAATTGTGTAATCTAGTAATAACATGCCTAAGGCTTATTGCCTTTTCTTGGGCAACAGTATCAGCAAATGATGTGCTCTATCGATTTTAATCACATTGTTTTTACAGTTCCATTGCAATGTTTGGAAAACTCACCAAGTAAATAAATCTGTGGATGCAGACACCTCTTTTTTCTCTGAAAACCTAATCAATTACATATTATTCCTTCTTGATCAGTCATTAAGGTATAACATAGTAGTAATATTTTGAGAGACTGTGGTCGTAGCTAGGCTAAAATGTTCTTGATGTCCAACATTATAATATTAAAAAAATTCTTATAAATGCAATATTTGAGTGCCTGTAGCATTCAGAATTTAACATTTAACAAGATGCTTGTGGGCTAGTTCAGCAAGCCATTTCCTCTACAATAAAGCTGCACACATCTAGAGCAAACTCCCATAAGGTTATATTCTAAACTAGCTATGAGCTAATTAGATGGCAGTTTGTATATCGGAAACTGTGTAGAACAATATTTGGAGCATTAGATTGAGAAATTATGACTGCTAAAATAATTTTCTGATGCTACCATCTATTGAGTTTTGGCAGAATTTCATAATAATAAAAACTTCAGCTTATTAAAAGTTTACAATGTGTCAGGACTTTACATACATCAAACCTATCCTTGTAACAATTCTGCCATGTAGGTATATAGACACCATCTATATATTTTGCATATAAGGAAGTTGAGACCACATAGGTTAAGTCACTGGTGAGGAATTTGAACCTTGGTCTAATAGTAAAGCTCAGGTTCTTTCTGATTACCAAGGGCAAACAAATTTCATTTAAAATATTCTGTACATGTGAAATTGAACCATTATCTGAGAAAACTTCTGAGATCTTGTTGTTGTTGTTCAGTAGATCAGTCGTGTTGGATTCTTTGCAACTCCATGGACTGCAGCATACTAGGCTTCCCTGTCCTTCACCATCTCCTGGAGCTTGCTCAAACTCATATCCATGGAGTTGGTGATGCCATCCAACCATCTCATCCTCTGTTGTCCCCTTCTCCTCATGCCCTTCTCCTCCCCATGTCTCCTCAAGACCCTCCTCAGGGTCTTTTCCAGTTAGTCTGCTCTTCCATCAGGAGGCCAAAGTATTGGAGCTTCAGCTTCAACGTTTGTCCTTCCAATGAATATTCAGGATTGATTTCCTTCAGGATTGACTGGTTTGATCTCCTTGCAGTCCCAGGAACTCTCAAGAGTCTTTTCAAACACCACAGTTCAAAAGCATCAATTCTTTGGTGCTCAGCCTTCTTTATGGTCCAACTCTCACATCCATACATGACTACTGGAAAAATCATAGCTTTGACTAGACTGATCTTTGTTGGCAAAGTAATGTCTCTGCTTTTTAATATGCTCTCTAGGTTTGTCATAGCTTTTAAGGAGAAAGCATCTTTTAATTTCATGGCTGCAGTCACCGTCTGCAGTGATTTTAGAGCCCAAGTAAATAAAGTCTGTCACTGTTCCATTGTTTCCTCATAATGCTCATAAATTTTTCAAAAAGTTTGGGATCTTTAGACCCTAGATGGTAGAATGCTGCTGTTCTGTTTTCTGGGACTGATGTAGCTTTGTTTGCAATAGTGCTGAATTTGGAGTAGGGATGTATGCATATGTCTGTGAAATAAATAACTTAATATTTTATTGTGGAAGTCATACTGGGGAGTTTCCCTTGATGTTTTTGTTATTTTAGAACTAATTAGAAATAAACCATATATTCTATCACATTGAAACATTGACTCTAGTGAATTTGTCACTAGCTTCTTTATTTTTTTTAATTTTTTTTTCAGTTTGACGTGTTTATTTATTTATTTTTTCCATTTATTTTTATTAGCTGGAGGCTAATTACTTTACATCATTGCAGTGGTTTTTGTCATACATTGAAATGAATTAGCCATGGATTTACATGTATTCCCCATCCCTGTCCCCCCTCCCACCTCCCTCTCCGCCCTATCCCTCTGGGTCTTCCCAGTGCACCAGGCCCGAGCACTTGTCTCATGCACCCAACCTGGGCTGGTGATCTGTCTCACCCTAGATAATATACATGTTTCGATGCTGTTCTCTTGAAACATCCCACCCTCGCCTTCTCCCAGAGTCCACAAGTCTGTTCTATACATCTGAGTCTCTTTTTCTGTTTTGCATATAGGGTTATCGTTACCATCTTTCTAAAGTCCATATATATGTGTTAGTATACTGTAATGGTCTTTATCTTTCTGGCTTACTTCACTCTGTATAATGGGCTCCAGTTTCATCCATCTCATTAGAACTGATTCAAATGAATTCTTTTTAATGGCTGAGTAATATTCCATGGTGTATATGTACCACAGCTTCCTCATCCATTCGTCTGCTGATGGGCATCTAGGTTGCTTTCATGTCCTGGCTATTATAAACAGTGCTGCGATGAACATTGGGGTGCATGTGTCTCTTTCAGATCTGGTTTCCTCGGTGTGTATGCCCAGAAGTGGGATTGCTGGGTCATATGTCAGTTCTATTTCCAGCTTTTTAAGAAATCTCCACATTGTTTTCCATAGTGGCTGTACTAATTTGCATTCCCACCAACAGTGTAAGAGGGTTCCCTTTTCTCCACACCCTCTCCAGCATTTATTGCTTGTAGACTTTTGGATAGCAGCCATCCTGACTGGCATGTAATGGTACCTCATTGTGGTTTTGATTTGCATTTCTCTGATAATGAGTGATGTTGAGCATCTTTTCATGTGGTTGTTAGCCATCTGTATGTCTTCCTTGGAGAAATGTCTGTTTAGTTCTTTGGCCCACTTTTTGATTGGGTCATTTATTTTTCTGGAGTTGAGCTGGAGGAGTTGCTTGTATATTTTTGAGATTAATCCTTTGTCTGTTGCTTCGTTTGCTATTATTTTCTCCCAATCTGAGGGCTGTCTTTTCACCTTGCTTATAGTTTCCTTTGTTGTGTCACTAGCTTCTTATTTGTTCATATATCAGTAGATTTGGGTTGATTGTACTATCTAGGACTTATTCTGCATACTTTAGAACTTTATACCGTATGTTGAAGTCCTCTGTCCCCTCCATGACTATGCTTGAAATGTTGCTGGAGAAATTAGTGTTGGCAGTCACTAATTAGTATCACTAGCTAGTGTGGCTAATTTGTGTCAAGGTTGGAAGTGCTCACTTAAAACTGTTTGCAGCACTCCGTCCTTTCTGGCAGCTCTCTCAGAGTGAGAACCTCATGTTCCACTCTACCTCATCTGTCTTTTGTGCCTAGTGGAGCCCCTGTTCTTCAGTGAAGATACTCTTGTTAAACCTGATATTTCCTGAAAGTGCTTCTTCTCTGTTTTTATCTTAGCACAGACCTGACTTTCTGTCTCCCATTGTTCTTGTCTTCAAATGGAAACCACTTTTTTCTACTCCTCTTGAACCATAGGTTTTGGGCCCTTGCATGTGCTGGTGTTGCTGTCTAGAAAGCCTTTCCTTGACTTGTTCACTAAGTGAACTCCAACTCATTCCAATTCTCCAGTTCATTCTAGGTCTTTAAGACTTAGTTTAATAGATGCAAAAAACTTTTGACAAAATTCAACATTTATTTGTGATTAAAAACTCTCCAGAAAGTGGGTATAGAGGGAACGTACTTCAAGATACTAAAGGCCAAAATTAATTAAACTTACCATCATACTGGGTGAATACCTGAGAGAATTTCCTGTAAGATCAGGAAGACAAATATGCCTACTGTCACCACTTTTATTCAACATGGTATTGGAAATGCTAGTCATAGCAGTCAGACAAGAACAAGAAATAAAAGGAATCCAAATTGGAAAGGAAGAAGAAAAATAGTCACTGTTTGCATATAACATGATGTTACACAGAAAACCCTAAAGATGCCACCAAAAAATTTACTAGAGGTCATCAATGAATTTGGTAAAGTTGCAGGATCCAAAATTAATACATAGAAATCTGTTGCATTTCTATACATTAACAACAAACTATCAGAGAAAGTAGGGAAGGAGTTTCATTTGCCATCATATTAAAAATAATAAATTGCCTAGGAATCAGCCTATCTAAAGAGGTAAAAGACCTGTACTTGGAAAACTGTGAGACACTGATGAAAAAAATTGAAGATGACCCAGTGAGAGAAATACTCATAGACTGGAAGAATTAATATTGATAAGATGATCATACTACCCAAGGCAATCTATAAGTCCAGTGCAATCTCTATTAAAATACATTTTTCACAGAACTAGAACAAATAATTTAAAAATTTGTATGGGAGGACAGAAGATTCCAAGTAGCCAAAATGATCTTGAGAAAGAGGAATAGAGGGGGGACCATCATGTTCCCTGATGTCAGACTGTACTGTTAATACAAAGCTATACATTCCTTTTCACATTGTTGTTGCTCAGTTGCTAAGTCATGTCTGACTCTTTGAGACCCCATGGTATAGCACATCAGGCTTCTCTGTACTTCACTATCTCCCGAATTTGCTCAAACTCATGTTCATTGAGTCGGTGATGCTATCTAACCATCTCATCCTCTGCTGTCCACCTCTCCTTTTGCCACCAATCTCTCCGGCATCAGGGTCTTTTCCAATGAGTTGGCTCTTTGCATCAGGTGGTCACAGCATTAGAGCTTCAGCTTCAGTCCTTCCAATGAATATTCAGGGTTGATTTCCTTTAGGGTTGACTGGTTTGATCTCCTTACAGTCCAGGAGACTCTTATGACTCTTCCCTAGAACCACAATTTGAAAGTATCAATTCTTTGGCACTCAGCCTTCTTTATGGTCCAACTCTCACATCTGTACATGACTACTGGAAAAATCATAGCTTTGACTGGATGGATATTTGTTGGCAAAGTGATGTCTTTGCTCATTAACACTTCTAGGTTTGTCATAGCTCTCCTTCCAAGGAGCAAGCATCTTTTAATTTCATGGCTGCAGTGATTTTGAAGCTCAAGAAAATAAGATCTGTTACTGCTTCTACTCTCTCCCCTTCTATTTGCCATGTGATGGGACCAGGTGCAATGATTCTTAGTTTTTTTAATGTTTAATAGGCACTGTACAAATGTTATATAGTTAGTTCTCATGATAATCATGTAAGAGAGTTACTACTATTAGCTCCTCTTTACATATCCCCATATGTACAGAGCTAGTAATAGAGGTAAAATTTGAATCCTGATCTCTATCATTCTAAATTTTGTTTCCCACTTGATTACATTACTTCCCTGGTAACTCCCTCTTTTGTATTACTTTTGTACTTTTTATATTCTGATGATTGTATGTGTGTGTGCTCAGTTGCTCAAGCATGTCTGACTCTTAGCAACCACATGGACTGTAGCCTGCCAGTCTCCTCTGTCCATGGAATTTTCCAGGAAAGAATACTGGAGTGGGTTCTTACTCCAGGAGATCTTCCTGACCCAGGGATTGAACCCGCATTTCTTGTGGCTCCTGTGTTGGCAGGCTGATTCTTTGCCACTGCACCACCTGGGAAGCATATATTGATCATTATTTTTATCATAATCATTATCACTAAGGCCCATGCCTTGATAATCTCTTTATTCCCTGTACCCAGAACAATCCTTGGTATATAACAGGTATTCAGAAAGTGTTTGCTGGATACATGCATACATGGTTGGGTGACTGGGTTCTGTGTTGTTCTGTCCTCCTACTTTGACCTCTCTTGCTCACTGCTTAACTCATTACTGCTCCCTGAAGACTCTTCTTGGCTAGTCGTACAGAACCCTTACCAGTAAGTGCCTTTTAGGTCTTATTTCCCCTATCTTTGCTATTTTATTGAAATTAACAGACATGCCACATTGATGACCAAGATACGACATTCTAAATGCTTTTGTTCTGGCCAAGTCTGGGGTTTGTGTGCTGCAGATAAATGACTCATCATTACAAGTGAAGAGAACAGTCTCTTCTAGAAAAATATCCTTACTTGAGGTGATTTGGCTAGGGAACCTGAGAAAGTTAACATATATATCACATGAATTTTTTTGATCTCATCTATGACATGGCAAATAGATGGGGAAACAATAGAAACAGTGACAGGCTATATTTTGGGGCTCTAAAATCACTGCAGATGGTGACTGCAGCCATGAAATTAAAGCTTGCTCCTTGGAAGAAAACTTATGACCAACCTAGACAGCATACTAAAAAGCCAGAGACATTACTTTGCCAACAAATGTCCGTCTAGTCAAAGCTATGGTTTTTCCAGTAGTCATGTATGGATGTGAGAGTTGTACTATAAAGAAAGCTGAGCTCCAAAGAATTGATGCTTTTGAACTGTGGTGTTGGAGAAGACTCTTGAGAGTCTCTTGAACTGCAAGGAGATCCAACCAGTCCATCCTAAAGGAAATCAGTCCTGAATATTCATTGGAAGGACTGATGCTGAAGCTGAAACTCCAATACTTTGGCCACCTGATGTGAAGAGTTGAGTCATTTGAAAAGACCCTTATGCTGGGAAAGATTGAAGGTGGGAGAAGGGGATGAAAGAGGCTGAGATGGTTGGATGGCATCACTGACTCAATAGATAGAAGTTTGAGTAAGCTCTGGGAATTGGAGATGGACAGGGAAACCTGGCATAGTGCAGTCCATGGCGTCACAATGAGTTGGACATGACTGAGCGACTGAACTGAACTAATGACATGCATGTTTTATATGACAGAAACACAAGCCAGTTATTGCTAGTTATACAATATGTCAAAAAGTAGTGATTTTTTAAAAATTGAATATGAGGATATGAATAATAATGTTTATCAGGACCAAGCTTTATAGCTGTTGAAGACTGGACTTAGCCAAAACTCTTAGAGTTTTACAATATGGTATATCATTGAAGTAAATACTTATGTCTGTGTATCTTTAAGATTCATAAATTTGAAAGTGTAGTTGTAACATCTTGTCTGATAGGAAAACTGTCAGAAATAGATGGCAATTTAGAGTAGAGGATTGGGGTCAGGCTTGGTATTGGGGGTTTGGTGTTTTGCTCTAGAATGAGAGCTTCAAGGTAGAGTAAGGGTTGGCTTGTAGTGCAGTTAGTTTGTTGGCCAGGAGGCGTCTTCAGGTATATTATTTTTTTACATGATAAGCACTGGCTCACCTACTCTAGGCTCCTACATTGCATATTATATTTGTGAGTTCAGAAGCACTGTTTCTATCAATCACTGAATAGTTTTCAATCAATAATCCTCATTTAATAATGGAGATCTTTACTGAATATAAGATGACAAGGTGAATAGAATATAGTTCCTGCCTTGGATGTTCTCACAGTCAAGAGAAGTATTTTTGTTGTTGTTTTTTTGTTTGTTTGTTTTATTAAATTAATATTACTTATAAAGAATCTTAAAAACAGAGGTCATGGAATGTATTGTTGGTGTTTTGTTATAGACTGTTTGGAGTTATCATGCCTTCAAACATCTGACTACAAGAAGTAGGTTGCCTGTTTGTTCAGTTGCTGAGTCGTGTCCAACTCTGCAACCCTGTGGACTGTAGCACACCAGGCTACCCTGTCCTTCACTATCTCTTGGAGCTTGCTCAAACTCAAGTCCATTGAGTCAGTGATGCCATCCAACCATCTCATCCTCTGCTGCCCCCTTCTCCTTTTGCCTTAAATCTTTCCCAGCATCAGAGTCTTTCCAATGAGTCTGCTTTTTGCATCAGATGGCCAAAGTATTGGAACTTCAGCTTTAGCGTCACTCCTTCCAATGAATATTCAGGGTTGATTTCCTTTAGGATTGACTGGTTTGATCTACTTGCTGTCTAAGAGACTGTCAGTAGTCTTCTCCAGCACTACAGTTCAGAAGCATCAATTCTTCAGCACTAAGCTTCTTTATGGTCCAACTGTCACATCCATACATGACTACTGGAAAAACTGTAGCTTTGACTATACACACCTTTGTTGGCAAAGTGATGTCTCTGCTTTTTAATATGCTGTCTAGGTTCGTCATAGCTTTTCTTACAAAGAGCAAGCGTTTTTTAATTTCATGACTTCAGTCACCATCCGCAGTGATTTTGGAGCCCAAGAAAATAAAATCTGTCACTGTTTCCACTTTTCCCCCTTCTATTTGCCATGAAGTGATGGGACTGGATGCCATGATCTTTGTTTTTTGAATGTTGAGTTTTAAGCCAGCTTTTTCACTCTCCTCTTTCACCCTCATCAAGAGGCTCTTTAGTTCCTCTTCACTTTCTGTCATTAGAGTGGTATCATCTGCATAACTGAGGTTGTTGATATTTCTCCTGGAAGTCTTGATTCCAACTTGTGATTCATCCAGCCAGGCATTTCGCATGGTGTACTCTGCATAGTATACCTAGTACACATAGTACACATAAATAGGCAGGGTGAAAATATACAGCCTCGACATACTCCTTTCCCAATTTTGAACCAGTCTGTTGTTCCATGTCTAGTTCTAACTATTGCTCCTTGACTTGCATTCAGGTTTCTCAGGAGACAAGTAAGGTGGTCTGGTATTCCCATCACTTTAAGAATGTTCCAGTTTGTTGTGATCCACACAGTCAAAGGCTTTTGTGTAGTCAGTGAAATGGAAGTAGATATTTTTCTGGAATTTCCTTGCTTTTTCTATGACATCCTAGTTTATGTTTAAATATCATCTTGATTTCCTACAGCTGACCTTCCAACCTCTGCTTGGATACTTGTAGTGACAGAGATAGTCTTTCCTGTTAACTTAGACAGTTCTAAATGTTAGGAAGCCCTTTGTATCAGGTTGATATTGGCTTACACTGTCTTTGAGTCACACAGAACTCTAATTCCTTCTTCAAATCTATGAAGAGAGCTCTGACATTCCCTCCTCCACATGACCCCCTCGTTTCTTGATGACTTTTCTATACATCTGCTTATTTTCTGCCTAAGTGATTTGTGATTATGGCTCTTCCCCCACAAAATGAATACTCACAGATTTTCATTGAGTGTCCATTATGTACAGGATCAGCTGTGCTGGCATAAAGGTCCCTGACTTCAGATTGCTTTTAATGTACATGGAGAAAAGACACTGGATAACAACAAGAAAAACATCAGGGAAAGAATCGGTGGGGATGGGGGAATCTCTCCAGGTTCTTTAAACCATACTCTTTTTGTAAAATCTCTGTTCTTAAACTGTCAGCATGGGGACCACATTTAAGACTGTCCCTCCAGATTATAGCTTAATCAGTGAGGAGTATTATGCAAATTAAAATTTTAAAATCTGATAGCATACGTTAGGTGTTAAATGTCAGAATTTTTAAATGTCTGAAATAATATAAAATTTAAACATACTATAAATCCTTTTATAAGACAATATAGACCACTTTTCCTAATCATGACTTTAATGGAAATGGTAAACAAGTGCTGGTCTCACTTAACAACACTATGATCTAGAAAGCTCATTTGGCCCCTCTTTAGATTCTATAAGCATGTTATGAAAACAAGTAGTTGAAAAGTGAATATACAGTCATTCCGCTTGGTCTGCATAATGTCAGACAATCCATACGGCTTTTTCTTTACTTGAATAGAACACATTTTTTTACTGAATTGACTTGACTGTTAGGTTCCTTGTAGACATAGTCTTAGCAAAGAAAGCTAAAAATTGCTTTTGGGGAAGAAAATTGTAGCTAGTTATATCTTATAAAACCATTCTTGTGTTCATTTTCAAGGAAATTACTGTAAGTGTATCTTCTAGGGCCAGTGTGTTAAGAGACCTTTTTATGCTGAAATAAAAACTCAGAGAGTTTCCATATTAGAGTTGTTCCATTGACTTGTTTTACTCCTGAAAATAAAATAAGAATCTTTAGCCAAAGGAAAGCTCACGTTTGTTAAACACTGACATTATTTGACCTTATTGTATTTATTTACATTATGTTTAATACCTATGTATGTCCAGTCTTTGGAGACACAAAGAAACTATTACATTAGAAGTTTCTTTGGTTTCCTAATATGTTTTTCTATCCAAAGTCCTGGTTACATGTAGTTCCATAGTTCTACATAAGGAGAGCTATTCATCTTTGTGTTTACATAAACATACGCTAGGTTTGCAATACCTGATTCATTTTATGCCCCTAAAATATGAATGACATCATTTGGCCTACTAGACAGTAGGTTTATTTTACTAACAAATCTTTCAGATCAGTTCATAAGTGAGAAAGAAATAAATGTGAGTAAATGTTTGTTCTATTTTGGTTTTTAAATTAAAATAATTAGAATTCAGCCAGCGAAAAAGAAATTAAATTCAAAATCCAATCCTTCTCAAGAAATTTTGCATACAGCTAGCTATTCCACCTATTGTTTTAGCATTGCTGGGGTAAGAAAGTAGAACATTACTTTGGCAAATGTAATAGTTGGTAAGCTGGGAAGCAGAAATGAAGCTTGTCAGTGAATATCAGGAACTCTTTATATTCTGAATATAGCTACCAAATACTTATGGGGCAATGGATATGTCAGAAACTGGGGCAAGAAAGTACCTGGAAGTCTATGTCAGTGTCAGTGATACTGTGATAACTTGACATTGAGAGACTGAGGGAGAAACTAAAGGAAATACTTTCTGAACTGAGCTAAGAAAAATACAACTATTTTTCAGTCCACAAAACAAACTGTCTTAGAAATGGGAAATTTAATATTTAAAGATTCTCTTGAAAGTTTGTGGAGATATATATATATATGTATATATATATAAAATGTAGTAAAACTTGAGGGATATAGTAAGAATGCTTTTAGGAGTACTGTTTATAATGAAGGAACTTAGCTACATTTTAAATAAACCTTTACATTATGAACACTTCTTTCAGTTTCTTATAAAAAGTACTATAAAATCAGTATTCTTAATGCATGCATAAAATGATGCCTTACATATCTGATATGGGACTTTTCTACACCTGCAGAGAGAAAGCACTATTTTTTTCTAAACAGAAAGGCTGTTATTTGCAGATCTACTCTGCTGCTCTGAGTCATTGATGGTTACAGGCTTATATATTTACCCTGAGATGCAAAGCATTTTCTTCAAGGCCTAAAGTTAAATCATTTTTCAGTGTGCATAAAGGTACATTCTGAGTTTTGTTTGTCTCGCTACATATACTTGGAAAACAAGGTCAAGCATTTGTTAAAATGTGTGTGTGTGTTGGCATCAGTTGCATTCCTTTTTTCCTCTTCCTGTCTGAAGGGTACCCTTGATGTACCTTTTCCAGTGCTCACCGTTATGGGTTTTAATCACATCAGCAGAATTTTTTGTACTGCTTTGGTGAAAGGTCATACTTATTGGGCTGACTTGTCTATTTATTTCTATCTGGTAATCTTAGAATATGCTGTAATCTAGGATAAAGATAAATACAGGCACACCATTTAGGATTTTTGCATCTCTTCACAGAAAAGATTGGCGTGTAAGAGCTCCTCCCTTTTTGAGAACACTGCCATGATCTAATTTTGGTTATTTTAACTGAATGAAATGAATTGGATGGCTTTCATTGCTATGAAACAATTTGTGTGCTTAGTCACTTAGTTGTGTCCTACCCTTTGTGACTCATTGGACTGTAGCCTGCCAGCCTCCTCTGTCCATGGGAATTTTTAGGCAAGAATATTGAAGTAGGTTGCCATTTCCTTCTCCAGGAGATCTTCCAGACCCAGGAATCTTTTTTTTTTTTTGGAGGCTAATTACTTTACAATATTGTAGTGATTTTTGCCAGACATTGACATGAATCAGCCATGGATTTACATGTGTTCCCCATCCCAATCCCCCCTCCCACCTC
Organism: Odocoileus virginianus; assembly: GCF_023699985.2. NCBI lineage: Eukaryota > Metazoa > Chordata > Mammalia > Artiodactyla > Cervidae > Odocoileus > Odocoileus virginianus. The sequence continues at coordinate 32,569,382 of NC_069683.1, read as the reverse complement.
CCTCCCCATCCCATCCCTCTGGGTCTTCCCAGTGTACCAGCCCTGAGCACTTGTCTCATGCATCCAACCTGGGCTGGTGATCTGTTTCACCCTTGATAGTATACTTGTTGCACTGCTATTCTCTCAGAACATCCCACCCTCGCCTTCTCCCACAGAGTCCCAAAGTCTGTTCTGTACATCTGTGTCTCTTTTTCTGTTTTGCATATAGGGTTATCGTTACCATCTTTTAAAATTCCAAATATATGCATTAGTATACTGTATTGGTCTTTATCTTTATGGCTTACTTCACTCTGTATAATGGGCTCCAGTTTCATCCATCTCATTAGAACTGATTCAAATGAATTCTTTTTAATGGCTGAGTAATATTCCATGGTGTATATGTACCACAGCTTCCTTATCCATTCGTCTGCTGATGGGCATCTAGGTTCTTCCATGTCCTGGCTATTATAAACAGTGCTGTGATGAACACTGGGGTGCACATGTCTCTTTCAGATCTGGTTTTCTCGGTGTATATGCCCAGTAGCAGGATTGCTGGGTCATATGGCAGTTCTATTTCCAGCTTTTTAAGAAATCTCCACATTGTTTTCCATAGTGGCTGTACTAATTTGCATTCCCACCAACAGTGTAAGAGGGTTCCCTTTTCTCCACACCCTCTCCAGCATTTATTGCTTGTAGACTTTTGGATAGCAGCCATCCTGACTGGCATGTAATGGTACCTCATTGTGGTACCATTTCTCTGATAATGAGTGATGTTGAGCATCCTTTCATGAGTTTGTTAGCCATCTGTATGTCTTCTTTGGAGAAATGTCTATTTAGTTCTTTGGCCCACTTTTTGATTGGGTCATTTATTTTTCTGGAATTGAGCTGCAGGAGTTGCTTGTATATTTTTGAGATTAATCCTTTGTCTGTTGCTTCGTTTGCTATTATTTTCTCTCATTCTGAAGGCTGTCTTTTCACCTTGCTTATAGTTTCCTTTGTTTTGCAAAAGCTTTTAAGTTTAATTAGGTCCCATTTGTTTATTTTTGCTTTTATTTCCAATATTCTGGGAGGTGTAGACCCAGGAATCTAACCCATGTGTCTCCTGCATTGCAGGCAGATTCTTTCCCCACTGAGCTTTTGAAGAAGCCTCATAAAACAATTTACATATATGGAAATTTCCTGTTCCCTAAAAGTAGGAAGGAACTCTGATATAGAACTTCCCAAGTGAAATGATAAATGCTGTGAATAAAAATAAAGCAAAGTAAGTGGACAGAATGAATGGCCTACTGTTTCAGAGGAGATGGTTAGAAGAGGTCTCGCAGATGAGCAGAGATCACCATGAAGTGAGGGAGCAAGCCATGCAAATATCTGAGGAAAGCACATCCTAGCAGAGAAAGCAAGGGCCAAAGCCATGAGAAGGCACTGTGCTTGGCATATGCAAAGAACAGCAAGGAGACCAGTGTATATAGAGCAAAGGAGAGAATGGAGAGATAAATCTGAGAGGGAGTGAAGGTTCAGTTTCTTTGGAGCCTTATAGGCAAAATTCAACAGAACCTACAGTTCTTTTTAATTTCTGTTCATCTTAAATTTTGTTTCTTAATCATGTTTTTTCTCTTTCTTTGATTTGACTGCTCATGTAGTATATTTTTTGTCCTTTCTTTTTCTATTTTTAATAAAGTTTTAAGAATAAAAGTTTTCTTTACGTACAACTTTGCTTGCATTCTGTAAGGTTCATGGCCATAAGTCAACTGCAAGGTATGTGCAGAAATGAAAGATTTAAATTGGCATATTGCTATCCCAGACAGAATCAGGGTTTTGTTAATAAGCAAGAGTAGGGGAATAAATGTTGCATAAACTACTAGCAATATCTTTCACAAAATCCTTTGGGTCTGGAAGATTTTCCTATAGATTCCCATGCTATACAGACTGTTACAAAGCATCGCGAGATGGAAAGATAGCCAATTTATTTTATAAAACTGCCAGAATCTTGTATCAAAACCTGATAAAGATGAATGAAAAGGAAAATTAGAGACCAGTTTAACTTACGGATATAACTGTGAAAAGTCAGAATACAAACATTTCAGTTTTTCAGCACATTGAAAGAATCATCCATCATGATCATGTAGGGTTCATACCCAAAATGCAAGAGTGCTTTAATATTAAGAAAGCTTTTAATACCATAAAACATACCAAAAAATCAAATAAGAAAAATATAATCACGATAGGTAAAGATTTGATCAAAGTCAACCCTTATTTCTGATTAGAAAACTGATCTTAGATAACTAAAGCTAGAAATGTATTTCTTTAATGAAATAAAGATATCTAGCTCCTATTCTGGTCAAGTTTATTCCAGTTCAATGAACAAAGGTATATTCTATATATCACTAGCCTTATCAATCTATGACTTCAAAATATACTTTCAAGTAATATCTGAAGTAGGATGGCAGAGAACCATGATGATGTACTCCCAGTTACTTCTGAAAGTTTCTCAGTTTCTTTTTCATGTGGTGCAGAACACATCCCCCCTCATTACTAAACTCACATGTTTCCAACTTGCCACTGTACATATAGCTGCAATAACTGGTTAGGTAGAATGATGGGCATACCTGTTCTTCACTCAGGGAAAAGGAGCACACACCAGTTCCTATTTTTCTATTTGAGAGTAAAAATAAGGATACTTCTGATATTGCCTTTGAACTTTTAGCATTAGATAGCTTTATAGAATCAAATTATCTACTCCTTTGTGAAGTGTATAGTATGGATTTGGGGCATTCCAGGTGACTCAGTGGTAAAGAATCTGCCTACCAATGAAGGAGACACAGGTTCTCAATACCTGGGTTGAGAAGATCCCCTGGGGGAGGAAATGGCAACCCACTCCAGTATTCTTGCCTGGGAAATCCCATGGACAGAGAAGCCTGGTGGGCTGTATAGTACATGGGGTGTAAAGAGTCAGCCATAACTTGGTGACTGAGCACACAACAACATGGATTTGTTCTGATAATATGTAGACAGAGGCTCATTAACTTTTGAAACCACAGTAATGTGTGTTTTATACAAGTATTTTAAAGCCTTTTTTATTTACCACAACCCACCTTATGAAATGCATTTTATATTGTGACCAAGTGTACACACACACACACACACACGTTCTATGCATTCATAACTATGTAATTTTTTTAAAGTTTCACAAAGCTTACCAAGGAGCTATGCAAAATGCTCTCACTTATTTATCTATTTTATTCTACTTTATTTAAAAAATTTGTATCAACCCACCAAATTTCCTTAGACCACACTTTTTAGCAGTTCAGAGAGTGATTCTTTGGACTGTTAAATAAATGTCTGGAGTTCAAGGAGTCAATTCTGGAAGATGAGAATGTATTGGTTTTTAGAAATGTATTCTAATTTTGTTGTAAATATTAACTTTTCATGTATAGGCAGGATGCTTTTGGTGCTAGTTGCTAGTTTGTCTTTGATTTCTAGGAGAGTGACAGGATAAGAAAGAATTTTCTAAATGGAGATTTCTTTTCTTCCTGCAGCTCTCATGTGTGACTGGAAGTCAAGTGCATCATTAACCTAAGGACCTCACCACTTGGAAGTTACAGTTTTCACCACCAGCCTACCTTTTCCTTTTTGGTCTGGTTCTTTCCCTCAAACAGTGGAAACATCTTTCTTTTAATAAAGTTGCTTTTGATGCAGAGTTAAGCAAATGGCTGATAACAGCTGTGGTAAAAAATCTACAGAGTGCCCCCACTGCTCATCTGCTTCTCAGAAAAAAGCGCTTTGTATATGTTCTTGTAAAACAAAGCTTTCTCCAATGTCAGTGGTCGAAATGTCACAGACATCAAGCACAGGTAGTTCAGAATTTATAGTTTCACCAGAAAAAAAAAAAGAAAAAGGAGCCAGCAAGGATGTTGCCTCTGGAAAAGATTTGGTAATTATTAAAGATTCTACATCTCAACACAAGTTGATGTCCCATTCCCTAATCCCATCCTTACATTCATCCTTATCCATGGGCTCTTGTCAGCTGATTCATTGCCTTCTTTACTATTAAGGTAACATTTCTTTCTTACAGAAGAAGTAAGAAAAATCGGTTGATAATTTCTTTCATTCTGTTAACCAACTACTGCCCCAAATTAATGACTTCCCAGGATTATAAATAATTTGGAATGTTATTCCAGCTTTTATTAAAAAATGGTTTATATGGAAATTGATTGGTTTTCAAATTGAATTAAACCCGAATTTGGTGGTGTTTTCTTCAACTGCTGCAGAATGAGATTTATGATTGTGGTTAAATATAGGGTGGTTATTATTTAAGACAGTTCCTGGTTATCTAGATGGAATATCAAATATCCCTTACAAAATTGATTTGCCTTAGTTACAATCTGTGAATACCCAGTTGGACTGGTTGAGAAGAGGCACTCTGGAAGACTGTCATTGATAGAGCCTAAATTTGGAGACAGAGAGCAGTAAGTTTAAGAAAAGTTAGGTTCTCAGTCCTCAAATTTATACCTTTTTCAAATTTTCACTCTAAACTGTTATTTCTGAATTGTATTATGGTATAGTTATTGCCATATAGATGTCTCTGAGTGAATTGTTGGTATATTATTTTCATTCAAAGCATATTTTATGAATGTCTGGTTAGTAATTTCTTGTGTATAACCTATTTGAGATGATTGTTATGTCTTGAAACTAGAGAGATTGAGAAAACTGAAGTTGCCTTCTCTTATGATTTTAAAGATTTTAAGTCCTGATTTATCTTCTGTGCAGATCGTCATGTAGAATTGCCTGGATTCAGGAGATTAGATTGAATAACTTAAGGCCTGTTTTAGCCTAATGAGTGAATGAATTATATAAGGCTTTGAATTTGAAAAAGGCGATAAACTGTCTTGTATACAATAAATGTCTTGACACATATTTAAAAATTTTCAGATTATCTAAATTAGGGTTCTTACTTTGTCAACAAGTGTCTTGTATCTTAATGTTAATATTAAAATTTCTTTTTGGTCCAAGCCCTCAAAATCTTCACATGTAGAGAGAAAACCATCTCAACAACAGTGGGGTCGGGGCAACTTCACAGAAGGAAAAGTTCCTCACATACGGATGGACAATGGAGCCGCCATTCAGGTATAGGGAGGGCAAACTGAGCTGCTAGAAATGTTTCAGGTTTCTTCTAAGCCAGTGTTCATGACAAAAGTGATTTAAAAAGCAAGTCTTTAAGGAGAGAAAAGAAAAGACGAAACTTAGCCTTTTTTAAGATTGTTGAAGTCTTTACTAAAGAAAATGTGGACTAATTATTTTTTCTGTTCATAGAGATGTAACTTGACTTGCATAATTAAGTGGAGGACATTTATTAGATAAAATGGGAGCATTTGGTTTCCAAGTCTTCCCAGTTCCTGAGGGCAGTTGTGAAGTCTCTGTATAGACCTATTTGAGAGGCAGAGAGAGACCAGAAGACGTAGATGGTTTGGCTGTTCACTTCTTTGATGACCAGTAGGGAGGCCAAAATTTCCCTCGTGGACTTGCCCATTTTTCTCCAGTTTGTGATTGAGTGAATACCAATATTATTCTTCCCAGGATTCTAGTTCTTATATGCAAATATGACTTAAATTTAATACCATCTTAGAAATTAAAATGTGTTCTTTTAATGCTAGATTGAAGGAACTACAGCAGGAACAACTATAGGAGGAAAATTCCATTAATGTTAAGTAACTTTGAACAATTGTTTTAAAAAATATTTAGCAATTTACTTGAAGTGATCAGAAAAACTTTCTAAGAAATTCTGACCTAAAAGCTTAAATCTTCCCCTGTTAAAGATTTTGTTAAGTCTTACAAAATCTTACAAAAGACCTGCATTTTAAAAAAAAATCCACAAATTTACTGTTTTAAATTTAGTCATAAGAGCTTTTGTAAAAGAAAAATGTATTCATTTATCAGCTCACTCATTCATTCCTTGATTGGATTATGGAAAAAATTCTCAGTTTTCCTTCTTTTCTTTGTCTTTGTTCTCCCACATGCTTCTCAGGAGCCATCTCTTTCATACCATTTTCCCTTATGTTCCCAGAATTTTAGCTCTGGTCTCTGACCCCAATGTCGTTTTGTACTTTTTCTTTTAACTTAAGACTGTTTGACTTGGGGCTTCCCCGGTGGTTCAGTGGTTAAGACTCCATGCTCTCAATGCAGGAGACACGGGTTCAAACCCTGGTCGGGGAACTAAGATCCCACATGCCATAGAGCATGGCCAAAACAAAATAAAAATAAACACCTTTTTTAAAAAAAAAAAAGACTGTTTGACTTAAGTAAAAATCTTATCTCTTGAGTTACAAATGATGCTGTTGTTGTGCAGTCACTAAGTCGTGTCTGACTCTGCTGGACTGCAGCATGCCAGGCCCTATCCTCCACTATCTTCCAGAGTTTGTTCAAATTCATGTCCATTGAGCCAGACATGAGACAAATTATAAGAAAACAGGAATTATGGTTTATTCATCTTTGGAGCCCCCAAAGTATGTATCACAAGAAGATAGCTAAGAGAAATCTACATGTTGAAGCTGAACATGTTTCTTTTCTTCTTTCTTCTTTCCCTTGCTGTGTCTTCCCTTCTCACCCTCGTCTCTTTTTCCTTCCCTTGCTTCCTCTCTTCTTTCTCCTCCCTTCCGTTTCTTCCTTCTCCTTTTTCCTCATGCACTAAGCATGAATATTTTGCCTGCAAGGTTTCAGGCAGGCTTTTTAAAGGATAAAAAAGAAATACCTTTATAAGGTGTTTCTAGACCATCTTAGAAGGAAAAAAATGAGTCCAAATATTTGTAAGCAAGAGAGTAATAATAGTGTTTGAGGACCAATGCATACAAGTTGAAAAAAGTCAGAACATTCACCATGGTGCAGAGTTAGGCAGAAAAGCCTTTTGTGAAGTAGGTAAGTAATTAGTTGGATACTCCATCTTCTTTTACAGAAGTCAGAAAGGAATGTAAGCAGTAGAAAATATGAAGTCTAGCAGTAGTTTATCTGTTGCAGGGTGCAGATGAAAGCAGTCACACAGTGGGAACCTGGCATCTCTAAGGCAGGCTCTTAGAAGTCTCCAAGAGAGACTTCCCCCAGTGACATTAGCTCAGGGGTTCTCTTCTGTTTTAATCTCTGGGCATAATGGGTCTAGAAACTCTTGTTAATGCCCTGGAGTTGATTTAGATCAGGGAAACTAACTCTCTCCAACTAAATTCACAAGACCTGAAAGTGTAAATGAGTTACCTGCTTGTTATTTTACAACATGAAATGGAATGCTGGTGGTGTCAAGACCAGTGCATTCTGTCTTTCTAAGCAAGAGTGAAATGATAAATAGAAGGATCCTTGGTTTGGATAATGTCACTATGGATGGTTTTAATTATTTTCTAAATGCTTATTTATATTAAAAACTTTAAATATAAAAAAGGATTTATATAATCCTTTTCCTAAAACAAAAAGAAATAAAACAACAAAAGGTGTTTAGTAGAAACAAAGGTTTCTCCTCAATTTAGTAGAAACAAAGGTCCTCTATTTAGTAGAAACAATGAAGAGAAAGGTTACCTGGTAAACAGGAAACCAGTTGTCTAATGGTTAATATGTGTTGATTTTATAGTATAGTTCTCAGAGTTTGGGAATAATTTTTTGGACAACTTATTTTACACAAATATACAGTATATATCAACATATTTGTATACATGTATTAATAGTCCATTCTTTTTCTTGTGAAGACATTTCTTTAATATTATAGTTTATGAGAGTTTCATTTTTTATATATTTGAAGTTTTTCACATTTCCTTATTAGGATTTTTATGGTTTTTCTCTAAAGGATATTTAATAAGACTCATCAAAACTTATTTTTGCTAATTAAGATGTGTTTATTAATACTGAAGCAAATACATGGTGTCAGTGTCTTCTATTTGATTTTACCCTGGAGCAGAGTCACTCTTCCCTTGGGTGGATGCCTGTCAGTATTATATGTTCATTTGTCATACCTGATGAAAGGCAGAGAAAGACAAAGAACTCTTATTTTTTTATCTAGGAAATCTATACCTTTGGAAGAATATTGGGACAAGGGAGCTTTGGAATGGTCATTGAAGCCATAGACAAGGAAAGAGCAACTAAGTGGGCAATTAAAAAAGTGAACAAAGAAAAGGTAAGGCTTCTTAGCAGCATCATACTGAGGGTGCAGTTCTAGTGCAAGGTGGGGTAGGCAGTACAGTTTTACACACTAATATAGCTGACACTTAGGGACAGGGCCTGGGCTGTTGCCCTGGAGAAATGTGGTTATTTCTTTAGCCTTCTGGGCTTCCCTCAAGTTCAGTTGGTAAAGAATCTACCTGCAATGCAGGAGACCCCTGTTCAATTCCTGGTTTGGGAAGATCTGCTGCAGAAGGGATAGGCCACCCACTGCAGTATTCCTGGGCTTCCCTTGTGTTTCAGCTTGTAAAGAATCCACCTGCAATGCAGGAGACCGGGGTTCGATTGGGAAGATCCCCTGGAAAAGAGAAAGGCTTTGGTTCAGTTCAGTCGCTCAGTCGTGTCCGACTTTGCAACCCCATGGGCTGCAGCATGCCAGGCCTCCCTGTCCATCACCAACTCCCGGAGTTTACTCAAACTCATGTGCATCGAGTAGGTGATACCATTGAACCATCTCATCCTCTGTTGTCCCATTCTCCTCCCACCTTCAATCTTTCCCAGCATCAGGGTCTTTTCAAATGAGTCAGCTCTTCACATGAGGTGGCCAAAGTACTAGAGTTTCAGCTTCAGCATCAGTCCTTCCAATGAATATTCAGGACTGATTTCCTTTAGGATGGACTGGTTATATTTCCTTGCAGTCCAAGGGACTCTCAAGAGTCTTCTCCAACACCACAGTTCAAAAGCATCAATTCTTCAGCACTCAGCTTTCTTTTTAGTCCAACTCACATCCATACATGACTCCTGGAAAAATCATAGCTTTGACTAGACGGACCTTTGTTGGCAAAGTCATGTGTCTACTTTTTAATATGCTGTCTAGGTTGGTCATAACTTTCCTTCCAAGGAGTAAGTGTCTTTTAATTTCATGGCTGCAATTACCATCTGCTGTGATTTTGGAGCCCTAAAACATAAAGTCTGTCACTGTTTCCATTGTTTCCCTATTTGCCATGAAGTGATGGGACCAGATGCCATGATCGTAGTTTTCTGAATGTTGAGCTTTAAGCCAACTTTTTCACTCTCCTCTTTCACTTTCATCAAAAGGCTCTTTAGTTCTTCTTCACTTTCTGCCATAAGGATGGTGTCATCTGCCGATCTGAGGTTATTGATATTTCTCCTGGAAATCTTGATTCTAGCTTGTGCTTTACCCAGCCCGGCATTTCGCATGATGTACACTGCCTATAAGTTAAATAATCAGGTGACAATATTTAGCCGTGACGTACTCCTTTTCCTATCTGGAACCAGTCTGTTGTTCCATGTCCAGTTCTAACTGTTGCTTCCTGCCCTGTGTACAGATTTCTCAAGAGGCAGGTCAGGTGGTCTGGTATTCCCATCTCTTTAAGAATTCCCACAGTTTGTTGTGATCCACACAGTCGCTTTGGCATAGTCAATAAAGCAGAAATAGATGTTTTTCTGGAATTCTCTTGCTTTTTCAATGATCCAGCGGATGTTGGCAATTTGATCTCTGGTTCCTCTGTCTTTTCTAAATCCTGCTTGAACATCTGGAAGTTCACGGTTCACGTACTGTTGAAGCCTGGCTTGGAGAATTTTGAGCATTACTTTGCTAGCCCGTGAGATGAGTGCAGTTGTGTGGTAGTTTGACCGTTCTTTGGCATTGCCGTTCTTTGGGACTGAAATGAAAACTGACCTTTTCCAGTCTGTGGCCACTGCTGCACTTTCCAAATTTGCTGGCATATTGAGTGCAGCATTTTCACAGCATCTCTTTTTGGATTTGAAATAGCTCAACTAGAATTCCATTACCTCCACTAGCTTTGTTCATAGTGATGCTTCCTATGACCCACTTGACTTCGCATTCCAGGATGTCTGGCTCTAGGTGAGTGATCATACCATTGTGATTATCTGGGTCGTGAAGATCTTTTTTGTGTAGTTCTTCTGTGTGTTCTTGCCACCTCTTCCTAACATCTTCTGGTTCTGTTAGGTCCCTACCATTTCTTTCCTTTACTGTACCCATCTTTGCATGAAATGTTCCCTTGGTATCTCTAATTTTCTTGAAGAGATCTCTTGTCTTTCCCATTCTGGTGTTTTCCTCTTATTTCTTTGCACTGATCACTGAGGAAGGCTTTCTTATCTCTCCTTGCTATTCTTTGGAACTCTGCATTCAAATGGGTATATCTTTCCTTTTCTCTGTTGCTTTTCACTTCTCTTCTTTTCACAGCTATTTGTAAGACCTCTTCAGACAACCATTTTGCTTTTTTGCATTTCTTTTTCTTTGGGATGGTCTTCATCCCTGCCTCCTGTACAATGTCATGAACCTCTGTCCATAGTTCTTCAGGCACTATCAATTCTAATCCTGAATCTATTTGTTGCTTCCACTGTATAATTATAAGGGATTTGATTTAGGTCATACCTGAATGGTCTAGTGGTTTTCCCTACTTTCTTGAATTGAAGTCTGAGTTTGGCAATAAGGAGTTCATGATCTGAGCCACAGTCAGCTTCCAATCTTGTTTTTGCCAACTGTATAGAGCTTCTCCATCTTTGGCTGCAAAGAATATAATCAATTTGATTTCGGTATTGACCATCTGATGTCCATGTGCAGAATTTTCTTGTGTTGTTGGAAGAGGGTGTTTGCTATGACCAGTGTGTTCTCTTGGCAGAACTCTATTAGCCTTTGCCCTGCTTCATTCTGTACTCCAAGGTCAAATTTGCCTGTTACTCCAGGTGTTTCATGACTTCCTACTTTTGCATTCCAGTACCCTATAATGAAAAGGACATCGTTTTTGGGTGTTAGTTCTGAAAGGTCTTCATAGAACCATTCAACTTCAGCTTCTTCAGCATTACTGGTGAGGGCATAGACTTGGATTGCCGTGATATTGGATGGTTTGCCTTGGAAACGAACAGAGATCATTCTGTCGTTTTTGAGATTGCATCCAAGTACTGCATTTTGGACTCTTTTGTTGACTATGATGGCTACTCCATTTCTTCTAAGGTATTTTTGCCCACAGTAGTAGATATAATGGTCATCTGAGTTAAATTCACCCATTCCAGTCCATTTTAGTTCGCTGATTCTTAAAATGTCGACGTTCACTCTTGCCATCTCCTGTTTGACCACTTCCAATTTGCCTTGATTCATGGACCTAACATTCCAGGTTCCTATGCAATATTGCTCTTTACAGCATCAGAGTTTACTTCCATCACCAGTCACATCTACAGCTGGATATTATTTTTGCTTTGGCTCCATCTCTTCATTCTCTCTGGAGTTATTTCTCCATTGATCTCCAGTAAAATATTGGGCATCTACTGACCTGAGGAGTTCATCTTTCAGTGTCCTATCTTTTTGCCTTTTCATACTGTTCATGGGGTTCTCAAGGCAATACTGAAGTGGTTTGTCATTCCCTTCTCCACTGGACCACATTTTGTCAGAACTCTCCACAATGACCAGTCCATCTTGGATGGCCCTACATACAAGGTTGTGGTCCATGTGATCAGATTGATTAGTTTTCTGTGATTGTGGTTTTCAGTCTGTCTGCCCTCTGATGGAGAAGGTTAAGAGGCTTATGGAAGCTTCCTGATGGGAGGGACTGACTGTGGGGGAAACTGGATCTTCCCCCTCCTGATGGGTGAGGCCAGCTCAGTAAATCTTTAATCCAATTTTCTATTGATGGGTGGAGCTGTGTTTCCTCCCTGTTATTTTCCTGGGCCAAACCCTGGTGGAGATAATGAAGATAATGACAACCTCCTTCAAAATGTCCCATGCTTGCCCTGCCACACTCAGTGCCCCCACACCTGCAGCAGGCCACCACCAACCCACAGCTCTGCCAGAGACTCCTGGACACTCCTGGACAAGTCTGGATTTGTCTCTTGTGGGGTCACTGCTCCTTTTTCCTGGGTCCTGGTGTGCACAAGGTTCCGTTTGTGCCCTCCAAGAGTCTATTTCCTCAGTCCTGTGTAAGTACTGGCAGCTCTATGGTGGGGTTAATGGCAACCTCCTCCAAGAGGGCTTATGCCATACCCAAGTCTGCTGCACCCAGCCATACCCAAGAGATATGCTACCCACTCCAGGGAAAGACCACCCACTCCAGTATTCTAGCCTAGAGAATTCCATGGGCTTGCAAAGAGTGGGACATGACTGAGTGACTTAAAATTTCACTTTCTTTTACCAGAGTCAATTGAAGATGAGGGCTGATTATCAGTAGATGTAGGGTTGTGGGCTAGCATTGACTTCTTAGTGAGCAGTAGGTCCTGATAGTCTCTCCTGATGTAGATCTGATATACTTTGCCCTATCCAACCAGTCCATCCTAAAGGAGATCAGTCCTGGGTGTTCACTGGAAGGACTGATGCTGAAGCTGAAACTCCAATGCTTCGGCCACCTTATGCGAAGAGTTGACTCATTGGAAAAGACCCTGATGCTGGGAGGGATTAGGGCAGGAGGAGAAGGGGACGAGAGAGGATGAGATGGCTGGATAGCATCACCGACTCAATGGACATGAGTTTGGGTGAACTCCGGGAGTTGGTGATGGACAAGGAGGCCTGGCGTGCTGCGATTCATGGGGTCACAAAAAGTTGGAAACGACTAAGCAACTGAACTGAACTGATCCTCTCCTTTCATTCATTATTTCCTTGTTGATAGCCAAACTCTGTTTATTCATAGTACCAGCTCTTTCCGTTTGAATCACTTTCTCTCTAGCTCTCTTCTGTACCGTTTACCTTGTATCCACTGTATTTCTCACTTTAGATTGCACTGGAGTGAAGAATGGAATGGGCTTCTCTTTAAAGGAGAATCTAAGTCCTCAAACTTTGTAACTGATCATTTCATCAACTTGAAAACAATTTCTGTGCTTGAGGAAAAATAAAAGGCAACATTACCATGGTGTTTTTTCCTTGGGTCTGTGACATTACATTTACAAAATGAAGTAGTAGGTTATATGTGTTCTTTAAAAAACAAACTATAGGAAATTACATATCATTTCCCCCTGAAGTTTAATAAAGTAACATTAAATCTTAATAAGGGGAGATCCAGAGTCCTTCCAGAAATCCCTAGGATTAGCTAAATGGGATTTCCTTTGTTTCTTTGGTGTCAGATAGGGTTAGGCTTAGGTTTCAGGGTTATATAGTCAGTTGCTTGCAACTTTAGGAATTCATAATCTTGCACATAGATATTGATGCTGAGACTTTTCAGGACACCAAGATAGTAAAATAAAATTATATAGTCAGTATATGAATTGGACAGTATATTACTGCATTAAATATAGATGCACCATTTGTGGTGGGAAGTAGGAATAGGCTTGAGATGAATTATTAGGAGAAACTGTGACATCTGTCCATGTCTAGTCTTGACAGGAATTTATTCCTCAAAGTCACTATTTCTCTTGATAACTATAAAGTTATTTCTCCTCTAGGATTCATCCTCTGTGGGTGGGGCACAGTGGGTGGGCAGTTTCCTATCACTCTTGAGATGGTAATGTTTAGAGGGTAAAGATACTTAGAAGCAGGGATGACAGTAGGTAAAATTTTAACTAGGTAACATTTGCCTTATGATCAATCTCTTTCCAAGTCCTTCAGGAAGTATGTTTCTCTTCTGACTTTTGAGGGGGGCAGTTAGGAGGAAGGAGGGAGGAGTAAGAGCTTTGTTATTCCTTTCAGGGATATTTTTATGTAAATGAGGACAGTGTTTATTCTTGAATGATTAGGGTAATTTAGATATCAAAAGGGATGATGATTGGGGTGGTGGCAGTGCTGGCAAAGGTGGAGAAAGCCCTTCTGGAGTATCTTAGATGATGCTGTAGACAATCAGTTACTTGTATCCACACCTGACTGTCTGGTCAGGTATGATTAAGGATTTCACCTAAGGAGGTAATTTGGAGTTAGGTTGGTCTGAAGGCAAAAATCTCCATCTCCATCTCCATTGTGCACACTCTCTCTTTCTCTACTGCTCTTTCTCTATCAAATTTTTGAGGCTGGGGAACTAGGAAGTGATATAATGCAGGGCTAAGTGTAGAATCTCAACTGCCTATTGTTTCCTTTGATATGTATATAAGTGTAATGGAAACAAAGCAAGATAAAACAAAAACATTTTATTTTACCAATAACTGACATTTAATGAGACAGATGCCTTATATCCATTTTCTCATTGACATCCCTAGAAAGTAGATTTTGTTTTTATTACGCTACCATCAAAGGATCAACATAATTTTGAAGGAAATACCAAAAAGCATATTAAAAGCTGCAATAATTTTGTAATATGACAGAGACCACGTTGTTAGCTAATTTGTAGAAACCGTCCAAGAAACAGATATGATTTGAGGCTGAATTATCTCTTCAAATTGAGCAAAGGAAAGAAAGGGTATACGTTAATCTTATCATGCAGATAGGTTGCATATTATCTTTTGGAAAAGGAACTTTCTGAAAAAAAAATAGGAAAAAATATAAAATAACTCTAAGTTTTATACTGAGGTATGCGGTAACGAAATTCTTACATGAAACCTGTATTTCCTCATCATCTAAGGCTGGAAGCTCTGCTGTGAAGTTACTTGAACGCGAAGTGGACATCCTAAAAAGTGTGAAACATGAACACATCATACATCTGGAACAAGTATTTGAGACACCTAAGGTAAAGCTGGGCTTCCTTGGTGGCTCAGAGGGTAAAGAATCTGTCTGGAATGTGGGAGACGAGGGTTCAATCCCTGGGTTGGGCAGATCTGGAGAAGCAAATGGCAACCCATTGCAATATTCTTACCTGGAGAATTCCATGAACAGAGGAACCTGGCAGACTATAGTTAAAGGCAAAGCTTTATCAGGTGCTGCATTCTGAAAGTTGTTATTTTTACAAAATTAATATCATCCCCTTGAGAAGTAGTCTCTTTGGGACACAGTGGCTCCTATCTTTGGCATGACTCTGTCACACCACTCTGTCAATGGAGATTGATGAAAAGCATTCTGGAGGACATTTTATTGTTGATTGTATAGTTAGGTGTCTGATGATTAGATTGACGTCTTCAGTGATATTTCTGGTGGCATGTTGGGAAAAAAATGAAACAACTTCAGATATAACCCAGAGTGATCAGAGATTCCCTAGAGGTGGCTTTCCTTTTTGCTTTGGTCCTTGGCTCTGCATTAGAGTCCCTTGGAATAGTGTCATAATTCTGCAAGGTTAGCTTCATAGTAGAGTTGGTATGGTTGTTTTCCATTCTGCAAACGTTGTTTATTGCCCGTGAGCTTGGGTGTTTCTCTGCTAGGAGGTGATATGATATAGCAGTTAGGTGTGTTAGGTCAGATTGCCTATACAATTTAATCCTGGATCTACCACTTATTAATTGTGAGACCATGGACAAATTACTCAACCTCTCTACTTAAGTTTCCTCATCTGTAAGATAGGTTTAATGATAGTTGTTTTTCAGTTGTTAAGTTGTGTCCAATGCTTTGAAACCCCATGGACTGCAGTATGCCAGGCTTGCCTCTCCTTCACTATTCCTGGAGTTTGCTCAAACTCATGTCCATTGAGTCGGTGGTGCCATCCAGCCGTCTCATCCTGTGTTGCCCCCTTCTCCTCCTGCCCTCAATCTTTCCCAGGATCAGGGCCTTTTTCAGTGAGTTGGCTCTTCACATCAGGTGGCCAAAGTAATGGAGCTTCAGCTTCAGCATCACTCCTTCCGATGAATATTCAGGGTTAATAGTATTAACCACATTTAGTTGTGGAGGGATTAAGTGGGAAAATGGGTATAAAGCATATGTCTCATTGAATGTTAGCTATTGTTCTTTGTTTCCTTTGCCAGTTTCTAAGGCAGCAGTAGTCAATTTGGGTTTTGCATTGTGTTTGATTCATTAGGAGTGCTTGATAACTATTAGAGACGACAGTTACCTTTACAGGAGGCCGTAAATGGCAATGATGCCAAAAGCCTTCTCTGGTTTTTTAGTCTTAGAGTTGTGACTTATTTTATCCTCAGATCTTCTTAGGATAGTTTTGCCCTCTATCACTGGTTTTAACCAGTTTGATTGCGTTGTGCCTTAGTGTAGCTGTGTTCATGTTTCTTGGCTTGGGGTTCATGGAGCTTCTTGGATCTGTGAGTTTATGGTTTTCATAAAATTTAGGAACATTTTGGCCATTATTTTTTCTGCCTTGAAGGACTTTCAAGTACACATGAGATTGTTTGATATTTTCCAAAACTTACTGATTCTCTATTCATTTTTTTTCAATCTTTGTTCTCTCTTTATTGAATTTAGCAGAGTTTCTATTGTGATATCTTCAGATTCTATAACCTTTTTTTTTCTGTAACATCATATATGCTGTTTATACTTTCTAGTGGAAATTTGATTTGGGTCATTTTTGTATCTTCCATGTTTCTACATAACATGCTCACTATTTCCTCCTTCTTCTTGAATATAGTTATAATAACTTTTACTGATCTTTTCTATTAATTATATCATGTGTGCCATTTTTAGGTCCATTTTAAGTGATTGATTTGCCCCACTTCATTATAAGTTATATTCTCCTGCTTCTTTTTATGCCTGTTCATTTTTGATTGGATGCTGGCTAATCTTTTATATTCTTACAGCTATTCTCGAGCTTTATTCAAGACATGGTTGAGTTATTTAGAAATAGTTTGATACTTTTAAAGCTTAATTTAAACTGTTTGGTGGCACAACAGAGCCTTTGCTCTGGGTTAATTTTCCCTAAGTAATGAGGTAAGACCCTTCTGAGTACTCTGCCCAGTGTCCGATGAATTAGGAGATTTTGCACTCTGGCTGGTGGAAATAGGAACTCTTCCTAGCCTTGTGGAGTCTTCAGTCATTGTTCCGTCCGATCTTTTTGCATGGCACTTTCCCCAACTTTGGGTAGATTCTTTTTTTTTTTTTTTTAATTTACTTTTAATTGAAGGATAATTGCTTTAAAGAATTTTGTTGTTTTTTGTCAAACCTCAACATGAATCAACCATAGGTATACATATATCCCCTCCCTTTTGAACCTCCCTCCCATCTCCCTCCCCATCCCACCCCTCTAGGTTGATACAGAGCCCCTCTTTGAGTTTCCTGAGCCATACAGCAAATTCCTGTTGGCTATCTATTTTACATATGGTAATATAAGTTTCCATGTTACTCTCTCCATACATCTCACCCTCTCCTCCCCCCTCCCCATGTCCATAAGTCTATTGGCTGTTTCTCCATTGCTGCCCTGTAAATAAGTTCTCCAGTACCATTTTTCTAGATTCCATATATGTGCATTAGAATACGGTATTTATCTTTCTCTTTCTGACTCACTTCACTCTGTGTAATGGGTTCTAGGTTCATCCACCTCATCAAAACTGACTCAAATGTGTTCCTTTTATGGCTGAGTAATATTCCATGTGTATATGTACCACAACTTCTTTATCCTTTCATCTGTCGATGAACATCTAGGTTGCTTCCATGTTCTAGCTATTGTAAATAGTGCTGCAAAGAACAAGGGGATACATATGTCTTTTTCAGTTTTGGTTTCCTTAGGGTATATGCCTAGGAGTGGGATTGCTGGGTCATATGGTGGTTTTATTTCTAGTTTTTAAGGAATTTCCATACCATTTTCCATAGTGGCTGTATCAATTTACATTCCCACCAACAGTACAAGAGTATTCCCTTTTCTCTACAGCCTCTCCAGAATTTATTGTTTGTAGACTTTTTGATGATGGCTATTCTGACCAGTGTGAGTGATATTGTAGTTTTGATTTGCATTTCTCTAATAATGAGTGATGTTGAGCATCTTTTCATGTGTTCGTTAGCCATCTGTATGTCTTCTTTGGAGAGCTGTCGGTTTAGGTCTTTTTCCCATTTTTTGTTTGTTGTTTGTTTTTCTGGCATTGAGTTGTATGTTCTGCTTATATATTTTGGAAATTAATCCTTTGCCAGCTGTTTCATTTGCTATTATTTTTTCCCATTCTGAGGGTTGTCTTTTTACCTTGCTTATAGTTTCCTTTGCTGTGCAAAAGCTTTTAAGTTTAATCAGGTCCCGCTTATTTACTTTTGTTTTTCTTTCTGTTACTCTAGGAGGTCGGTCATAGAGGATCTTGCTTTGATTTATGTCATTGAGTGTTCTGCCTATGTTTTCCTCTAAGAGTTTCATAGTTTCTGGTCTTACGTTTATGTCTTTAATCCATTTTGAGTTTATCTTTGTGTATGGTATTAGGAAATGTTCTAATTTCATTCTTTTACATGTAGCTGTCCAGTTTTCCCAGGACCATTTATTGAAGAGTCTGTCTTTGCCCCATTGTATATTCTTGCCTCTTTTGTCAAAAATAAGGTGCCCATAGGAGCATGGGTTTATTTCTGGGCTCTCTGTCTTGTTCCATTGGTCTATATTTCTGTTTTTGTGCCAGTACCATACTGTCTTGATGATTATAGCTGAAGTCAGGAAGGTTGATTCCTCCAATTCCATTCTTTCTCAAGACTGCTTTCACTATTTGGGGCCTTTTGTGTCATATGAATTGTGAAATTTTTTGTTCTAGTTCTGTGAAAAATGCCATTGGTAATTTGATAGGGATCATACTGAATCTGTAGGTTGCATTTGGTAGTATAGTCATTTTCACAATATTGATTCTTCCTACCCAGGAACATGGAATATCTCTCCATCTGTTTATGTCATCTTTGATTTCTTTCATCAGTGTCTTATAATCTTCTGTGTGCAGTTCTTTTGTCTCCTTAGGTAAGTTTATTCCAAGATATTTAATTCTTTGTGTTGCAGTGGTCTATGAGATTGATTCCTTAATTTCTCTTTCTGATTTTTCATTGTTAGTTTATAGAAATGCAAGTGATTTCTATGTATTGATTTTGTACCCTGCAACTTTGCTAAATTCACTGATTAGCTTCAGTAATTTTCTGATACTATCTTTAGGGTTTTCCATGTACAGTATCATGTCATCTGCAAACAGTGAGAGATTTACTTCTTCTTTTCTGATCCGGATTCCTTTTATTTCTTTTTCTTCTCTGATTGCTATAGCTAGGACTTCCAGAACTATGTTGAATAATAGTGGGAAAAGTGGACACCCTTGTCTTGTTCCTGATCTTAGGGGGAATGCTTTCAGTTTTTTACCACTGAGAATAATGTTTGCTGTAGGCTTATCATATATGGCCTTTACTATGTTGCAGTAGGTTTCTTCTGTACCCATTTTTTGAAGAGTTTTAAACATAAATGGGTGCTGAATTTTGTCCAAGGTTTTTTCTTCATCTATTGAGATTATTCTATGGTTTTTATCTTTCAATTTGTTAATATGGTGTATCACATTGATTGATTTGTAATTTGCATATATTGAAGAATCCTTGCATCCCTGGAATAAACCCAACTTGATCATGGTGTGTGAGCTTTTTGATGTGTTGCTGAATTCTGTTTGCTAAAATTTTCTTGAGGATTTTTGCATCTATGTTCATCAGTGATATTGTCTGATAGTTTTCTTTTTTTATGTTGTCTTTGTCTGGTTTTGGTATCAGGGTAATAGTGGCCTTGTAGAATGAGTTTGGAAGTGTTCCATCCTCTGCAACTTTTTGAAAGAGTTTTAGAAGGATAGGCATTAGCTCTTCTCTAAATGTTTGATAGAATTCTCATGTGAAGCCATCAGGTCCTGGACTTTTGTTTTTTGGGGAGATTTTGATCACAGCTTCAATTTCAGTGCTTGTAATTGGGTTGTTCATAATTTCTGTTTTTTCCTGGTTCAGTCTTAGAGGATTGAACTTTTCTAAGAATCTGTCCATTTCTTCGAGGTTATCCATTTTATTGCCATATAGTTGTTCATAATAGTCTTTTATAATCCTTTGTATTTCTGCATTGTCTGTTGTAACCTCTTCTTTTTCATTTCTAATTTTGTTGATTTGATTCTTCTCTCTTTTTTTCTTGATGAGTCTGGCTAAAGGTTTGTCAGTTTTGTTTATCTTCATGAAGAACCAGCTTTTAGTTTCATTAATCTTTACTATTGTTTCTTTCATTTCTTTTTCATTTATTTCTGCTTGGATCTTTATGGTTTCTTTCTTTCTACTAATTTTGGAGGGTTTTTTTTGTTTGTTTGTTTTTTCCACTTGTTTTAGGTTTTCCACTTGTTTTAGGGTCTTTTTTTGTTTGTTTTTTCCTCTTGTTTTAGGTTGTCTATTTGATGTTCTTCTTGTTTCTTGAGCGAGGATTGTGTTGCTGTAAACTTCCCTGTTAGCACTGCTTTTGCTGCATCCCATAGATTTTGAGTTGTGTTTTCATTGTCATTTGTTTCTAGAAATTTTTTGATATCCCTTTTGATTTCTTCAGTAATCTGTTGGTTATTTAGAAATGTGTTGTTTAATCTCCATGTGTTTGTGTTTCTTATAGTTTTTTTCTTGTAATTGGTATCTAGTCTCATAGTGTTGTGGTTGGAGAAGATGCTTGATGTGATTTCAATTTTCTTAAATTTACTGAGGCTTGATTTGTGACCCATGATGCAGTCTATCCTGAAGAATGTTCCATGTGCACTTGAGAAGAAGGTGTATTCTTCTGTATTTGGATGGAATGTCCTGAAGATATCAGTGAGATCCATCTCATCTAATGTTTCATTTAAGACCTGTGTTTCCTGGGAAAACTGGTCAACCACTCGTAAAAGAATGAAACTAGAACACTTTCTAACACCATACACAAAAATAAACTCAAAATGCATTAAAGATCTAAACTCCTAGAGGAAAACATAGGCAAAACACTGTCCAACATAAATCACAGCAGGATCTTCTATGACCCACCTCCCAGAGTAATGGAAATAAAGGCAAAAATAAACAAATGGGACCTAATTAAACTTAAAAGCTTTTGCACAACAAAGGAAACTATAAGCAAGGTGAAAAGACAGCCTTCAGAATGGGAGAAAATAATAGCAAACTAGGCAGCTGACAAAGGATTAATCTCAAAAATATACAAGCAACTCCTGCAGCTCAATTCCAGAAAAATAAAAGACCCAATCAAAAAGTGGGCCAAAGAACTATGCAGACATTTCTCCAAAGAAGACATACAGATGGCTAACAAACACATGAAAAGATGCTCAACATCACTCATTATCAGAGAAATGCAAATCAAAACCACAATGAGGTACCATCTCATGCCAGTCTGAATGGCTGCTATCCAAAAATCTACAAGCAATAAATGCAGGAGAGGGTGTGGAGAAAAGGGAACCCTCTTACACTGTTGGTGGGAATGCAAACTAGTACAGCCACTATGGAGAACAGTGTGGAGATTCCTTAAAAAACTGGAAATAGAGCTGCCATATGGCCCAGCAATCCCACTGCTAGACATACCCACTGAGGAAACCAGAATTGAAAGAGACACATGTACCCCCATGTTCATCGCAGCACTGTTTATAATAGCCAGGACATAGAAGCAACCTAGATATCCATCAGCAGACAAATGGATAAGAAAGGTGTGGTACATATACACCATGGAATATTACTCAGCCATTAAAAAGAACACATTTGAATCAGTTCTAATGAGGTGAATGAAACTGGAAGTAAGAGTGAAGTAAGTCAGGAAGAAAAACAGCAATACAGTATACTAATGCATATATATGGAATTTAGAAAGATGATATTGATAACCCTATATGCGAGACAGCAAAAGAGACACAGATGTATAGAACAGTTTTTTGGACTCTGTGGGAGAAGGTGAGGGTGGGATGGTCTGAGAGAATAGCACTGAAACACATATATTATCATATGTGAAACAGATTGCCAGTCCAGGTTCAATGCATTAGACAGGATGCTCAGGGCTGGTGCACTGGGATGACCCCAAGGGATGGGATGGGGAGGGAGGTGGGAGGGGGGTTCAGGATTGGGAACACATGTAAACCCATGGCTGATTCATGTCAATGTATGGCAAAAACCACTACAATACTGTAATGTAATTAGCCTCCAATTAAAATAAATAAATTTTTTAAAAAGACTTGTATTTCCTTATTAATTTTCTGTTTTGATGATCTGTCCTTTGGTGTGAGTGGGGTGTTAAAGTCTCCTACTATTATTGTATTACTGTCAATTTCTCCTTTTATGTCTGTTAATGTTAGTCTTATGTATTGAGGTGCTCCTATGTTGGGTGCATAGATATTTACAATTGTTATGTCTTCCTCTTGGACTGATCCTGTGATCATTATGTAGTGTCTTTCCTTATCTCTTGTAATCTTCTTTATTTTAAGGTCTATTTTGTCTGATATGAGGATTGCTACTCCAGCTTTCTTTTGCTTCCCATTTGCATGAATATATTTTTCCATCCTCACATTTTCAGTCCTTATGTGTCTTGAGGTCTAAAGTGGGTTTCTTGTAGACAGCATATATATGGTTCTTGTTTTTGTATCGATTCAGCCAGTCTGTGTCTTTTAGTTGGATCATTTAATCCATTTACATTTAAAGTAATTAGTGATATATATATTCCTATTGCCATTTTCTTAATTGTTTGGGGTTGATTTTGTAGATCTTTTTTCTTCTTTTGTATTTCTTAACTATTTAAGTCCATTTAATGTTTGTTGTAAAGCTGGTTTGGTGGTACTGAATTCTCTTAACTTTTGCTTGTCTGAAAAGCTTTTTATTTCTCCATCAATTTTGAATGAGATCCTTGCCAGGTACAGTAACCTTGAATGTAAATTTTTCCCTTTCAGTACTTTAAATATATCCTGCTGTTCCCTTCTGGCCTGCAGAGTTTCTGCTGAAAAGATCAGCTATTAAGCATATGGGGTTTCCCTTGTATGTTACTTGTTGCTTTTCCCTTGCTGCTTTTATTTATTTTTTTTTCCCTATTAACGTTTTCATTTATTTTTTTTTCCATTTATTTTTTATTAGTTGGAAGCTAATTACTTTACATCATTACAGTAGTTTTTGTCATACATTGAAATGAATTAGCCATGGATTTACATGTATTCCCCATCCCGGTCCCCCCTCCCCCCTCCCACCTCCCTCTCCACCCGATCCCTCTGGGTCTTCCCAGTGCACCAGGCCCGAGCACTTGTCTCATGCATCCAACCTGGGCTGGTGATCTGTTTCACCCTAGATAATATACATGTTTCAATGCTGTTCTCTTGAAACATCCCACCCTCGCCTTCTCCCAGAGTCCACAAGTCTGTTCTATACATCTGAGTCTCTTTTTCTGTTTTGCATATAGGGTTATCGTTACCATCTTTCTAAAGTCCATATATATGTGTTAGTATACTGTAATGGTCTTTATCTTTCTGGCTTACTTCGCTCTGTATAATGGGCTCCAGTTTCATCCATCTCATTAGAACTGATTCAAATGAATTCTTTTTAATGGCTGAGTAATATTCCATGGTGTATATGTACCACAGCTTCCTCATCCATTCGTCTGCTGATGAGCATCTAGGTTGCTTCCATGTCCTGGCTATTATAAACAGTGCTGCGATGAACATTGGGGTGCATGTGTCTCTTTCAAAACTAACAAAGACTAAACACAAAGAAAGAATATTAAAAGCAGCTTTTAATATTCTTTCTTTGTGTTTAGTCTTTGTTAGTTTGATTAGTACGTGTCTTGGCATGTTTCTCCTTGGGTTTATCCTGTATGGGACTCTCTGTTCCTCTTGGACTTGATTGACTATTTCCTTTTCCATGTCGGGGAAATTTTCAACTATAATCTCTTCAAAAATTTTCTCATCTCATACCCTTTATTTTTCTCTTCTTCTTCTGGGACCCTTCTATAATTTGAATATTGCTGTATTTGATATTGTCCCAGAGGTCTCTGAGACTACCCTCAGTTCTTTTCATTCTTTTTACTTTATTCTGCTCCTCAGAAGTTATTTCCACCATTTTATTTTCCAGCTCACTGATTTGTTCTTCTGCTTCAGGTTTTCTGCTATTGATTCCTTCTAGAGTATTGTTAATTTCAGTAATTGGTTGTTTGTCTTTGCATGTTTATTCTTTAATTCTTCTAGGTCTTTGTTAATTGATTCTTGCATTTTCTTCATTTTATTTTCAACATTTTTGATCATATCTACTGTCATTATTCTGAATTCTTTTTCAGGTAGTTTGCCTCTTTCCTCTTCATTTATTTGGACTTCTGTGTTTCTAGTTTGTTCCTTCACTTGGGTAGTATTTCTCTGTGTGTGTGTGTTAGTCGCTCCGTGATGTCTGACTCTTTGCAACCCCATGAACTGTAGCCCGCCAGGCTTCTCTGTCCATGGAATTCTCCAGGGAAGAATACTGGAGTGGATTGCCATTCCCTTCTCCAGAGGATCTTCCCAACCCAGGAACTGAACCCTGTTCTCCTGCATTGCAGGCAGATTCTTTACCGTTTGAGCTACAGGGAAGTCCTTGGTATTTCTCTGCCTTTTCATTATTATTACTTTTTTAACTTATTGTGTTTGAGCCTTTTCCCAGGCTTCAAGGTTGACTTCTTTCTTCCTTCTGGTTCCTGCCCTCCTAAGGTTGGTCCAGTGGTTTGTGTAAGCTTCCTATAGGGTGAGATTTGTGCTGAGTTTTCCTTTGTTTGTTTTTCCTCTAATGGGCAAGGCTGAGTGAGGTGGTAATCCTGTCTGCTGACGTTTGGGATTGTATTTTTGTTTTGTTTGTTGTTTAGATGAGGTGTCCTGCACAGGGTGCTACTGGTGGTTGGGTGATGCCAGGTCTTGTATTCCAGTGGTTTCCTTTGTGTGAGTTCTCACTATTTGATACCCCCTAGTAGGGTTAGTTCTCTGGTAGTCTAGGGTCTTGGAGTCAGTACTCCCACTCCAAAGGCTCAGGTCTTGACCTGTGGTCAGGAGTGAAAGTTTCACAAGTGCTTTGTTATGGCATTAAGTGAGATTAAAACAAATATCCAAAACTGAGAAACCAAAGATGAACCTCAGACAAATGGCAGTTACAAAATCAGGCAAATAATAATTAAAATAATGAAATATACACATATACATATATACCCATGAACAAAGTCAAAACAGTCCAACAAAAATAAAATACAATAGATTGACCTGGTGAACAAAGGAAACCAAAAACTATATTTACCAGTTAAGAACAAAACTAACTAACTAAAGCACAAACTGGAAAACAAAACTAAAGCAAGATGCCAAGTGGGGAATAAAGCAATGAAAACAAAACTAACAAATATATTGAGAGGAAAGGAAAGAAAGAATAGAAATGCTAAGTTAAATAGAGGTAGGTGAAGAAGATTTATATACATTAAAGGGGAAAAGAACAGTAGGAAAGGCAAACAAGGGAATAAATGTAGAAAAAATATAATAGGTTTAAAAAAATTAAAAGTTAAAATTATAAAAAAGCAAAAAGAAAAAAAAACAGAAGAAGAGAAAAGGAAAGCCCTTTAGAACTGCAAAAGCCTAACACAGATGCAGAAGTTTATAACAACAATAAAAAATGTGACTGAATATACACAAATACATATACACCCATAAGCAAAATCAAAACAGTCCAACAAAAATAAAGTACAATAGATTGACATGGCAAACAAAGGGAACGAAAAATTATGTCTGCCAGAACAAAACTAACTAAAACAAAATGGAAAACAAAGCTAAAGCAAGATGCCAACTGGGGAATAAGGTAGTGAAAATAAAACTAACAAATATGTTGAGAGGAAAGGAAAGAAAGAAAAGAAAGAATAGATGTGCAAAGTTAAATAGAGGTAGATATAGAAGATTTATATATATTAAAGATTAGCTACAGGGGGGAAAGAACAGTAGGAAAAGCAAACAGGAATAAACGTAGAAAATATAATAATAGGTTTAAAAAATTAAAATTAAACAAAGAGAAAAGAAAAGGAAAAAAACTCAGAACTGCAAAAGCCCAACCTAGAGGCAGAGGTTTATAACAACAAGAAAAAATGTGACTGAGAAAAAAAGAATAAAAAGAAAAAGCTCAAAAGCTTAATTAGATTTCATAGTGCCAATAAAATCGACAACTACAACAGAGGAGGGGGGAAAACTCCAAAAGAATCTACAGAACAAGTCAAAACACAAGAATAATAAATGTTTTTCTTGAGTCACGGCTGTCATGTTCCTCTCCCTCGCTGGGAGTCACAGTCCACCTCACCTGCTAGGATGCCCTCTAACACTGTGCTGATCTCTGGACCTGCTGTGGGGCAGCTCAGATTCTAATCAGGTTCTACTCCTCTGTGTTCTTGCCTCCAATGTCCACAGCTATCAGAACTAATGTGTTTTTTTTTTTTTTTTTTTTTGATGGGAGCTCTCAATGACCTTTTATATACTCCACAGAGATGGATTTAATCTGTACCTTGTACAGCTGGTGGGAGGGTTTTGGGTCTTCTTTCTTAATCACAATGCCCCTGGGTTTCAATTGTGGTTTTATTTCCACCTCTGCATATGGGCCATCCACTGGCGTTTGCTCCTGAGGCTGCCCTGGAGGACTTGGATTTGCCCCTGTGAGGGCCAGGTGTGGAGATGGTGCAGCTCCCTGCACAATTGCAGGGATTCTGGCAACACCAGGTACTCGGGGGAGTTGGCAGCTAGGGCAGCAGGAAATATAATGCTCTAGAAGGTTATAGCAACCAGTATTGGCCAATAGCTCCAGTATTCTTGCCTGGAGAACACCCCTTCCTGACAGAGAAGCCTGGCAGGCCAGTCTACAGGGTCGCAAAAAGTCGGACACTACCGAAGCGACCCTGCACGCATAGGCACGAGACTTTTTTTGCCGGTGGCAGCTCTGCCCCAGTGAGAGCTGAGCGTGAAGGTGACACAACTGCTTGGCTTGGGGGGACCCTGGAGGCGCCAAGTGTGCAGGGACACGGACTGCCTCCGCTGCAGGAGTTACAGCCTTATCAGAATCTTTTTTTGTGCCTCTTGTGTCTGGTGATCAGAAGGCCTCTTTGGCCAGTCTTTCTCTGTAGCTCAACCGGTTCAGGCACTTAGAGGGCTTCCTTGCCCGGGGTCCTTCTCTGTTGTTCATGCATCAGGCACATAGAGGGGCCCTCATGGCTGGGGTCCTACTCTGTAGATCAGCACGTCAGGCACTTAAAGGGGCATCCTGGGTGGGGTCCTACTCTGTAGTTAAGCGTCTCAGGCGTTTGCTGGGCCAGCCCCTCTGTTGTTCAGCTGCCACTGCAGGCGTGTAGGGGGAGAGAGGCTGTGGTGATGGCTCCACCCCCTACGCATGACTCAGCAGTATCGCCCTGCTTCCATGGCTGCCCAGCTTTCCTCTGCAGGCACTTCCAGCACAGTCTCCTCCCTCACATCCCCTGATCCGTCTCTCCGCAGTCAATAGCAGCCCTCGCCCAGGGATTGCTCCACAATTCCTAAACTCCCATCTCCCGGCCGGTGCGCCTTCCAGGGGGGTCTGCATCCCTGTCCAGGGCATGTATGGTTGCAGCAAGAACTGTCTGATTCTCATTCCATTTAGGCTGCCACAGATCAGATGTTTCACTCTCAGCCTTAAATGTTTCTCCTCTGACTCAGACAGTTGCCCCAATGTGGGGATCAGACCCCTGCTTCAGTTCCCCCACCCGCTGAGGGCAGGTCCAGTCCTATAAACACTCCTGTTTTTCCCCTTGGTTCCTTCATTCTACCGAGTTTTATGTGGGTCTATATATTCTTTTCCGCTGGTCAGGTACTCCTGTCCAATCTCAGCTGGTGTTCTGCATGCACTTCTGTGTCTGAAGGTGTATTCCTGATGTATCTGTGGAGAGAGATGTACTCCACGTCCACCTATTCCTCCACCGTCTTTTCCTCTGGTTAGATTCTTGATACATATGTGTTAGTTAGCACTTTGCTGAAGAGTTGAGGGTGGGATTGGCAGCCACCTGCAAATCTATAGTGCTTTCTCTGTGTACAGCCTTCCCCTCTTTGGCAGTCTCGTGGAGTTTAGTTGTCTTGGCCTTCCTGGACTCTCAGCACCATCTCCTCAGTTCATGTAGACTGTTGAGCTCTGCTTGGGTTTTCTTTCCCTTCTCTGTAGCTTGGAAACTCTCTCTAGATGGTAAGCTAGGATAATCGTGGGGTTTGTCTCATAGGTTTCCCCTCTGTCGGGGATCACTGCCTTGTGCTGCCTGATGACTAATGTCTGAAAATTGTTATTTCATGTATTTTATCCATTTTTTAGGTTGTTTCAGGAGGGAGGACAAGTCTGGTCTGTTCCTTCATTTTGGAACATAAGTGGGAGTCCAAATCTAGAATAATTTGAAGGTGAAGGAAACCATCATCTATGATTATATTTTTTACCTAATGTTTGCCTTTGATTCACAAAGGTCAGATCTGTCTA
This sequence comes from Odocoileus virginianus, assembly GCF_023699985.2. NCBI lineage: Eukaryota > Metazoa > Chordata > Mammalia > Artiodactyla > Cervidae > Odocoileus > Odocoileus virginianus. Next base: position 32,541,087 of record NC_069683.1, on the reverse strand, counting down.
CCCATCTTCCCAACTCAACAAACGCCTAGACTTCCAGTTGAAGCCATCTTAAAGATTAAAGGAAATTGTTAACTGACTGGTTAGGCTAAGGTAGTAATACTGATCATCCGTTGACTATGTAGGGTTTCTTGTGAGTCCACATATTCTCCAGGCCTACACAATTATTTTTTAATAATTACAGAAAGACTTCTAAAAAACCTTTATTGATAATAACTTTTATCAGCTTACATGTTTTAAATGGATCAATTTGTATTGTAAGCACTGCTAATGTAACTTTGCCTTCCAAATAATTCACTTACCATTTCATTTCATGATTTCTGCCATGCTGTCAGTGGAAAAATGATGGCCTAGTTCAAAAGCTTATTTTTGCGTTAGACTTTACAGAATTCTGTAGTTACTTTTGAAATTCTAAGGCATCCTAAGGTTTAGTGAGTCAGAATTTTGACTGTAGGAAGAAAGGTTGTTAGCCTTCTCCTCTTGCTTTCCTGCTTGCTGACTCAACACAAAGTTGCATCAGGAGTGGTAATAGAACAGGATCAGGTCACAGAATCTTACAAAGATGAAAATGTAGTGGCAGAGGACCAAATGGAGACATGGAGGCTGGTCTGTGTCTGAATAGCAATAGTATGAAAAAGGTGTGCATTTTAGTTGACTGGGAATCTTTCTGACTCAATAGATGACCTGACTATTGGAATACTTAAAGTGATTATAGGAAACATCCACAGATACAGCAAATATGGAAGAGGCATTTCACTTGTGGCTTTTACCGTTTATACCCCATTAGTCACTGAGTCCCACTAGTTCTCCCTCTGCGTACATTCACATCATTTTCTTCTTCTCTTCATTCTGCTCCTCACATCTACCCTTTTATGAAAAGAGGTCAGTGTACACAGCATGTGAGCCCGTCTGGAGTGCGGCCTGTTTTTTTTATGGCCTGTAAGTTAGGTTTTTTTACATTTTTAAGTGGTTGGAAAAAAAGGTTAAAATAGTAATACTTCATGACATGTGAAAATTATATGAAACTAAGTTTCCGAGTCCGTAAGGAACGTCCTGTTGTATTGTTTTTGGGTGCTTTTCCGCTGTGACCGCAGAGCTCAGTGGTCACAGAAGAGGTGGTATGGTCCGTGAAGCCGGAAACACTCACTGTCTGTATCTGGCTTTCACAGAGAAGAAGTTTGTTGAGTTCTGCTCTGCATTGCTGTTGGAGTGGAGTGTTTGTTTAGAAATGCAGAATTGATGATAGCACATACACTTCCTCCACTCCAGACATAAGCTGAAAAATCTTCCACGGTGGGACTTCCCTGGCAGTCCAGTGAAGTCCTGGTCCTGAAGTCCTGAGCTCCCATTGTGGGGGGTACAGGTTTGATCCCTGGTTGGAGATCACAGAGTGGGCAAAAATTAAAAAAAAAAAATCTTCAGTGGCTACTTATTGCATATGGGGGAAAAAAAATCTGAGCTCCTTTGTGTGACATCCAGGACTCTTTACAGCCTGGCACCAACCCGTTCTTTCTGGCCTCACCCCTCACCACTCCAGTCTTCTCTGACTTACCAAATTCCCAATGCTATTAACACTGAGATATGTGTTATTCTTTAACTGCCAGTGTTATTTCCAGCTTGTGGAGTCTGCAAATGCTGTGTGCTATGCCTGTCCTTGCCCATATTTTCTATCCATAAATCCCTGTTCAGTCATCCAGACCTGCCTGAAATGGCGCCTCTTCACAGTGAGAATTCTTTAGGCTCACCCCCTGCTCTGTAACCTTGTCACGGTTTGGGCAGTCCTCTTCTGTTAGCACTTATCACATGACATTGTGATCATAACCATACTCTGAGCTCCTTGGAGGCAGAGAGTATGTTTTATGCTTGCTCTTTCCTCTAGTAGAGCTTCCCTGGTAGCTTCTGCAATGTAGGAAACCTGGGTTCGATCCCTGGGTCAAGAAGATCCCCTGGAGAAGGGAATGGCTACCCACCTCAGTATTCTTGCCTGGAGAATTTCATGGGCAGAGTAGCCTCACGGGCTATTGTCCATGGGGTTGGAAAGAGTTGGACATGACTGAGTGACTAATAATTCCACTTTTTTCCCCTCTAGTATCCTACAGAGTATCTTGTACATGACAGATAGCAACTATGTTTAAATGAATAGACTGATTAATATTATAATGATATTTCTACTCTCTGTATACAATATATAACATTTAAACATACCCAACTGAATAATTTGTGCTCTCTCTCTTTATATTTATGTCAGAAAATGTATCTTGTGATGGAGCTTTGTGAGGATGGAGAACTCAAAGAAATTCTGGATAGGAAAGGTCATTTCTCAGAGAATGAGACAAGGTGGATCATTCAAAGTCTCGGCTCAGCTATAGCCTATCTTCACAATAAGGGTAAGAAGAGGATCACCCAGCTCATTGACTCCATGCAGACAGATAGACACCTTTGTTTAAGGGTGATTGTATTCAGGATTTATAGTCACAGAAGTAATGCCTACTAATACAGAAAATTTGATTTTAAAAATTAAATTTTTTCCTTTGTAACTTTATTGATATATTTTAATTAGAAACAAGACAGGTGTGCAGTTACATTCTCCATGGATGAGAATGAAATTATGAACATTTCTATTCAACAGCTTGAAAAGAAGCTAATATTATTAAATCCAAAATAGAAAATCAATAGAAGTGAAATTTCTAAAAACTCATATTAATAATAATGTTAAAAATCTGCATATACTAGGCATTAAAAATTTTTTTAGACTTAAGTGTTAGAGCAGTTTTATGTTCACAGCAAAATTGAGAAGGTACAGAGATTCCCAAATACCTCTGTCCATGCATGCACATCTTTCCCCATTATTAGCATCCCCTATCAGAGTGTTTACACTTGCTACAGTTGATGAACTTGCACTGACACATCATTATCACCCAAAGTCCATAGTTTACATTAATGTTCACTCTTGGTATTGTACATTCTATGGGTTTTGACAAATGCATGACCTACCAGTACATCACCATATGGGAGTCATTTCACTACTTTAATATCCACATTTAAATATTATACTAATTCTTCTAATTGCTTTACTATTCTCTGGTATTATTGCTACTCTTTTTCCTCATGCTTCTGCTTTTTTTTTTTCCTTCAGTGTTAGTTTGGCTTACATGTGACTTTAGAAGCTTCTCATTTTATCAGTTTGGTTCAGTTCAATTGCTCAGTCGTGTCCGACTCTTTGCGACCCCATGGACTGCAGCACACCAGGCTTCCCTGTCCATCACCAACTCCTGGAGTTTACTCAAACTCATGTCCGTTGCATCGGTGATGCCATCCAACCATCTCATCCTCTGTCATCCCCTTCTCCTCCAGCCTTCAATCTTTCCCAGCTTCAGGGTCTTTTCCAATGAGTTCGGTTCATCGCATCAGCTGGCCAAAGTATTGGAGTTTCAGCTTCAGCATCAGTCCTTCCAATGAACATCCAAGACTGATCTCCTTTCGGATTGACTGGTTGGATCTCTTTGCAGTCCAAGGGACTCTCAAGAGTCTTCTCCAACACAACAGTTCAAAAGAGATGAGAAAAAACTTCGTTCCAGAGAAGTTAGGTGTGGTTAGGTGTGCAGAGCTGGTGCTGGAAGCTAGGGGCTCGTTCAACAGATGTTCCCTAAGCACCTACAGCATTGAGGTTGGTCCTAGAGTTTACAGAGGTTCAAACACAAGGCACCTGCCTCTCAGGGAAATTGGTGAGAGATGGAGTACAGAAAACAATATGATGATTTCTGAGAGCAATATAGAGAGCATGGAGCATAGGTGTACTAAATGCCTCATTTGATTTGGAAAGTCAAGCAAGAATTCACAGAGGAAGCAAAACTTGAGCTGAGGAATACAAACTCAGGTGAAAAAGGGAGGGCTTTCCAGGCAGGGAGCGAGGAATTTTGCAAGAGCAGAAAACCAAAGACTTGATATTTTGCTAATTTCAGTTCTCCCACATTGAGCTATAAAGTCAGTATATTTCAAACTAAATCTTAACAGGATTTATCATGGAACTTGATAAAATTATTTTGCGAGGGATGAGAATAGTAAAGAAAACAATGAAAAAGAACAGTGGAGCAGCAGAGAGTCTTGCCCTGCCAAGTGTCAAACCACCTTATGAAGATATATTAGTTAAAATTTTGTGGTGTTTATGTAAGAAGAGATAAGAAGAACAATAGAAATTCCAAACACAGATTGGGTGTGGAAGAGAACTGTAAACAACTAGGAGTAGTAAACAGTCCAGGGCTCATCCAGCCTCATTTCCCCAGAAATTATACCTATAGCTTTTTAAGTTTAGGGAAATGATTACAATGGATATGGACTGGATCAGTTATTTGCAAAGGAAATATTTGGTACATGAGAGTAATTGCATGTACATAAAAGTCCTGCCTGAGCCCTGACATGTTCAATTGGAGATTTTGTGTCTCACGGGTTTTTGTTTTAACTTTAATGTATAAAGAGTAGAAAAGTGGGACTGATGGTGCAGAAAATATATTGAAATAAGTATAGTTTCTATACATGTAGCCAAGTTGCAGTATGTTTAATGTTTATGCTGACACTAACATATGAATAGAAGTAAACAGGTAATCCTCTCTTTGAAGAGTGAAGGACATAGGAAAGCTTCCTCCTACAGGAAATACCTAACCTTGGACATGATCCTCTTTCACACTCACCAGGCCATTCATGATGAAGAGTGGCCAGCTGGAGCAGCAGGGGGTTGGGGAGAGGTCAGGGAGTCAAAGAAAGTGGCTCCTTAAGGTTAGAAATGTGGAGAAAAGGAATATGAATATAAGGGAATGAAACAGGGCAGAATTATGCCTGGCCCTCCTCAGATTTTTTTCAACAGTTCAATTCAGTTCAGTTCAGTCGCTCAGTTGTGTCTGACTCTTTGCGACCCCATGAACTGCAGTACGCCAGGCCTCCCTGTCCATCACCAACTCCTGGAGTTTACTCAAACTCATGTCCATTGAGTAAGTGATGCCATCCAACCATCTCACCCTCTGTCCCCTTCTCCTTCTGCCCTCAATCTTTCCCAGCATCAGGGTCTTTTCAAATGAGTCAGCTGTCCGCATGAGGTGGCCGAAGTATTGGAGTTTCAGTTTCAACATCAGTCCTTCCAATGAACACCCAGGACTGATCTACTTTTTCAACAGTGGATGTTAACTGGTCAAGTTCTATTTGTGTCCGCTCTAATTATTTTTTCATTATCCATTTCATTTGATTTGTTGTTTATTTTCTTGGTAGATATAGTACATAGAGATCTGAAACTGGAGAACATAATGGTTAAAAGCAGCTTTATTGATGCTAACAATGAAATGAACTTAAACATAAAGGTAAGATATTAGAAATGGTGGTAAATGTTTGCCTATAAATAGTTTGATATCAAAGTGGCAACGTACATCTTCTTTTTAAGATACATTTCAGAAGCTTTTTAACAGCCAAAAATAAGCAGCCTGTGCTAAAAAAATTAAAATTTCACAAAAGAGGTTGTGACTGACAAGAATAATTTTACAAGTTAAGTAGTGCTACTGAATTTTTTTAAAGTAGATATTCATTTGGATAGTTCTGAATCATTAATTAATAGCAAACAAACAGATGCTCTTGAGTTCTAATTAATTTCAAAATTATGCCTGGTAATTTGATGTAAATGTGTTACAGATTCAAAGTACACCTTGGCTGTGCCTTTGATACTAAATTAATGCTAAAGTCTGTATTTCTCATTTAAAAATTTCTTGGGTATTAATATTTATGTCCTAAGCACAGTTAGTATGCCAAGTATTTATTCTTGAAGACTTTATTCAAATTAAATGTTCTTTAATGTCAAATAAATGATCGGATACATTATTTATTACTTAGTATTTTAAAAGTGGTTGCTTTCAAAATATATGAATGTGTTAATTTGGGAATAAAATGTTGTCTTTGAATAACTTGCTCTGTTGCATTTATAACATAAATAGAATTAACAGTATTGTTATACTCAAATAAATATTCTTAGATAATTCCATTATAAGCTCTATGAGGGCAGGAATCTTGTGTGTCTTATTCGCTGTTGGTACCTGGAGTAATGCCTGAAATATTGTATGCGCTCAGTTAATATTTGGTGCATGAAGGAATAAATGGCCTCCAAAGAACTGAATTGGGTCATGAGAACTTTTATATATTTGATACCTGTATACATTTTCTACGGAGAAAGATAACGTATCATGATGCTCCAAGTAGTGTCATCATGAACACTCCTGGAGAAATTTATTAATCTCTTTAGAGAAATAGTGATATCACATTGTTGATAGGAACATTTTCTTACTCCATAAGGTATTGAAAACTTTACATTCAGTGTCTGTGGACCACAGTCTTATCTTTGGTTGTGTAATCAGTAAATGTGCCTGTTTTTTCTGCTTTCAGCCCAAGGCTGTTCCAACTTGGGAGACAATACCAAGGGCACACACTGAATATTTAATAACCAAATGCTTAATGACCAAGATTTAGACCTGAGCAGAAAGCCTGAAGTTGCAGCAGTAGGCCTCCAGTGTATTTGTAGTTATATTGTGTATTTTTTTTTCCTGTTAATTTGCTTCTCATAGTTTTTAATAGTGTAATAATTTTTTAAATTAGTATACTCTAGAAACACAGAGGAAATAATAGTAAAGAAAAGATAGCATTGACTAGAGAAGATGTTTTATAAATAATTATTAAAAGGAGGAGTTTCTGTGAGTGCTGACAAGAATAATGATTTGCATTTATAACAGTTTTTTAAACTGAAACATAGCTTGAGCATCAGAAAAATAGATAATAAACTTACTAAGGCCAGATGTATTTTACAATTAAATAACTTGATAAAGATAACTTTTTATTTTAAAAAATGTTAAATGCCTTCTTGGAAGAGCAGCTCCCTATATTGAACTGGTGAATTTAAATTAGAAGGAGTGAATAATCAACATTATGGGTGTTTTTTCAAAATTTGAAAAACTAAGTTTCTCTTGACCAGGTTTCTTTTTCACAAGGAGGGGCAGGTGGGGAGGGGAAGGAAGGTCCTTATTAATAATACAGGGAAAGCCCCTCTATCCTCAAAAATTCCTGAATTAAATGCAATACAGTGTGGTGAAAATTCTGTTGGCAGAATGTGTGAACTTTGGGTCTAGAAAACTGGTGACTATGTGAATTTCTTCTTGCAGGTGACTGATTTTGGCCTAGCAGTGAAGAAGCATGGAAGGAGTGAGGCCATGCTGCAAACCACATGTGGGACGCCCATCTATATGGGTAAGTTAATAGGCTTTAAATGATTTTTTTTTTTTTCCCTATAGAAAAAAGTAGAACAACTTGTGTGGATTAAAATTTGAGCAGTTTGATTTTGCATCTTGACTTAATGGCCCTGATCAAGCTACCTTTTCTTTTCTTGAAAGTGAAAGTATTTTAGTTGTTGTCACAAATTTTTCATAGTTCTTATCTTTGGAGATTATAGTGTTCATCATTCTTCTGGGTTCTTCTTATAACTGCTTATGTCTCTTAGGTAATCATACACCCAAACCTAATTATCATTTTGTTAATTCATGCTAAAATAATGCATGTGTTTTGCTTCTTTCCATTTTTTATCCAATTTCATTGCCATCCAGCAGATTTTCATAGAGCCCTGATTAAACATATTTCATAAACCAGCAGTTTTCTCATTTTTGTAAATGTGATTTTTAACAGCATTCTTAAAGTATAATTTAGATACCAAAACAAAGTACCATTCAGTGATTTTTCATACATTCACAGAGTTTTACAGCATCACCACAGTCCAATTTAAGCAATTCTACCCCCAGCAGTTGCCTCATGCCCATTTGCTCTCAATATCATTCCCATCCCAATCCCAGGTAATGACTGATCTTTGTCCCTCTAGATTTTCTGTTTCTGGATATTTCATATAAATGGAATCATACAATATCTAGGCTTATACACCTGGTTTTTTTCACTTAGCATGATGTTTTTGAGGTATATCCCTGTTGCAGCACATATGTGTAGTCTGTTCCGTTTTATTAGTAAACAGTTGTTCCTTGTTTAGATATGCAACACTTTGTTTATCTATTTATTAGTTGATGCACATGTAGATTGTTTCCAGTTTGGAGCTATTATGAATAGTCCTGCTTATGGATATTCATGTTCAAGTTTTTATGTGGGCATATGGTTTCATTTTCCCTGGGTAGCTACAGAGAAGTGAAATTGCTGAATCACATATTATTTATGTTTATACTTTTTAAGAAACTACCAAACAATTTTCCAAAGTAGCTATAAGATTTAACCTTCCCACTAGCAATGTGTGAGAGTTCCAGTTTCTTCACATCCTTTCTAAGTCTTTATATTACTTATCTTTGTAAGTATAGCCATTCTGATGGGTAGGGAGTAGTATCTCATTGTGATTTTTAATTTTCATTACCTTAATGACCAGTGATGTTGAACATCTTTTCGTGTACTTATTAGTCATTCTTATATCTTAGAATAGACATAGATGAAATGTCTATTCAAGTCTGTACCAATTGAGATGATCATATACTTTTAAAATTTATTAAAGAAATAATTGCATTAATAGATTTTTTAAAATGTTGAACCATCCTTGTACTTTTGGATTAAACCTCACTTGGTTTGATATACTGCTATATTCAGTTTGATCATAACAGTGTGGATCACCATAAACTGTGGAAAATTCTTAAAAAGATGGGAATACCAGACCGCCTTACTTGCCTCCTGAGAAATCTGTATGCAGGTCAAGAAGCAATAGTTAGAACTGGACATGAAACAACAGACGGTTCAAAATCAGGAAAGGAGTACATCAGCACTGTATATTGTCATCTTGCTTATTTGATGTAAATGTGGAGTACATCATGCGAAATGCCAGGCTGGATGAAGCTCAAGCTGGAGTTAAGATTGCTGGGAGAAATATCAATAACCTCAGATATTCAGATGCACCACCCTTATGGCAGAAGGCGAAGAGGAACTGAAGAGTCTCTTGATGAAAGTGAAAGAGGAGAGTGAAAAACCTTGGTTTAAAACTCAACATTCAAAAAACGAAGATTGTGGCGTCTGGTCCCATCACTTCATGGCAAATAGATGGGAAAGCAATAGAAATGGTAACTAACTTTTTTTCTTGAGCTCCAAAATCACTGCAGATGTGACTGCGGCCATGAAATTAAAAGATGCTTGCTCCTTGGGAGAAAAGCTATGACAAATCTAGTCAGCATATTAAAAAACAGAGACATTACTTTACCGATAAAGGTCTGTATAGTCAAAGCTATGGTTTTTCCAGTAGTCATGTATGGATGTGAGAGCTGTACCATAAAGAAAGCTGAGTGTCGAAGAATTGATGCTTTAGAACTGTAGTGTTGGAGAAGACTCTTGAGAGTCCCTTGGATTTCAAGGAGATCCAACCAGTCCATCCTAAAGGAAATCAGTCGTGAATATTCATTGGAGGGACTGATGCTTAAGCTGAAGCTCCATACTTTGGCCGCCTGATAAGAAGAGGCAACTCATTGGCAAAGACCCTGATGCTGGGAAAGATTGAGGGCAGAAGAGGAAGGAAGTGACAGAGGATGAGATGGTTGGATGGTGTTATCAACTCAGTGGACATGAGTTTGAACAAATTCAGGGAGATAGTGAAGGACAGGGAAGCCTGGTGTGCTGCAGTCCTTGGGTTGCCAAGAGTTGGACACGACTAAGCAACTGAACAACAATAAATAATTCAGTTTGTTACCACTTTCGTTCAGAATTTTGAGTGTAGCTTTCTTTCCCGCTGCCCTTATGGTTTTTGATGTTAGGATTATACTATCCTCATTTTAAAAATAAAATATTTTCATTTTTTGTATGTTCATGAACCGTTTAAATAATAGAAATTACCTATTCACTATTTGATGAGATTTCCCCTTAAAATTTTTTGGTCGTGGTACCCGGTGGAGATGAAATTTCTATTATTTTTTTTTACTTTTTTGTTTAGTTACTTATTTTGGCTGTGCTGGTTCTTTGTTGCTGCACGCAAACTTTCTCTAGTCCCGGCAAGCAGGGGTTGCTCTTTGTTGCAGTGTATGGGCTTCTCTTGTTGCAGAGCATGGGCTCCAGGCACTCGGCTTGTGAGCCTAATTGCTCCACGGCATGTGGGATCTTCCCAGACCAAGAATCAAACTTGCGTCCACTGCGTTGGCAGGTGACTTCCTAACTGCTAAACCACCAGGGAGGTCCCTATTATTTTCAATTTATATTAGGTTATTTAAGTTTTTCACATCTTGAATCATTCTGATAATTTATATTTTTCAGAAAATTGTTCATTACATTGCGATTTTAAATTTTATTGGTATAAAGATGTATATTATATTCACTTGTAATTCTTAGATCTGTGGTTTTAGCTCCATATTAATTCTTAATATTTATTAAGAAGACAATATAATATAATATTAGCAGTATGGCCTCTGACATCACTGGCTAACCTGGGACTCTGGCTCTGCCACTTGCTTTCCGGTTAGTCCTGTACAAACAACTTTGTCATGGTTTCTACTTTTGTATAATAGGGGTTATGCCACCCTCTATTAAAAAAAATGAAGGATCTATTTTGTGTCAGACACTGTTCTAGGTGTTGGAAATATAACAGTGAACAAAACAAGAAAATGTTGTGTTGGTGCAAACATTAATAAGAAAGATTAAAAAAAAATATCTGGTATGTGAGCGAGAAGTGCTAAGGAAGAAAAATAAAACAGGAAAGGGGAGAAGATGTATTTTAGGTTGGTAATAATAATATCTTTTTATCAAATTGATATAGAATTAAATGTAAAGTGCTTAGCACAATACCTGGCACTTAGTGCTCAATTTTAGTTCTTGTAATAATACTAACCATTTTTTCTTAATCAAATTTATTAGTGGCAGGACTATTTATTGAACTTTCAAAACTCCAGCTTAAGTCTAGTGTTATTTGATTTTCATTGATTTCTGCTTTTATTTTTCTTAATTCCTTCTTTCTCTTACTTTTGGTTTATTTTTAAACTTCCTGAATTAAATGTTTATTTATTTTCAGTCTTCTTATTTTCTAATAAATGCATTTAAGGCTGTATATTTTCCTCTGAGTACTCCTTTAACTGTTTCTTTTCTTATACAATGTTCTAAATGTTATTAATTTCTTAACAGTCTATGATTTTAGTCTTCTTTAATCCAAAAATTACTTTGAAGTGCTTTTAGAATTTTCTGTGGGACGTATCTGATACTCATATGATTCTGTGTTAGTTAATCTAGCCTTTTGGTTTTCTATCTGATTTTCTTCATTTTACTAGGTAATTGTGAGTTAAAAGATTTCAACTTTTAGGAATTTTCTCTGTGGTTGAACACAAGAATCATTTTTGCAAACATTACTTTGGATATTTTGAAAGCATGTACCCTCAGCCCTCCATATCTGTGGGTTCTACACCTGCAGATTCAACTAATCAATGACCCAAAGTGTTTGAGGAAAAAATTTCCAGAAAGTTCTAAAAAGCAAAACTTGAATTTACTACACAGTGGCAACTATTTACATAGCATTTATATTGTGTTAGGTATTATGTGTTAATCTAGAGATGATTTAAAGTCTATGGACAATATGGGCAGGTTACATTCAAATATTAAACCAATTTATATAAGGGAATTACGCATCCATGAATTTTGGTATCTGACAGGCCTGGGGGCTAAAGGGTTAGGGGCTAAATCCTGAAACCAATCCACTACAGAAACCGAGGGACAACTATATACTCCTGGTTTGTCAAGCATAAAAGTGTATGTATGTGTGTGTTTATAAAAGCAAACTTGATGCTTTTGTGATTCAAACTTTTCATTTTATTAGTTTTATTGAAATATAGTTGATATGTATGGTCATTTAAATAATTTTAATTCTTCAATCCCATTAGCAAAATTTATCTTTCCATTTGTTTGTGTTGTCTTCAGTTTTTTCCTCCCAGTCTGTAGGTTATCTTTTCATTTTGCTGCTGTATGGGAACTTTTAAGTTTGAGTAGATCTCAAATGTTTATTTTTCCTTTTGTTTCTATTGCCTTGAGAAATTGACCTAAGAACACATTGGTATGATTTATGTTAGAGAATGTTTTGCTTATGTTCTCTTCTAGGAATTTTATGGTGTCGTGTCTTATATTCCAGACTTTAAGCCGCTTTGAGTTTGTTTTTTTTGTATGGTGTGAAGATGTGTTATAAATTCATTGATTTGCATGTGACTGTCCAACTTTCCCAGCACCACTTGTTGAAGAGATTGTCTTTTTTTTTATTGTGTGTTCTTGCCCACTTTGTTGAAGGTTAATTGATCATAGGTGTGTAGGTTTATTTCTGGGCTCTCTGTTCTGTTCCATTGATCTATATGTAGGATTGTTATCTTAATTTTTTCTGATAATTTGTTGTTAGTATATAGAATAAATATCTGCATATTCTATATCTTGCAATTTTACTGTATTCATTTATTCTAATAGTTCTCTGGTGGCATCTTTAGGATTTTCTGTATATAATATCATGTCATCTGCAAACAGTGACAGTTTTACTTCTTCCTTTCCAATTTGGATTCTTTTTACTTTATCTTATCTCATTGCTATGGCTGGGGCTTCCACTACTGTGTTGAATAAAAGTGAAAAGAGTAGATGCCCTTATCTTGTTCCTGCTCTTAGAGGATAAGAATTTTTAACCATGTAGAAGGAACAGATAAATGCTTTTGGTTCTTTACCACTGAGTATGATGTTCACTGTGGGTTTGTCATTATGGCCTTTAGTATGTCGAGGTATGTTCCCTCTATACCAGCTTTCTGGAGAGTTTTTGTCATAAATGCATGTCAGATTTTGTCAAAAGTTTTTTCCGCACCTATAGGGATGATCGTATGATTTTTACCCTTAATTTGTTAATGTGGTGTATCACATTGATTGGTTTGAAGATACTGAACTATCCTTGAGTTACCGGACTAAATTCTACTTAATCGTGGTGTATGATTCTTTTAATATACTGTTGAATTTAGCTTGCTAAGATTTTTTTGAAGTTTTTTACATCTGTGTTCATCAGTGATATTGGCTTATAATTTTCTTTTTTTGTATGGTATCTTTATCTAGTTTTGATAGCAGGCTGATGCTGGCCTTGTAAAATGAGTTTGGAAGTATCCTTCCTCTTTAGCTTTTTGGAATAGTTTGAGAAGGATAGGTGTTAACTTTTCTTAAATGCTTTTTAGAATTACCTGTGGAGCTATCTGGTATTGGACTTTTGTTTTTTGGGAATTTTTAAGTTACTGATCCAGTTTTATCACTGGTAATTGATCTGTTTCTGTTTTTTCCTGATTCAGTCTTAGGAGATTGTATATTTCAAGAAATTTATCTGTTCCCTCTAAATTGTCCATTTCATTGGTGTATAATTGTTCATAGTAATCTCTTATGATCCATTGTATTTCTGTGGTATTGGTTTTAATTTCTGTTTCATTCTGATTTTGTGTCTTTTTTCTTAATGAGTCTTGCTAAAGGTTTATCAGTTTTGCTTATCTTTTTAAAGAACTAGCTCTTAGCTCTTAAGTCTGTCTCTTCCAGTGATCTTTTCAATATCTTTTTAGTCTCTGTCTCTTTTATTTCTGATCTAATCTTTTTTTCTCTCTTTCCTTCTATTAATTTCAGGTTTTCTTTCTTCTTCTTTTTCTAGTTCCTTTAGATGTAAGGTTAGATTGTTTATCTAAAGTTTTTCTTGTTTCCTGAGGTAAGGCTTGTATCTCTATAAATTTCTCTACTAGAACTACTTTTGCTGTGTCCCATAAATTGTAGATCATTGTGTTTCCATTTTTATTTCTCTTTAGGTATCTTTTACTTCCTCTTTCATTTCTTCAGTGGCCCATTGGTTGTTTAGTAGTATGTTATTTAGACTTCTGGTGTTTGTGCTTTTGCAGTTTCTTTTCTTTTCATTTTGCCCAATTTTCTGTGTCTAATTTCTTTGTTTTAGGTATGTTGGTTATATCTTCTGATCTTGGAGAAATGGTGCCTTATATAGGCAATGTCCTATGAGGACCACCAGCATGCTCCCTTCTGATCACTGGAGTTGTATGTTCTAGGGGTGTCCCCTGTGTGGGCTGAATGCACCCTTTGTTGGTGGGGCTGACTCCTGTGGACACACTGGTAGATGGGACTGGCCCGCAACCTGCTTGGCTTTGAGGCTGTGCCACATACAGTGACTCTGGGCTTGCTAGAAGGTGAGGTAGGCTTACTGCAGGGTTAACTGCATGGCCTGTGTAAGCTGTGCATACACCTGCTGTTGGCCTGCTGTTGTACAAGGCTTGGTGCCTACATGGCTGCATGGTAAAGGGGAGTGCTAGTTTGCTGGTGGGTGAGCCAGGTCTTGGCAACTGTCTACCAGGGGGCATGGGGCTGGTTTGTGCCTGCTGGTGGGTAGGGCAGGTCCCAGCACTAATAAGCTAGAGGGAGGAAACCAAAATGGTGCTTACCAGCACCAGTGTCCATGGGATAGAATGAACTCCCCACAATGGCTGTTGCCAGTCCCCTGGGGGAGTCCTAGCTGCTTCCTCCCTCCCTGGGAGGTTTTCCAAGATCAGCAATTGGGTCTGACCTGTTTTTCAAATTCCTGCCTCTTAGCTGGGTTTCAGAGTGTGAGATATTGTGTGCACCCTTGAAGAGCAAAGTCTGTTGTTTCCTCTAGCACTCCAGCTCTCCTGGATATAAGCCTTGCTGGTTGTCAAAGCCAGGTGTTCTGGGGGCTTATATTCCTGGTGCAGAAGCCCTAGACTGGGGAGCCTGATGTGGGGCTAAGAGTCCTCACCCCTTGGGGAGGACTTCTGAGATTGTGCCATTCCTCCTGTTTGTGTTTCACTGACCTGGAAATGTAGGTTCTAACTGTAGTATGTCTCCTCCCCTCCTTCCCGTATTCTTGTACTTCCTACTTTGTGTCTTAATTATGGAAAATTCTTTTCTGCTAGTTTTCAGGTCATTCCTATAGATAGTTGCTCTGTAAGTAGTATTTTTGGTGTGTTCATGGGAGGCGATGAGCTCATAGTCTTCAGTTCTCTCATCTCAGCCACCAGTCCATATTATTAATTTTGCTTGCTTCCTCTGTTGATTTCTAAGAGAATTATTAAAGTCACTCACAAATGTAGGGCTCTAGTAGATTCTTTTTGTACTTTCAGTAGATTTCTTAAAAATATTCTTTATGGAAGCATAATTTGTATATAATAAAATACACAGATTTTAAGTGTGACGTTTAATGAGTTTTGACAAATATATATACTTGTACAATTACCACCTCAGTGAAGATACAGAATATTTCCGTCACCCCAGAAATTTCCTTGTGTCCCTCGCAGTCAAGTCCCCCACCCAAACCTTAGCAACCACTGAGGAGTTCCATTGCCTTAGATTAGTTTTGCTTGTCTAGAATTTATACACATTGAATCTTAAGTATACATTCTTTTGTGTCTGTCTTCTTCTGTTCCGTGTAATGATTTTGAGACTTAGCCGTGTTGTTATATCAGTAGTTTATTCATTTTTATTCCTGAGGAGTATGCCTGGTTCATTGTTTGTCTATTTGATGCATAAAGTTTCTAAGTTGTTTTGTCTTATTTGGGAAGAGGCTACTTTAGATTCTGTTCATATCCTCCTGTTGGCAAAAGACATCTGGTCTGTAGTTACATGGGGAAAATATATCCAAGCATCCTGAGTTTTATGCCTGCTTATTAGTTGTCTACACTGATAACAAGTGAGAGAACACGCGGGAAGACAGATGCTTGGTGGGGCTTTGCTGACTTCCTAAACGGCTCTTTGGCGCAGTTGCTCTGGCCTCTGCCTCCCTGTGAGAGCTGTGATGACCGTGCACGTAGAAATGCCCCTGGTAGTTAAGATGACTCTGAAACAGTGAGGGCTCTGAATTCCAGGCCCCCGCTGTGTGGTACACCTACGTGGAAATCTGTCAGGGAATCAGATCATGGAATTGGCCCTTGTCATAGACACATGGCCATAGAGCAACTTGAATGTTTATGATTCAGTATTTTAAAAGTTTAAGTAGGGTTAAAGAGTACAAGTAATTGCTTAAAGGAAAATATTAATTAGTTAATTTTCAGTGATTTGAAGACAAATTACTCAGTTTGTTAATTATCTATAGTTGAGTCTTTTCTCATTCTTTCTTCTGTTTACATTTCAGCTCCTTTTTTCTTGCTTTTTAGTTCCTTTAAAATAGGTAGAGGAAATGAAATTTCATTTGCTTTTACTGGCTACAGACACACTGTGTGTGTGTGTGTGTGTGTGTGTGTGTGTGTGTGTTGGGAGGGGTGATTGAAGCTGTTTTCTAAGGTAAAAACACCTTTTACATGGGAGATGCTCTGTAACTGTGTTGCTTTAGGTGAGTCACTTAATATGTGTATCTGGACCTTAATTTCCTCACTGGGAAAGTGAGTCAAATGCCTGTATACCCATCTCACGTGATTCTTAACATAATTTATACAAATAGCATCATTGATGCAAAAGTACATTGTAAATTTTAAATTTCTATTCAAATGCACACAGTTGACCCTTAAACAATGTGGGAGTGAAGCTCCGTATTAATTTACTGTTGGCTCTTCGGGGTGCTCCGTAACTGTAGAGATGTAAAAGACATATTCCTGGAATAGCATATTCAACTTTTTAAAAACCCAGCCATTATTTAAAAATCTAATCATTAAAAGACCTTCACAACCCAGAGAATCACAATGCTGTAATCACTCACCTAGAGCCAGACATCCTGGAGCGTGAAGTCAAGTGGGCCTTAGGAAGCATCACTTTGAACAAAGCTAGTGGAGGTGATGGAATTCCAGTTGAGCTGTTTCAAATCCTGAAAGATGATGCTGTGAAAGTGCTGCACTCAATATGCCAGCAAATTTGGAAAACTCAGCAGTGGCCACAGGACTGGGAAAGGTCAGTTTTCATTCCAGTCCCAAAGAAAGGCAATGCCAAAGAATGCTCAAACTACCACACAATTGTTCTCATCTCACACGCTAGTAAGGAGATGCTTAAAATTCTCCAAGTCAGGCTTCAGCAATACGTGAACCATGAACTTCCAGATGTTCAAGCTGGTTTTAGAAAAGGGAGAGGAACCAGAGATCAAATTGCCAACATCCGCTGGATCATCGTAAAAGCAAGAGAATTCCAGAAAAACATCTATTTCTGCTTTATTGACTATGCCAAAGCCTTTGACTGTGTGGATCACAGAAAACTGTGGAAAATTCTTCAAGAGATGGAAATACCAGACTACCTGACCTGCCTCTTGAGAAACCTATATGCAGGTCAGGAAGCAACAGTTAGAGCTGGACATGGAACAACAGACTGGTTCCAAGTAGGAAAAGGAGTACGTCACGGCTGTGTATTGTCACCCTGCTTATTTAACTTCTATGCAGAGTACATCATGAGAAACGCTGGGCTGGAGGAAGCACAAGCTGGAATCAAGAGTGCCAGGAGAAATATCATTAACTTCAGATATACAGATGACACCACCCTTATGGCAGAAAGTGAAGAAGAACTAAAGAGCCTCTTGATGAAAGAGAAAGAGGAGAGTGAAAAAAATTGGCTTAAAGCTCAACATTCAGAAAACTAAGATCATGGCATTCAGTCCCATGACTTCATGGGAAATAGATGGGGAAACAGTGGAAACAGTGGCTGACTTTATTTTTCTGGGCTCCAGAATCACTACAGATGGTGATTGCAGCCATGAAATTAAAAGATGCATACTTACTCCTTGGAAGGAAAGTTATGACCAACCTAGACAGCATTTTAAAAAGCAGATACATTACTTTGTCAACAAAGGTCAAGGCTGTGGTTTTTCCAGTAGTCGTGTATGAATGTGAAAGCTGAGCACCAAAGAATTGATGCTTTTGAACTGTGGTGTTGGAGAAGACTCTTGAGAGTCCGTTGGACTACAAGGAGATCCAACCAGTCCATCCTAAAGGAGATCAGTCCTGGGTGTTCATTGGAAGGACTGATGTTGAAGCTGAAACTCCAATACTTTGGCCATATGATGCGAAGAGCTGACTCATTGGAAAAGACCCTGATGCTGGGAAAGATTGAGGGCAGGAGGAGAAGGGGACAACAGAGGATGAGACGGTTGGATGGCATCACCGACTCAATGGACATGGGTCTGGGTGGACTCCGGGAGTTGGTGATGGACAGAGAGGCCTGGCATGCTGTGGTTCACGGAGTCGCAAAGAGTCGGACACAACTGAGCGACTGAACTGAACTGAATCTTTAAAAGATGTGCCACCTCAAAATAAAGTTCTACTTTGCGAAGGTTGTTTAAAAGAACCCTATCATCTCAATAGATGCAGAGAAAGTGTTTGACAACATGCAACATCCTTTCATAGGGCTTCCCAGGTGGTTTAGAAGTAACGAAACCATCTGTAATACAGGAGACTTGAGTTCGATCCCTGGGTCAGGAAAATCCCCTGGAGAAGGAAATGGCAACCCACTCCAGTATTCTGCCTGGGAAATCCTATGGTCAGAGAAGCCTGGTGGGCTACAGTCCATGGGGTCACAAAAAAGACAGACATCACTGAGCAACTAAACAACAGTAACAACAATCATGGGCACATTGTAAGTCAGTGGCACAGGAGCTGAGGAGTCAGAAATACCTGGACCCTAGGCCTCCCCTGTGACTAATTGGCTCTTTGATTGAGTTATATTATAGGAGCTCTCTTTTTGTCTTAGTTTTCTCATTTAGAAAATGTGGAAGATAATTCATACTGTTATAGGAGTGCTATGAAGTTACTATCACTACTGTTATTTTGCCGAAGTGATTTATAACCATTTATCTTAGTTTCTCTGTAAATCCAGATTTCCATGTTTTGGGCTTGCTTTAAATTGTATCTACTTAAGGCATGTTTTCAATACTATTTTTGGCAAAGACTGAGATATTGTTGCCTTCTGTAACTCCATGATCTTTGCAAGATCATTTCTTAACAATTTGAACGAGATGAAAAGTAGTACATTTAGCTATACAGTGTGTGCCATCATTCCATTAGAAGCTAAATGACAGGAGGGAGGATACAGCGACATCAATTGTTAAGGCCTGTACATTATTCATTTAACATCTGCTGTTGGTTCTCTTTTTCCCTATGGGGGAATAAATTACATCACATCAGCACATTCATGCTTTGTGTTTAAGCATTTAAAAGTCATTTATTGTATTATTAATATTATTTTATTTCTGCTTGTTTGGCAGCCCCTGAAGTTATCAATGCCCACGACTATAGCCAGCAGTGTGACATTTGGAGCATAGGTGTCATAATGTACATTTTGTAAGTAGCCTGCTAAATGTACAATTTAAAATGAATGGATGTTCCCTAACAGTGGAATTACATAGATTTTAATTTAAAGCTAAATAGTATAATGTCAAGAAAGCAACTGAAGAAACAACTGGGAAGTTATTCTAAAAGCTGACTTATTCATTGTCAGGTCCATCTATTAGGTATTTTTTTTATACAATCAAATTGTAAGTTTCAACTTTGCTTTTCATTGATCTATAAATGCTACAATGCACTGTATGATCTGAGCAAAGTGAAAAACTTGCCTCAACACCTCTCTGATCCTTTGCTACAAACCAGAAGCTTGTTCGTCTTTTCTTGAGATTCACTTACAGAGTATCAGGTAGATTCACTTATAGAGCATCAGGTAGAGGGAAGGTCCTGGACCTGGCACTCGGGCTTCCCCGTGGACAGGGCATGTTCAAGCAGCAGGCAGTAACCAGATGAAGGTTCAGTCCAGGGTCCAGGGAGTATTCTGTGGTTCCTAATTCTCTTCATGCTACTGAAAACACTGGTCTTTCTTGTTCTCTCTTCTGTCTCGCTCCCAAGATTCAGTCAGACCCCATGGCCTGTATTTTTCCTTTGAGGCGTCCTCACATATTATTCAATTTCTCTTCACTTGTATCACTTCTCCTTATGATCCCTTTCTAGAAGATTATAGTGTCTTTTTGTCTGTTCTCCTTCTTCTGGTTCATCCTTCACAGAGTTGTCAGGGTTGTCTTTCTAAATCACAAATCTGATTATACTGCTTTCCTGACTAACAGCCTCTGTTGATTCTCCCTTGCTATAGAAAACTGTCAGCGCATCCCCACGTGGCATGATGTAAAGCTTTCACAGCCTGGCTCCAGCATGCCTTTCCAGCCTTGGTCTGCATGTGTGTTCCCATGCACTTAGCCTGTTCTGGTGCCCACTCAAGGCTGCTCCTTATGACTTAGGTGCCCTGTGTTTCATGCCTCTGGGTCTTTGCTCATGTAATTCATTCTGCCTCAGTGTTCATTTTTCTTCTCTACTAAACCTCTTTCCTGGGCGTGTCCAGCTCATACATTAGCAACTTCTATTTCCCTGAGTCCTACTCTGCCCAAGCAAAGTTAGTATGTTCATTATGTATAATATACTTTCCCTTGCTCCATGGGATTTAAGGCAACATATTAATACAAAGGTGCATGCAAAACAGTAACATTGAAAGAAAAACAATATAATAATAATCAGGCAAGTTTGCACATGTATAAGTTTGATAGAATTAACTTTTCACTTTTATGTGTTCTCATTACACTTCTAAAAGCTATATTATAATGTAATGCAATTATTGTATTATATGTATTGTCTCTGTTTTTCTTGCTGTAAATTCCATGAAGGACAGAGATCTGATTCATCTTTGCATTCCTAGTATCTGGCACCATAGTAGACATGTAGTCAGTGCTCAATACATGTTTTTTATATTGAATTAAAGTGAATTGTATGAGAGCGTTCTGAAAAGTTAGTGGTCATTGTTCTGCTTCTTGGTGAGTATGAACACTTTTATGTTGATGCAACATTAGTTTTATGGTCATATTGAAGATTTCACTGTGCACTACCTCTTCCAGATCATTTCTAAATATTGACATCACAGTAGTTACATTTTCACAGTCCTGTGAAATGAAATACACAGGCAGTAGAAATTGGATGTTGTGATTGTAGCTGTAACTCAGATACTCAACACATCACTGCTTAGACTGCATAAAGTGTAAATGTATTCACAAAATTTTTGATCATTGTTTTGTTCTGCTTAGTATTATATTAAAACTCTGAGCCTTAGTTTTAAATTAAAATATAGCTATTTAAAATTAGTGTTTTATACTCTCATGACTTCTAGACAACACAAGTCAGACATAACATATATATGTAATCTATTATTATACCAATCGAGGTGTTTGCTGCCTTCTTGATTTGAACTTAGTGTATTACACGTCTTAAATTTTTTCCTCCTACTTAAAGATGTAGTTTTAATTTTTCTGCTTCTAAGCGTGACTGCATATCATAATAAAGACATCTTTTTTTCCTTTACAATAGACTCTTACTTAGCTAATCAGTGCCTGTTCATTAATCTATCTGAGCCCAGTGGTCTTACAGATCGTTTCCTTCACCAAGGGCACAAATATATTACCTTCTCCAGGGGTGGGGAGGGGTTTCTTGTTTATCAGTTACCCCTGATTCATTGCTACTTAATTGGACAATGATAGCATACTTTCTCAAGGTAAAATTAATATAAATGCTCTTTATGGGCACCATCTTTTGCTGTTTTGATTCCTGTGAAACAGAAAATAATCAGAAGGCCTTAAGAGGCATTTTTCATGTCTTCGATTCTCTTTTCTGAATGTGCAGAAAATTGCTGTCATAAAATTTCATGTGCTGCTGATTGACCAACCATTAGATACATTTTGTGTAAGTAAAATTGTAAAGGACAGAAAAAAACTGAAATTTTTAAAACATAGCCCTTGAGCTATAGTTGCATGTTAGGCAGTGTAGGAGCAGCTAAGAAATCGGTGAATGTGCATACCGCTGGTTGTTAACAGACTCAATGATCTGGGCTTTTGCTGGCCTGTACTTGTTATAATAGTAATTGCCCATAAGACCATTTTTCTGACTTTTTTTGGAATGGCATTTAAAAACTGAATAATAGTAAGGCAAATTGAATCAGAGAGAGAAGGGTTAGAATGAGCTGGAGAAAGAGAAAGTATTAAAATGAGAGTTTGCAGAACAATTTAATATTTATCGCTTAACAAGAACCTATTGGTAGATGAAAAGCTCTGTTGTCCAGCCTAGTTCGATAAGCTACTGGGATGAAAATGACTCCCCCTCCACACTGGAAAAATCATTATTATCATAATCATTATCATGTAGAATATTTATCAAATTTAAACTTATTAAAAAAATGTTCATGGGAAAGATTTTTAAAGAAATTTAAGAAAAATGTAACTTAAAAAAATCAGTAAAAATCTGTTAAGAGACCTAGAAATCATTATAATTATGTACATAACAGACCAGCATTTGGAAAGTGTAATGGAATTATGCCATTTTATTCTTTCAGTAATAAAGTGGAAAAATAGAATCCTGAGAACTGAAGAATAGACAGAGAGAGTTAGAGTTGCCTCTGTGATGAGTCCAGGTCCAACTTCTGTCTGGTTGTCATTGGGAGGATCTGGTTGTTGTCTACAGGATTGCCCTCAGATGTTGGGACTGACAATAAAGAGGATGGCTAACATTTGCAACTTTTAAGCACACAGTTTTGGACTGGATCACCTATTGACGCATAGGCTTGCCATGCTGTTTGTAAAGTATAGCATAGTACTTCCTTTAAAACGTTCTAAAGACTCATAGTCCTGTACTATGGAATTTATAATAAGTCCATGTTTACTGTATACACACTACTCGTGGCTTTACTGATGTTGGTTGTTACATGTACTCAGCTTTCACCCTTCCAGACTGAAGGGTCACATTCATCATCTGGTTTTCCTCCTTCAGATATTCTTCATTTTGTATATAATTTTTGAAGAGTTGTGCTATTTTAATGGACTTTTTATTTTGACTCAGAGCCAGTAGGCCCCAGGATCATTCTTACCATCATCACCAGTCTTTGTGTAACGTTTTACCATGGATAATATTCTTCCATGGTCACTAGAAGAAGTAATCTCATTAGACTGTGATGACTCAGTGTATCTTTCTGTTAAGTCCAGTGTACCTTAAGGCATAACCTTACCCTTGCTCACATTGAAGTGTTTCTCCTCTGTTATCCACCGCTATTACTGTGCACCTAAACTCACACACCTTTCTGTATTTTAACCCCAATTAAGCTTAGTGTTTTCCCACCTGGAAGAGCTTTGCACATGTGGAAGTTCCAGTGAATACAAGAGCCTAACACTAATCTCCCAAAACCCCTTTGCTTCCATTTCTACATCCAGAGAAGTTCCCACCTCTTCCTCTCCTTTTCTTAAATATGAAGCACCACTGCTTTCAAGTCCTGTGGAAACTTAATTTTTAATAGCCTTATTTTGATTATTTGAAAGAATCTAAACAGAATGATTACCTTTGCTGTAGATTATGTGGAAAAGCACCCTTTATGGCAAGCTCAGAAGAGAAGCTTTTTGAATTAATAAAAAAGGGAGAACTACATTTTAAAAATTCAATCTGGAATTCCATAAGTGATTGTGGTAAGTATAGATGTGTTATTATTTATTAAGGCAAATATGCATAATATAAGAAAGCCAGCCAGTAATTTAGATACTTTAAATCTCTGAGTAGCCATTAAATTTACTTATAGAAATAAAAACTATTTACTTGTGGAAATAGTGCTATCTTCACTGTGATTTTTATAGTTGAAACTTTAAACAAAAACAGAAAATATACTAAAAATTGAAGAGGAAATTTTCTGATCAAATAGCTAATTTTTACTGAAGACTATAAACCAGGTAATCCAGGCAATAAAACCTCACTTTTGGCCTTAAACTTTATTTAATATTAGCCATGTGAACTGATGATATTTATTCTATAACTGATATGTTTCCTTTGTGTCATATAGACCTAATCCTAAATTGGAAAGCATGTGATATTAATTATAGTTGAGATATATAAGGTAGGATTTTTTCCTTTATTTGCAGCTAAAAGTGTTTTGAAACAACTTATGAAAGTAGACCCTGCTCACAGACTCACAGCTAAGGAACTGCTAGATAACCAGTGGTTAACAGTAAGTTTCAATACTACTCCCTTAAAAAAAAATTTTGGCACACTATCATTGCTTATTTCTTTTCATCTGGCCTTATAATCTATATATAGTCTTAAAACAGTCGTTTAGTTTCATCTTCTGACAAGTTAAAAAAATTATTGAGTGCTGACACACTTCTGAAATGGGTATTTTCAAACTGTTAAAATTACTTCCACAGTTGTTTACATGTGTTTATAGAGGTTTAAATGAACTTTTCTATTGTATCAAGTTCAGTAGAATAGAGCTGAGAAATGTCCTTTATTAAAGTTGTGGACTGTTGAAGCAGTCTGTATAGTTTAGTGGTGTAAAGTACTGGAACAGTCTACTTCTCTTTCAGCTCTTTGGACGCAGAGAATCTACAGGGACTCAGAAAAGCCAAGGTCTTCTAACAGTGGCTGTTGCCTGGCTTGAAATCTTGAGTCATTATTTATTTGCATATTTCTTTCCCCCATTACACTAATGCCTCGAGCAGTAACCCTATGTCTTAAGCGATCTTTGTATCCCTGTACCCGGAACATTACCTGGTCACAACAGGAACTTTGTAAGAGGATGCTACTACCTCTCAATAATTATTCTCTCTTTTTTCTGTGGTCATGAGGATCCTGATTTTTCACTGGTAACTTTTTATCTAGTCTTCTTTGCTAGTTATCCCTATCATTGCTAGTTACAGTGCTGGTCAATGAGATCTAAGTGCAGGTAAGAGTAATCTCTGGGAAGTGTCCTTAAAAGGAAAGAGTATGGCATTCCTCACATCCATCTTCTTTTCTCGTGACTGCACTGCAGCTGCGATGAATGGAGTTTGAGTAGCCGTATTAGATAATAAAGTGGAATATAAACAGGATAGCAGAGCAGCATGGTTCTAGAAACCAGGGCTCTTAGGGTATAGAGCTGCCACACCAGCCCTTGACTGCCTACCTCCAGACTTTTTTTTTTTTAATTATTATTATTTTTTATTATTTATTGATTTTACTTTACAACGTATTGGTTTTGCCATACATTGACTTGAATCTGCCATAGATGAACATGTGTTCCCCATCCTGTACCCCCCTCCCAACTCCCTCCCCATCCCATCCCTCTGGGTCATCCCAGTGCACCAGCCCTGAGCATCCTATATCACACATCAAACCTGGACTGGGGATTCGTTTCACATATGATAATTTACATGTTTCAGTGCCATTCTCCCATATCATCCCACTCTCGCCCTCTCCCACAGAGTCCAAAAGACTGTTCAATACATCTGTGTCTCTCTTGCTGTCTTGCATACAGGGTTATCATTACCATCTTTCTAAATTCCATATATATGCATTAGTATACTGTATTGGTGTTTTACTTTCTGGCTTACTTCACTCTGTATAATAGTCTCCGGTTTCATCCACCTCATTAGAACTGATTCAAATGTATTCTTTTTAATGGCTGAGTAATATTCCATGGTGTATATGTACCATAGCTTTCTTATCCATTCATCTGCCAATGGATATCTAGGTTGCTTCCATGTCCTGGCTATTATAAACAGTGCTGCGATGAACATTGGGGTACATGTGTCTCTTTCAATTCTGGTTTCCTCGGTGTGTGTGCCCAGCAGTGGGATTGCTGGGTCATATCGCAGTTCTATTTCCAGTTTTTTAAGGAATCTCCACACTGTTCTCCATAGCGGCTGTACTCGTTTGCATTCCCACCAACAGTGTAAGAGGGTTCCCTTTTCTCCACACCCTCTCCAGCATGTATTGTTTGTAGACTTTTGGATAGCAGCCATTCTGACTGGCATGTAGTGGTACCTCATTGTGGTTTTGATTTGCATTTCTCTGATAATGAGTGATGTTGAGCATCTTTTCATGTGTTTGTTAGCTATCTGTATGTCTTCTTTGGAGAAATGTCTGTTTAGTTCTTTGACCCACTTTTTGATTGGGTCTTTTATTTTTTCCAGACGTTTTTAGATGAACAGGAAACAAATGACTGTCATCTTTGAGATACTGTGAAATGTGCAGTTAAGCCTAATACCAATTAATACAGTACTCAGTAAATAATGGCTGAATGAGTAGATGATTCAGTAAAAGAATAAGTCTGTACATATGTCAGAAAATGCCTGAGAATGGAAACTGGAGATTCCAGAGACTTAGGAATATTACTAAGTAATGTTTATCTATGTAGAAAATTATTTTACATCTTTTACTTATTAGACACTGTGTTAGGTACTGGAGATACATGATATGCCTATATTGCAGTAGTCGTGTTGAGAAATGATGGTGGCTTGGACAAGGTGGTAGCAATAGAGTTGAAGAGAAATAAATGTGACATATTTTTAGATATATTTGATAGTACTTGGTGATGGATTAGATAAGGAATGAGGATAAGGGAGGAATCAAGGATGAATTTTAGATTTTGCTTTAACAACTGGCTGGATGGTAGTACCATTTACTGAGATGTGGAAGACTGCAGGAGATACTTTTTTTTCCTGGGGGAAGAGTGGTGAGTAAAGGGTTCTACACTGGACATGATAAATTTGAGATGCCTATGTCACATTCAAGTGGAGATTGCCAGTAGATCATCGAAAGTATGAGCCTGGACCTGGAGAAGAATGAACTGGAGATATAAATCTGTGAATCCTGAGTATACAGAGGCCATGTAAAGCTGTTGTGTTGAAGAGATGAATTAGGAAGAAAATGCAGGTAGAAAGGACAAGAGGCCTCAGCAGTCTGCCTTTAGACACTGCAACATTTAGAAGAGTAGAAGCTAGCAATAGAGGCTGAAAAGGAATAGCTGATGAGGACAGAGGAAAGTTAGGAGGGTAGTGCCAAGGAAGTTGAGAGAGAAAAGTGTTTGAGAAAGCAAGAACCGTCAGCTCCCAGATAAATGCTGCCTAGAGGTCAAGATGAGAATGAGTTTTCATTAGAATGGCTGACAGAGGAGTTGATGGTGACCTTGGAGTCCTCGATAGATTTTAGATACCATAAATTTATAGTGGTACCACTGTGATTTTCCTTTGGGAATTTCTAATCATTTATTGGAATAATTCTTTTTCTTTAAGGGCTAAAAAAATTGCCTTCACTCAAAAATGGTTTACAACTGCCCTCTTCTATGAATGTGTTGAACTCTCAAATGATTCTGTGCAATAAGTATTTCTGGCCTAAAGTAATTGTGCAAATGAGTTAGCGGCTAGATCATTGCAAAACAACTGAGTAGATTTGTAGTAGAGCAAAATAAAAAAACTGTAAAACAGATGGTGTGCTTTAGAAATCTATCTCTTTTCAGCATCACACAACATTCGGGTTTGGCCATTTAATTATTTGTTTTCTAATTAGTGAAACTTTATTTCTGGCTTTGGTCATTTTTCCAGAAGTCTCCATTTTTGAGCCTCTGTAACAATTTGTCTCTATGTAGTCTTTGCCAAATGGATAGAGAAGTGACAGATAGTGTGTACTATATCGGACTATCCTGAGGAGTTCAGTATATGAAGTTTAGAATACTGGCATTTTGTAAACTTCTGAAAGGCAAACTCTTTTCTTCTTAACCACTTGAAGTCTCGCTTCCTGTAATTCATGTCCTCTGTTTGAAATAATCTAAAGAGGACATGTTAGTTCTCTCAGTGCCTTCCCGCTTTATAACCAGAGCTTATCTTCCAACACCGGACGAATAGTGACTTTCTTTTCAAAGAGCTTTATTGGATAAAAAGTTTCCACGGTTTAGTCTATATATTGTGCATTTTGAAATACAGTACATATCTGAAAAGTATTCTGAGAAAAATAATCATTGCGTCTTTATGTACATTTAAGTGAATGGGTCTTAAACAGATATTGTCATCCTGATTTCAAAAGTCTAAGGTCAGATGCAAGGAAAAACAGCCAATAAATGACTTTCCTACAAAGGGAGAGTTTGATGATGACACGCATTGCCAGGAGTATGCCTGTTATCCTCTTTATCCTTTTCTACCTTTTTGCCCTCTTTGTTCTCAACAGTAGTTCAGGAGTTCATTCCTTGTTAGATAGTTACAGTTGCCCGTTGGTATTCAATCCTCTGGTAACAACTAACACCAAGAATTTGCACATTTAACAAGTTTCCCTGGTACTTTCAATGCCTGCTTATATTTAAGAACCTTGCTATAAATTAATGAAACATTTTTCTTCTATGGCTTGTCAAAAAGAAGTTTCCAGATTTGAGCTCTGTAACAGATGTTTTTTTTTTGTGTGTGTGCCTGCCATGTACCATGCCTTGTGCTAGGTAATAAAATTCAGTTAAAGACACATAGGACCTAGTCTCTGACATGAGGAATTTATAATATAATAAGGGAAACAAGCTATGTATAAGATATAATGCAAGGAAGAAAATGATAAATGGCATAAGAGATTGCCAAATGACCAGAGAGGTACAGAGGCACGCGAGTGTGAAATCAGGAAGTTTAATTTGACTGTCTGATAAGATGCCTGAAGGAAAGAAGTGGGAAATGAGACTTTTAAGAAAGGAATGAAAATTGTGAGGGCCCTTGAATCCTAGACTAGAGAGTTTTAACTTTCTGCCACAGATAGTAGAGAACAATTGCATGCTCTTTGAAAGAAGGAAATTATTATTATAGTGTGTCAGTCTTGCAGAGTGGCTTATTTTAAATGGGACAACATTTAAATGTCTATGTTGATTTTAACAAATGTTTTTTCATTTTAATTCATAAGGCACTACATGGGTGCAAAGATGATTAAAACAGTCTCTCCCTTGAGTAATCCACCACAAATTACAGTGTACTTTGCTTTATAGTCACACTTTACAAAGCTCTTATAATGAAGTGTAGGGTCTAATTTCAGAACACTCTTTCCTATGTACGAACAGGTCCTTGTTCACTAATTTACAAATTGTTATTCAGGTTTTAGTCATTAGCTTTTGACCTTTAGCCTGTGCACTTTATGTAAAAAAATTGAAATTTTTTGATACCTAACTAATTATTGGGTATATTTTTGCTACCGTATATTTTCATCCTAAATATATTAAGGCTCTAACCTTTATATTACTATATTTAGTTACTCTTAAATTATGAATTATCTTATGTATATGAATATGATTTTGAAGCCCTCTTTAATGAAGTTTTTTAAAAAAAATTATGTTAAAAAGAAGCTCATGAACCAGGAACCTTGGGCATTTACTCAGTACTCAATGATTGGTACATACTTAATAATTCAAACAAATATTTATTGAATAACTACTGTGTACTGTGGGGGACACAAGGATGAGTCTGAAATAGTCCTTTCCTACAGGTTGCCCACACCCTAGTGGAGGGATTAAAGAAAAAATACAGGCAGAGAATGCATATTTGGTATGTGTGTGTGCAAAAGTCCGCCTGCAATACAGGAGACCGGGGTTCAATCCCTGGGTCGTGAAGATCCCCTAGAGAAGGAAATGGCAACCCACTCCAGTATTCTTGCCTGGGAAATCCCATGGACAGAGAAGCCTGGTGGGCTACAGTCTATGGGGGTATAAGGAGTCGGACATGACTGAGCAGGTTTCACTTCACTTAATATGTATATATATATATATATATATATATTTAAAATAAGCATATAAAATGTACTCTATATATTATATGTGGTATGTAATAAAATATACACTATAAAATATATAAATGTTCTCTAAATATTATTATATACTTATATGTATATTATATACTATATTTAATATATAAAACATGTATTTATATAAAGTAAGTAGTGTAGTAGTAGTACTATTAGGTTTTTAAGAAGAGAGCTATTATTCCTTTTAGTGGATTATAAAAACTACTTAAGTGAGAAACTTGTATGCAGGACAAGAATTAACAGTTAGAAATGGACATGGAACAATAGACTGGTTCAAAATTGGGAAAGGAGTACATTAAGGCTGCAAATTGTCACCCTGCTTATTTAACTTCTATGCAGAGTACATCACGTGAAATGCCAGGCTGGATGAGTTACAAACTGGAATCAAGACTGCTGGGGGAAATAGTAACAACCTCAGAAATGCAGATAATACCACTTTAACACTTTAATGGCAGAAAGTGAAGAGTAACTAAAGAGCCTCTTGATGAAGGTGAAAGAGGAGAGTGAAAAAGCTGGCTTAAAACTCAACATTCAGAAAACTAAGATCATGGCATCCAGTCCCATCACTTCATGGAAAATAGATGGGAAAACAGTGACATACTTTATTTTGTTGGGCTCCAAAATCACTGCACATGGTGGTGACTACAACCATGAAATTAAAAGACGCTTGCTTCTTGGAAGAAAAGCTATGACAAACCTAGACAACATATTAAAAAGCAAAGACATTACTTTGCCAACAAAGGTCCGCCTAGTCAAAGCTATGGTTTTTCCAGTAGTCACGTATGGATGTGAAAGTTGGACTGTAAAGAAAGCTGAGTGCCAAAGAATTGATGCTTTTGAACTGTGGTGTTGGAGAAGACTCTTGAGAGTCCCTTGGACTACAAGGAAATCAAACCAGTCAATCCTAAAGGAAATCAGTCCTGAATATTCATTGGAAGGACTGGTGCTGAAGCTGAAACTCCAATCCTTTGGCCTCCTGATGTGAAGAACTGACTCATTTGAAAAGACCCTGATGCTAGGAAAGATTGAAGGCAGGAGGAGAAGGGGACAACAGAGGACAAGATGGTTCGATGGCATCCCTGACTCAATGGACATGAGTTTGAGCAAGCTCCAGGAGATGGTGAAGGACAGGGAAGCTTGGCATGCTGCAGTCCATGGGGTTGCAAAGAGTTGGTCACAGCTGAGTGACTGAACAACTGCATCTTTTCTGAGGATTAAACCTAGAGTAACTTTAGAGAGAAACCTCATGATAACAGGATTCAGAGAATAGTGATACCCCTAGGTAGATAAAGGACTATTTTGAGATGGCATGTATGGTGGGTGAGACTACAACCAGGGCAGGAAGTAAAAATAGGAAGCAAAGACAACCCAAGTTCCTCCTTTGCCTCGCTCTCTTTGCCTTTCTCAAGGCCTGGTGCCTGTTCTCTCACAGGGATCAGAAGTAATAAAATCAGAGCAGTGCTGATGCCCCGCTTGAGTGAGATGCTAAGGAAAATGGGTGGGAATTACTGGATCTAAACCAATGACTTGCCTGTTGGCCTCCACCCCCTAGGATAGGTAGATTATAGTTTTAGAAGTGCCTCCTCCTAAGGTGACTTCTCTTTGGAAGAGAAGGTTGATTATGAAATCCTGAATTGAGGAGTTGCTTGGTGGGGGCAGATTTTTGGTGCCTAGGATTTTGAGCTCCTGGGGCTAACGATCTGGTTCTGGTCTGTTTTCCTGAGGAGCTATTACTCCCCAAGGAGTGTGAGCTCACAGGCCACATTTTACACACCATTAAGAGAGTTTAGAATAGGCAGAAGGCAGACCCAGACTTTAGAAGTCAACAAAGTGAACATGCTAAAAGAGATAAGTGAAGATGTTAATAATATGAAGCAAGAAATAAAATGGTAAAACAGAACCAAGTAGAACCATTTAGGTATAATAGTTGACAGAGTTGCAGTTATATAGGACAAGTAGTGAAGTGTGTGCAAATGAAGAGTGAATTAAAATAACTAGATCAGATTATGTAACTTTAATAGAACTTTATAGAAGGGAACAGATGAAGATAAACATACTGAAAACTTAAGGAAAAATGAAGCTATGTGGAGTTGAAAGTAAAAGTTACAAGATTCATATAATAATAATCTCAGGCAAAAAAGTGAAAATAGGAAGAAGGAAGTCTTTTAAAAATAAAAGAGATAATTCATCAGAATTAAAGAAAAAAGATTTCAGCTTTAAATAATGATAAACTACCAGGTAGGAGAGAGAAGGAAAAACTGACAAAATTGACATAATAAGGTTTAAGAATATAAAAAACAGAAAATTCTCAATGTTCCCAGAGAGGAAGAGCAATATCATAAAAAGAAGGAGAATAATCTTGACATCTTTTTTTTAGCAGCATTATTGGATGCATGTGTAAATGGAGTGATAATTCTAAATGTATTAAAGGAAAAACATTTAAACTTAGAATTTTATACCCATTGACATTGTCATTCAAGTGAAAGGCAATGATAAAAAATATTGTTAAGTATACAAAGCCTCAGGTTTGCCACATAAGTCCTAGATTTAAAACACTTGTTGAAATAATTAAATAGGTCAGAGAAATTCTGTAGATGCTGTAAAAGCTGTGTGTACCAGAGTCTTTAAATACCTCGTTAAAGTCTGTTGGCGTCCAAAGAAAAAGAGAGAGAAAGACCAAAGAAGAAGAGGACACAGTATATTCATAGTAACCCAGATATAAAATGTGAGATAATATACACATGATAAGCATTGAGAAAGGAGAGAGAACATTGGTACATGAGAGGTAGCTAAACTGGAAGATGTAGACAACAGATTTTCAAAGCAGTAAAGGATTTTAAAAAAAAACGTACAGAGTGGGACAAGTTGTAATAAACTTGAGTAGTAGAAACAATTTCAAATAAGTTAATGGGTTAGAAGTACCTGTTAAAAGACATAATGTCAGGTTGAATTTTTAAATTTCTAGCTAAGTGCTATTTACAGGAAGCACATTTGAAGCATAAGGGCACAGAAATATTGAAAGAAAAAGAGTGGAAAAGAACATACTAGGCAAACACTAACCAAAAAAAGCCCGAGTAACTGAATTAATATCAATTAAATATACCTTGCTACAAACAAATCATCATTAGAGATAATGAAGATTACTGTATCATGACAACAGTTCAATCCAAACAAAATATATAAATTTAAACACATGCAACTAATAAGGTAATCTCAAAAATATATTTCAAAAATTGACAAAATTCTATGGAGAAATTGGCAAATTCACCACCATAGTGGGAGATTTTAATGTACTTCTCTCAATTACTAATATGTGAAGCATATGCAAACAGAAGTAGAGATATTTAACAATATAATTAACAAGCTTATTTTGGTGGACACATACAATTCTGCATCTAACAATTAGAGAATATACATTTTTCTTAACCACACATGGAAGGAACTTTTACCAGAATTAATCTAACCAGGAAGCAAGCAAGCCTTAACAGATTATGTTCTCTAACAATACACAATTAAGTTGAAAGTTAATCAAAATGAGATTAAATACTGCATATATTTGGAAATTCATTCATATGCTTCTAGATAAGTCATGGGTTAAAAAAATAGATCCTAATGAGAAAAAGTTTTTAATTTCTAGAACTGAATGGTAATGAAAACACAGCATATCAAAACCTGTGGATACAGTAAAAATGTGTTTCAGCAGAAATTTATTACTATCACCTAATGTATGTACATTGGGAAGAAGAAAGGCTAAAGAGGAACTACATATCCAACTTAAAATTTTGGGAAAATATCCCAACAGAATATACACAAATAAGTAGTAGGAAAAATAAACCTAAGGGTGAAAAAGAAAGCAGAGGTAGAAAAGAGAAGATCAGTAAGACCAACATTTGATTCTTCAAAAAAACCAACAAACAGATAAACCTTTGGCAAAAATAAGAAAGAAACAAGACAAAAATAATATTTCACAGGAAAAAAGGAATACAGCTGCAGATAAGGCAAAAATTAAAAGGATAAAGATTAAAAAGATACAGGAATAGCACCACAAACTGTTTACTAATAAGTCTAAAAACTTAGGCAGCATATTAATTCTGTATATTCTAGTATAACAAAATTAGACCGGTGAAAAGCAAACCTATGAAAAAGATCCATTTTGTTTATTTATATAGATCTAAAACCTTAAAATATTAGGAAGTTGGATTCAACTGTGCTTATAAATTGGTCATAATCATGTTGGATTTTCCCTAAAATACAATGATGGTCTAATTTCAGAAAAAAATCTATAAATATAAATTCCTACATTAATATATTAAAGGAGAAAAGATATCATCATTTCAAAGAAAGCACTTGTCTTGTAGTAAGACCCAACATACATTCGTAATTTAATTAGGAATGAAAGAAAACATCCTTAACCTGATAAAAGATTACAGCAAATATCATTTTAAATGGGAAATGTGAGAAGCATTTTCTTTAAAGAAAGAGCTAGTCAAGGAAATCAGCTTCTAGTAGTTTTTTCAATGTTGTTGATCTTTGTCTAAGACAAGGAAAATAGTCATGAGAATTGGAAAGCAGAAATAAAACTTTTATTATTTGTAGTAATATACAAATGACTAGACAAACTCTTATAATAATAAGAGAGCTGAGAAAGATAGCTGAATTTAAGGATGGTACACATCAATAAATAAGAGTGTCAAATCAATACATTGTACACCTTAAACTTACACAGTGTTTTATACCAACTGTGTCTGTGCTCATTCAGTCATGTCCAACTCTTTGTGACCCATGAGCTGTAGCCCACCAGGCGCCTTTGTCCATGGAATCCTCCAGGCAAGAATACTGGAGCAGGTTGCCATTTCCTACTCCAGGGAATCTTCCTGACCCAGGGATCAAACCCACATCTCTTGCGCCTCCTGCATTGGCATGAGGATTCTTTACCACTCTGCCACCTGGAAGCCCTGTATACCAATTATAGCTCAGTAAAACTGGGGAAAAGATTGATATTCAAAGTCAATTGCACTTCTTTTCACTAGCAACCAACAATATAAAATGCAAAAAAAAAGAAGACATGTAAAACTGTATTCACAAATTTATAATTTCTAAAAATGCAGCATTACACTTATAAGACCTCTTTGAGGAAAGTTATGAAATTTTATGGGAAAACATTTACTCAAGTGTAAATATATACCATAATTTAGGTCAGGAGACTAAATATCATAAACATTTATTTCCTCATATTGATGTACATATACAATGCAAATCTAATCAAAATTCCTCTTTTCGCAACCCTAAAATTTATAGTGAAGTATAAAGGGTCAAAAATAGCCAAGGCCTTTTTGAGTATTTTGCTGTAACAGAAATTATGACTATTTAGTTAGCACAGTGTGATAATGATATAGTAGTAAGCAAATTGACAGGTAGAATAAAATAGAAAGTGTGGAAACATATCCATACATGTCTGGAACATTTATGATAGTGGTAGTATGATGCATCAGTGGATAAAAGGAGAGATTATTCAATAACTGGTGTTCAAATAAATGGCTGTCCATATGAAGAAAAAGAAATTGGGTACCTATCTTATATGGTAGACAAAAGTCAACTTCTAATCAGCCAAGGACTTAAATAATAAAAATTTATATTTGCTTTTAGTGTAAATATAGGTGAAACCCTTTTGGAACTTGGGGTGTGTAGAAAAGGATTTTATAAACAAGATACCAAAGTCATTAACATAAAAGAAATGAGGAATAAACTTGACTTATATTAATCTTCAGAATTTCTATTCATAAAATAGCATTTTAGGGAAAGCTGATAGATTATAGACTAGAAGAAGGCTTTTGTAACCCAAATAACGAAGAAAAGATTAATATCATGAAATCTCAGTGATTCTTACAAATCAATACAAAGTAGACCAACCGCCTAGTAGAAAATGGACAAGCAACTGGACAGGACCAGACATTTTTACAAGTAAGGACCTACAATTAGCTAATGAACATGCAACAAGATGCTCAGTTACATTAATGATCAGGGAAATACAAATCAGGACTTCAGTGAGATAAACTAAAAATTAAAAAGCCTGACAGTAGTAGGTTTTGGAACACATGCAGATAAAGAGTCTCTTTAAATCATTGCTGTTGAGAATATACTGGTACAACTACTTTGGAAAAAGGGTCTGACATTATCTATTAAAGTTAACCATTCATATACTCTATACCAAGAAATTTAATTTCTAAGAATATACCCAAGGAGTTCTTCTACATATGTACCCTTGGAGACATACACAATAAAGTTTGTAGAAGTGTTTATAGGAGCAAAAACCCAGAGTCACCCCAAATTCCCTCTTCCTAGAGAATGAATAAATTGTGGTATAGTCTGACAATGGAATATTTTACAACTGTGAAATGGTTGAGCCACATGTAATAATATCTATGAAGCAATGAAATTTATTTTTAAAGTAATCATAGTTTTGTTAAAATATAATTTACTTACTGTAAAATACACAGATTTTAAGAGTTTAGCTGATGAATTTTTATATATGTATACTTTCGTGTAACCACTGTTCAGAACAAAATACAGAACATTTCCACCCCCACCAGAAAGTTCTTTTGTTCCTTTTTCCTAAGTTCATTTTGTGCCACTCACCAGCAATGGTGTGAGAGTTCTAGTTTTGCTCCTCATCCTCTCCAATGCTTGGTATTGTTAGTATTTTTAATTTAGATACTTTGGTAGATATATAATGGTATCTCATTGTGGTTTTAATCTGTGTTTCCCAAATGACAAATGAAACTGGTCATGTTTTATGTTTATGCTAATTTATTTATTTATGCTAATTGTCCTTTTGAATATCTTCTTTTACAAAATATCTGTTCAAGTCTTGCTCCCATTTTCTATTTCTTTTTTAAATGTATTGATTTATATAAGTTTGTTACATATTTTAGATGTAAGCCTTTGTCGCACACACACACAAATATATGTACAGTAACAAGCATTATAAGAAGGTGACTTAAGAAAAGAACATGAGAAGAATTACTGCATATCCTTGCTCAAGCAGATGTCCTATGAAAAAGAAGAGATCATTAGAAATTGAGGGTCTTGAAACTGATCCCCTGCAAACTATCCCTGCCCCCGCAGGCCATATGAAGTCTTCTTATACAGGCAGGTACACGCTACCTGCTCCAGTTTGAAGAATGTTGGTTTGGAATATATTGAGTCTGTTTTCATTTTTCTAGCTTTATTGAAATATACTTGACATATAGCACTATATAAACTTAAGATGTACAACAGTGATTTTATATATATATTATGAAATGATAATCACAATTAGTTAATACATCCATCACCTCGCATAGATTAATGTTTTTATTGTGATAGAAACTTTAAAGATCTATCCTCTTAGCAGCTTTCAAGTATACATTACAATATTGAAGGCTCAGCAACACCTCTAGCTAGAAATTCTTGGCAGACAATTGGAAATGCAATTTTGGTATAAGGGTAAATTACTCAATTTCTCAGGCTGTTTCCTCTTAAAGAACAGGGGAATCAACACCAACCTTGTCTGTTTTCATTATTTGTTCTACTTGTGAAAACAAAATCACTGAGGTGACTGTTAGGAAAAACTTTTAAGTGGTGCACTTGCTTACTTTGGTGATTATTACCTTCATTATTACCTTTCTCCACTGCTGCCTTGGACTCACTGAGACCCATTAGGACATGTTTAGTGATTTTATTGGGTGCCGTCTGTCCTATGATTTATGCTATTTCTTTTTCTATATAATTTATATTAATTGTTAGTCATATAATAGTTGCCATTACCCTTGGTAAATGATTTAAATGGTAAACAAAGCAGGAAAAATAACTTCCTCCCTCTATTCCCTCATTCCCTCTTATTAAAGATAACCATTGTTAAATCTCTTATGTCTTCTTTTAAATACATTCTATATATTTTTTTGTATCTACTTTTCACAAATGGATTTATATTATGCAAACTTATATTTTTCATCAAATGTATTTTGGAACAATTTCCTTATTTTTTAAAAGCAGCGTTGTATCCAAAACCATGGATATGCTATTATTTTTCCCTTCTGAATATGAAATATTTAAACTGTTTCAGGACTTTCCTATTACAATGGTGCAACAAATGTTCTTGTAAATATATGTTTGTATACTGTGTCAGCATATAGGATAAATTCTTAAAAGTTGAACTACTGGTCTGTGAGAGTATGCTTTACACATTTTGATGGTTTATTACTGACTAATCCTCCCATAAAAGGCAAGTAAATGAGAAACCTGTATCCCCACACCCTCACCAAGAGAATCATCAAACTTAAATTTATGTCCATCTATTAGGTATAAATTGGTAACTCATTGAGCATCCTTTTATGTGCTTTTTTTATAAAGTGACTATTCCATTTTCCTGGTGGTAAAGAATCTGCCTGAAATGTGGGAGGACCTGGGCCCAATCCCTGGGTCGGGAAGATCTGGAGAAGGGAATGCCAGTCTACTCCAGCATTCTTGCCTGGAGAATCCCATGGACAGAGGAGGCTTGCAGTTGACAGTGCATAGGGTTGCAAGGAGTCAGACACAGCTAGGCAGCTAAGCAGCAGCAGCATCTGTTTTCCTGTTGAAAACATTTTACCCCTCAGAACATTACAAAGTAAAGTGCTCTAGCTATTTATGAAAAGTAGAAAATAAAGACTATGAAGTCCCAGAATGTTTCCTTTTAGCTTAGCTTATTTTATGTTTTAAACCATCTTATCCAACTCATACATATTATTCATTCATTTTAAAATACTTATTAAATATTTATTATTTACAAAATACTGATAGGCTCTATCCTTGAAAAGGTAAATTTTGTTAGATGATGATGTATGCTTGGGTCTATATTTGTAGGACCTGCCTACTTAGGTATTAAGTCCAAATATTGGTATTTGACCAAACTTCTCCTCTGAGTGTTCAGCTTTCTAGCTTTTCAAAATAAAGTAATCTCAAGCTGTTAATTAAACAAGTAGAAATTTGTTAACCAGAAGGTTAATTTTCTACTTATGAGAGCCTCAGATTATCAGTCTGTTACTGCTGCGCTCTTGCCCTTCACTGTTTCATGGTTGGTGAGTTCGGGGCGTGACTCCCTGAACACAGCCAATAAAGGGAGTTCAGAAGTTACTGTTCTGATGGTGAGGAATCTCCACAATCTGCAGGGTCTACCCTAAAATTATACCAATTTTTGTTTGGTTGATTCATGTATAATTTCTCTTGAGCCTAGAAGGCTCATAACATGCAGCCTGGGCCCTTTATTCATCTGGTCAGTGCAAGCATTTGATGCAATTCCTCCTTCAACTGCTAGCAGGCAGGAAGCAGGGAGTCTAGTAAGTTATTAGATGGGCTTTAG
The DNA here is from genome assembly GCF_023699985.2 of Odocoileus virginianus. Classification (NCBI taxonomy): domain Eukaryota; kingdom Metazoa; phylum Chordata; class Mammalia; order Artiodactyla; family Cervidae; genus Odocoileus; species Odocoileus virginianus. The sequence continues at coordinate 32,502,126 of NC_069683.1, read as the reverse complement.
ACAAGAGGGAAAGTGTGGAGTCCATACCACTGTTTGTGCCCTGTTTGATATCACAAGAAAATATAGGAAGCAAGTAGTTAAAATTTTATAAATAGTAGAGTGTTTTTGAGGGGATAATGTTCCTGTTCTGGATCTTTTGCTCTCCTCCCAGTCTCTTTGGAATAAGAAATAGGATCATTTCTTAGAATACAAAGGTGCTCTACTTTAGACTTGTAGCGTGTCAGTCACCAAGCTCTTGGGTGTGTGTGTGTGTGTGTGTGTGTGTGTGTGTAAACCAAGCATTTGCAAGATTGCTAGAAATGCAGGTTCAAGATAGTTCTTGCTTTGCACAGTAGTGCAGAACCATAAAAATAGTATATATTGAAGCTGTGAAAAATGATTTTAATAATCAATGGAAAAATTATGATCCATGCCATTTACATTTTTTGTTAAATGTTAAAAAAACTCCCTAACTGTTAATTGGAGAAGGCAATGGCACCCCACTCCAGTACTCTTGCCTGGAAAATCCCATGGACGGAGGAGCCTGGTAGGCTGCAGTCCATGGGGTTGCTAAGAGTCGGACATGACTAAGCAACTTCACTTTCACTTTTCACTTTGATGCATTGGAGAAGGAAATGGCAACCCACTCCAGTGTTCTTGCCTGGAGAATCCCAGGGATGGGAGAGCCTGGTGGGCTGCCATCTATGGGGTCGCACAGAGTCAGACATGACTGAAGTGACTTAGCAGCAGCAGCAACTGTTAATTATAAATAAATATAGGGAATGAGACAAAAGTAAAGCTATTTTTTTTTGCACTGTAATTTAAAACATTAGAAATATTGAGACTTAAAGTATCTTATTTTTTGGTTAAAAACTTATCAAGATTAGTTTAAAGAATGCTTACCTTCTTATAATACAGAGGGAAATATCTTTTTTATGCCTTGGCAAATTGTCATAGTGTTTTACAAGCTTGGATTAACTTGTAACGTGGTATTCTTTGTCTTTCCAATGTCATGAAATATCTCTGAAAATTCTTTAAATTTGTTTTTTTTTGTGTGGGCACCATATTCTCTGAAGTATCTTTATCCTTCCTCATTTGTCTTACTAAGTTCCTTTGGTTGCACATCTGGATTCCTTCAGTGACAGTGTCAACATTCTCATGGTCAGCTATTTCTTCTGTTACTCCATTTACGTTTGATTCAGGTTTTACTTCCAGTGTTATCACTTTAGTTTCTTTGTTGCAATTTCATCTTTGTTGGCAAATTACCTGGGAGACAAGGAAGCAACACAGCTGCACACATTGCTGTCTGTGTGTGACCTGAGTAGCAGATGGATGGTGTCCCGTCACCAACAGACGTGACCTGTCACTGACCATGATGCATATCTGTAATTTACATGGTGATTGTGTATGGAAGAGCTCGCAGTGAAGTTTGAACTTTATGCAGTGATAGTTAATGTACCATAGTGACTAAAATTTTAACTGTGTTGCTGGGTGACTGATACTATTTAACAAATTCATGATGACTGAAATTCATGCATATCAAGGCTGTGCGAAGCCAATACTGCCTAAATAAATTGGCTATCACATGGTACTGGTTGCATATGATTTCTGCAGTAATTACAGTTTTGTTGGGTATGCTGATTGTACAGTGAGCTCATTCTTTTGTGCTTTTTGGAGGTGACTCACAGAATGTAAGTTTTAATCTTCTATCTACCTATATCAGGACAAGCCAGATTGTGCTGTGGTAGCAAACCACTCCCAAATCTCAGTGTTCCTGACGCCTTCCATGGCACATTGGCTTGGAGGAGGGAAGCGAGTTCCGTTCCACTTTGCCTTCGCTCAGGGACCCAGGCTGAGGGAACTCTGTCTCTGTGCTTCTGTTGTTACTGATGCAGGTATTGAGAACATGTAAACCACAAGCTTTCAAAGTTTCTATCTAGAAGTGATACACAGTATTTCAAATCACATTTTCACTGGGCCAAACAAGTCATATGGTCATGTCCCAAAAGAAGTAGACAGGCAAGATTCTAGTTTGTGCCTTGAAGACAGGAATGTTGCGTAAGCACCATCAATAACTACTGTGGATCCAGAGAGTTAACTTGTGGAGAGTTTACCAGGGAAGGGCAGTTGATGACTAGGATTACAGACCTAGATGTGTCAGATTATCTCTGTTTTCTAATGAGGGATTGAAGTTCAAGGCAAAGTTGTGTGTACTGGTATTCTAGGAGCCTGGACACTGTGATTAGTGTTCAAGGTTGCAATGAAGCCAGGAAGTTATAATAGAGGCCAGATGAACCATTGGTAAAGCAGGGCTCTTGACAGAACCTTGGAGATCAGAAATCATTCAGATGAGAGCTCTGAGACTATGTACTGTTCTAAACAATTTCAATTCCTTTTTGGCCTCTGAGTCTTCATCTGTGCTTCATTTAAGTTGATGACATCTTTGGAAGTTCTGGGATACTTAACAGAGAACTTAAGCTTCAAAAGAAGTGTAGGCTAGGGGTTGGCAGAAGGCATGGTAAGGGTATTCTGGAAGTAAATGGGTAGAGGCTGCAGAAGTGCAGCCAAAAGTAGGATGCTGTGAAAGTGGTAAGAATATAGATCTTCTTTAAAAAGGATAACGTTGAAGAACTACAGGGAATGAATTACATAATGACCCTCATTTAGTTACTACTATTCCATGCTTTGTGTTTGTCTGTGTCTTTAACCCTGAATTTATTAAGCTGTGCAAATCCTCCACAGTGTACTCAGATGGCTGCCCTTAAAGTGCCTGGCTGTTTACTACTCTGTATCCCTGTTGCTTAATGCTTCAATCCATTCACATGTCAAATTAATTTAGAGTCACTCCATAGTTGTGCTCCTGCCTAAACTTCCTGTTTTTAATCTAAATGTGATCCAAACTTCTTGTCCAGACTTTCTCTACTAGTCTGCATTAGGAGCAAAAATATTTAAGGTATACCTAATCTAGCAGGAGCCCTGAGAGGCTGCATTCATGCATTTCCTGGCATTAGATGGAATATTTTATTTGAGAAAAATATAGCTAATATTAAGTGGTTAATTTTCGTATGAGCTACTCACATCTGGAATTAAACAGGGCATAGAATACATTATAATCAAATGATCACATTATATCAAAATCTTCCAGTCAACTAAGAGCTTTCAAGTCAAACATCTTTGTTCTTGGATACAATACCAGACTAATCAGCTGAACTTAGATTTTTTACCTAGACATTTTGATGTTATATAGACTTACCCATAGGGCTTCCCTGGTAACTCAGAGGGTAAAGAATCTGCCTGCAGTGCAGGTTCAATCCCTGGGTAGGGAAGATCCCCTAGAGAAGGGAATGGCAACCCATTCCAGTATTCTGGCCTGGAGAGTTCCATGGTCAGAGGAGTCTGGTGGGCTACAGTCTATGGGGTCGCAGAGTCGGACATGACTGAGCAACTAACACACACATACACACAGGCTTACGCTTAGTGTTGGACCCAGTAGACTTTGGACAACTTCTTTCATTCTTTCAGTTTCTCTATTATTTTCTAAGAACAGAGCTGTAAGGGGGTCTTTGGATTCCAGGGACTTGCCCTATCTAGTGTTCTTTTGCACAAGCATGCTCTATTATTCTTTTTTTTTCCATTTATTTTTATTAGTTGGAGGCTAATTACTTTACAATATTGTAGTGGTTTTTACCAGACATTGACATGAATCAGCCATGGATTTACATGTGCTCCCCATCCCGATCCCCCCTCCCGCCTCCCTCTCCATCCCATCCTGCTATGTCTTCCTAGTGCACCAGCCCTGAGCCCTTGTCTCATGCATCCAACGTGGGCTGGTGATCTGTTTCACCCTTGATAATATACTTGTTTCAATGCTATTCTCTCAGAACATCCCACCCTCGCCTTCTCCCACAGAGTCCAGAAGTCTGTTCTATACATCTGTGTCTCTTTTTCTGTTTTGCATATAGGGTTATCGTTACCATCTTTTTAAATTTCATATATGTGCATTAGTATACTGTATTGGTCTTTATCTTTCTGGCTTACTTCACTCTGTATAATGGGCTCCAGTTTCATCCATCTCATTAGAACTGATTCAAATGAATTCTTTTTAATGGCTGAGTAATATTCCATAGTGTATATGTATCATAGCTTCCTTATCCATTCGTCTGCTTATGGGCATCTAGGTTGCTTCCATGTCCTCGCTATTATAAACAGTACTGCGATGAACTGTATTATTCTTTTAAAACTGAATATTCTCCCACCCCTAAATTTTGGTATATTGTAAAAAGTATTAGTGAAGAGGTCTGAGACATGTCAGCTCAAGGAGGATTCTCAAAAGGGCATCAGAAGTTTTGCTATTTATTCAACATTATAATTTTTCCATGTGACTTAATGAATTTGTGAGATTATATTACTAAAATATGTAAGAGTCTTCAATTTTTAAACTGTTTATAACCAAAAATTCATCATTTAATATTAGGGCAATACACTTTCTTCAGCGAGACCAACCAATGTGTTAGAAATGATGAAGGAATGGAAAAATAACCCAGAAAGTGATGAGGAAAGCACAACAGACCAAAGAGACAGCGGGTCTGGACAAGAGGATATGAAAGTGTACCAACCCAGCAGAAATGTCCCTGATGTCAGTAACTCTTCAGATGAAGAGGAAGGAAAACAGGTAGGAAGAACCAACAAAACAAGTAGGGAAAACAATTGTTTCATTTCTCCAAACTGTAAAATACCTTCACAACACTTGGAACATTTTTGCAGCTCTTTTTTCTTGTTGGATTGTAATGGTTTGTAACAAAAGAGACTTGCATGATAAAGAAAGTAAAGCTTGAAACTAGCATGATTTAGTGATGTGGGCTAGATGCTTATTTTAAGATCTGTGATTACATAGGGGAGGGGTCTGCAAACTTTTCCTCTAACAAATAGTGAATATTTTAGGCCATAATAGTCTCTGTCACAACTTCTCAACGCTGATGTTATAGCATGAACACAGGCATAGACAACAACTGAATGTTCCAGCGAAACTTTACAGAGACAGGTGGTGTGCTAGATTTGGCTAATGGGTCACAATGAATACTGTATGTATTTTACCAGGCTATACAATTTGGAATGGGTTTATGTATTACTTCAAAAATTGCTATTACATTAGTTAGTAATTTCCAATTTTATGATACCTAAAATTGTTTGTATAGTCTTATTATCTTACTTTATTAGATATAGTTTTATTCTTTTTGGTGAATAAAATTTAGTAACATTTGGTTAATTCTAGATTGCATTCTACTAATTCAATATCTTGACAATTTACCCAAGTCCTCTTTTCTTTTGTTTCTGTGATTGAGGAAAAACTTTCTGTATGTTTGTTCTCATTCTTGTCTTGAAGTCTAATCAGCATATTTGAGTTCTTCTTTAATGATGGAACATCTTGCCATCAGGGGCCAGATTTACTTCTGGGCACCCCAGACTTCTTATGAGGAGTTGCTTTTCGGTTCTCTGAGACCTAGAGATGGGCAGAGTGGAGAGAGGGACTGGAGGGTAAATCCTGATCCGCAGTCAGGAAGGTGCAGCATGGCTGCCTGTTCCTGCCCTGCCACGAATTCTGTCAGAAAGTTGAGGAAAGAGGCCCAGTAAAGTGATCTGGTTGATTTTTATTTACTCATTGGGAACTTCTTCATCTAGTTGATAGCAAATGTCTAGATAATAGGCTTAACATTTAATTATTTAGACATTTTGAAATAGCTATATTTTTATGTAATGTAAACATAAGGTTATTGAATCCCTTCTCCAGAATCACCTTCTCTAGTCTGTCAACAACTCCTGCAGTGCTCAGCAGCTGTGTGTATTTGGTATTCTTGTTAAAAATAACATCCTAAAAACCCATGTCTGCATTTCCTCATTGAACATAGTTTGAAAAATTTCTTGTTAGCTGACTTAGAATTTTATACACACGTACATGTGCACACACACATACATAAACATACTCACACATATATCCATACACACATACACTCACACACTCTCATACACATACATTACGTATTACACACATGCATCAACAATAATATACTCACACATGGTAGTGATGTTTAGTTGCTAAGTCATGTCTGACTATTGTGACCCCATGGATTGTAGCCCACCAGGCTCCTTTGTCCGTGGGAAATCCCAACCAAGATTACTGGAGTGGGTTGTCATTTCCTTCTCCAGAGGATCTTCCTGACCCAGGGATCAAACCCAGGTCTCTTGCAGGCAGTCTCCTGTATTGCAGATGGATTCTTTACCAACCAGGGAAGCTTGTATATGTGTATATATCTACATATATGCATATATACAAGTATATTTATATATGTATATACTCATATATATACAAACACAAATCCATGCATACACATGCATACACACATTACCTTTTGTAATCTTGGATTATATCTATGTTCACTGATCTGAACATAAAATACGCTTGTAAACCAAATGTTTGGTCGTCTTCCATCTCCTTTCTCATTGCTCTGTCACGTCTCTGCTCTCCTCCTGCGCTCTCTGAGTCAGAGTAGAGGGATAACGCTTGCCGTGATGTTCTCAGTGTGGTGTTCTCAGCTACTTCCAGTTAGGGAACAGAAGGATTGAAATTTGAGGTGCTTATGGATGCTAGAACTAGACTCAGTGGATTGAAAATTTAAGAATATACGTTTCTACTTATCAACAATAACTTTTCCACAATCAGAGCTCACCTGCCGTAGCACAGGCAGGACTGTGGATAGTAAATCTCACCTTTCAGCCATTGAAAGCATTCATACAAACTCTGGAAAACTACTTGTTATAAATGCTGTGCCAGGAATTTCTACATAATGGGTAGGAGTTTGCCCTGGATGTCCTTTAAGGACTTTTCCTGTGCTTAGGTTTTGGCTATGACATCTTGGGAGGAATACCTTACCTTATTTGGGAGTTTTTCTGAAGAGTGTTACCCCTTAAAAGAAAGTCTTCTCTTGTATATTAAGCTTTTTCATGGATTTTTATGAATAAATATGCACTTTGTTAATTACATTGAAGTTGAGTTTAAGAAATTACTTCTTTTTTTTCCCCCAAGTCTTCATTAACAGCAAATAGTAGAGTATAAGATCTAAAGTGATAACTGAAAATAGGATTGGCCATTTAGTCTTGAGTCCATGCAGGATTCATATAGTAATTAGTATCCTTAAGAGTGAAACTTTAATTTTATTAAAAATCATTCTAATAATATTGAAATTTTCCCATGGGAAAAATTCATTTGTTAAAATTAGATTATATGGATAATTTGATATGATAACTATTTATACTTACTATAAAGAGATGTATATGATTCTTTTTCTATTAAAATATTTGAAATTTGGCTTTACTGTACATGCAGACTGCCACAGATCCTGCTTTCCATAGTATCACTGTTCTCTCTTCTGGAGAATCTGATAAATCCATTTAGAGCTCCTGATTTTGTACTTCTCACAAATGAGAGTAATCACACTTTTTAGATAAGTGGCAAAGTGCTTGGAAAACTAGCAGAAAAAATGAGGAATTATTTAAAAACAAAAACAAAAACAAAACACTTGAACTAAGCACCTTCCCCTTTCTCTGGGTAACTCTTCCTTATTTCCAAATGCCCTGGACATTATGGAAAAATACAGTGTGAATCTCCTCATTGTTCATGTTTGGATGAAGATATTATACTTCACCATTTCAACCTTATTTTCAAATAGTTGGCATTTGGCAATGTCCATTTTTAAAATTTTCATTTTCAACCTTTAGTTTGTTTTTGGTAGCTGTATTTTTTTGAAGCTAGAACTGTTCTCTCTTATATATCTTGTATTTTACAGCCTGTACATCTAGAAAGTGTTTTGTGTTATTGGGAACCCTCTAAATTCCCCACAGTGGGTTCTTAATCTACTCTATCAGGCAGACCCAAGTTTAACTCCTATAGCAGCATTGACTCATCTTCAGATGAGACACTTGGCAGACTATTGCTTATTGCAGGAACATGCCTTTTGCATTCAGTCCTTAGTGATTTCTGATAAGCAGTACACTACTTTCATTGTTCATTAAGCTCAAGAAACAATCGAAGAGAAATGAAGGCCTGTAATTAAAATGCACAGCCACATAACCATAGAGGGAGGGACTAGCAACTCTGCATGTAACAAAAGTATATTTGCATTATAGAATTCTCCCTTAATAAAGAAGGAACTTCTTAGCTGTTAATTTGTTTACTGAACACAGTCTTGAATGTACTTATTTAGTGAAAATGGAAAATTTTTGTGATCATTTTTCTTGACTGAAAACATAGACTTTATAGAATCAAGGAAATGGTACGTGTATCAGAAGATTTTTTTTATCCAGTCTAGAAAATAGAAAGGCAAGGTGTCTTAGCAACTTTGAAAGGTTATTTTGAGCAATGCAATGTGTTCATTAGCAGTTCTTAAAAGACAAAGGATATTTGAATTTAAATAAGATTGAAATTAAACAGCTGAACTTTGTGGTATATTGACCTGTTGCTGTGAGGAAAAAGTCAAGTTTTCTTAGTATTTTAGTACTGTAGGATAAAAATTTCTGTTCTTACAAATTAAATCTTAGTTTCCTGAACCCCTGTGAATCATGTGCAGATTTTGTGGTTCTTCCATGTTTTGGGCACACACTTATACTCCATCACAGAAGCACTGTAATATGGCATGTGTGCCAAAGCATTCCATTTACCATGTCCTACTGGTTAAAAGCACAGGCTCTAGATCTGGGCTGCCTCGATTCAAATCCTGGCTTCACCACTTAGAAGCTTTAGGACCTTGGGCAAGTCTCTTGGCCTCTGTTTCCTCATATCTAACATGGGAATAATAATGATGTCAACCAAGGGGTAAATGAAATCATGCATATAATACTCTTGACATATGGTAAGCGTGCATTAATGTTAGCTATTATTAATTTTATTATTATTTTACTAAAAACCATGCATGGCTTCCATGTGGCTCAGATGGTAAAGAATCTGCCTGCATTGTGGGAGACCTAAGTTCAATTCTGGATTGGGAAGAGGCCCTGGAGAAGAGAATGGCAACCCACTCCAGTATTCTTGCCTGGAGAATCCCATGGACTAATGGGCTGCAATCCATGGGGTCTTAAAGAGCCGGACATGACTGACGCTCTCACTTCACGTCAAAGAGCTTGCTTAGAATATTGCTAAAATCGCATGTTCTTTCTTGTCTGCTTTAAGGCTCCTTTGGGCAGAGGTGTGGGCCTAAACTAATGAACAAACTAAGAAATATCATTTTCAAAGGTGATCAGGTAATGCTTCCAGCCTCACTTGCCCTCTCAGTTTAGCAAGATCCCTAAGGCACTGTGGTAGATTGGATTGTTTTTCTCAATTATTTAAAACCTCTCTATAAGGAATATGTACATTCCTACCCATTTCTCCCTATTAGAGTAGATGGATATTTTCTCATCTCACTAATGTTGGTCTTAGCTATATTATTGACTTTAGCAAACAGAATGTTGAGGTGTGATATAAGCAGAGACCATAAAAGTGTTTGCATGATTTAGCTTGCTCTCTTGTATTTTGGCCACCTGCCATGAGAAGAACATGACTACAGAAGCCACAGTTCTTGGAATTATGAAGGTCTGTGGAACAGACTTGGAACCCAATACAAAACCTGAAGTCCAGCCTAGCACCTCCAAGTGAAAATTAATGTTCATTGTTTTAACATACTGAGACTTTTCTAGTTCTTTGTTATGTAGTTGTATAGAAAAGAGTTAACACAGCAAGCCTAAGCTGCTATCCTTGAAAAGGCCTGTTTTCAAGGTTAGCCCTTGGCTAGCTTTTGGGAACTTAAGATTTTGGGACAGCTACTATTAACTGATAAGAATGATTAATTGTGCCTAAACCTTACAAACAATACAGTTAATGCTGACCACCTGCTTTCCCTCTGGAAGTCTGGGGTTTTGGTAGGTGCTAGGCAGAGAATGCCCCCATGGTCAGCTCCCAGTAAAAACGCTGGGTGTTGAGTCTCTCTGAGCTTCCCTGATTGGCAGCCTTTCACATGTATTGTCACAACTTGTTGCTGGGGTAATTAAGTGCATCCTGTGTGACTCCTGGGAGAGGACTCTTAGAAGCTTGAACATAGTTTCCACTGGACTTCTCCTCAAGGGTCTTTTCACTTCCTAATAGTGCTCCGCATCTTCTCACTATAATAAATCATAGCAATGAGTACAGCTCTATGCTGATTTCTGTGAGTCTTCATAGTGAATCATAGGACCTAGAGACCTCCCAAACACAGTAGCATAGCTGTAGCAATAGCTGACTAATACAGGTACAAATAATTAATTGTGCTAACATGAATTTTAGCCTGTTGTTCTTTGATCTAATGCTGTCAGCAAAGCCACTTGCTAGTTTGGATTCCCAGGCTTCCATAAACAAGGCTTTTGTCCCTACTTCTCTTCCTATTAGAATCTCCTGTGTAAGGCTTGGGTTTCACCACGGATTTAGCCAGACTTCCATGATTGAAGGGACATATTAGTGAATCTTTTCAAATCATTTCCCTGCTCTCCCAAACCTGGCTTTTGCTCAGCTCCCCTTAGAGATTATAACTGTTAGTATATGCTGTTATTATTTTTCCTGATGGAGAACCAACCCATTGGGTTGGGTTGTAAAAACACTGCTTCATATTAATTTGGGTCCATTCATCTCTTATCCTACCTTTGTGCTATAATTGTCTCATGTATTACATATATGTAATTATCAACCCTACAAAACAGTGTTTTAACTTTTGCTTTGAGTAGTCTTATTTCCAAGAAATTAAAAGGAAAATTGTCTTTTATATTTACCCAGATACTTACTGTTTCTGATGCTTTTCTTTCCTTTCAGAAAATCTGTGCTTCCATCTAGTATTGTTTCTCTTCAGCCTGATGAACTTCCTTTGCATTTCTTGTATTGAATGTCTGCTCTCAGTTTTCTTTTATCTAAAAATGTCTTTATTTTGTCTTAATTTTTGAAGGACATTTTCTCTGTTTACAGAGTTCTAATTTGACAGGTAATTTTGGTCCACACTTTAAAGATGTTCTTCTTCTGCCTTCTGGCATCGAATTCTCTGATAAGGAGTCATTGGTAATTTGAAGTGTTCTTTTCCTGTATGTAATGTGTCGCTTTTCTCTGAATGTTTTCAGGATTCTCTCTTTATCTTTGGTTTTCAGCAATTTGAGTCATATTGCTTAGACATGTTCTTCACATTTATCTTGCTTGGGATTTGCTGAACTTCTTGGATCTGTATTTCTGTCTTTTGCTAAATTTGGGAAATTTTGTAAGCACTTTCTTCTTTTTTCTGATACTCTTAATTGCTCATATGTTAGACCATTTGATATTGTTCAGTAAGCCTCCAAGGCTGTGTTCATTTTTTTCAGTCTGTTCTTTAAATTGGATACACTCTATTGATCTATCTTCAGGTTTACTCTTTCCTCAGTTGTGTCCATTTTCCTGTCAAATCTGTCTGGTTTAATACTTAATTTCAGATACCATATTTTGTTTTAAAATTATTATTTGGGTCTTCTTTATTATTTGTTTTTCTATGGAGACCTATTTTATTTATAATATAATTTTTCACTGTACATCATTGATAATAGTAATGATAATCACCTGTTTGCTAATTCCAGTATCTGGGTTCATCTCAGAATCTGTCTCTATTGATTGTTATTTCTGTTAAGTAATTTTGGATTGTATCCTGGACATTGGAAATGTTGTGTTGTATTAACTCTGAATTCAACTGTGTTCCTTCAAAAAGTGTTGACATTTCTGTTTTAGCAGGTATTTAGTTGATTGGATAAAAACTGAAAATTATTTCTTAGCAGTTCAAATCTTAGGTTGGTTCATTTATCTTAGGTGAATGGAATATAAGATTCTCTTTCTCTGGCTATCTGCTTTAGGAATTCTCTCACTACTCTTTGGCGTCTGTGGTTGCTTCGAATTAGTTCTTTAGATCAGAGAGAGAAAATTGTGAAAGCATCTGGAGTAGAGGGAGGAGGCACATTGCCATCAAAGGAGCAATTCTGACATATCAACAGAAATAATGGAAGCCAGAAAATAATGGAACAACATTGTTAAACTGCTAAGTGGAAAATAATATAAAACAAGAAACCTGTCAACTTGGAATTCTATATCTGCTGATATTTTCCTTCCAAGATAAACGTAAAATTCTAAAACGTTTTCAACTGTGTAAAAGATGAGAGAATTTTTGCCAGCATATCTGACTATGAAAAGTGAAAGTGCTAGCTGCTCAGCTGTGTCTCGTGCTTTGCAGTCCCTTGAACTGCAGCAGGCCAGGCCTCCCTGTCCTTCACTGTTTTCTGGAGTTTGCTCAAACTCATGTCCATTGAGTCAGTGATGCCATCCAACCATCTTGTCCTCTGTCATCCCCTTCTCCTCCTGCCCTCAATCTTTCCCAGAATCAGGGTCTTTTCCTTTGAGTTGGTTCTTTGCATCAGGTGGCCAAAGTATTGGAGCTTTAGCTTCAGCATCAGTACTTCTAATGAATATTCAGGGTTGATTTCCTTTAGGATTGATTGGTTTGATCTCTTTGCTGTCCAAAGGACTCTCAAGAGTCTTCTCTAACACTGCAATTTGAAAACATCAGTTCTTTGGCACTCAGCCTTCTTTATGGTCCAGCTCTCACATCCATACATGACTACTGGAAAAATCATGGCTTTGACTAGATGGACCTTTGTCAGCAAAGTAATGTCTCTACTTTTTAATAGGCTGTCTAAGCTGGTCATAGCTTTTCTTCCGAGGAGCAAGCATCTTTTAATTTCATGGCTGCAGCCACCATCTGCAGTGATTCTGGAGCCCAAGAAAATAAAGTCTGTCACTGTTTCCATTGTTTCCCCATCTATATGCCATGAAGTGATGGGACTGGATGCCATGATCTTAGTTTTTTGAATATTGAGTTTTAAGCTAGCTTTTTCACTCTCCTCTTTCATGTTCATCAAGAGGCTCTTTAGTTCCTCTTTGCTTTCTGCCATTAGCGTTATGTCATCTGCATATCTAGGTTATTGATATTTCTTCTGGCAATCTCAATTCTAGCTTGTGCTTCATCCAGCCCAGCATTTTGCATGATGTACTCTGCCTAGAAGTTAAAAAGGCAGGGTGACAATATACAGTCTTGACACACTTCTTTCCTAATTTTAAACCGTCTGTTGTTCCATGTCTGGTTCTAACTGTTGCTTCTTGACCTGCATACAGGTTTCTCAGGAAATAGGTAAGGTAGTCTGGTGTTCCTGTCTCTTTAAGAATTTTACACAGTTTGTTGTGATCCGCACTATCAAAGGCTTTAATATAGTCAATGAAGAAGTAGATGTTTTTCTGGAATTCCTTTGCTTTTTTTATGATCCATCAGATGTTGGCAAATTTTATCTCTGGTTCCTCTGTCTTTTCTAAATCCAGCTTGTACATCTGGAAATTCTTGGTTCATATACTACTGAAGCCTTGCTTGAAGGATTTTGAGCATTACCTTGCTAGCATGTGAAATGAGCTCAGTTGTACTGTAGTTTGGACATTCTTTAGCATTGCTCTTCTTTGGGATTGGAATGAAAACTCATCTTTTCCAGTCCTGTGGCCACTGCTGAGTTTTCCAAATTTGCTGGCATATGGAGTGGAACATTTAACAGCATCATTTTTTAGGATTTGAAATAGCTCAGCTGGAATTCCAACACCTCCACTAGCTTTGCTCTTTATGTGAGTAGCCTTATATAAGAAATATATTGATATATATTTGGAATTCAATTTCTCTTCTTCCCTTTGCTTTTCTTTCCCTTCCTTCTTCCTTTTGAAAAGCACAGGAATGTGAGAGATACTATAACTGTAGCTGAAAACTTATATCAGAATATTCTGTCACTTGGACCTTGTGCAGGCCTATAATTTAAATGTGTGACTCTAGAAATGGTTGCTATGGTGATAAACCACTTTACTTAAATAGCATGTATTTTACTCAAAATTCAGAGAAATGGTAACAGTTTCTAGTAATCGTGTACTGGTATTAACTTCAAGGATATGCCTAGAGCTTACAGGTTTTGCATGTATTATAACCAGATGAGTTTATCAGGTTAAAGTTATGCCAGTGAATAATGAAATATGTGCACTTAGCCCAGTTTTCTTGTTATGTATATCACTTTGCACACATGGAGCCCCCTTTTCAAGATTAATAATATGATCTGGAGACATCAGGCCCATGGTGCTAGATTACTGAAAAATAGAACTTGGGTGGGGGGAACCATATAAGGTTATCTTATCCATCATTCTACCTCTAGTAGGAATGCCTGTTCTTCAGCAGTCCTAAGCAGTAAGAGTTCACCAAAGATGAAGAACAATTGAAATGCTGCCTGCTTAGGTGAGCCCCTGTTGTAACCATCCTGACTGTAGCACTCGAGATGCTGTCTAGCTCCACAGTGCTAGACAGCATATTTCCTCTTATTCTTTATAAATAACTCTTATAAAGAAACTTCCATCCATTATCACATCAATAGCCTGTATGTAAACCTTCTCTGGTCTCTTTGTATCTATTCAGACTGGTTGCAGAATTTCAGGTATGAATTCTTCATGATAACTAAGGATAGAAGAATTTTTTCTTTGATTTCTAAGATGCTTTCTGATGATAGCCAGGTTCTTTTGGTCACTGTGCAGTGGTATGGTACACCAGTATCTTTAGAGCAGTTTGCAATGATTTTTAGATCCTCTCTTGGAGAACATTCTATAGTGTCTTTTAGATGTTCTTCTGGACTAATAATTATGACCAACAATCTCTTAACGATCATTTAGATAGACTCTTTCCCCCCAGAAATGAATATGGAGATTCCTCTCTCATATTTTTCCCCCTTTGTACAATCTTATGGGAGTTCATCACCTTCTATGCGCCTTTCATGACCTGGAAGATCTTAGTAGCTTCTAGCCTTGGCTATAGAAATTTCAATTTCCATCTCTCTGTTCTATTACTTACAAAACATACAAAACTGTAAAATTGCATCAGTTACAGCATAGATCCCTGAAGAGTCCCATCAACTATGAGAGAAGAAAAAGAGAAACTTAAATTTTAGATAACCTGTAACCTACGAAAGAAACCTTCAAAAATCCTAGAGAAAAGCATAGAAGTTGGAATTTGCTTTGGTTATTTATATTCCAAGGAGATGAGAGGCTTGGCCTTTCGTGAAGAAATCTATAGCTTGGCCTGAAGAGCACCATGTGGGCCAGCCTGCATCCATGTTTTTGTTAGCATCGGAGAACAGTTTCAGTGAGGGGATGTTTAAGGAGGAAGGCTCAGTCTTTAGGAAAGCTCTAATGATTCTGATTCCTAAACAATGGCATCCTAAATTTAATGCAACTTCAGATTAGCAAAGAGAAGTGGTAAAGTACATACACACATAACATTTTACAAGGTATACACAAACCACACAAAAGTTTTTAAGCATTTGCAATAAATATTTGCATAAAGGCAATAGATTTGCATTGACGTTACCAGGGAGTAAAGAAT
Organism: Odocoileus virginianus; assembly: GCF_023699985.2. Classification (NCBI taxonomy): domain Eukaryota; kingdom Metazoa; phylum Chordata; class Mammalia; order Artiodactyla; family Cervidae; genus Odocoileus; species Odocoileus virginianus. Next base: position 32,486,635 of record NC_069683.1, on the reverse strand, counting down.
AAACAAACATTGTGATTTGTTTTCATGCAGCCAGTTTCAGGCTGATTTTGAAGCTCAGTTGAAATATGATTGAATAAAAATATTTTTAAATAATGCTACCAACAAGGGATTCACTTCCAAAATATACAAACAGCTCATACAGCTTAATATCCAAAAGTCAAAGAACCCAATCAAAAAGTAGACATTTCTCCTAAGAAGACATATAGATGACCAAAGGCACATGAAAAGATACTCAGTATTGCTAATTCTTAGAGAAATGCAAATTAAAGCTACAAAAACACACTAGTCAGATGGCCATCATTAAAAAAATCTACAAATAATAAATGCTGGAAACAATGTGGATAAAAAGGAACCCTCCCAGTTTGTAGGAATGTAAATTAGTGCAGCCACTATGGAGGTTTCTTTTCTTTTTTTTTTTTTTAATTTTTTTTAGTTACCATATGATCCTGCAATCCCACTCCTGGGCATATTTGTGGAGAAAACAGTAATTTAAAAAGATACATGCACCCTTTGTTCGTAACAGCATGATTTAAAATAGCCAATACATGGAAGCAACCTAAATGTCCATCAGCAGATGAATGAATAAATAAAATGTGTCATATATATATATATATGAATATTACTTAGCTATAAAAAGAATGAGATAATGCCATATGTAGCACCATGGATGAACCTAGAGATTATCAAATGAAGTAAGTCAGAGAAAGACAAATATCATAATATTTTTTATATGTGGAATCTATAAAATGATACAGATGGACTTATTTACAAAACACAAATAAACTCACAGACATAGAAAACAAACTTGGAGTTGCCAAAGGGGATGCCAGGAGCAGGGAAGAGATAAGTTAGGAGGTTTTGACTAATATATTCATACTACTAATAAAATAGGTAAGCAACAAGGACCTATTGTATAGTACTGGAAACTATTCTCAATACCTATAAAGGAAAAGAATCTGAAAAAGAATATATATAGAACTGAATCACTTTGCTATATATGTGAAACTAACCTAGCATTGTAAATTAACTATTATTGTTGTTGTTTAATTGCTAATTTGTGTCTGACTCTTTGTGACCCCATGGACTGCAGCCCACCAGGCTCCTCTGTCCATGGGATTTCTCAGGCAAGAATACTGGAGTGGCTTGCCAGTTCCTTCTCCAGAGGATCTTCCTGACCCAGGGATCGAACCCACGTCTCCTGTATTGCAGTCAGATTCTTTACCACTGAGCCACCAGGGAAGCCCAAATTAACTACACTTCATTAAAAAAACAAGCAAACCAAAAACATAAAAATAGGGTCATAATAACCAAAAATTATGGTTGACTGTATTAGTTTTCATCAGTTTTTGATACCAAATTGAAAAAGAAATAAGAAAATAGGTACTCATAATGTTTCTGTAAGTGTATAAGGTGGTACAACTACAACAGAAGGCAATATGATGATGTCTCTCAAAATTACAAATCCATACAACTTATGACCCAGAAGTTCTCCTTCTAAAATATATATCCTGTAGATACACTTACACATGTACACAGTGACACAAGTACCAGATTATTCACAGAAGCTTTATTTTTACCAGTTAAGATTAGAAATAACCTGAATGTCCATTACCAAGAAACTGGCTAAATAAATTATGGTACATTCAGACATGAGAACACTGCATATGCTGAAAGAAGAATGAGACCTCTTTTATGTATTGACATGGAATGATGTTCAAGACTATTGTTAGTTTAAAAATACCAAGGTTTAAAGACTGTTTACAGTGGGCTACCCATTTGTTTTAAAAAGTGAGAAGAAAGTGCATTGATATATAGATTAGATTGAACCATATTAAATTGCCACTATTAAGCTGTTTTGACGGAAAAAATAATGACCAATTCCATTTGGTTCCATCTAATACTTGCTTGAAGTTCCATAAAATTTCTTTGGGAACGTGCACTGTAAATTGACAGTTATTCATTGTCTCCAGTGGTAGGCAGAGCTGAGTTAACTGGGGAGCAAGGAGGAGATTTTGAATGCTATGGATATTAAATCATGGGAATGTACTACCTTTTTAAAAAATAATTTACTAAAATTATATATAAGTAAAATAGATAAATGTGGCTGAGTAATATGATTTTCTCATCTTGCTCTAAATGAAATTGAGATATACCATGTTCCTACCCTGAAGCAACCAAACATTTTGGTTTAGTTTCCTTTATCCTTCCACTTTGCCAGGAAATTCTGGGCATTATCTTAAGATATCTTATCTGAAGAAACCGGAACCTCTAGTGTTTCTGGAAAAAAAAAAAGAGAGAGACAATATTTATATCACTAATCCTGCCCATGGAGGCTGTTTCTGAGTATTTCTTCCTGATGACTTCAGCTTCTGAGTCTACTTTAATGACTCGAGTACATTAACAAATGGAAAATGAAGAAGCATGAAAATGTTAAACCAGATATGAGTATTAAACACATTAAAGGGAAAATGACTGTCTCTATTTCTATTCTGTAGATTATTAGTTGCAGTGGACACAATGAAAAGCATTTCTTCAACTACTTAGATGGTAACTCAAGAGGTGGAAATGTCAAAAAAGAGGTTAAACTCAGATTCGCCTTTTAAGAGAATTTGTCAACTGACTTAAAATTTTATGAATTTATTTTCTTTTTATTTTTTTTCTTTTATTTTTTTTCCATTTATTTTTATTAGTTGGAGGCTAATTACTTTACAACATTGCAGTGGTTTTTGTCATACATTGAAATGAATTAGCCATGGATTTACAAAATTTTATGAATTTAAATGCCCAAGCTAGGGACCAGTTCTGTACTTTTTAAACAAAGCAACTTTTCTTCAGCCTGTCCCTAGAACATCATGGGTGTTATACTCTTAGCCTGTTGCTAAGTGTAAGGAGTTTTCAAGGAGAAGACAACCTGTACTACTGAATGCTAACACATTTTAATTATTTTCTGTTCGTTGAAGATTACACAGAGAAGCAATCCAGAAATTTTCTTGAGAAAATGAATCTAAACAGAAAAGGACCTTTTTACATGTCCAAATTTATACAAATTAATTTTTCAATATGCAAAAATTACCAACTTAAGAATTAACATACTATTATTAAAGGCATACATGAGTGATGGTCTGAAGAGGCACGTATTTAAGGGTTGTCTGCAATAAGCAAACATCTGGTAAAGTTTCTCTTTCTTGAAATATAGGTACCAAAAATCCGTAAGTGACCTGAGGTTTTGCTGCAGCCCTGGGAGGTCACTTACTCACTGGACAAATACATATCAAGTGCCTACAGCCATGTGTAGACCATGGTCACTTGTGTCATAAGAGTGATTAAAAAAACCCAAAATCTAACAACACATACGCACGAGGTTTGTTTTGTGTTACGTGTAACCTTTTCACATTCTTTGAAAATTGTTAACCTGATTATTAACTCTTACGTGTAATTTCAGCTAGCCAGAGTATTAAGCTTGCAAGCCTTTCCCAGATCATTCTATGTATCTGCACCCCCATGTCTCGTCCCCCGTCCTGCTTGTGTGGGTCTCCTGAGACATCCTCTGCTCTTTCAGAACTCTATGCCCAGCTTCTTTTAATGAGAAGTGATCACTTTTGAAATGAGTCTAAGGTCAAAATGGACTTTGCTTCCCTCATGACAGCAGGATTAGAGTCCGTTTCCTCTACTGTGGGGTGAAGTGACCTGAGAAAACACAATAGCCTATTAAAATTCTTTTTACTTGTTTTGTGCTATTAAAGTTCACAAAGTACTTCCATGGCCATCACAGTACTTCATTCTCATCATAAGCCTATGTGGTAAATGTGCAAATACCATTTTCCTCATTTAAGCATGAGGCATCAAGACTCCAAGAGGTCTTCATTCCTGCCCAAGTGGTGTGACTGAGGTTAGAAGCCAGGCCCTGGAATCAAGGCACAAAAGGGTGAGCATGTGAGGAGTGGGCCACATGCAGCAAGCTTATACCAAGTTAGAATAGTCATGATGCGCTTGTCGCGGAAGGCTCGTCTAGAAGTCTGTGAAGATGAATGACTACAGCTGTGTTCAGATGGACTTCCCTGTATGAATGGTACCAGATATCTACGTATTTTGTAGGGCAGTGGATTTGAAGTTGTGCCTGTAGTTTGTTCTGCCCCAATCACTAAAGAATTCAGTATTCTTGAAGGAGCTACTGGAGCTTTCTCTGGCATTTAATGACGGTTTCACAATATGATTACTTTATACCTCATATCTAAACAGAGCTCAGCCTGTACATCCTGGGCAACTGTGTAGCCCCTGCTTCTTTGAACTGATGTATATTGCTTTGTGTCTGAACATTAATCCAGGCCTTTTCTTTTATTTCTAGACCACTGCTTATGAAAAGACTCCTGTGCCCAGTAAGAAGGAAAATATAGACGACTTTGACACGAGTTTTACGAGTTCTGTAGGTAGCAGACTCCCTCCAGTTGAGCTCAAGGGAGAAGCAGAGAAAGCACCTGTGACTTCAAGCCAAGGAGCAGCATCCAAAGGCACTGCTAAAGCCGTTGCCCTGCCTAGACCCAGAAAGAAGCCCTAACCACGCTGAACAGTGCAGAAACAGAGCTGCCCTTTCTAGTGATAAGAATGAAAGGGTAGGAGGGGAAAAGGACAGTACTGTGCTGAGCTTTTAGCCTTTTAGCTGCACTGAGCCCTGCCACGTGTTTGTACCAGTTTAGAATTGAAGCTCCTCACCTCCAAAGAAGCGTGGACAGACACCAACAGACTTGATGGCAGGTGTGGCTGAAATCAACTCAAGGTGTTTTCAAGAGTTGTTTAGAGGAGGGGATGCCCTCAAAGCAAAGCTGTGGGCACACTTGCCCAGTTTTACTTAAGATTCTTACATTTAGGTACAATTAGTTTTAGGGGAAACTGAGAGCCAAATATGGTAGCAGAGGCTCCAAATGATTATGTGCACTTTGCACTAGGAGATTTGTTAGGAAATTACTAATAAACTTGCCATAGGCATAACAGCAGAAGTGCTTCAGCCATTCACGTGTGTTCTTGTGATTTTAGATTGATGTAGATTGTTTAAGACAGCTTATTTTAAATGTAGAAAAATAGATTTTGTAACTATTTGCCATTAACTTGCTGCTAAATTCCCAGTGTATTGATTTAATCAATAAAAAACCAGATGTTACCCATGCACGTTAATTTTTATATGAATAAGAGGTGACTATAACCAGGTCCTCTAGGCCCTGAAAAGCATATTTTGAGCTTGATCTGCTGCTGCAAAGATAGGCACACATCTTTGGGGAAGGTCATGATGCAGGACATAGGGGAAGGTACATGGTTTCTCTTAGTATTAAAGGTCTCTCCTTTGTGTGTGCTCCGTCATTCAATCATATCCAACTCTTTGCGACCCTCCGGAGCATAGCCTACCAGGCTCCTCTGTCCATGGGATTCTCCAGGCAAGAATACTGGAGTGGGTTGCCATGCCCTCCTCCAGGGGATCGTCCCAACCCAAGGATCAAACCCATGTCTCCTCTGTCTCCTGCATTGCAGGCAGATCCTTTGCACCTGGATAAATAGTTTTGCTATTCTAGGTCACACTGGGTGAATAGATGCTTCCGTTGGCCTCATGGACAAACTCTCAGGAAGTAATTTATACCTGCTTTCCCGTTATAAAGTAGTAATCTACACGTCACTCCAAGCCCTCGTGGGATTGTCCTCTGGGCCTCCAAAATGCCCCACACCTGGCCAGCTGAGCAGATACTAATTGCATAGAAATTCCCCCAGTGACTGAAGGTAGTAGACGTGCTTCTTGCAATTAATTGGAAGACCCAGCTGGGCCTCCAAATGAGTCAAAGATAACACTGATGTGTGTCACTCCTGGCTAAGTAGTTCAGCCAGTGTTTTCTCCGTGCATTCAATATGCTTCCCCCGAGGGAATCTGCCAGCCAAAACATGGCTAGTGTACGTGGTCTACACTTTATTTTAAAACTGGCATTGGAGACTTCCCTGGTGGCCCAGTGGTCAAGAATCTGCCTTCTAAGGCAGGGGACAGATTCAGTCCTGGCTCAGGAAGATCCCACGTGCCGCGGGGCAACAAAGCTTGAGTGTTACAACTACCGACCCCATGCGCGCTAGAGCCCAAGAGCCCGCTTGTGGGCCTGTGCACAACAACTGCTGAACCCCCCAAACCCTAGAGCCTGTGCTCCTCAGCAAAAGAAGCCCACTCAGCGCAACAAAGAGTAGCCCCCACTCGCCATGACTAGAGAGAGCCTGCTCACAGCAGCAAAGACCCAGCACAGCCAAAGAGTAAGTAAATAAATAATAATTTTTTAAAAATTAAAAAACCTGAAGTTGAAGCTTCCACAAGGTTTCTCCTTCCTGATTATTATTTCCAGTCCTACCAGGAGCCTATAAACCCTCTCTCCGGGATTAGTGAGCTATCTTTGAAGAGCATGTCCTGTTCATCTGCGGAGAAACCAGCCTTCCCAGATTCCCCCTTCCCAGAGGAGCCCCCATAGGCAGAGGTGAGGTGGCTGGTCTCCTGGCAGAAAAGTCAACCGGGACAATGGCTGTGGTTCTGCCAACTTCCTGGGCTAAAAAATGGAACACTCCCTATGTTCAAAATGCTCTTATTTTCATGGTGATACCTTCTGTGTCATGCATTGGAGAACTCTGTTAAAATGAATAGCATCCAAATTTCTATCCATATTTCTCTTTAGTCTTGTTAGTAATTTGCTCAGTAAATTTGAGTAAAGGTCCAGAACCATGCAACAAGTAAAGGGTGAAATGATTTTATAACCTTCTAGTGTGTCCCTGGTAGCTCAGCTGGTAAAGAATCCACCTGCAATGCAGGAGACCCCAGTTCAATTCCTGGGTCAGGAAGATCCCTGGAGAAGGGTAGGGCAACTCACTCCAGTATTCTTGCCTGGAGAATCCTCATGGACAGAGGAGCCTGGTGGGCTATAGTCTGCTGGGTTGCAAAGAGTCGGAAACAACTGAGCTACCAAGCAAAGTGCTTCTATACCTTTCCTCACCCTAGCACCAGGCCAGACCAACTGTCCTTCTACCATACGACGCGTTCTATTAGTTCTCCTCTGTCCAGACCTTCATTTTGATGGGAACTTAACTCACTCTTCCTAAGGGGAATTTTTAACTTATTTTTGTCATTTATTTTCATGGAACACACTTGGGCCAGACCATGTCTGAGTTTTGTTTTCCAACTGTGTACTTCTTTAATATCTGAGGATCTGTGGCCTTGGTTTCTCCATTTGCTTTCATAGCTGTGAAAATAGTCACTCTTCTGTTTCAGAGGCATTTTCAGTGGTGATAGGCCTACTCCAAGACATTGATAATCACTCTGACACCTCCTGTGCACCACAGCATGGAAGCGTGGGCTTCATTATGACCCACAGGGACATACTCTGCCCACGACAGTGCAGAGCAGGTATGATTTCCAAGGAATGCAAATGCCGATCAGCACTCTGACTTGAATAACAGACAAATCAAGGCATGAGAAATATGACAAAAGATAAATGCAGGCTGGGGGGCTGGGGAGAAGTTCAGCAGAGGAGAACAAGATGATGTCAGAGAGGGACTTAGAAAAGAAAGGAAAATGGGTTGGGATCAGGGGAGCAAAAAAAGAAAACAAAGTGTTATCTTGACCCATTAGTAAAGAATACTGACTAGATAACAACATGTGGATCTGCCAAACCCAGAAGCAGGAGTCAGAGGATGGAAGTGCTCGTAGGGTCGTTAACGTGGTCCTTGCTCTAGGCCAGTCTGCAGTAGGACTGGCCCCTCTCGTGGCCTGAACACCAGCACACTAAGATGAGGACACGGGCTGAAGAAACAAAGACCTGGGGAAACTGAAGCTGAGAGAGGCTCTGGGTGTAAGAGATGGCCGAAGAATTGTCCTTACATTTTGAATAAGAATGTTCTGTGGTGTTGGGGGGTCGGGGGGTGGGGGAGAAGAAAAAATTCAAAACATTTTGTGCTTATCACTGAAATGCTTTGTTTAAATAATTCTATTTGACTCCAAAATGTAAGTTCCAGGTTAGAAAGATCAAAAGCAGCCAGTCTTGAAAATGAAGCTTTTTAAATTCCAGCGCTGCTGTTGGAATAGAGAATAAAAGGCTTTGTTCAAACATGCATTCCCAGCAGTGAGCAGAGCTTTGAAATTGGTCAGGGAAGTTGTGTTCCATAATGGCTGCGCTTGCCTGGAGACCAAGGAGCTGTGTTCTCTGGGAAATGACTCTGGGCTGGATATTTTCCATCTGCCCCTTCAGAACCACTCTGCCCTCCCCACCCAAAAGAGGTGATCTTACAGGATTGCATTAATAGGTTCTCTCAGCATCTGGGTTCATTGGGATTCTGTCAGTGGGGGACACCAGCAGGCACCCAGCGTGGGAGAGCAACCCTGACTCCCCTGGTGCCGGCCTGCTGGGAAGTCTCTGCGTTCTCCTGCTGTAGACCTCAGCTCCTGCCAACAGCACCCCCTTACAGCTGTGTCCCCACCCCTTCAAGCCAAGACCAGGGCTACTGTCCCTGGGTCTGTGTCTTCTTTTATGGGTTTCCCTAAATTCAGTACCTTTGAAAGTAGTCTCTTTGTTAGAGTCTCAACTACCGCATTGGAGTGTGTACCATCTCCCTCCTCCTGGGACCCAAGGTGATCCAGACCCTTGTCAGTTCTGCATGGTTGTGACCTGGGGCAGCTTTGTCTGTGGTTGCCAATGCATGCTTCCTGAAACTGATGCCCTTGGCTGGTCACTGGGGCTTGAGGGGGGTGGCGGCAGGAAAGAGGATCCTGGCGTTGGAACCTGGACCTGGTGAGATAAATCTAGCATTGCCCAGCTGGATCTGAGATTGTGTGGACCCAGAAGGTCCCACACCATGGCCTCTTGGAGTCAACAAGAAAGAAATGCTTGACTTGTAACAGTCAAGAGGACCAATGGCCTGGGATGGGAGCCACCCTTGCCATCTCCTGACTATGAACTCAGGGCTCAGCAGAATCTTTAAGCACAGGAAGCCTAAAAGACAAGAGGCTGTTTGTTTCATCTCTGCAAGCACTAAAATCACTTTACAAAGCATTTTAGAGTAAAATTTTCACTCTTTGGAGGTCTCACATAGTTCAGTTTTACTTTTCAGGATCTGGTATTTTCTGAGTGAGCAGGCTTAGGACTGATGGTGATTTCTGCTCTGTACATGATTATCACTTAATTCTCATTGGTGAGCCAATTTTCTTTGCTTTTGTCCTTCAAAGGAAGGCCATGTTCAGGGTCTGGCTTGGTTTTTTGGTCGCTGCCTCCCTCAGTTGCTGGTATAATGAGCTCTTCCTGTTCTCTCTCTCTGTTCCCTAAATTATCCAGCGCAGCCCTCAACTGGAGCTGCGGGGATTCCCACCACTGCCCCGGTGGCCTCACTTCAAGCAGCAACACACGAGGGACAGTGGAACATTGAGAAGATGAATAGGGCCATTGCGGTGTCACCACTAGCCTTCCCCTCTTAGTTGCTCGGTTCCACCCCAGACATCCTCAAGGGATGCAGTGAACTCAGGGTAAAGACCTCAGAGGACCTTCTCTCCAAAAGGACAGACGGCCCAGAGGACAGGCCCACGGAGGCAGTGTGCACTCTGCCCCCCAGTACGAACTTCTAAGTGGACTCTGCAGGCTCTCCAGACCAGACAGAGCCTTGGCATGGACACAGAGGTGACATCAATCTCCCAGCCCTTGGGGGACCAAGACAGTCTTTGATGCTGTCACCCATGGCAGGCTCTGCAGACAAGATCCTGACGTCATGCTGTTGTTTAGGAAAGACTCTTCTCATCAGCACAGAAAGATGTCTCCATCCTCAGGGCAACCGCACAGTCCCAGGAGTCAGCATTTCCAGTCTGACCCAGGGGCCTGCAGGTAGAGGATAAGCAGCTGACACCCTCACTAGCCCCTGAAGAGGAAGTTCTCGTGGAGAGGTGGCAGCCAGTATTTCCTGGGCTAGACATTGGTTCACGCTGTGTTTACTGGGGATCAGAGTCCTCTTGTTGGCTGGACTTTGAGCTGTATTAGTGGAAGGGATCTCTGTCTCTTAACTGAAGCCCCTCTTCAGGTTATGATGTAATAATAGCAGCAACATCTACAGAGCATTTGCCACATGCCAGACCATCCGAAACCCTTTACAAGTATTCTTTTAATCCTTATGACAGCTCCTGAAGTTGGCTTTTTTATCTCTAAAGAGAAATAAATTAAGGCACAGAGAGGTTAAGAAATGTTCGTGGTCACACAGCTATGAAGTAGCAGAACCAATATTTGAACCCAGGCAGTAGATTCAGATGGTAAAGAATCCGCCTGCAATGTGGGAGACCTGGGTTTGATCCCTGGATTGGCAAGATCCCCTGGAGAAGGGATTAGCAACCCACTCCAGTATTCTTGCCTGGGGAATCCCCAAGGACAGAGGAGCCTGGTGGGCTACAGTCCACGGGTCACAAAGAGGCAGACACGACTGAAAGACTAAGCACAACACAGCACAGCAGGCTCATGTGTATCTCGAGGCATTTTTTGTTCAGACCTGAGCCTCCTGGAAAGTTCCATCTGAGTTCCAAAAGGCCAAGTGACGCCTGAACTCTTTGTCTCCTGGCAAAAGTCAAGGTAATTTAGGTAAGTTTGGGCCTAGAGGTCTCAGAACAGAAACAGATTATTTTGCAAGCGAATAAATTTGAGCAGGACCCACCTAGCCACACCCAAGGAGAACTGCATTCTGCAGGACTTTGCATAATATCAATAAAAATGAGTTCTAAATGCTCTAACTGATCATTGTCAGGAGCAGTCTTTGGAAGCCTTTGAATAGGTTTTTGACAGAAGAGAGAAAGGGGGCTCCATTGCCTCCAGAGGAATTCGCAGAAGCCGTTCTGTCTGTGCAAACATGATAGATTGATGCTTACAGGAGCCAAGTGCTGTAATTCCCATCACAGGGCAGTGGGGGCTAAGAATCACTATTATGTTTCGATTTCCCATATTTCTTCATCAGGTAGTGTGTGTAGCTGTACAGCTGAAAATACAGAGTTCAGAAGTCAGCTGCTGGACCATTTCTCCACCTTGCTCACTCCTGTGTCTTTAGCCTTTGCCATCACTTACCTCTTTAAGGTAATGTGAGGTGGAATAATGATTTTGCTTGTCATACCAACAGCTTCCTGGTTTAAGGAGCACAGGCTGTTTCTGAAGGCTCGGGCCCTCCCGTGGTATAGGATGGGGCAAATGTCCATTCTGGAATGAAGGCCGGAAGCCAAGGATGGTGCCTCCTGCCCCCACCCCCTGCCACCCATCCCTCAGTCCGCTTCCTACCACAGGTCACTGGAGGAGAGGGAGTTCCTACATAGGATCCTCATTGCTGTTTTGGAAATTTGGTAGAATAGAAAGGCTTCTAATGAATGGAGAAGATCCTAAATCCCCTTGAAATGGGTAATTTTTTTAGAAGAGTTGTTTTGCCTCTAGAAACAGTTACCTGGTTGTAGCTTGACATCCTTCCTCGCATCAGTACAGAATTTAGTCGTTCAACCACTTGAGTTTTATACCAACTTTTGGCTCACTGTTTTGTTTTTGTTTTTTAGTTTTATATCTTTTTTATTAATTTATTTTTAATGAGAGGATAACTGATTTACAATATTGTGTTGGTTTCTGCCACACATAACATGAATCAGCCATAAGTAAACATACGTTCTCTCCCTCTTCACTGTTTCTTTTTCATACAGTCCCTGACCGTGAACCATTGTCGGCTCCCCCACCCCCTTACTCATTCTCGGCAGTGATGTCTTGCCTGCAGTGCACTCTGCTTGCCTGGAGGGGAACAGCAGTCTGACCACTCACTGCCCACTCCTTTTTCCTCCAGGTGACCAGCTGCACACTCTTGCAGCACCAGGGTGAAGGACCAGGAGTTGCACAAAGAACTCGGTAGAATTGGATTGAGAGACTCAGTCCTTCTTCCAAGAAGTGTTTATTGAGCATCCACTCTGTGCTGGGCATTGTGACAGGCAAAAATGCTGTAAGAGACAATCAAAGTCATTGCCCTTACGGAACCTGCAGTCTTGCAGGAGGGAGCGAAAGATGATTGAGACCTATGCAAATAGTAGAATAGTTATGATTAAAGCAATAAAGGAAATAGAGCAATGTAAATAGAGAATAACAGGATAGGACCCTTGTCCTAAAGTCATTCTGAGGATACTTGAAGGCTAATGGGAAGAATGCTTTAGGCAGAGTGAACAGGGAGAGTCCTGGAACACTGAGCTCCAGGACTTGGTCCAAAAGCCAGACACAACAGGGGCGAGGGGGAGATAGGGCCAGGTACTACAGGACCTCCGGGGCCACAGGAAGGAACCTGTTTATTCTCAACACAGCAGAAAATGATCAAGTGTTCAGTTGGGGGATGGAAACAGCTTCAAGGATCTCTGCACCTTCCCTGTAACAAATGACTCAAGTGGAGCAAGAGGCTGGAGATTGGTTAGAGGACACTGAGGAAGAGGGCGGCAGAGAAGACGGAGAGGAGTAGGTGGATGTGAAACATGTTTTGGAGACAGAATTGATGGGATCCAATGATGGTTGGATCCAAGGGTGAAGGAAAGGGGGCAGGGGGCCAAGGACGACTTTTGGCTTCAGTAACCAGACTAACGGTGGTTTCACTCACTGAGGAACACCAGGTCAGGGATGGCAGTAGAATGAAGAGTTCCACCTGCATACTATTAATAAGTTGAGATGCCATCAGACCTTGAAGCAGAAATGGCTGGTTGAGATGGACTTGAAGGCTGGAGTGGATCAAGGTGGATGGAGAGAGGGGAAAACGGCCTAGAGAAAAAAAAGCATGTGAAGAGAGACTCAGGGTTAATAGTGAGTTTTGTACAAGGGCTTTTGGACACTGGACAGAACTCACAGAACCCAGGGGCCCAATACACCCAGGATTCCAGGCACCATCTGGTCACCCAGCAGACTGTTTTCCTCACTCAAGAACTTGGCAGTGCCTACGTGTTGGCAAGAAAAAGAACAAGAATGGGAATGAGAATGGAGTGGACTGACACAAAATGCCATTTGGAGAAGTATCCCTGGGAAATATGGCCAAACCTCCTTATATGGTTAATTAATTGAATCTGAATAGTGATAGGTAACATGCCCTCGGTAGCTAAATAATACTTCAAATAGCTGCCCATCAGCAGTAAACCAGAAAAGGATGGGTCATACTTTCCTGAAGCCCAGATCTGTAGAATCATGGACCATCTACACTGTTTCTTCTGTCCAACAATCCCCCAGGGGAGGAACCCCCACCCATAGCCTCCGATGACGAGCTCCCTGAAATGGGGGGCTCCCCACTTTCCAGGACAAATGAATGCCACTGTGGAAACACACCAAGACTAGAGAAATCTTCATATTAACTGACACCTGCTTCTGATTTGCCACCTGGTAACTATCTAAAGTCTGTTCCTTCTGCCACATAATGGCCTCTGAAGAATTGAAGGTATACCCCACAGCCCTGTGAGCTTTCTCCAGTGTGTCTTCACTTCTTTTGGGCACTTCCTCAGATGACATGTGTTTTGGCCCTTCATCCTAGTGCATCCAAATGAACCCAGGCCTCCAAGTGTGGCCACCACTCCCGGTCCTCGGGACACCGGGCCCCTGTTACTGCAGCTCATCATGTTCCTTTTAACAAGGATTTGCAGGGCACTCCAGTTCGAGTTTACTAGGAGAGCCTCTAATGACGATATGTCCCTGAACACGTTTATTTCCCCATCGATGTTCTTGTGGCAGACTCTCGGTGACCACGGACGAGCCCGTTTCCAGGGTGCTGCCAGTGGGAAGTGACAGAGCCTGGGTTGAGTCTGAGGCATGGAAGGCTCAGATTTCCCTGAGATTACCTGGGAAGACACTCATTTTCCTTGAGTGTCTTTTGCTAATTATCCACTGAGTTATATGGAGGTAAGAAGGCCCAAACTGAACCATAAGCCTGTTTGCCAGAGGATGCATTAGTGGCTTCACTACTGGTGGGTGGCACGGAGAGGCAGGAGAGGCTTGGCAGTCTCGGAAGGGACCTGTCCCAGGCCCTCCCAATAGGACGAGCGCAGGGCATCCTCTGCGTCACCGTCACCTGATGTCCCTGAGCCTCCTCAGCCTCAGGACACAGGCACATCCCATGCCTAAATGAAGTGGCTCTGCACCCTTCCTCCACGTTACCCGCAGGATCTGAGACTTTGTCAGAGGATCGCCTCCCCAGGCCTCCATGAGAACTCCCGGAGCTGCTCACGTGTGTGCTTGTTCACGTGCTGCTGTTTTGCCTGGAAGCAGAGGCTCAGAAGTGACCCTTGAAACCACGGCATAATTCCTGAGGCCCTTGCCCCTCACTTTTATCTTCAGGACTTCTGCTTCCCCAGCTTCTGAGAAGCTTCTGGGAGCCAGAGGCCATGGCAGCAGCCTGCCCATCAAGATGCCATGTGTTCACAGCGATGAGAGCGAGGCCCAAGTCATAGGTGTCCCACCTGGATGTGGTGGGACAGAGCAGCCCAGACACCCCCGCAAGTAGCCCTTGCTTGACGTGGACTCAGCCTTGTGGAGTGGGTGCACGTGGGTGGGAACAAGTGCTGAGGCGCCTGAGATGTGGGATGCTGGGTGGCGTGGGGTGGGGTCTGTGGGAGGAGTGTCACATGCCAGGGAGGAGGTGCCCAGAGGAACGTGGTGGGAGGGCCCTCAGAGACCTCTCAGGCCTCCCCTGGCCCCTCCCAGACCTTGGGGCTCTCCAGCTAATCCTGATACACATCAGCTCTGCTTCCTATCTGGGCCCCAAAGTAAGTGATGGGATTTGCAGGCTGTTTTCAAGGAACGTAATGGGAAGAGCATCTCTGCTTAAGATGAATGGCTTTGGCTACATGCATAACATGAATCTTTCAAAACACAGAGCCCTTAAAAGAAAGAAAAAGGCATCTCTGGGGTGACACATCAAGGGTAGGATGTGGCCAACCCCTCTCTGTACAGCAAGTCTCAGGGAAAGAGCTGCTCTGATGGCTCAGTGCCCCCTGGACCAGAAGCCAGGCCAGTGTCCAGCTGGGAGTGGGAGCTGGGTGCTGGGTGGCCTCTCAGGACTCTTCATTCATTCAGGATGTCTCCGGCAGAATGTCCCTTCCAGATACATGGCAGGCAGAGGCTCTAGTAGCTCCTCACCTAGCAGCTTCCCTCCTCCTTCCCTCTGAGACCGTAGCAGGAGCCCAACCCTCAGCCGTGGTCAGGGGGAGGGGCCAGCAGGAAACTTCAGCCGACTGAGTTTCTTGGAAGACCTTTGATTAATCATGCCCCGGTCCCCAGCATTGCCTTTGGGGGTTAAGAGATTTAAAATGAGATTGTTTTTTAGGGGGGATTTGTTTCAGACCAGGGGTGAAGACTGAGAAGTCTGCAGCATTCCCATCTTGGCAACAAGACAATGGCAGTAATCCACAGCTGGGGACCGTTTACTGCCCCCCCCCCCACCCCTGGTAATATGACCAGTATTTACTGGTCATTTGGTGCTAGCGGTAAAGAACCCACCTGCCTGTGCAGGAGACATAAGAGACACGGGTTCGGTCTCTGGGTCAGGATGATCCCCTGGAGAAGGGCATGGCAACCCATCCCAGTATTCTTGCCTGGAGAATCCCATGGACAGAGGAGCCTGGTGGACTATGGTTTACAGGGTTGCAAAGAGTCGGACATGACTGAAGCAACTGAGGGCACACGCTCTTGGTTAAGTGGACACCATCTCCAGCTTCCAGCTTCTGCTTTATCTTTGACGTGGTTGAAGGAAAATGGAGGATTTTACAGGGTGCAAAAGGGCAGTCAGGTCACTGATTCTGATGACGGATCACCTTCCATGGGACATGGGACACCAAGGAGGGAGAACAGATGCTGGGAGAACAGCCTCAGATTCTGCCGTGGAGGAACCTTTCCTACCCGGGCAGAGTGCTGGAAACTTCAGGGACTGTAGGAGCCAGTGTGAGGAAGCCAGAAGACATGGTCTGACTTCTTTAAAAGAAATGAAAAGCAAGGCCTGCCAGACCAGGTGTTAGTGCAGACCTCATCCAGTGGCAGAGATCCCAGCTAATGACAGGAGCGCCACTCAGGTGGCCAGGAGGAAGGAGCGCCCAACTCTGCCTCAACGCCCTGCCTTCTGGCTCCGGCTCAAGGTTTTTCATAACCACCCCCAGCACCACCACTACCAGCCAACACACACACTCATGTGCACCCTCTGACTCACAGGAAATGGATTTTAGCTGCACACCGGACAGACTTGGATGACTCACAGTCACTGTCTGCCCCACCAGCCCAGGACCCAGGAGCCTGAGACTTAGCCAAGACTCAAGTTCCCAAGAGCCCTGCCCCAGCTCGATGCCACTCAGTGATGCCTGGGTTGGAACGACAACACCAATACCGCTCATTCCCCTGGGGCATCTCTGGAAACTTCTATAGGCTCAGGAAGGAAGCAAGGGGGCACAAGTGTTCTAATGGGAGTCTGGAAGTCTCGGTGGCTCCGAGTGCCCAGGGAATGTGCTGTGTTCTCCATGATGCATTTCCCTCCCAAGGCTCACCCAGCCTGCTTCTTTTTTCTAGGGAAAAAGAATTCTCAAGTAAGCTGCAGTATGGCTGCAAGTTACTTGGCTGCTGGCAGTATGTATGAACGGCATATTTACTGTTGATGAATGTTAAGCTTAAACACATTATAAAACAGTTCTCTGAGAACTTGAAAATCAGGCAATAGTTGTGCTATTCTTACCTTGATGGTGTATCACCAGTTACTTAAGTAATACAAATTGTAGGAGTTCATCACCAGTAATGAGTTTCTTTCAGCAGTGGGGTTGGGGGGTGAGTAACTTGTACCTCCAAGGCAGGCACAGGACAGAAATGTTCCACTTTTGCACCAACATGAATGCCTATCTCCAATGTTAGGTGGTGAGAAGTTATATGCTGGAAGCCCTGTTGTTGCAACTACGTGTCCTCGCCCATTGTAGGGTTAACTGACAAGCCACTAAATGGATAATGATGAAGCAAGCTAAATTAATAGTAGTCTGTAGTTAAAAGGGAAGAATAGCAGCTAATTAAAACCACAGCCACTCGGGACAGCGTTCTTCAAACCCTGCAAGTGTGTTCAGGTGTGGCCAGGCTCTAGAGGGTGTGGGCTGCAGGATCCTCTGCAGACTCTGGAAACACTCTAAGACATTTCATTTAGGTTACATTATTGGGAAAACGATATTCATGAAAGTCCTCCTGGGAAGAAAAACATACTTGTTGGCAAAATACCCCTTGGTGGGTCCTGGGGCTGGAAGACAAGAGAACAGGCCTGAGTTGAGTTGAGGGACTGATGGGTGGGGGAGGCAAGTCCATTGCTCTGGGAGAGGAATTGAGAGAGGAGCACCAGATGGTGGAAATCTTTCATTTGCAGCTTAACCTCTCTGTGATGTCAACACCCCTGTTATGGACTGAATTGTATCTTCCCTCCAATTCATATCAATCTCCAGTGTGACTATATTTGGAGATAGGGTCTGCAGGGAGGTAATTAGGTTGAATGAGGTCATATGGGTGGGGCCCTGATCCAATGGGAGCAGAGTCCTTATAAGAAGAGACATGGGAGCACTCCCTCTATCTCCCTATTGTGTGAGGACACAGTGAGAAGGCAGCTGTCTGCAAGCCTGGAAGAAGGCCCTCACCAGAAACTGATCCTGCTGGACCTTGATCTTGAATTTCCCAGCCTTTGGAACTGTAAGAAAATACATTTCTGTTGTTTGGGCCACATGGTCTGTGTTATTTCATCATGGCAGCCCTAGCAGCCTAAGCCAATCCCCTGCCTCTATTGATCTCCACTTCCTCCCAACTTGCAAAGTGCCTGAGTGCATGGGGATGGGATGGAGCCGGAGAGGGGGCAGGCTCTGGGCTCTGACTGCCCCTGAGGTGGGCTCAGGTGGGTCCTGGGGCAATGTGAGAGGTGGTGGGAGCCCAGAGGCAGAGAGAAGCACAGGAAACCCCTGGAACTTGGAGAGGACTCTGGAATCCTCTCACAGGCCATGCAACTGGAATCTGAGGCAGCTGGGAGCTCAGCTGAGCAAGACTCAGGAGGCACACATGAGTATTAGCATGAGCAACCTCAGAAGCTTGCATTTTTTGGTGTTGTTAATGAGGCCCAGGATGAAGAAAGATGGTGGGGGCAGGGGAGTGGGGTGGGGCAGGGAACAGAACTGCATATTATTTGTGGCCGGGTGGTGCTAGTGGTAAAGAACCCACCTGTCAATGCAGGAGGCATGCAGGTTCCATCCCTGGGTCGGGAAGATCCCTTGGAGAGGGTCATGAAAACCCATTCCAGTATTCTCGCCTGTAGAATTCCATGGACAGAGGAGCCTGGCGGATACAGTCCATAGGGTCTCAAAGAGTCGGACACGACTGAAGCCACTTAGCAAGAGTCAGGAAAGGGCCTGCATGCTGGGGCTGGTGACAGGAGGATGAGAACCCTGGGCTCCCGAGGCTGCAGGCACATCTCCTCTTGGGAACTGCCGAGAGGCAGGGGACCCAGGATGGAAGCACCTGGGGCTCTTGCAGTTCAGGACAGTTGAGCTTTTCCAGGGGCCCCGAGCCCCGCTTCCTGCTGCTTGGGTCTCTGTCTCTCGGATGAGCTGCCTGCAAAGAGAGTCTGCCCCAGGGGCAGTGGAGCCAGTGTGACCTGCTGATGTTTCAAGCTGAGACCATCCTGGGCTCCCTGTGGTGAGGCTGCCTCCTACCTGGTTCCTGCCTTTCTTCCCTCATATTCTCCCCAACCATGCCTGGCCTCAGCTGGGCCCTCACACTGTCACTGCCATCCTCTGCCGGGCGCTGCCCCTCCCCCCACCCCGGCCCTGAGCCTTTATCCTCAGGGTCTCCAGTAGAGTGGCGGTGGGATGTCTTACCGTCACCTGGGAAGTCTCCTCCGCATCCACGTGTGACTGGCCCCTCCACGTGGTATCCACACCCTCGCCATGTGGTTGTATAGTCTGTCTCCCCTCCCTGAGTCCGGGCTGGCCTGTGACTTGCTCTGGCTGGGCAAAGGCAACCGAAGTGACTCCTGTTGTTTCTGAGCTGAAGCTTCCAGAGACCTCAGGTGCTTCCACTCTCACTCGCTCCTCTACCTTCCCGTCAGCCCAGATTAGCCTCCTGGAGACAAAGAGACACGTGGCCTGGAGCCCAGTCATCCAAGCCAGGGGCCCAGCCATGGTCAGTGGTGGCCCTCAGACTTGGGCCTGCCTGGGGGGTCTGGGGGAGCGCATGGACTCTGCAGTTGGCGGAACCACTTACTGTGCAAACCCCCTGCTCCGGAGCCATCTTTCCGGCTGACCCTCAGGTTGACAGTGAGCCCTCATGACTGCCTCAAGGCTAGCCCTCATCTTCTTGAGGCCCGAGCAGGGCTCCCCAGAGTGAGTGGCCAGTGAGAGGGTCCCCAAGCCCTTAGGGGGGGCCAGTGCCCAGGCTGAGCTGGTCTCTACGTCCCTGGCCATTGGCCTGCATGCTCTCTGAAGCTACCAGGGTGAGTTCCTTTGGATGTGATCTTGGGGTGCCTTTTCCAGAGGAACGTTTTAGAAGTGAAGGTGCATCTTGGCTGTGAGAGGTCATCATAATGGCCTGCAGTGGGTGACCCTGAGTGCAGGTTGGTGCACCTGGGGAGGTGGCAGTTTTTCTGAGACATGCAGACCATGGGTACAAGACCAGCCTCCACTTCACCTGGCCTGTGGGACTGCCGGCGACCAGGCTGTGTGAGGAGCAGAACTCAAGCCCCAGTGCTCAAACCTCAAGGGCACACTGTCCCCAGATCCCTCTTCTGAGTGCCCACATTTCCACTAGTTTCTAGTTGGGAGGCAAAGTTGCAAGGTTTTTCTGACAGACTGGGGTGTCTGCTGCTCATGCTGGAGCCCAGGTGTGGTGAGAAAGTCAAGCACGCGGCAAGCTTTCCCTCCCGGGGCTTCACCCACTCTTTGTCGGGCCAGGGGTCAGCCCAGATCAGAAACACTTGATCTTGATCTAAATAAGTCACTTGGGTCCCTGGAAGCCCTCCCCTTTCCAGAGTGGGGCTCCTCCATCCCTACAATGACCTGATGGTGTTCAAAGAACTTGGCCTGAGCCCTTATAGCAACAGGGAGCTCATTACCTTACAGGACAATCTGCTCTTTCTGTGTGATTCCAGCTATTAGAAAACTAATTACTCTGAAAGCTTCCTTCATCCTTTCTCCTTGTATCTATTTCCTAGAGCAGCTGAAAAAATTTAAGTCAGTAGCTTAAAACAATGGAATTTACTCTCACAGTTCAGGAGAGTTCAGGAGGCCAGGAGGCCACATCAAGGTGTTGGCAGGTCTGTGCTATCTCGGAAGCCTCTAGAGGAAGCCCCTTCCTTGCCTCTTCCAGCCTCTGGTGGCTCCTGGTGTTCCTTGGCTTGTGGCAGCATCACTCCAGTCTCTGCCTCCATCTTCCCTTGACTTCCTCTCTGAGTCTGTGTGTCCTCTCCTCTTCTTATAGGATCTAGGGCTATGATTTAATTGAGAGAGCTTTCACTAATTAACATCACAAAGACCCTCCCTATTTCCAAATTGGTCACATTCTGAAGCTCCAGGTAGACATGAATTGTGGGAAGTTACACTACACTACATTGCCCCATGGCCTGTCCCCTGCCCCATCAGCCTACAGAGATCTGACAATATCAGCCATGCCCCTGGCTTTGTTTCATGGCAAATAACCCCATTCCTCTCCTCATCCCAGTTCCTGGTCTCCAGACCCATTGCTCTCCTGTTCATCCCACTCTGGACCACCCAGGTATCAAAGCCTCTGAAAACATGGTCTTGAAACTGAGCCCATCCCTGAAGACATGGCTGAGTAGAAGGGCAGAACCAAACCTCCTGGCCACTCCCTGTGACTGGGTGTGCTCTTGCACTAGATGCCTGTGGTCACAGCATACTTGCCTGGAATTCCTAGGATCCTTCTCCAGGTCCATTTTTCACATGAGCTACCTTTTTTCCTCCACCTTCAACTCCAGCAATTTTTTATTGAGGTATAGTTGCTGTACAAAATTATATGAGTTACAGGTGTACAATATTGTGATTCTTAATTTTTAAAGGTTATAGTCCATTTGGGCTTCCCTGGTGGCTCAGATGGTAAAGAATTTGCCTGCAATTTGGGAGACCCAAGCTTGATCCCTGGGTTGGGAAGATTCCCTGGAGAAGGGAATGGCTACCCATTCCAGTATTCTTGGCTGGAGAATTCCATAGACAGAGGAGCCTGGCAGGCTATAGTCCATAGGGTTGCAAAGAGTTGGACATGACTGAGTGACTAACACTTTTAACATACTCCATTTATAATATTATAAAATGTTGGCTACATTCCCCATTTTGTGCAATATACTCTTATAGCTCATTTTATACCTTAAGAGTGTGTATCTCTTAATCTCCTTTCCTTATATTGCCTGTTTCCCCTTCCCTCTCACCACTGGTAACCACTGGTTTGCCTTCTATATCTGTGAATCTGCTTCTTTTTTAAAAGTTAAATTCACTAATTTGTGTTTTTTAGACTTCACATTAAATATGATAAAGTATTTGTCTTTCTCTGTGTAATTTATTTTCACTTAGCAAAATGCCCTCTAAGTCCATCCATGCAAATGGCAAAGTTTCATTCTTCTTTATGGCTGAGTAGTATTCCATTGTATATGAATGTATATCATTTTATCCATCTGTTGATGGATGCTTAGTTGCTTCTATATCTTGGCAATTATAAATAATGCTGGTATGGACATTGGGGTATATGTATCTTTTGAAATTACAATTATATTAATTACATATCAGTGTATACACACAGACACAGGAGTGGAATTGCTGGGTCATATGAGTTCAATCCCTAGGTTGAGAAGATGGCAACCCATTCCAGAAGAGCCTGGCAGGCTATAGTCCATGGGGTCTCAGATTTGGACATGACTGAGCATACACATTGTAGTTCTATGTTTAATTTTTTGAAAAGCTTCCATACTGTTCACCACAATGGTTGCACCAGTTTACAGTCCCACCAAGTGTGCTGGGTTTGCCTTTTCCCCACATCCTTGCCAACATTTGTTATTTGTGTTCTTTTTTGATGATAGCCAGTCTGATCCATGTGAGGTGATATCTCATTGTGGCTTTGATTTGCATTTCCCTGAAGATTTGTGATGTTGAGCACCTTTGCATATACCTCCAGCAGTTAATTTTTTGACCAGAGATCCAGGATGTTGCATTTGCCCCATGAGGTCCCACCTTGAAGGGCTGCGTGCAGTACTTTGGCTGTAGGAATGGAGAATTTTGGCCCAGTGTTGCCCTGTTTTTCCCTTAAGGTTTCACTTGGAGCAAGCACCAAAGAGTTGTATAAACTCTTAGCTTTTGATGCTTTGGGCCTGAACGGGTTTTTTCCTCCCTTAACTCTCTTCCAAGTATCCCCAAGACACCTCCAACCTCAGACATGGCCTACAGGAGGAGCAGGGGACCTTGGCAGGCCTCCTCCTGACTTCTCTGGCAGCAGGTGCAGCTGGAGCCCATGGGCTGTTCTGTTCTTAAAGCTAAGGGGGGCCTTGAGTCAGGAATTCAGAGGTAACAGACGCCTGCCTCTGTTTGGGGCCCTCGACCCTGGCCTCTGAGTCCTCATTAAAGAAAACAGACACATAGGATTGAGCGCTTGGTCTGCAAGTCTGCCCATGACACTCCTTGGCTCTGGGGTTAAAACTCCCATCTCTCAGGCCTCCATGACCCTTGACAAGGCCCTCAGAGCAAGGTGAACCAGCCTTGACCTGAACCCTCTGAGTGCCTCTCACTAAGTCCTGGGGACTTGCTGGGCCAGTATCTAAGGAGTCTCCATGCTCTGGGATTTCAGAGTTTTCAAACTAAGTAACTGAGGTCCAGTGAATGGAAACCCAGCTCTGGAAGCTCCAGTCCCAGGGCTTTCTCTCCCCCACAAGCCAGCTGCACTCTCCCCTGATGGAGGGGCAGGAAAGAGTGGCTACACCAGCAGGTGATTCCCTCCCCTCACCCACCCCACCCTCAACCCCAAAGAGTCTTGCTTTCCTCACAAATTAAGAAGCAGTTTCCTCTGGCAGACTTGCTCAGCTCCCCTGCCCCCTGGAGGCTCCTTCCAAGTGCTCTTAGGTTAAAAGATCATTTCAATAAAAAAAGAAACAAAAGGGAAAAAATCCTACCAGCCTCTCCAGTGACCCCTGGGGCATGAAGCACCTGTCTCTGCAGCCTTTCAGTCAGCACCCTCCATCAAATCAGTGCACCTATGCTGGACTTTCTGATCTGAATACACACAGTGGGCTTCCCAGGTGGTTCTAATGGTAAAGAACCCTCCCGCAGAGGCAGGAAGGAGCACACCGGTTCCATCCCTGGGTTGGGAAGATTCCCTGGAATAGGAAACGGCAACCACTCCGGTGAGAATCCCATGGACAGAGGAGCCTGGCGGGCTACAGTACATAGGGTAGCAAAGAGTCGGACACGACTGAAGTGACTTAGCACAGCACATATAGGTATAAACACCACAGAGAAATCGAAAAAAAAAAGTTAAAAAAAATCACCTGAGATTTCACCACTGAGAAATAATAGCTGTTAACATTTTGGGAGCTATAAAACATCCATCTCTTGAGACTTTTTTCCTTTCTCTCGCTCTCAACAAATATGATTTTATGTAAATGTCATATTGTAATGCATTTTAGTAACCTACAGCTTTGCCAAAACAGTGTATAATGGACCTTTTCCATGGCAGTAACTACAGATTTATGTCACTGTGTCACTGCCCAGCAGAACTGTTTGCCCCATAAGAAGCCCTCCCTCCCCCATGGACCCCAGCTGGTTGTGACTTTGGCTGTGAAGGTGCTCATTGTGTGATCAGCTCCTTTCCCTCAATTCCCAGATATGGAATGGAAGGTGGAAGGGCATGTATATTTCATGTCTCGATCAGACTGCCCAACATCATGGGGTGGCTGGGGCCCTCCCTTGGGGCCTAAGGTGAATGGGAAGCTGCTGCTAAACAGGGAATCAAGACCTAGGCTCCTTGAGGGCAGGGGCCAATCTCCCATCCAAGGGGAGGCCAGGCTTCGGAACTGGAGGGGTTAATTAAAGAGGGCCTGAGAAATCTATAAACACCAGAAATGACTGACAGGTGCTAATTTCTTCTTTAGTATTCACAAAGGCTTTCTGTTAATTAAGAAGAGAGAGAGCCCAGGGGAGGGAGGCAAGCGGGCTTTCTGACACAGACAGGGCAGGGCAGCCTGCCCATCTGGGGACTTCTGGGGGGTGAGGGTGTGGCCAGAGCACTGCTTGACCTTGGGGGAGCAGGTCAGGGACAGCCTGGCCCTCAGGGAGCCTCCTTGGGCCAGAGGCAGCATCTGTGCACAGCCCAGGCAGGAGATTTTAGGTTTATTTCTTATTAAACCTAGATGACTGCTGGCCCTGCAGGAGACTGGGGAACTGGGGATGTGTGAGGCTTGTGGGGAATGGCGTCTGGAATGGGGTCTCCCATTTCCCAGAGAACCCTTTCCACAGGTTTGGGCACGGACAGGGTGGGCAGTGTTCCTACGTCATTGCTGATGGAGATAGTGAGCTATGCTGGGGTCTGTGGAGCATGTGTGCTTGTTTAGGTGTGCTGCGTGGGGAGGACCCTACCCTCTGGTTCTTGGGTTGCAGGGGTGGGGTTACAAGGTGAAGACCACCCCCCAGGCACTTCCCTCTGCTCCTCCTTCATCTCTTGCTCACTGCCTTCCTCTCCCCAGGTTACCACCCACAACAAACCCAGGGCTGAGCTAGAGCTCTGGTCTGGGTCACTCTGGACAGCTGGGGACACTGCACAGAGCCTGGGCGTGGGTATGTACCCATGTGTGTGGGTGCACAAGAGTGTGCCCAGCATGCCTGTGTGATCATGAGTGTGTTGTCCAATGCCTTGTCTACATGTGCATTGTGTATATGGGGTATCTGTTCAAATCCTGATTGCACCACTTTCAAGCTATGTGTCTTTGGACAACACCTCTGTGCCTCATTTTCCTCATCTGTAAAATGGGACTAATGATGTCCACTCCACAGGGTTTTTGTAAAGATATATGAATGTATGATTCACACTTAGAACATTTAGGAACCCCCTTCCCTCTCTACCACTCCATTTGCTTGCTGAACTCCTGTTTATCCTTTGAGACACACACGAAGGTCAGGCAGCCTCAGGTCCATGTCAGAGCACAAGAAGACCTACCCTTAGAACCCTGGGCTCAAGGGCAAAACCCAATCCCAAGGAAGCCAAGAGGAGCCTCTACCTCCACCTACCCATCACTGCAGCAAGCAGGATCTGCTGGTCAGGGCTCCATACAGTTAGCACACGAATGCACAAGTGAGCACACATCCATAGGTGTGTATACAATGATGCAGGCAGACTCAGAATGTACTCCCACAGAGATGCAAATTCTTTGTGTCCTGACTGTTCCTTGGCATAGGACTCACATACAGAACCTTCACACACACACAGTGCACACAGATAAGCCCTACATTGTGTACAAACATGATATAGAGGCACAGTTTTTATGTACACGCTTTGTACACATATAAGGACACACATACTTTACACATATATAAAGATGTATACTTTGTACACACATTGCATGTACACACGACACATACAGAGTAGACGTGGGTACACACATAAACCAGTAACGATGAGCATTGCCTTTATATACAGGCAGTGCAAGGATAATGAACACACACAGTTGTACACACATACCACCCAGACCAGCCTGTAACTGTCATCCTGGGAAAAAGCCACACTGAGCCAGTGCCCCTCCCTTTAACCTTCAGCGCTGAAGGCGGCAGGGGACCCACAGATGGGGAATTAATTGGTGTCATTAAAATGTAGCGATGATAATGGCTTCCCATCGATCCCAGTGGCAGACGTTCGGCCACCCTGAGGTGGAGCTGGGAGCTCAGGATTGGGAGCCAGGCTGGCCTTGCAACGCCCTGACCTTTGGCGGCCACACCAGGCACCCAGTCCTTGGTGAGGTCTGACCTTGCACGGTTCCCATGGAATGTGATGGAAAGACAGAACTGAAATCCAGGGGAAGGAAGCGACTTTTCCAAGGTCAGTGGGCTGAAGGAGTCTGGGACTGCTTGGGCCCTTCCCCTCTGACTCTCCTCTCCCCTCCTGCACGCCCCCTGACCCCTATGTCCTGTTCTTTCCTTCTCCCATCCCCTCCCTAGAAGTCGCTATGTCTCTCCTTGCTCCCTCCAGGCTCTAGCTGTCTCCCATGGGGGCGTCTCCATTCCAAGTCTCTGTCCTCTGCTCCCGGAGCCTCCGGTGGGTCCGAGACCCTGAGGTGGAGGGGCTCAGCTATAAGGAGGGGAGGTCTGGGCTACAGTGAGAAGGATGAAGGCACAGAGGTGATGGTCTGAAGGATAAACAGATCAGCAAACCCTTGCTCCTCCTTCAAGATACTGCCTCCTCCAGGAAGCCTCCCCTGACAGGTCCAACCCCTGGAGTCCTGGAGTAGTCCTAGTAATAGACACCCCTTCTGAGGTGTCTGCAGTTTCTACGCCATCCTTTACTCCAACCTTTTCACAGGACTGTGATGTCTGTTTACTCCTCTCCTTTCTGCTGTGTCATGAGTCCTTTACTTCAGGACTTGATGTCACCTAGCTCTTTGTAGCTACTTCAGACTTAGCACAGAACAGGCAAATCATAGGTGCCTAATGAATGTTGGAGGAATGGGGATAGATTCAGACAGACAGACAGAGCTTTGACAAGAGTGGGAGGGACAAGTGGAGAAGAGTTTGGAGTGCATGCACCCCAGGATGCAGTGAGTGGACAGTGGGGCACTCAGGTCTACCAGGCTTAGCCTGGTACCCAGTGTTGGGCAGAGAGTCTGGGCTCTCTGGGGCTCCCTAGAGGCTTTGGAGTACCCCACCTTATCTTGGAGCCAGCCTGCCTCCTCCTACCTGGTCCTCAAGGGAGAGAAGCCCACAGGAGGATAGCTGAGAGTCCTGTAGCTGGGGTGGGGCTGGAAAGGGGCAGTGGGCAGGTGGTTGGAGGGGGGCACGTTTTAATGGGATCCAAGGACTAGGACTCAGGCTCTGAGGATTCAGACATGGGCATAGAAGCTGAGCTCATTTCCAGTAGCTTCCCGCCCCCTACTCTATCCCGGCACCCGGAACCCCAGCCTGGGTCAGGCCCCTGGGGACACCCCCAGACTGCCTGGTTGCACCGAATTTGTTACTGTCACTGCATTTCCAGGGCTTCTAATGAGCTGCTAATGAGCTGTCAGCTAATTATGAAAATTAAATGGGGCAGCCAGGCCTGCTGAGCTTTTACTGAGAACTTCTGGAGTATCAGAAGGAAAGGTTTCGGTGGTTTTTCCGCCTCCAGCTCCACACACCTGATTTGACCTCAGTGTCATGTAGATGGGGTGGAGCTGTTTTCCTGTAGAGAGAAAGGGAGGGGAAAACCCCACTAGTCCCAGTATAAGGCAAGCTCTAGCCCCATAACTAGGAGGGCTGACCATTGAGGGTAACCCTCCACAGGACAGGCAGGTTTCATAGAGGGCAGGTGAGAGGGCCCCAGAGATCTGACTCTGAGTGACCTCAGGGAAGTCCCTCTGGATCTAGAGTCTATCTTCCTAACTGTGAAATAGTTCTGGATGAGGGGAAGGAGCAAAGTAGGTATCCCTCCAGGTCCTTTCTCCCGTATCAGTCCAATTACCACCCTGTGAATCCTCTCTCTTTACAGGTGTGGCTCAGATGCCCCAGCTCTGTGAGGATGGGGACTTGCCTGGGGTCACATGAAATAATTGGATAGAAAAAGCTTTAACCAACCAAAATGAGTGCATATGTTCTCAGAGATAGGTACAATGAAATTCATAGTAGCTTTATTCATAATAGAGGCAAACTGGAAACAACCCAAGTATCCATCAACAGAAGGAGGGACAAATAGTGACACAGTCACGTGGTGGAGTAGTATACAGCAGTGAAAAAGGACCAATATTTATACAAGCAAGCTTCACTTTACATGGTTCCAATATGCATAAATCTCAATTACCATAATTTACAGATAAAGCAATTTCCCAATAACACAGTTCAAATTGTAGTTACCATGGTATATGAGTTGCAACTGTGTAGAACACAAACTTCCCTCCTCGGTCTTCAGTCTGAAAATCACTACATCAATAGCAGGTGCACATCATGGTCTTGTGGCCAGTCATGTCACTTCTTTGAGAGTCTGTGGGTGACTAGCCACTGGGCATCTGCTGTTTATTATATGAACAGACAGCAGCTGTATAGTTGGGTTGCCTCCTCATCTCTAAATTATTAATGCATGCAACACTTGCAAAAATTGTTACATGAAAGAAGGAATTAGTCACAAAGATGAAAGTGCAACAAAGAAATGAAAATCAATAATGATGGAATTGAAATTTGAATCAAATGTTAAGCGAAGTTACAGAAGAAATAGCTGATCGTGAGAATGCTGACATAGCCACTGATTGACTTTAGACAGGCAGCCAGAGGAACTTAGCAAGGATGAGCTTATCATAAATGAGGAACATGGTTGTGATGGAATGGATGAAGATGTCCCAGAGAAAGGGAAGCTCACACAAAACTTCGAATTAAAGAACTTTCAGAGATATTTCACCACAATGAGAGCACAAAGGGCACAAAATTGGAGGCTGATCCAGACTTAGAAAACAGCAGGACGGTTTGCCAAGGCACAGGGGCCTGGAGTCAATGCCTTGTAGATAGCAATGGACCACTACATTTCCAGCACCCAGCAGCCTTCCCCATGACTCCTGGAAATTAATAGAGCTCTTTCAGTTTGCTCTGTATTGTAAGTTACACAGCACAAGCAGAAGGAGACAAGTACTGTTCAAACTATTCTTGATACTTTTTTCTTTGCAAAAAAATACACTTTAATTTTTAATGCTTTGAATTACAGGGTACTAAATATTAGTGTTACTATTTTTTCATTTCCTTGTAATTTATAACCAACAGGAAGAGTGTTTTTAATGTTTTGATTAAAAATTTTAAAAGTCACAGAACAATCATAATGTTCCCCATAAACTATCAAGATCACTTTGCGTAGTTTCAGCCTATATATTCATTTCGCAGTCCTGCTGTGCAAAGCAAGGACTGCTGGTGCATATAGCATGGATGAATCTCACTGACACAAAATTGAAGGAAAGAAGCCAGGCGCAGAAAAGTACATACTTTGTGATTCCATTTACAAGAAATGCAAAGGCAGGCAAAACTAATGTATGAGGACAGACGCCAGAACAGTGTTTACCTAGGGCCATGTGGAGCTATTAATTTTGAGGAGTCAGAAGGAAGGCACTGGGTACTAGAAATATAGTGGTCCTTTGGTATCCACAAGGTGCTGGCTCCAGGATCCTCCCTTGGATACCAAAACTCAAGGATGCTCAAGTCCCTTATATTAAATGATGGAGTACTTGTATGTAATCTGTGCATATTTTCCCATTCATGCTCAGTCATTTCAGTTGAGTCCAACTCTTTTTGACTTTGTGGCCCACCATGCTTCTCGGTCCATGGGATTCTCTAGGCAAGATTACTGGAGTGGGTTGCCATGCCCTCCTCCAAGCGATCTTCCCGACCCAGGGATCGAATCCACATCTCCTTCATCTCCTGCATTGGGAAGTGAATTCTTTACCACTGAGCCACCTGGGAAGTCCATAAATAGTTGCCAGTGTATGGCAAAACAAAATTTTGCTTTTTGGAGCTTTCTGGGATTATTGTTTCCCAAATACTTTCAAAGCTTAAATATTTTGAATTTATGTATGCAGATGCCATGAATACACAGGGCTGACTGCATCCTATATGTCGATTATGTCAATTTGGGTGGTGATTACAGACACATATAAATTTGGAAAAATCTCATCAAGCTGTACACTTCATATTTATGTACTCTGCCATAAGATATTCCTAATTAAAGAATTTTTTAATTAGAGAAATTCAATGAATACCTTAGAGTTTTATGCTCCTTCCTCTAGAATTTGACAGGGTTTGATGGGACTGGTCTTTTTCTCCTCCTTTGAACTCCTCTCTCACCTGACTCCTGTGATCCAGGCCTCCTGGACCTCTGTCCTGCCTTCTCTGGCACACCCTGCCCCTTGATACCCAACTGTGGGTTTGTCTGCTGTGCCGCCCTCACCACCCTCCATCCTGGACCCTCCCTGTCCTCACTCTGCCCAGACGCCTAGTGGTTTGACCTGTCACCCTGTCTCCTCACCATTTCTCCAGAGGGAAGGAAAGAGGATGACAGGGAGGTAGGAAGGTCTGGCTGCAAGGGAAGAGGCAGTGCTGGGAGAGGTTGTGCAGGCAGGAGCTGCTGAGGGCAGATTTGGGCCTGATCCCTGCTCTAAAGAAGCGATGCCCCATTAATGCCTTTCCAGCCACCCAACGAGTCTCCCTAATCGAGCCTGGAACTCCAGACTATTAGCCACAAATGGCATTTTGAAATGGCTTTTTTTTTTTTTTGGGTGAACCCCAAAGACATTGCTAAGATTTACATTTTCAAATATATGCTGACCTTTTTTTCCTCTTTCTTTGAGTTCATTTGTCATCAGTGTATAATTGAATCAATATATTTCCCGATCAGCCCCAAGATTGAATAAGGTCACGGGGAGCCGTGTGTGGGCATTAGACATCATTATTTCACTCCGAATGAGCGGCCATGGCACGGAGCATTCCGGGCGCCAAATGAAATTCTATTAGATTCTATTACACTTTTACAATTATAGAGACGTTCCAATATTACAAGGGGAAATGAAGTCATAATAAAAAAAGCCCAGAGGTGTATTACAGAGAAATGGGCACACTATTTTTCTAGTTAAAAACTTGATGGAAGGAGCTCGACTGGCTTTCAGTTGCCAAGTCGTGACCTTGTTCTCAAAGCCCCTCAGCTGCTCGGCCAGGCCCAAGGCTGCCGGCCAGAGAACGCTCAGAGCCGGAGCCCAGGGAGCCAGCTGACCCTCTCTGTTTAAACTGAGTCTGGGTCCTGAGTCCCAGGAGGTAGAGACACTCTTCCAAAACACGTCACCCCCTAGGGAAACAGAGGCAGCCCAGACACTCAACCGTTGTGGGTGGGGGTCCCAGAGCCCGTGACAAAGAGCACAGTGGCCTGAGCAGGCGTCTGGAAGGATGACGTGGGCCCTGTGGGAGTTGTGGGGCCATGTGGGCTTGGGGGCAGCCGCCCCTGCTGGACCCCACCTCATGAAGGGCAGACTATCACAGAGGGCAGCACCAGCATTTGGGGGTGCTTACTCCCTACCGTGAAACAACCCCCCCTCCCCAACATAGCACTGTGCTACAGCTGGGCAGGGTTCCCCCCACCCTCTCCTGACCCTTCTGAAGGGAGTTCCAGTCCAGTCTTGGAACAGAGGGAGATAGGACCCAGGGGGTAGTCTCAGAGGACTTCCTGAAGGGGTGAGTAAACTAGGCCTTGAAGGATTGGAAGGATGTGGGTAAAGGGATCAGAACTCAGCAGGAGGAGTGACCAGTGTGATGCAAGGCCTGGAGGCTGTGTGCCCAGGGAGTCAGGGAGGAGGTGGAAGGCAGTGCAGAGAGCAAAGGCTGGAGAGAGGGCAGATGGCCTGGGGGCAGGAGGAAGGGGTAGGACCTCGGCCTCTGTCCCAGCACGGGAGAAGGTCTTGGGAGGTCGAGGGACCTGGCCAGACCTGGGCTGCTGGCTGCCCATGAGGGGGTGGCTGGGAGTGAAGTGAAGGCTGGACAACCACCCAGAGTGGGACAGGATAAGGAACCAAAGGAAGGGGGTTCAGGAGGGTCCCTGGGGCCTGGGTGGAGCTCAGATCCTAGGTCCAGGGCCATCCTGGGAAGAGGACAGTGATGGAGCTCCTTGGGAACAGGCCTGGGGCCCTCCTTTTCTCTTAGGTTCTGCCCAGGTACCGTTGAAGACTGTCTGTGGTCACCAGAGTGGATTTAGAGAAGGTTTTTCAGGAATATGTGAGAGATATAATAATGGTTTGGGAACATTTCACTTCCCTCTCTGGGGAGATACATGGTTTCCCACCCATAGATGTTGGACTTGGTCCTGTGTGGTAAGCAGAATTCTAAAGATGCCCTCCAACCTCCAAGTTTCCTGACCCCAAGTTATTCAATAAAACACGAATCCAGGTGCTACTGTGAAGGGACTTCGCAGACGTACTTAAAGTCCCAAGTCAGCTGATCTTATAATGCAGAGATTATCCAGGTGGGCCCGACCCAGTCAAATAAGCCCCTTAAAAGCAGAGCAATTTCTCTGGTCGGCAGCAGAAAGCAAAGTCAGAAAGTTTCAAAGTAGATGAATTTGCTATAACGTTGCTATATTAAGGACAGGGGAGGCCATGTGACAAGGAATGTGGGCGGCCTCCAGAAGCTGAGAGCAGCCCTGGCAGACAGCCAGCAAGAAAACAGGGACTTCAATGGGCTCAAGGAATGATCCTACTACCACCACAATAGTAGGAATGAGCTTGGAAGAGGATCTGGGCTCTAGATGAGAACACAGTCAGCTCACACCCTGATTTCAGCCTGAGCAGAGAATCCATCTGGTTTCCCAGGTGGCACTAGTGGGAAAGAATCCGCTTGCCAATGCAGGAGATGTAAGAGACGCACGTTGCATCCCTGAATTGGGAAGATCCCCTGGAGGAGGGCATGGCAACCCACTCCAGTATTCTTGCTTGAAGAATCCCATGGACAGAGGAACCTAGCAGGCCATAGTCCATAGGGTCACACAGCAAAGCAGCACAAGGAGAGCCCATCACACCAAGCCGGGCTTCTGACCTACAGACTGTGAACTAATAAATGGGTGTTGTTTTAAGCGCTTCAGCTTATGGTATTTTGTTGCACAGCAGTAGAAGACTGACAGACTCTGTGACTTGTTTGAACCACGGAAGTGACAGTGTGTGGACTCTGGACAGGGCCCTGTGTTTCTGCTCAGGCTCCTCTTTCCTTTAACGGGCTAACAAGCACAAGCCCAGGGAGCTATTAGCCCTTTTGCTGGGCTTAAGTAGCCTGCCGAGACCCAACAAAAACCTGCAGTCAACCCAGCTGGCCTGCATCCTGAAGTGGCCACCTACCCAACCTGCCAACCTGGGAGAGAGGTTGCTGTCTCCATGTACTTCTGGAGGTGTTTGTCACACTGATGTTACAGCAATTATTGACTGTTACAAGCATCTACATCTGAGCAGCAGCTGGGAGGAAGCTGGGGTAAGAGGCAGGGGCAGTGTTTAGGTCCTGGAGCAGGACTCATGCAATATGAGCCCTGGAGGCTTCGGACCGGGACTGAGCGAGTGCTCCCTCTGACCCCTGGACTTAGTTCACTCAGAGTTCAGCTCACTGTGTCCTTAAAACCACCCTGCTGGGCTTCTGCATGCCCTTCCAGTTGGAGTCAATTCCTGAAGTTACTGTACACTCCAGGGAGGGCACTGTCCCCTTGGGGAGGATTCTTCCAAGAAAGCTGAACCCTGCAAACTTTTCCTTGCTCCTAGGGACCCCCATTCACCTTCATCCAGCCAAACTCCATCAGCATGCCTGGACCACTCGGGGTGGTGAGTTCTCTCTGCAGCAGAGATGGCTGCAGCTGGCCTCTGACTTTCAGATTTCCCTGGGAGATGTCAGGAACCTGCCCCAAACTCAGGGGAGAGGCCACATGCCCTCAAAAAACCCTGTGATGGCCTGGCAGCCCTTTCCCACTGCTGGGGCAGGTGGGAGGCAAGCAGCACTATGTGATCTTCCAGAGAATCCTGGCTCCCAAATCTTCCCTTTGTCTCTGGCTTCTCCCTCCGATGAGCTGGATGGAGGCTGATGCCTGTGGGAGGGGCCTGGGCTGGTTTGGGCCTCCCCTTGGCAAGCCTTGCAGAGGTATCCAGTGCCTCCCCTGGAACATGAGCAACTGCGTTCTTGTTTTTTCCAGCTTTGGATCTCAGCCCAGAGCAGGACCTCCCCCCAGTCCTTTTAAAGTTTAATTCTTTTTAAAAAATTTATCTTATTGAAGTATAGCTGATTTATGATGCTGTGTTAATTTCAGCTGTACAGCAAACTGATTCAGTTATATGCATATATACATTCCTTTTCATATACTTTTCCATTATGGTTTATCATAGGATATTGAATATAGATCCCCTGTGCTACACAGTGGGATCTTGTTTATCCATCCTATGTATAAGAGTTTGCCTCTGCTAACCCCAAACTCCCCCTTGGCAATCACAAGTCTGTTCTCTATGTCTGTGAGTCTGTTTCTGTTTTGTAAGTAAGTTCATCTGTGTCATGTTTTAGATTTCACAAATAAGTGATATCATATGGTATTTTTCTCTTTCTGACTTCACTTAGCATGGTCATCTCTAAGTCTGTGCAAATTGTTGCAAATGGCATTTCACTTTTTATGGCTGAGTAGTATTCCATTAGTAT
This sequence comes from Odocoileus virginianus, assembly GCF_023699985.2. Lineage (NCBI taxonomy): Eukaryota > Metazoa > Chordata > Mammalia > Artiodactyla > Cervidae > Odocoileus > Odocoileus virginianus. Next base: position 32,452,221 of record NC_069683.1, on the reverse strand, counting down.
ATATGTACTACATCTTCCTTATCCATTCATCTGTCAATGGATGTTGTTTCTATATCTTGGCTATTGTGCATAGTGAGGCTATGAACATAAGGATGCAAGTATCTTTTCTGAAATGCAGTTTTCTCCAGATATATTCCCAGGAGTGGTATTTCTGGATTGTATAGTAGCTCTAATTTTAGGGTTTTTTTGAGGACCTGCCATACTATTTTCCAAAGTGGCTGCACTAATTTACATTCCCACCAACAGTGTGGGAGAGTCCCTTTTTCTCCACACCCTCTCCAGTATTTGTTATAAAGTTTAATTCTTATTTTGAAATAACATCAACTTTATAGAAAAGTGGTGATTACAACACACAAAACTGTCTTTTTCCCTGAACCATTTGAAAATAAGTTCTTTATGTGATGCCTTATCACCTTCCACTCACATGGGTTATGGTGCATTTTCTACCAAGACAGACATTCTCCTACATAACCACCAGCCATCCTGCAAAATCAGCAAGTTAACATCCACACCTAACTTACCAATTAGTCTTTAGATCCCATTCAAACTGATCCCACTCAAACTTCACCAATTGTCCCAGTAATGTTCCTTATAGCAAGACGACCCAATTTGGGGGGATCACAGCTCATTGAGTTATCATATTTCTTTTGTCTACTTCAATCTAGAAACAGTTCCTCAGAGCCTCCTTGTGTTGCCCCTTTTGAGACTACAGTTAGTTCTCTGGTAGAACGTCCCTCAGTTTGGGTTTGTACAATGTTTTTCATGATTCAGTTCCGACGGAGCATTTTTGGCAGAAACATGACAGATGTGCTGCAAGGTTCCTTTCATTGTCTCTAATCAAGTGATGCCCAATTTTTATTTGTTTGGATACTAATATTCACTTCAATCACTTGATTAGATGGTGTCCGCTAGGCTGCTCCATTGTAAAATCACTCTTTTCCCCTTTTAAATGAATAACTATGTGGGAAGGTACTTCGAGACTATATAAATATCCCATTCCTCATTAAGTTTTCCATTTAGTCATTTGTCACTATGGATTCATGGTTTCCTATTTTATTCAATGGGCTATAAACTGCTACTATCATTATTTATTTTGATGGTTAAATTGCCCCAGATTTGCCCAATGGGATGGAGGAGGGCATGGCAACCCACTCCAGTATTCTTGCCTGGATAATCCCATGATTATCCAAGCTCCACAGAGGAGCTTGGTGGTACAGTTCACATGGTCGTGCAGAGTCACACACGGCTGAAGCAACTGAGCACTCACAGCCCCTTCAAGCTGACTTCTGTTTCCTTTTGATATATCCACATTGGGATCTGAGTACAGTGGCTTTTTGGCACAATAGGATATCCTAGGCTAATCTGTTACTTTCCCTGCTCTGGCCCTGGAAGCAGGCATTTCTCCAAGAAATGCTGGTTTATTTTAGGACAGGGTCCCCACCCTCCAGGATCTAATGCCTGATGATCTAAGGTGGAATTGATGTAATAATAATAGAAATAAAGTGCACAATAAATATAATGCACTTACGGTGGTTTAGTCGATAAGTCGTGTCCGACTCTTGCGACCCCATGGACTGTAGCCTTCCAGGCTCCTCTGTCCATGGGATTCTCCAGGCAAGAATACTGGAGTGGGTTGCCAAATGCACTTGAATCATCCCCAAACCACCCACCTACCCAAGTCTGTGGAAAAATTGTCTTCCACAAAACCTGTCCCTGGTGCCAACAAGATTGGTGACCACTGTTTCAGGGACAACTATGTTTAGAATTCAAGATCTGGGTGCAAGGTACACTCTTTCCTATTGGTGTGTCACTATTCCCACGCCCTCTCGATGGACTGAGCAAAGGAATAAATTCATATAGGTTGATGGATCAATAGATCACATTGCATCTATATTTTTGCTTTTATCTATCTATCATCTATCTATCTTATCTATGTCTCTACCGAGAACTGTGAATTCCCACTGACAACTCCAGCTCTAACCCAGGATCATTCAATCCCTCCCCCCAAAGTGTGGAAACATGAATCCCATTAACCTCCATGTATTTACACATTTTATCCCCTCTATGTAATCGGCTCTCCCCACCATACCATTCTCCCAGGCACCTTCCTCACCCTGTCTGTGTTCTGACCCACTGAGGTGGACACCCCTCCACACGGGGTTCACGTGCTCAGGATCTAACCGGACACACTGCTCTGGGCCACTGTGGCCTCTCCTGGCCTTCAAAGCAGACAATTACCTTGCTTGGCCTCACCTAGTAGATTTTGGACCAAGTTGTTCATAAAAGGAAGGAAAGGGAAGGGATAGGAAGGGGAGGAGGGGAAGGGAGAAAACAGAAAGAGTAGCAAATCCATTTAAAATCATGCTCACTCACCTGTGATGGGAGGCTACCCCCTTTCCTGCAGGCCCCTGTGGCATTGCCGTTTGTAGATCGTGGGAATCAGACTGGTGAGTGGCTTTGCTGGTGCTCAGCCTTCCTCTCTGTGCCTCAGCCTTCTTACGAGCAGAGTGCAGACAATGGCATCCACCTCACATGCTGTTGAGAGGATGCAACGCTCCAGGCTTTCTGGGGAGCCCAACCCAGGGCCTTGTTACAGCTCCTGCCTCCCCCTCATGGTTCCATCCTGCTCTTGGCCACTGCTCCAGCAGATGTGTACCTGGACAAGCTTAAAGTCCATCCTTCCAACCTCCTGCATTCACTCTCAGGAGGGCCTGCTGGGCCCCCACTTCCCACCCCTACTGTGGGGCAGAGGCAGGCCCTTTCCCAGGGGCACACCTCAGCCCCTGACCCTGGCTGGAGCAGATCTGGGGCTGAGCCAGGGGCCTCTTGGTACCCCACCCACTAGCGTGCAGGAGGCAGGATGGGCTATGGGCTCCAAGGGGGGCTGCCCTGGGTGTGGGCTCATTCCTGGGGCTCAGACGTGCCCTTCTCCTGGTCTATGGCTCCTCCCAGTCCTCAAGACCCTGAAGTCTCCTTCCCTGCGGTCTCCAAGTCCAAGTTGCAGGAGATGGCAGGGCTCAGCATTGCTTTGCGGCCACCTGCAGGCAGTCTGTGATGTTTTAGGCTGTGAAGGCCTGGTAGCAGCTGTGTCATAATGGAGGACATCTGGGCAGAGTCGAGGCAAACAAGAGAGTGTGGGGAGGTTGAGTGACACCCGGGATCTGGGCGGGGTGGCACCCGGAATCCCTCTGGCCACAGAGGCTGGGTCCCCAGAAGGCCAGCCTTCATGATGGACACCAGCCAGGCCAGGCTGAGTCCTTACAGTTTTCTGACTTCAGTTCCCATGTGTCTCTAGATGTTTCCTGGTGCAGGAGCTCTGGTTATGGACTGGGCAAGGGCTCTCTGGGCTGACAGCCCCACAGGGGAGCAGTCTGTGTGGTTCAAGTGGGACTCTGGGGTCCACCTGAAGGTCACAGTTCCCAGGATTCCTGTGGGATTCCTGGAGGGGGACTGCAGGCTGCCTTCGCCTAGTGCGGAGGGTCTTGGGGCAGAGGCACCTGGGGTGTGCAGGGTCTTCCCTGCAGGCGGCCCTACCCCTGCCTTCAGAGGCCAGTTCCCGCGGTGCACAGGCCTGGAGCTCCAGGCTAATTGTGAATTAGGAGCCCAATTACGCCCAGCAGAATTGGCTCCGCGCTGCCGCCTCTTCCCGACAGACATGTATATTAATAGTTGGCACTTATTGAACCAAATATGAATATTCATCTTCATTTATATTTCAAGGCCTTTCCTCCTGGAGGCCCGCGGGGCTGCGACCAGCTCCAGCCCCATCACGGAGCTGACAGCTCGCACTCCTGGGCCCTGACTCCTGGCTCGGCGGGGCTGCGGCGGCGGCCCGGCTCCCAGCTGTCCACAAACACTCATTAGGGGCCGGACCCAGCGAGCTGCGGAGAATGTGTAATCGCGCCGCGCGCTGCTAATTAGGGAGCTGTTGGGGCATGGAGGGCGAGAGGACGAATTCTTTAAACAGAGGACGGGAAACTTGAAGAGCTGTAATTACTTGGAGCAGAGTTCATTTCAGAACTTGGGAGCCAATGAGTCTGATGACAGCCCTGCCGGTTGAGGGGGGGTGCGGTGGGGCGGAGGGGTGACGGGGAGGGAGGAGCCGGCTGGGCACCCAGACTCTAGGCCTCCGCCGTTCCCAGCGGGTGGGGATATACCTTCATTTTGTTCAAGGCTATCGAGCTGTGTGCACCCACTCCCGCCCAAACCCCCACCCTAAGACAGCTTCCTCGCCCTCAGGGTCACCTTGGGCTCAGGCTCCTAGCTCTCTAGAGTGCCCTGGCACGGCAGGTTGTCCCTAGGCGCTCGCCGGGCAGCCTTGGCTCTCTGCTGCCAGCCACCACGCTGGGTCATGATCCAGCCATCTGACAGCTGATGTCGCTCTTCAATGGAGGGCTTCAGGCTCCCCCAGATCCCCAGGGCTGGCACTGACAGGAGTGGTGCCCCATGGTTGGGGAGGTGGAGGCGGATGGGGAGTTTAGGGCCTTGCCGACAGGACTCCCAGATTCCAGAATCTCCCAGGCTTGTCACCGCAGGCCTCAGACCTGAAGAGAAAGCATTGATGCCTGGGTGTGCTCCAGTCCTCTGCCTACCCCCAGCTCCAAGACCACCGCCCCACCAGAGGTCTCCTGCAAACCTCCATCTGAAATCCCACCCACCTCTCTCAAGAAAACCTCGCCACTGCCAGCTGGCGGCTGTCCTTCTGCCCCAGTGTAGAGTCCACGTCAGTCATCTATCTCAGATCACCCTCCCCTTTAAGGTCCAACACCACCGAGGCCCCCAGGACAGCTGTGGGCAGGAAGAGCGCCAGGGCCAGGGTCAACAGTGGAAGTGGGAGCTTCTGGGTACATTGTCCTATCTCTGTCCCTGCTGGGGCGAGCTGCAGGCCTGATTGTTCCCATGACAGCTGACAGATCCCATTCAATCCCTTGCCCAGCCCTCCAACCCATGCAGCATCAATTGTTAGGTCTGTCCATACTCTGAAAGAACATACCTCCTCAATTAGCAGAGGGTGTTGCCCCCTCTCCCCATTATTGGTTAGAGAAGTGTTTGAGACTTTTTCTGACAGCCTTTACTCATTCTTGCTCTAGGAGAAGCTCCTGACTCAAGCTGCGTTTTTAAGGTCTATAGTCTCCCTCTAGAAGACAGTTGTCAGTACTTCCTTCTAATTCTAGCTGCTGCTTTGCATGCTGACTGATGGTGATGATGATAATGGTGGTGAAAGCAACAAAAACTCCCATTTGTTGAGTGCTTCCTGTGTGCCAGGCACTAGTCTTGGTGCTTCACATGTATGAACTCACTCCATGCTCACAGTAACCCAAAGTGGATGCTAATATTGTTTATGATGCCCCGTTTTACAGATGAGGAAACAGAGGTTCAGAAAAGCTGGGTGGATTGTTTCAAGTGGCAGAGGAACAATGGATTTGAACTCCAGTCTGTCTGGCCCCAAAGCCTGTGCTTCTAACCTCACTCCTTGAGTTCTCCTAGAAGCCCAGTCAGCAAGACCTGGGACTCCCCGGGACAGGACCCATTCTGGATGCAGAAGGGAAGGAAAGGCCAGTGGAGAGGATGGGAGTAAGGGACAGTCGTGTCATTTCTCAGGGCCCCCAAAGGGACCTGGAAGGAGTCTGGGCAGCATCTTCCTCATTTCTGTCTAGATCTGTGCTGTCCAGGGCTATAGCCACTCATCCCATGTGGCTATTGAAATGAACTCAGCAAAATTATACATTGGGTTCCTCGGTCATGCCAGTCACATGTCCGTGTTCAGTACTCAGATGTGGAGTATTAACCTTCGCTGTTACCAGTCACCCCATCCTGAACGCCAGTGGCCTTCTTAGCTTGGGGTAGCGCTCAGAGTCAGCAATCTTCAGGGCTCCTCTCGGGTGTGCTTCAGGGCCTTGGAGCGTGACGGGGACAGGGTGGGAAGGGGCTGGGTGGGGAAGCGTGGGAGCCCCCCCTTACACCTGCCCCTGCAGCCCTCCGTCAGGCATCAGCAGCTGCAGTTAGCAGGCAGGGGCCGCTGCTCAACCTGCTGCTCATTCCCTCCTCCCAGAGGCAAGCAGCTCCCAGCAGCTTTGCTCTTTGTCCTCAAGAAGAGATCAGAAGCAGAAGCCTTTAGGCCTTGCCTGGCTCTCTCCTCTCTCTCAGCAGGAAGCCTGTGTCCAGCCCTGCCAGGCTCCATTTCCAAATAGGGAAGCAAGGCTGTGGTCATGGTGGGGCTGGCGCCCAGCCCGCAGCCCACCTGGCCCCCTCCCCGCCAATCAGATCCTAGTTGATGCGAGGGCTTGCTCAGCAGTGTTCCCCTTGCTCCGCGGGCCCAGCTGTCGCTTCTCCCCGGGAAAGGGCTCAGCCCTTTGTCCCAGCAAGTCTGAAACCATCTAGACAAAAGGTGGGAGCCCTGTGTTCACAGCACTTAGGACTTCCTTCATGCCCCCCGGGGAAGATTGCTGGGAGAGAAAGCTCCTTGACATGATGTAACCTGCACTGCCCTGGACGGGGCTGAGCCGGATGTGGGGTACCCCAGGGGTGTGCTTTGGTGCCTGAGTTCACATCCAGACATCTAGGTACCCTTAGGCCTGTGCCTTAGGACACTCTCTCTGGGTAAGCAGAAATGATGGGGCAGGGCACAGGGTTAAGAAGGGAAATAAGGCCTGAGGGTAAGAGTGGAAGTGGGGGCAGGGATGAGAAGACTCTGGGAGCTGGCTCAGGCTGGGCCTGGCAGGGGATTTTCCTCACTGATGCCACCTTGGCCTTGGAGCTGATCCATATGGAAGAAAGCCAAGGAAGGGAGGAGGGGACACATCCAGAGAGCATTCTCCTCTTGGGTCTCACTCCACAGTTATAAAATGCTTCCCCTCGGTTTATCCCCATAGGTTTGGGAAAGAAACGGCAGGACTATCATTCCCATTCTGCAGTAGGAAAGACTGAGGCCCATGGGTGGAACTGATTTGCTCAAGAGCATGTAGGGTTAAAGGGAGAGTTGAAAGCTGACCTTGGTCCTCTTGCTTCCCAGTCCAGGATTCCAACAGAGGCTGTGGTCCATGGTTGCCTATAGAAACGTCAGAGCTTCACTTCCCTTGGGGAATGTTATTTATTGATAGTGTGGCCATACTTGGGGGCTGGATTGGGGGCTGTGACTGATGTTTTTTATTTGGAGTTTTACAGAAAATGGCACAGACGACAGAGTTTGAATTCAGTTCAGTTCAGTCATTCAGTCTTGTCCGACTCTTTGCAACCCCATGGACTGCAGCACGCCAGCCTCCCTGTGCATTACCAATTCCCCGGAGCTTGCTCAAACTCATGCCCACTGAGTCAGTGATGCCATCCAACCATCTCATCCTCTGTTGTCCCCTTCTCCTCCTGCCTTCAACTTTCCCAGCATCAGAGTCTTCTCCAATAAGTCAGTTCTTCATATCAGGTGGCCAAAGTATGCCAAAGTATAACTTTGAAAACCAAAGGTTTTTGGTTCAGGCTGCAAATGTGAAGAGGTTCACATTTCAAGGATTTCACTGGTGGTCCAATGGTTAAGAATCTGCTTGCCAATGCAGGGGGCATGGATTTGAACCCTGTTGCAGGAAGATCCCACATTCCACAGTGCAACTAAGCCCGTGCACCACAGCTACCGAGCTACATGAGAAGCCACCGCAATGAGAAGCCCTCGCACTGCAGTTAGAGAAAGCCCATGTGCAGCAATGAAGACCCAGTGCAACCAAAAATAAGTAAATAAAAATTAAAAGAAGTACCCTCGACACCACCCAGGCCTCCAAGAAAGGCCCTCTTCCCTTGGGGCTGCTTAAAAATTGATAGGAAGGGAGAATTTTGAATATGGATTAACACGTGGAAAGGGATTTCATTTGGGGCATTAATTTCTCTGTGAGAACTTAATGAGGAGGTGAAGCTCAGACTTGGGGACATTTTTCTGCTGCTGCTTAGACTTCTGCCATCTGTGCTGTCTGTGGCTCTCCTGAGTGAACTAGCGGAGCCAGTGGGGCTGGTCAGAACTTAAGGTGGGGAGATGGGAGGGAGGCTGAATTTTTGGCCTAAGTTGGTGGGACAGCCTTGGGTTATTCAGTTAATGTCCTGTTTTTGTTTTTTTCCCCCCCATAACTCAGGACATGTGGAATCTTAGTTCCCCCGATCAGGATCGAACTCGCACCCCATGCAGTACGAGTGCGGAGTCTTAACCACTGGACCACTAGGGAAGTCCCGCCAGTAGGGGTTGATGGAGGAGCTTTAGTGAGTTGGGAACAGAACTGTATCAGTGGTCTCCTAGTTGTGTCCCCTCCCCTGGGAGGCAGCCATGCCCTCCACTAGGTAGACCAGAAAGTCAAGAGAGAAAAAAAACGGGGTGCTTCACCCCTCCACTGTGCCCTTCCCAGACCGTCCCCTGACCACTGTCCTCCCACCAAAGGAGAGCTTTGCCAGCTTCCATAGTCAGAACTCAGAACATCGACTGGGCCACGGTCACTGCCTTAGTGAACTCCAATTTAGGTTCATGATATCTTGATGACCCAGGCAGCGCATGAACCCTTGGTCCTGGGACCAGCCTTCCTCTGCTTGTCCTCTCTGACTCTACATCCTGGGAGGATAAGCAGACTGAGAACCTCTCCCAGGGCTTCACTCTCTTTCCCCAGACGCTTGGGAGCCGCTGGTGCCCCATCTAGATCTGGGGAAGTGTTCAGCCCGGCCAAAGTCGATGCTCCATGTTCCAGGTTCCGGCCCCTTAGAGTGCTGCACTGGGCATCACACATCATGTAGCTGTGAAGAAAGCAGGGCTCAGATCTGCTCTCTGCTCCTGTTCCCCCAGGAGTCCCGCCAGGAAGGGGAGGTTATTGAGAGTAGGATGCAGGCATTCCTGGGTCTCAGGCAGAAAGCTAACAGCACAAAACCTCATCCTTAACCTAGAATGGTTATTAACATATTAATTAATATTTAAAAACTCATTATGCCTTGATGATGGCTTCCTTAAGCTGCTTTTATATTCACTGCAGCCACCCAGGAGCAATAACCATACTTACGTGGCAAAATGGAGTCATTCTGTTTAATCACTGAGGAGGTTTTACAGGCAGTCTTCAAAGCCCATAAACAGCCAGAGTTGATGACATGTCTTCTTTTTAGATTTTCTTTTACCTTGGATGCTGTGTTAGGAAGTTGTTTCTTATACTGAGGTGAAACCTTACTGTCAGCATTCTACTTTCCTCCCACTACGCCAGGCTGGAGCCCCTGGTGGACCCAGGCATAGGGCCCTATGATATAGCCTGTGGACTCAGTAGCCAGGCACCCTAACAGCCACCCTGCACCTTGGGGCTGCACCACAGGACACCCCCACAAGGTGAGGCCCCAGGTCTGGAAATGCTTTTCCATCTCTTCCAGGCAGGATTCTGCCTCTGAGCCTCAGCCTGAAACCCTAGGGCTCTGTGATTGACATCAGTTTTCTGGGGGATGGAGGTGGTACCTTCAATGTTTTCAGGTCCCAGGGGTGATCCTACGAGGCTCTGCGACAGCATCCCTCCTCCTTGTTACCTGCAGGCTTCTTCTTGAATCATTTATCCCACACCAGCGCCCCACTCTCCAATGGGTCATGCAGCCACTAACCATCCACTGCCCACAGGGTCCTGTAACAGCAGTAAAGACCACTCACATGCACTTTGTTGAGACAGTTGCAAAGGACAAAGGCAGTGGGAGAGAGACCACAGCAGAGTCTGCTCACGTCCCTCCAGCCAGAGGGGCTGGAGACACAGCGTGACAGGGACCCCCAGTGGCCTCGGCCTCACCTGCCTGCTTCAGACTCTAAGGTGATGGAGATGCTTATGGGTGCACAGAGGCCTCAGAGGAGGCAGGAGTGCTGGGTCCAGGCCAGAGGGGTCCAGGCAGCCAGCAGAATGTGTGACAGCTGACATGACCTGCCTGTTAGTGTCAGCAAAATGATCACACACTGGGCTATCTCTTCTGGGTCCTGGGCCAAGGAAGCTGTCCGAGGCAGGGATGAAGTCAAATGGTGTTGAGAGAAGGAACTGGCTTACTGTGCTTTAGAAAGTGTGGTAAGTGACAAGCAGGGAAATGGGTGACTCCCTCCTGTGATGCTGATGACGCCAGCCCTCATCTAGCACATGCAGGTGCAGCCAGAACTGTTTGGAGCCCCGGTCACTCTAAGGGGGTCCCCTGTGACGCTCAGGGCGAGGTGAGCAGAGGCTAGCGGCTGCCAGGTGCCAGTCATGGTCCTTCTGAACTACTGAAGCCAGGGGCCTGGACGCATGCAAGCCAGCGCTGCATGGAGTGTTGGGACTGAGGTCACAGGCTCACAAAGAATGTTGAAGTTTAGGGTAGAGCATGAGTGAGGTTTCCAGTTGGATCTGGGCTCAGTCAGGGCAGGCTTGTGGTAAGGCTGAATTCAGGCCAGGGGTCAAGGGAGGCTTCCATGGAAGCTTGGGAGAAGGGTCAGTTTTATTCCAGGGAATAGAACTGGAGTTTTGTCTTAGTAGGAAAGGATTTTTTCATGGACGAGGGTGCAGATGGGGTTATGTATGTGTCGGGTGGAGGATTTCCTCATTTAGGGGATACCACCTAGGGACCCAGACAGAGGACAAGACCAGGCATATAGGGTCTACTCCAGCCTGCCCCTGGAGAACTCCCAGGTTTTCCTTCTCTTATTTCCAGCCCAGAGTTCTATGCTTCCTTACCCCTGTCCTTGTCCCCTCTCCTGCCCCAAGCCATTTCCCTTTTAAAAAAAAATTTATGTATTTTTAACTGGAGGACAATGGCTTTACAATGTTATGTTGGTTTCTGCTTTACATCAACATGAATCAGCCATAGGTGTACATATGCTCCCTCCCCCTTAAACTCCCCTCCCATCTCCCACCCCATGCCACTCGTCTAGGTTGTGACAGACCACCAGCCAACCATTTTCTGAGGCTAGGGGTGTTAGGGGCTGGTGACCCTGTGGAATTCCTAAAACTGAAGGTCCCTACACGCTTCCGTTGCTGCCAGTATGGGCTGCGTGGCGCCATCTCCAAAGGACAGTGATTCTTGGGCTTCTCTCTTCTCTCTCTCTCCTCCCTGCCCACAGCCATGGCCACTAGCCCACACCTGTGATTAGCTGCAAGCCCTGTCTACAGCTCAGGTGGAAGCTTGGCCCCAGAGCTTGGGAAGGCACTCTTTGAACTCCTGTGTTGGCTGCACTTGACCTACAGCCACTCCTGCAGCCTCCTGGGTCTTGGGCAAAAGCTGCCCTATGACAGGTCCCGGCTGTGGGTCACTCCTGCCTTCCCCTGCTGACCCTCACTGTCCAGCTGAGGTCCATGCTATTTCCCAGCTCCCTCATCAGGGGCTGGATCAGGATAATCTTTCCCCCAGTTCAGATCCAAACATGTCCTGTGGGGGTTGTCTCCAAGCTCAACCCAGGACCCTCTCTGAGCTGACCCGCCTGCCCTGGGTGTCCCACTCGGCCTACCCCTTCCTCCTTGGGGTCTGGAGCTATGCTGGGAGTGCTCTAGTACAAGAGGAGGTGGCTGCAACCAGGAGAGTGATGTTGGGCAACCAGGGTCCCTGCAACGGAATGGTGAGATAAGCGCTGTAGGCCCCTGAATGCCCCTGGTGTGTCTGTGTCGTGGTGGTGTGTACACACGCCATGTTGTGTACCGTGTGTGTCAGCATGGGACAGGAGAGGGAGCAGGCTGTAGTCTGACCCTTCTCTCTTCTAGAGCCCGTGGGCTGGCTCAGCCTGCCCTTCCCAGTCCCCCTTGCTGGCTGGGGTCTGCCCCTCCACTCAAAGCCCCACTTTGAGCTCATTGTTTGCAGTCGTGTCCGACTCTTTGCAACCCCATGGACTGTAGCCTACCAGGCTCCTCTGTCCATGGGGTTTTCCAGGCAAGAGTACTCGAGCGAGTTGCCATTTCTTTCTCCAGAGGATCTTCCCAACTCAGGGATTGAACCCAGGTCTCCTGCAGACGCTGGGAGGCAGGCTGCAGGAGGCAGACGCTTTACCATCTGAGCCACCAGGGAACTCCTGCTCTTCTACAACTCCTCCAAAAAGGATCTTGTTCTTCCCTCATATTAATTACCTTACCTCCTGCTGTGAGAATCTGGGCTGTGTTAACCCACTGAGCATCCTGAGGTGGGGGTGTGTGTGGCTGGGGAGCAGGTTGCAGGATCCCACAGTCTTGGATCCAAATCTTGCTCCACCACATACTGGCCTAATGGGCGTCAGCAAGTCACATGACTGCTGTAAGCCTCAATTCCCTCATCTGTAAAATGGGAATAATAATGATGTGCCCTAGCTGGCAGTTCAGTTCTGAAGACTGGCACAGATCACGTGAAAGGCCATGCACACAATAGGTGCTCAGTGAATGGCTGGTATTCTCAACCTTACCTGTGCATGCCCCCAGCTCTGTGGGGCCTGTGCTGGGTCAGATGGCATTTTCCATAGCAAACCCTAAGGTGAGAAATCATGAGTAAGTGGTTTATGAAGGAGGTGCTCCCAGGATGAGCGTGTGAAGAGGAAGAGTGAGCGGAGGGCCAGAAGGGAAAAACCAAGCTGATGTGTAGGAGGGGAAAATAGAGAATGGAGAATATCACAAGGAAGAAGTTCCCCGCCACAGGCAGAGGAAGCAGAGGAATGGACACCACTGAAATGGCAAGCAGGAAGAAAGGCAAAGGGTCAATTCACTGGTTGCTTCCAGTGTGGAAGTGCCAGGAAAGTGGGGTCAGTTGCCGAGATGGGGCTGGGGGCCTCCATGTATGACAATCTCTAGGTCCCTTTGTGTTGCTGCAAATGGCACTATTTCATGCTTTTTTATGGCTGAGTAATATTCCATTGCCTATATACCATATATTCTTTATTCATTTGTTGATGGACACCTAGGTTGCTTCCATGTCTTGGCTATTGTAAAGAGTGCCACTATGAACACTGGAGTGCATGTGTCTTCAATTTACAGTTTTCATCTTTTCTGGATATGTGATCTCACTTGTATGTGGAAACTAAAAAGTAGTACAAAGGAACTTATTTACAAAACAGAAACAGACTCACAAACATATAAAACAAATTTATGGTTACCAAGGAGAGAGGAAGGAGAGAGAAATTGGAAGTAAGGGATTAACAGATGCCTACTACCATATGTAAAATAGATAAACAACAAGGATTTACTATATAGTACAGGAAACCATATTCAATATCTTGTAATAAACTGTAACAGAAAGGAACAGGAAAAAAAAGAACATAGATATGTGTGTGTTAGTCACTCAGTCGTGTCCGACTCTTTGTGACCCCATGAAGCCTGCCAGGCTTCTCTGTCCACGGAATTCTCCAGGCAGGAATACTGGAGTGGATTGCCATTCCCTCCTCCAGAGAAACTTTCCAACCCAGGGATCGAACCCTGGTCTCCTTCCTCACAGGCATATTCTTTACCGTTTGAGCTACAGGGAAGTCTTCTAATAAATATATACACACATATATATAACCAAATCACTTTGATATACACCTGAAACTAACACAACATTGTAAATCAACTATACTTTAATAAAAATAGTACATACATACATTTTTTTAAATGGCAAAGGAAGGTATCTGGGTGACTAAGCCAAAGGGCAGCCCCACAAGACCTCCTGCACTCTACTCTGTCAAGGGTAGGGGTGAAAGGTGGAGAAAGCCTGTTTGTATTTTCAGCTCACAAAGGGGTTTAGGGGAGAATGATGGTGGATTCAAGTAGGTCTGGGGTTGGTCAGGTACTGGGGGCTGCAGAACGGAGTCTTACTGGAGGTCATTAATTCTGTTTTCCAAGTGTTCCAGCTTCTCTCCCTTTCCTGGCACAGGGAAACTGAGACCCTGGCTCTGTGGTGGGGCCACAAGTCCAGTGCTAGTCAAAGCATCGTGAGCAAAAGTGACAGGTACCACTTCTCGGACAGAGCACTCAGCCACAAAGTGAAACCCTCCGTAGCACTTCCTTCCCTCTGCTGCATCATTCACAATGTTTTGGATGGTGACTGCTCCGTCAGCCTGCATCCTGAAGGGAGCACAGTGATGATATGGTTCAGAGCCCATGGCTGACTTGTGATGGACATGTAACACAGTGAGAAATACACTGTTGTTGTATGTCCCTGAGATTTGGGGACTGTTTGTTGTCATAGCATAACCTAGCTGATACTGGCTGATACAGGCTTTGTGACTAGAAGCCAGGATACAGCTCAAGGACTCAGTACCTCAGTGAATACCAGGAGCTGGTCACAAAGTCTGAGACCAGTGAGAGGCCAATGGGCAGCCTGGGTGGCTAATGCCTTTACTCATCTGCCAGGAGAGGTTCCAGCTGCCCTCTGCAGTTAGTTGCTGTCTGCAAGGGAGTAAAATGAAGATATAATGAAAGGGGAAACCGAGATCTTGAATTTTGAGAGACTTGAGTATTTATGCAAAAGATGTTGAATTAACCTGAGAGACTGTTTTAAGCTAGAAAGTTCTGAGCGATCTTTAATTGACGAGTTAAAAGATCTCCCCCACTCCTTTCCTTGGCATCGGTGGGAATACAAGCACAAGAGCAAGATAAGATGAATTATAGAAAATAAGGGTCTGTGCTTTTGCACATCTGAATGTGTAAAATTCCGCTTGTTTGTGCCTGCCCAAGTCAACTTCCATCTGACTCCAGAGCCTGGGCCTTTCTCTCCCTTACTGTCCCCAGATGTTCCCTAAAAGGCTGCCCTCCTGGGTGGCAGAAGGGAGGGGGTTGGGGGTACGGAGAAAGGCTCCAAGGGCCATGTACTGGCCCAGAGTTGTGGCAGTAAGAAAGATGAGCGCTTGGTTGGGGGACAAAAGGAGGCCATTCCAAGTAGCTGGTCAGTCCTTTGTTTTAGAAATATGGCAGGCCCTCAGGGGCCTGGGGAGTGGAGGCAGGGGCCTTCCCCAAAGAGGTCCTGCCCTCCTTTCGCTTTGACTCTGTCTCAGAGCATCACGCCACCATCTGCCACCATCGTCCAACCAGAAACCTGAGTCACCCTTAACTCCTCCTCTGCCTTCAGTCCCCAGGCCCTCTGGCTTTGACCATGTGCTGGACCCTCCAGGACTGTCCTCTCCCACTGAGCCCTGTGCCCAGGAGGCTGATCACCTGGTCTGCCTCCATGTGGTTATTACACTCCTCCTGGTTCGCCTTCCTGCAGGGTCACCACGGGCTCACTGTGGTGTGTCCCCCAGCTGAAGCACCCTCCCCTCCTCGGTGCACCCCAAAGCTCTCCTTTCTGGGTCCCAATAGCTGCTTCCTCTTCTTCTCCTTTCTGGCCTCAGGTGTTAATGGCTCCTCCTGGTTCCTAGCTCTAGGATGCAGCACCACTCTTCGGAGTTTTCCTTAACCCTGCTCACATCTGTGAAACAGTCCGTTGATTAAACTCTTCTCATGGTGCTTAGTCTAAGGGTGCCATCTGCCTTCTGCCAGCATGTTTGATAGTAGCTCAGTGGAAGAATTTCGGTAAGGATGGAGATAATGGATAATGAACAAAGATCCAACACCGAGGACACAGTTGTCACTTGATAACTAGAAGCTGTAATTAATTGTAACCTCTAAACACTGTTGAAGTATCATTTATCTCTGACCTCACTGACACTTTCCTTAAAAAGGTGGCCATTATCTTTCTCCTGCCCATTTTAGTTATCCTCCTTGGTGTGCCAGCCTCCAGTCTTACCCCTTTGCTCTTCTACCAGAATGATTCTGCTGAAGCTCACATCTCACCACGATGCGTGTGCTCTTTCTCTCTCTCTCTCTCTCTCACACACACACACACACACACACACACAGGACACCTCCTGGTAGAGGACTGTGTCCGCAGCTCCCTGGGCTTCCTTCTGCTGCTGTTCTCAAACCTCATGCCACGGTTGGGTGTCAAGTCCATGAAGATCAGTATTTTGGCTTTTTGGCACTTTCCCCGGCAGCCAGCACAAGCCTTAGCTCACAGCAAGCGCTCAGTTCAGAAGTGCGGAAGGAAGGAAGGGAGACTAGAGTTTAATGGCATCTGCTCTGTGTCAGGCCCTGGGCACATTATCTTTTGTTTGCATAAGAATTACTGGCCTTTAATTGTGCTAATATAGACATAGTGATTTTATGATGAATACTAGCCAGAACTTTATATGTGGTGTTAAGATTACTAGGTTGGGATTGTCAATAGTTGGAATTTGGACCAGAGCAGGATAATAGATTTTAAATTGGATTCTGGGACTTCCCTGGTGGTCCAGTGGTTAAGACTCCTCACTCGCAATGCAGGGGGCCTGGATTTGATCCCTGTTTGAGAAACTAGATCTTACATGCTGCAACTAAGCATTTGCATGCTACAACTAAAGATTCTGCATGATGCAACTAACACCTGATGCAGCCAAATAAAAAATAAAGTAAATATTTTTTAAAATTGGACTCTATATAGCCTCTGGAGATGCCTGCTGTCACGGGGCTCCAACATCACCATTCTCTGGGGCTGGACATGATGGAGAGTGGAGATGGGAGAATGGGGAGATTTAGAGGCAAAAGTTTGGACTAGCACTTCTGCTGGGAACCTGAGCTGATTTGGGAACTGTCAGATCCAACTGGGAGGTCTTTGTCAGGCAGCTCCAGATACACATGCGGAATGCTGTGAAAAGCCAAGCGCTGGGAGATAGGGATGGTGCCCAGGAGAGGATCTGCCCATACAAGATGTTCCCAGTGATGCAGGGGGTGGGGATCAAAGCCCCCTGCCCACCTGGGTCATCAGTCAACTGTGGAATTCAATCCCACTCAGGCAAAGAGCTATGGAGTGAAGTAGACACAGGCCTCCTCTTTACAACCTTAGTTCAGTTCAGTCGCTTGTGTCCAGCTTTTGAGACCCCATGGAGAGCAGCACGCCAGGCCTCCCTGTCTATCACCAACTCCCGAAGGCCACTCAAACTCATGTCCATTGAGTTGGTGATGCCATTCAACCATCTCATCCTCTGTTGTCCCCTTCTCCTCCCACTTTCAATCTTTTCCAGCATCAGGGTCTTTTCAAATTAGTTCCTTGCATCAGGTGGCCAAAGTATTGGAGTTGCAGCTTCAGCATTAGTCCTTCCAGTAAATATTCAGGACTGATTTCCTTTAGGATTGACTAGTTGGAACTTCTTGCAGTACAAGTGTCTCCCAAGAGTCGTCTCCAACACCACAATTCTAAAGCATCAATTCTTCGGTACTCAGCTTTCTTTATAGTCCAAGTCTCACATCCATACATGACTACTGGAAAAACCATAACTTTGACTAGACGGACCTTTGTTGGCAAAGTAATGTCTCTGCTTTTTAATATGTTGTCTAGGTTGGTCATAGCTTTTCTTCCAAGGAGCAAGCGTCTTTTAATTTCATGGCTGCAGTCACCATCTGCAGTGATTTTATAGCTCAAGAAAATAGTCTGTCACTGTTTCCATTGTTTCCCCATCTATTTGCCATGAAGTGTTGGGACCGGATGCTGTGATCTTAGTTTTCTGAATGTTGAGTTTTAAGCCAACTTTTTCATTCTCCTCTTTCACTTTCATCAAGAGACTTTAGTTCTTTCTTCACTTCACACCTAGAAGGAAACAAAGCCTATAAAAAACACCCAAACCCATGAGACTCAAGTCATGGTTAAGGCTCTGAAACCATGATCTCCAGGTCTGAATATGAGTTTTACTCTTTACTAGCTGTGTGACCCTGGGCCCATTACTTAGCCTATCTATGCTCAGTCTTCTAATCTGTGAAATGAGGCTGATATAATACTTATTCACACAACTGTAAGGGTGAAAAGACTTAGTGGGGTAATGCTAACTAACCCAGAATGGTGCTAGGATAGTGCTGGAACATAGCAAGTGCTATAGAAGTGGTTGCTGTCATTTTTGTACTTATTGTCTGGAAGCTCCAGGGAGGAAAAAGAGGGATTGGGGGTGGGGGGTGCTTCATGATTCAAAGAGCAATGGATTGGGCCTTTGAAGGACTGATACAATTTCCTGTGGAGAAGAGAGTGGAAGGGCCTTCACAGCTGAGGGCAGAGTCTGAGTTGGTAATTAGATTGCCCTTTGGGAGAATGGTAAGGGCTGAGGTGATGGGGGCCCAGGAGGGAGAGTTGTGGTGGGTGGCGAGACCAGGCTTAGGATCAGGCTCTGCCCTTGGGGTGCTGAGAAGCCACCGGAAGCCATTACCAGGATCAAGGCGGAGGCAGAAGTATGTTCTGGAATCAGTCTGGAGCAGTGGAGAATAAGTGATTATTGGGTGGAGGATTATAGAGTAAGGGCAGGGCAGGGAGGCCTGCTAGGAGGCTCACACCCAGGCTTAGTGAGGACAGGGCCTGGGGAGCGGGGAATGGAAGCAGCCCTATGAACTGGGATGAGGAGGGGCCTCTTGGTGCCTAACTTCCTGACCCCTCTCCCTTTTTCTCCCTTTGCCTGGGGCATGGCCCAGGGCTCAGCCTCTCCTCTGTAGAGCTGTCCTTGCCTGCTCTGGTCCTGGGCATTCTCTCCTTCCTGGGTTGCAGAGTGAGAAACCACCCATTTCCACACCTGTCGTTTTCTTCATATCCCCTAGCAAGACCACTGGCTGCATCTCCTCGAGGGGCATCCTGCAGACAGTGGCAGAAATCACAGCAGAGGTGACATAGATGCCCAGAGCCCTGCCAGGCAAGTTGCCCGACTACAGCTCTGATAACCTTGGCCCTGGCTTCCTTCCTGCAGGCGGAGCTCATCCTCACTCCTCCATAACCCCTCTGAGGGCCATGGATCCTCTTGTCCAACAGGAAGAGTCCACCTAGCCAGGACAGCTGGGGCCTTCTTGGCTCCAAGAGGGAACTTCCATGGGCTCCTTCAGACTGGGATCCACCCAGGGCTCAAGGCCTCAGACCAGCCATGTGGGACCCACAGGGGCTCTGCCTTATGTGGTGGGAGGCAACCTGCAATGGGGTTGAGTGTGTGGACCTGAGACCAGGCCACCTGAGTCTGATCCTGGTGCCACCACTTCCTAGTAGTGTAGTGCTGAGCCTCTTCTGCTCGGCCTCTCTGGGTCTCAGTTTCCCCATCTGTGAAATGGGGGCTAACAATACCTGGGTGACCTGTCATGAGGCCATGAATGGGTCAGGATCCGCAGTCAGAGCACACAGTTCCCCTATGTGTTAGCTCACTGTTTCTGTCATGGCTTGGTGCTCTGTGGCTGTGTGGGGGCCTGATGATGCGCATACAGAGAAACCCTGGGAGAGAAAAGCGTTGGGTGGAAACAGGGCAAACCTGGGGAGGGAAGGGGGAAAGAAGAGGAAGCAGAGAGAGAAAGGAAGGATGAATCAGGGAGGCTTATCTCACACCTCTCTGGACAGGACTGGGAACCTCTCTTCAGCAACCCTGGCGGACGGTGGTTTAACCTCTACTTACACACTCCCAGTGTCAGAGACCTCATTCCCATTTCAGGTTGCTGGATTTATTGTTAGACTCTGATGTTAGCAAGTTCTTCCCTGTATGTCTCAGGCCTTCGCAAAGCACCTGGATCTCCATGGCCTGGCTCCAGTTCAGGCGCCTGTAGATCTCCCTTTCTCAAGTCTTCTGGGGGCTTGAGGTATTTCCGGAAGTACCTTACATGATTTGTGCTCACAGGGGCAGCCAACTGAGCCAGAATCCTGGCCAAGCTTTTAGTGTCACCTCAGAGCTCACTGTGCCAGGCATTTCCTGCAGCCTCTAGTATGGACAGAGGAGCCTGGTGGGCTACTGTCCACGCAGTGGCAGAGTTGGACACGACTGAGCAACTTACACTTTTACTTTCACTGCTGCCAGTCACATGGCAAATGAAACTTGTGTCTTCTGGGCCTCCCCTTCCAAGTGAGGGGTGCTCTTCCTCCAGCCGTGCCAGTTAGGGGTCCCACAGCTGACGGCCTAGCTTCAGGGTTTGAGTGAAGTGACTCAGGCTGTAATGGTTTCCTCCCCACAGAGCACAGTGCATGCATACTCCCAGGGTGGCCAGCCAGGCTGTGTTCCTCCCCCAGCTGCAGGGCCAGACCCCACATCCCCACTGGGGTCCTGATCTGGCTGGGTTTACCCCTCATTCCAGCCACCATCCCTTGTTTGGGTGGGTGCTCACTTAGGGCTTCTCTGCTCTCTCTCAGAACCCTGGAGCCCATAGAAAATGATTGTATAGGATCTAAATGCAAGGCCTTTTCCCAGTATACATCTTGGCTCTTAGGTAAACCTTGGATGCAAACACTTTGAGGGGATGTGCATCGATGCTCCATCAGAAGTGTTAGAAGCAGCTCTTGTCCCCGCCCCATCCAATACCTGCTCCATTATACTCTCCTTAACATGCAACTTGCTCATTCTGCTCTTTGGACTGGTATAAAGAAAGTCAAGTCATAATGATAGCAATAAGAATATTAATCGAGTGCTTGAAGTGAAGTGAAGTGAAAGTTGCTCAGTTGTGTCTGACTCTCTTTGAGATCTCTTGGACAGTCCATGGAATTCTCCAGGCCAAAATACTGGAGTGGGTAGCTATTCCCTTCCCCAGGAGACCTTCCCAATCCAGGGATCAAACCCAGGTCTCCCACATTGCAGGCGGATTCTTTACCAGCTGAGCCACAGGGGAAGCCCAATTGAGTGCTTATAGTGTGCCAAGTCTATTACATCCATTGGAAGAATGCCTACTAGCTGTATGACCTGGGGCAAGTAACCTAAAGTCTCTGGTTCTCATGTACCTGATTTGTAAAATGGGGAACTAATATCTACTTCGTAGGTGTGTTGTTGTTGTACAGTCACTCAGTTGTGTCTGACTCTGAGGCCCCATGAACTGCACCATATCAGGCTTCCCTGTCCTTCACTATCTCCTGCAGCTTGTTCAAACTCATGTCCATTGAGTTGGTGATGCCATCCAACCATCTCATCCTCTGTTGTCCCCTTCTCCTCTGCCTTCTCTCTTTCCCAGCATCAGGGTCTTTTCCAGTGAGATGACTCTTCTCATCAGGTGGCCAAAATATTGGAGCTTCAGCCTCAGCATCAATCCCTCCAATGAATAGTCAGGATTAATTTCCTTTAGGATTGACTGGTTTGATCTCCTTGCAGTCCAAGTGACTCTCAAGAGTCTTCTCCAACACCACAGTTCAAAAGCATCAATTCTTTGGTATTCAGCCTTCTTGATGGTCCAACTCTCAAATCCATGCATGACTACTGGGAAAACCATAGCTTTGACTAGACAGATCTTTATTGGCAAAGCAATGTCTCTGCTTTTTAATATGCTGTCTAGGTTTGCCATAGCTTTTCTTCCAAGGAGCAAGCATCTCTTAATTTTGTGACTTGAGTCACCATCTGCAGTGATTTTTCAGCCTAAGAAATAAAGTCTGTCACTGTTTCCATGGTTTCCCCATCTGTTTGCCGGGAAGTGATGGGACCTGATGCCAGGATCTTAGTTTTTTGAATGTTGAGTTTTAAGCCAACTTTTTTCACTCTCCTCTTTCACTTTCATCAAGAGGCTCTTTAGTTCCTCTTGGCTTTTTGCCATGAGGGTGATGCCATCTGCATATCTGAAGTTATTGATATTTCTTCCAGCAATCTTGATTCCAGCTTGTGCTTCATCCAGTCCAGCATTTTGCATGATGTACTCTGCATATAAGTTAAACAAGCAGGGTGACAATATATAGCACTGACATACTCTTTTCCCAATTTGGAACCAGTCTGTTGTTCCATGTCCAGTTCTAATTGTTTCTTCTTGACCTGTATGCAGGTTTCTCAGGAGGCAGGTAAAGTGGTCTGGTATTCCCATATCTTTAGGAATTTTGCACAGTTTGCTGTGATCCACACAATCAAAGGCTTTAACGTAGTCAATGAAGCAGAAGCAGGTGTTTTTCTGGAATTCTAGCTTTTGCTATGATCCAAAGGATGTTAGCAATTTGATCTCTGGTTCTTCTGCCTTTTCTAAATGCAGCTTGAACATCTGGGAGTTCTCAATTCATGTACTGTTGAAGCCTGGCTTGGAGAATTTTGAGCATTAATATGCTAGTGTGTGAGATGAGTGCTATTGTGCAGTAGTTTGAACATTCTTTGGCATTGCCTTTCTTTGGTATTGGAATGAAAACTGACCTTTTCCAGTTCAGTGGCTACTGCTGAGTTTTCCAAATTTGCTGGCATATTGAGTGCATCAGTGTGTAGTGCAAGTCAAATGAATAACAGTAAAGTGTTCAGAATAGAGTTTGGTACATAGCAAGTGCTCAAAAAACACTAACTCTCATTATCAAACAATTTAGTGATTTTAGGTGCTATTTACCATGCCATTGTCCAGGCAAGAAAACAGTCTGTGAGAGGTGGTGTAATTTTGGGAGCCACACAGTTGGTTAAAAGAGGGGTGGGACTTTTTCAGGACCTGCTCTCCTAACCCCTAGCTGTTAAACTACTTTCCCATTTAGCCCTTGAATTTGGTCTATTCTTGAGAAATGCCTCAAATTCTTCCAGTTGTTGTCCTCAGGTTATTATTGTTGAACAATTTATTTTTTCTTCCATAAACAGAAGGTGACGACACAGTCACGGAAATCCTGGAGGAAGCCAGTGGGTGAGGATGTGACTCTAGGCCGATGGCAGAACTGACCTGGGAGCCCATGGGCCAGGAGCAAAGAAGGTTTCAGGGAGACCATGGGAGCAGTGTGGAAATGGCCCCCTTTGCTGCTCCAAAAGCTGCCTGGGCTGGGGTGGGGACAGTAGAATTAACCAGGAATTAGAAAGCAAAGAGGCAGCCTCTCTGTTCCATGAGATCCCTGTCCTCTGATCAAGTGACCTCATTAGATAGACGGAACTAAGCCCTGTGACTCCCAAGAGAACCAAAGGCAGTGATGGGGAGCCTGGCCTTAGCTCCTAGGCTGTGTGCTATTATCTGAAGGTCAGGGAAACAGTCCCTTCAAGGTGTGACCAGAGGCAAGGCTCCATTCTGTGAGCCTTAGCTTCTCTGACTGTTAACTGGAAGTCTGGAGCCAAAGTGCTCTCAGAAGCCCTGCTCACTGCTAGGGCTCTTTTGGTGGTGTTTCTTTTCAGATGGGGCCAGTCTGGTGTTGGGAAGCAGCCCAGACTCCAGGAAAGACTAGACTCTAGAAATTGGAGACCCAGTCTCCAGCCCTGCTTCTTTCTGCCTCTGACATGCTTTGTTTGTTGACCAAGAGTTAGTCTCTCAGAGCTTGCTTCCCCAACTGGATGACAGAGAATAGGGTCAGTGATCACTCTCAAGAGTCTTTCCAACCCTGGTGTCCTGTAAGCTCTACTTTGCTCGAGATCTGAAGACAGGCTCTCAGAGGCCCCTGAGGAGGGGTGCCTGGCTTCCCCAGCACTCCATCTCTGTAAGCAGTATTTATTGCCCACCATCTCCTGGCAGGCACAGCTGTGGGCACTTGGATACATCAGTGAACAAAAGAACCCCTGATAGAGAGCATATCAGGTCAAGCAGGGGTTTGGAGGCATTGAGTTTTACTATCTATGAAGGAAAGGACCTTGATCTTCCAGGAAACCAAGTTGGAATCCCTTCATAAATCAAGGGAAGTCTCTTCATTACATTCCTGAGAAAACAGCCTAGTTGTTATCAACTGTTTTCGCCTAACAGAAAGCCATCAGAATCCAGCCAGTTTCCAGGCTGTTGGAGGTACTCATTTGCATATGGATATGCTATTTATAAACGCACTCCTATTCATTAAAGCAGGTTCCCCAAGGTCCTCAGTTGCTCAACAAGGTGTGAGTTGACCTGTGCACCTTCTGTGTGAAAGGTGCGTCCTCTGTGCCCAGACACCACACAACCTCACAGGGGCACCAAGAAGGGGACGAGGTGGGGCCAGGGGCCAGCAGGGCCAGGGGCCAGGGGCCAACGGGGCGGGGGGGACAGTCTGGTGGAATAGTGGGAGAGCCAGCTGGTGGGAGATGGGAGTGGGTGGTTGAGGAGCCAGGAGGAGAGACTTGAATGCGAGGGCTCCGCTGCACTGCACTGGACTCCAAGCAGTTTCCAGGGATGACTCGGGAAGGTGCACTTTCTCTCCCCAGCCATGAGGACTGTGGCGGTGGTGGGCTAATGAACTCTTGCCCAGCCCTTGCAGCCCTCCTGCAGAGAAAGCCTGCGCTGGTCCCTGTGGTTGCACCCTGGTCAGCCTCAGAGGCTTCCATGGGTCCATGATGCAGCTGTGACATCCCTTTCCACCAAGGCCCGCCACCCTCTAAGCGCACATCTTTCTAATGGGATTAGGCTTCACACAGGTCAGGGAACAATTTATTATTCTGCTGGCTAGAGCCAAGTTTCCCTTTGAAAAATGGTTACTCCCGGAGTCGGCAATTACTTCAAAATAAATTTACCAAAGACAAAATTGTGCCTCTTGGGTCAGTAAACGACTTGCCTGTTTGGGGCTGAGGAGACAAGGTGTTTATTAAGGACCGCCTTCGTTTCCTGTGCAGGTTTTTCAGTTTGAATAATTGTCCAATTAAATATAATTTGGAAGTCAGTGCTAACCCAGTGCCTGTATCGCAGGAGGAAGAATCACTCGGAGGCGTGCATTAATAAATCCCTGGGAGCCCCACCACTCCCCAAACCCCTCCTTTGGTTTAATTTTGAGAAATTTTTTTGTCTTCCCATGGCCTATATGCCTCTTGTTTGGAAATGAGCTTCTTCTCCCCATAGAATTCTTCGGCCTCCCTACCTTCCATCTGTCTGTCTGCTTCTCTCCATCAAGCAAATGCTTGATGCCTCTCGGTGGGATGGTTCCTTTATGGGTCTGTGGACTTGTGGGTTCTTCTTTCATTCATCTAGCCTTTCATTCACAAATGCCTACTGAGAACTTACCCTGGGACTTGCCCTAAGCTGGAGAAAAAGCAGATGTTGTTCAGGCCCTCAAAGATGACTCAACCATCAAGACAGAGGAACCCAAAATGGACCTGAGTAGTCCATGTGGTTACACTAAGTCTCCTGCATACAAATCTTCAAGGTGTGAGCTTTCAGAGATACAAATGTGTGTTTCATCAACATCAGGCATGAGTGAAATTGCAGCTTGCCATCCATCTCCTATTGCTCATGATCCTTCAGCTCTACCATCTCCCACCTCCTCTCTCTGCTCCAGTCAGTAACTCTTCTTGCCTGTTCACTTGACACCAGCCTCTGTAAGCCAACCATTGTACTGTACTATTGTGTTTTTCAAGGTACTGTACTGTAAGATCAAAAATGTTTTCTTTATTTTTCTGTGTTTGTTTTTATGTATTATTTGTGTAAAAAGTATTATAAACCTCTCACTGTACAGTACTATATAGCTGATTGTGTTAGTTGGGTACTTAGGCTAACTTTGTTGAATTTACAAACAAATTAGATTTACAAACACACTCTCAGAATAGAACTCATTCATATGCAGGGGACTTACTGTAGTGCTGTGTGCTGCTCCCAAGGGGACCCTGGTCAAAGGCTTACCTGGAGAAAGAGATAGCCCAGTGAGGCCTCGAAGGACAAGAAAGACAAGTCTTGGAGAGAAGAAGGTGTATCAGGAATGTGCAGAAACACGAAGTGGGAGGGCTCTGAGGGTAACAGCCCTGGGTGCTTCAGTGTGGCCAGGTGCAGGAGTGTGGGGTTTGGGAGGAGAGAGACACGGGAGGGCTGGCCTGGGATGTGGTGGTACCTTGAGCCTAGGATAGGAATCTGAAATTTATCTGGATTTAAGGGCGCTGGGCTAGGACTGGGTGAATCCAGCAGAGCCCCTAGGGATTTCAGGCGGCTTTGATTTGTATGCTGACCGGCACCGACTGGCACAACCTAGAGGGCAAGGGCATTCTTAACTTTTGTGCTCCAGTCTGGGCCCTGGGGCAACGGAAGTTTTCCAAGAGAGAGATACAGGACCAGACTGTTTTGAAAGATCGTTGGTGGCTGTCTGCTAGAACCCATCCTCCCAGCCCAATGCAGGGTTAGGGTCAGGGTAAGGGAGGCCAGTTAGGAAGTGACTGCAGGGGTCCTAGAGAGAGAACACCTCAATCAAGGTGAGGCAGGGAGAATGGGGGAGGGTCCATGCTCAGGCAGAGGGATAGGAAGAAGCACTGATGGGCCTCACTGGGAGAGTCCATAGACTAGTGAGAGAACAGACCTCCTGGAGGCTGGGTGGGTTGGGGTCAGGTGGTGGGGTGAGGTGTATCACCGCAGGCAAAGATGTTCCCTGCTTGGCCACAAGATGAAATCTGATGGAGATGGACGCAGGGAAGTAGCCATGCTCCCTGCAGCTCAGCTCAGCCAGAGGCTGGCAGCCTGGAGGGTAGCCTAGGCCCTGGGGTAGGAGATCTTGGCTGGGACTGGTCCAGGGACAAGGTCTGTGACAGGGTCAAGCTCAGGGATGAATTTGTGATCAGGATGCTATTCAGCATATTCAAGCTGGTAGAAGGGAGATCACAGAATCATGGACCCTGAGTCAAACTCTCCTGGCCACCACCCTTCACTCCTCTCTCTGATGAGTGTACAGTTCCCCTGAGTGCTGATGTCAGGTTTGGTGGCCTTTGGACGCTCGCAGCCCAACCACCTGTCCCTTGTGACTCATCTGAGGCCCAAAAACAAAGGGGAATGAAGTAAGGACTTGGGACCTGTACCTCTGACCTGGCCGGGACACTGTTCCAGGCCCAAGGATCCACCCTGCCCTAGGCTCTCAACCCTCCCTTCTGGCCCAGTGTAGCCCAAAGATACGAAACCTGAGAAGGTCAGTCTCGCCGGTGGACCTGCCCTGCCTGCAGCCCCGGCACCTCCAGCAGGAGGGCCCAATCTTCCCCAGAATGAGCCACAGGGGGCTCTGACCCACAAAGGGGTCCTTGGTTCTCTGACTCACTCCTTCCACGTTGCAGATGGGGAAACTCAGTCACGAGATGGAAAAATGTCCCTCGGAGCCATACAGAGAGTAACTGCAGAGCCAAGGCTAGCCCGGGGCTCCCGGCGGCCAGTCAGGGTGTTTGTACAGCATCTTAGTCTCTTTGGGCTGATAGAACACAATCCCACGGACTGGGTGGCTCACACACGACAGAAATGCATTTCTCACAGTTTGGAGGCGGCAAGTCCAACGTCAGGATGCCAACACGGTCAGGTTCCAGGGCAGGCCCTCTTCCATGTTGTGGATTGTGACTGCTTGCCGTGCCCTCACCTGGTGGAACTGGCTAGGGAATTCTGTGGGCCCTCTTTTATAATCACTTCCGAAGATCCCCTCTTCCTAATTACCTTGGGAATTAGAATTTCTGCATTTGAATTTGTAGGCAACATAAACAATCAGACCACAGTGTACAGTAATTATTATACCACTTGCCCAGTCTAGGGATCGAGCATGGAAGATGGGCAGCAGCCCTGTGGTCCCCACAGGAGGATCTGTCCTCTGGGGGCGACTTGGGGAGGGCAGCTAAGGACCCAGAGCATTTCTGTGGTACCACCCTGGTGGGCTGGATCTGATGGGTTGAAATACCTTCATACCAGCAGGGGCCTATCCCTAGTAAAAGGAGACTGTGGGGCTCGAGATGTGGTCATGGGCCATGGGAGATTGGCTGCCTTCTTAGAAACATGGGCTGAGGCCATAGGTGGACCAGGCAATGTCCAGGCCAAGCTGCAGGCCTAAGGGAGGATTTTTCCTGGGAGCCTGTGGTCACTTCGTAGGGGCGATGATGAAGTGAGGATGTGGCCTGGGCCTCCTGTGTGGTGTCCTCTGGAGGCTGGAGACTGGATCAGAAGGGGGATGCTAGCACTGGCTGGGCCTGTGTATGACTTGCACCAAATAATTGTTTACAGAACACCTTTGTATACTGAATGCTATTCTAGGTATAGGTGACACCATAGTGAACCAAAGGGGCAAACAGCTCTGTTGGCATGGAATTTAGACTTTAGAGGGGGCAGATAACCAACCAACACAAGCAGGTAAAACATAGAGCATGTGAATAATGATAAGTGCAATGCAGGAACATAAAGCGGGGAGGGGGCTGGGGAGCCTAGAGAGATGGGTACAATTTTACATGGGGTAGCCCAAGAAAGTTTCACTGAGAAGTTACATTTGAGTGGAGACTTGAAGGAGGTGAGGGAAAGAGGCTTGGGAATCTTTCTGGGCATGGGAGCAGCAGTGCTAAGGCCCTGAGGTGGGAGTGTGCAAGGCCTATTCAGCAAAGAGGTCAAGGCTAGAAATGGAGTAAGCAGAGTGGCCGGTGCTTGGGGGTGGGAGTTACAGAGGACGAGTGGAAGGCCTAGGACCTGAGGGAACAGGCTGAGAGTGTGTGGCGGGGAGATGAGTTCAAGGGCCCCTGGAGTTGTCCCCCCAAACCAGGAAGGATTGGCAAGGCCCTGTCTGCTGGCTGCAGTCCCAGAGCCTCCCTGAGGCCTCCCGTGCCTCCCCGGCTCCCCCAGGAAAATGCCAATCCTGTGGGAAGGCACACAGGGGGTGGCGAGGAGCGGGCAGCTGCCCCCGTCATCCGGGGCCCCTCTGGCTGCCACCCCCATTCTTCCTCAGCCCCGCTGGGAAGGAAGGAACAGGATTTGTCTGCCTATATTCACAGCAATGGAGGTGATCCAGGTTGAAAGAAAATCAATAAGATGTGTCCATTTATGTGGCACAAAGGAAGAAAGGTCTGCAGACAGAAATAGGCCGGGATTCACACACAGGTGACTTAATAAGACTTTTCCCCAGTTTGAAGAGGACGGTAATTTAGATTTGCCTTTGAACGTCTCTCTCTTTATTTTTTTTTTTTGGTGCCTCAATAACTGTCAGGATCAGCCTGCTTAGGAAGCAAGGGAAAGGAGATTGGCCGCCTTCTTAGAAGACAAGCCCGTTTGGGAAGGCCGCTTGCTCGGAGAAGTTCAAACACCGGCCTTGAGAAAAGATGAAAGTGCCGCCTCAGCACATCCTCGGCCCATTGATCGTGATTGAGGCCTGGGCCTGGTGCATTTGGGCTGGAGTGGGACAATGAGAACAAGGCCTGACTGCCGGGAGGCCTCCTCTGAGCCACGGTGGAGCCGGAGATGCTCATTACCGGCACTGGGGCTTCGTGGCCAGGTGGGGGCAAGAGGCAGCGAGGCCTTGCCTGCAGAGTGCAGCCCCAGAGACCCCCAGGCCCTGGGGACTGCCACCAGCCTTCGCCCAGGAGGAGGCCAGCTGACTCTCAGGAGGTGGCTTCCCCGGCTTTTGGCAGGCAGGACTCAGGCCACCTCTTTGGTTCCACAGGCAGATTCAGTTCATCCCAAACAAATCTGGAATGGCTGAAGGAAAGGGGGAAGGGCTGAGGCCAGAATCCATGGGGCTCTCCTGAGGAGGACATGGCATGGGCCTCCTCTGAGGCTGGGTGTTGCCTGTCTAACAGGACTGTGGGCAGGGTTGGGCTACCTACTTTGTGCCACCGGGCTGTCCTCACTTGGGCTGTTCACCCTTCAGGGACAGCTGAGGTCCTGGGGTTTTAGGAAACTAGGCTGAGGGGTGGGGGTCCGAGCTGCAGAAAGAGACCTCCGAGCAGAATTTCCGCTCCTCTTCCCAGACCCAGTCCAGCTTTCACCTCTCCCATCTCCCCATGAAAGATGAGCACCACGTCCTCAATGCCTCCACAGGGCCTTGTGCTTTTCTCCTGGTGGACTTGCCACCTGTGCTGTCCTTGTCCCGTCCCCTACCACAAGCTCCTCAGCGTGAGGACTGCCCCCAGCGCGCCACAGGGCGCCTGGCACAGAGCAGCTGCTGGAAATGTCTGCTGCTTTGATATGTCTTCATCTTGTATCTTGACCTCCTTGTACAGCCAGCAGGACCAGAGGGCAGGGCCGGTAGGGTCCCCACGTTCAGTGCCACTCCTGGTCCGCCCAAGGCCATGCGTGGGGAGGTTAGCAGCAGGCCCAGCATGTGATGCCCACCTCTGGCCCAGTCCAGTGTTTCTGCTCAGCGGCCCTAGTGCCCTGGGCCCCCTCAGCCTCCATCAGGGTCCTTCTGTGGGAAGGCCAAAAACTGGAGTCCGGAGAATGCGTCCAAAAGTCGGGTTTGCATTTGACTCTGACCAAGTCGGTCTTAGCTATAATAGAATATCATAGACTGGGTGACGCATAAAGAATAGAACTTTCCCTCTCACAGTTCTGGAGTCTGGAAATGCAAGATCAGGGCACCAGCACGGTTGGCTGGGCTCTGGGGAGGGCCCTCTTCTGGGTTGCAGACCGCTGACGTCTCACATGGTGGCCAACAGAGAGAGGAAGCAAGCTCTCTTATGACTTTTATAAGGATGCTAATCCCATTCATGAGGGCCCGCCCTCGTGATCTCTTCTAATTCTAATTACCTCCCAAAGGTCCCTCTGCCTAATAACTTCGCACCAAGGGTAGGTTTCAACACATGAATTTTGAGAAGACACAAACATACAGTCTATCACAAAGTCCATTCCCCTCTTTCCCAGTTTCTTTACCTAGAAACACACTGGGCTGGCCTCTGGGCTGTCCACTATAGTAGCCAGTAGCCGCTTGGGTCAATGGACATGAGTTTGAGCAAACTCCGGGAGACAGTGAAGGACAGGGAAGTCTGGTGTGCTGCAGTCTGCGGGGTTGCAAACAGTTGGACATGACTTAGCAACTGAAAAACAACAACAACAAGCTGCTTGTGGCCACGGAACACTTGAAATGTGCCTAGTTGGAAGGGAGTATGCTGTCAGTGTAAAATACACACTAGATTTCTAAGACTTATTACCCCAAAAAAACCTCATTAATAAATTTATGTTGATTGCATATTGAAACAATAATGTTTTGGGTTACATAGACCCAGTAATAACATTGGGCTAAGGAAAATAAATTAGTAGATTTATCTTTTCAATGTGACTACTAGACACTTGAAAAATCCCATATGTGGCTTGCAGTGTATTTCTATTGGACAGCACCCGTCTATGTGGGTTCTGAGCATGAATGTTATAGAAATGTATATATGAATTATGGGTGGGAGAGTGCTTTGAACAGAACCAATTTCATAGGGATAATACCAGCCAGCCAGGAGAAACCAGGCGTGCCTCAGGAGGGGTTAAAGACAAAAGCTGGGCATTTTGGATATCTCCTTCAGGCTTTTCTAGTACCAAAACCAAAGGCCATTGTCGTGGATGAGGTGATGCTTTCAAGGGGTCTCTCTCGTTGGAGGTGAGGGTGTCACAGACACTTCCTTCTTTCCCTCTCTGACGTTCTGTGCTGGACAATACTGTTACTAGAGCACTTGGGCCTCATAAAGGTCCTGGCGACCTGGGCTAGGGATCAGGAAGGGGTACTGGGGTTCCCTGGGCTGAGAGTTGAAGTTCTCATTATTCCCAGGCTTCCCTGCCTCCTGTATTTGCACATTGCTGTACCTACTGGAAGGCCCTTTGCTCTTCTGCCCACCTGCTGACTTCCTACTGAAGCTCATGGGCACCTCCTCAGGGAGCCCCAGATGGAGCTCTCCAATGCCTGTGTACTGTGATGGACCAGCGCTCTTATTTTGGATGGAAGCATCACAAGATCAGGGTCTGGGCCCTGTGCTTCAGCACCCACTCCAGGCCAGGCACAGAGCAGGTCTGCACATTGGCGGAGGGTTTGAGTGAGAGGACAGAATGTAGTTCTGCATCAGCCTTGGAGAGGAGCACAGTGCCTAGTGGGGACGGGGCAGATGATGGGGAGAGCTTGGAGGTGATGCAGAAAAGCAGTGGGTATTGGGAGAAGCGAGGGATGACTGAGGATTAAAAGTCTTCAAGGTGCGGGGTCCTCTCTGCAAGGGGTGACACCAAACAGGTTTAGGGGCATCCTGGCTGAGGGGAGCAGGAGGGATAGGTCCTGCCCCAAGGCTTCTGGGGAAGGTCAAGCAGGAGTTGAGAGAGCAAATGGAGGATTTGGTCCAGAAGCCGAGGTGGGCCCAGGAGGCCCTGCAGGCCTCTGAGGGCCTGGGGGAGGGGAGCCCCCTGCCTGGAGGTGGGAGGCTCTCACTGGCCTGGGAATCTGGAACGGGGGGTCCCTTGAGAGATGAAAACACCAGAATGACTCTGGTGAGGGAGCCCTTCTGGAGTAGGCTGGGTCATGGGAAGGGACAGGCCAGGGTGAGGTGGGACAGGCCAGGGTGAGGCTGGACAGGCAGCAATGGTCCAGCCAAGGGAGAGGTCAGGCCTGGGGGTGGGAGGAGGCTCGCTGGGTTCCAGAAGGAAGGCTGCCGGGACTAGAGAGGAGTGTTAAGACCCTGCAGTGGCTCCAGACACAGCCATGACATAGACAGATGTGTTGGCAAGACTGCAGGACTAGACTTCCCAGGTGGTCCAGGGGTTAAGAATCTGCATGCCAATGCAGGGGACATAGGTTCAAAACCTGGTCCGGGAATATTTCACATGCTGCAGCATAACTAAGCTTGCATGCCACAACTACTGAGCCTACTCTCTGGAGCCTATGCTCTGCAACAAGAGAAGCTACCATGATAAGAAGCCTGTGTACCGAAACTAGAGTAACTCCTGCTGGCTGCAACCAGAGAAAGCTTGTGTGCAGCAAGGAAGACCCAGCGCAGCCAAAAATAAGTAAAACAAGTAAATTTAAAAAAATTTTAAATATCATTATTTTTTTAAAAAACATGGCAAGGCTCCACACTCTGTAACGCTCTCCACACTCCTACCAGCCCAGTGAGCTGAGAGCACCAGTGTGGCCTCAGGCAGGCAGATCCAAGGCCCACCCTGGGTCCAAATGCTTGGCTCCAACTGCCACCGCCCTCTCTGAGACTTGAACTTCTCGTGTGCAGGACCCTTGGGGATTGCCACTTCCTGCCCACCATGAAGGGCCCAGGTTACAGACTAGCTTTTGTCCCTTTGGGGAGGGGTCTTTGGCATCTCAACCAGCAGGGACAGATGCCCAGAGCGCCTGTAGGTAGCCAGATGAAAAGCAGTGTCCTGCTCCCTCCCCCAGGCTCCCAGGCTGCCTCTCCTCCTCTCCTTAGCAGAACTGTAAGAATTATTATTTTTTTTAAATCCTCATTGGAATGCTAATTTTGATTTTGAGTGTCTGTCATGGGCTCTTTGAAGTTTTTCAGACAAAATAAGTATCTCCTTAACAGAGGGGATTAGCGCCTACTTGTTTAGAATCCTCTGACTGAGAGTGACAACCAATTTCAGAATCTGTGGGGTTTAGGGAGGCTGCAGGAAGAGGGGCCGCCTCCCTCCCTGGTGGTCAGCTTTCCATAAATGGTTTAATGGGGTTAGAGTTTAACCCCTCAAACAGGGATCGGAGTCCCCAGCTTGAAAGCCAGCGAGCAGAGAGGCAGATCTTGCCATTTAAATCCAGCAGGGCTTGGTTAGAACTCTTTCATTCTCTCGAGTTTAAAGAAAACAAACCCACTTTCCTTGCAGAATGTAGGGCCCTCTCCAGCCAGCCGTCCCCAGCTTCCTCCCCAGAGTGCAGGCCTTCCTGCCTTCCTGCCGCAGGTAATTCCTGGCCCAGGCTCAGCCCAGGCTGGGATGCTCCTGGTTAGAATTCCATTCAGTTCGGGAGTACTAATGGGCCAATTTGTAAAGAAAGAAATACAATGAGTTATCACAAAGCTCAGCAAGAACTCGACAAACCGGGCACTTCCCATCCATCAAGCATCCCAGCATGCTCACAGACCAACCGTGCTAGAAGTCCTGTGGGGACCCTGGGAGTGCAGTCCTTCTTCAGCTGCTGGCATGCCCTGCGGTGGTTCCTTCCTCCTTTACTCATCCTCCAAATCATGGTCCTCAAGGGCCAGATGGCTGAGAGTGATGGTGTGGGGAACATGGAGGTACAAGGAGGGATACTTAAGGACTTATTTGCTGAAGCAAAATTATCATAATAGTATAGTAGTAGTGTTAGTCACTCAGTCGTGTCTGACTCTTTGTGACCCCATAGACTGTAGCCCGCCAGGCTCGGCCATCCATGGGCTTTTCCAGGCAAGAATACTGGAGTGGGTTGCCATTCCTTTCTCCAGAGGATCTTCCCAATCCAGGGATCGAACCCCAGTCTCCTGCATTGCAAGCAGATTCTTTACTGTCTGACCTATCTTGAGCTGCCATAAAAAGTACCATGCAGGACATATTTTAAAGAGCATTATGACTCCCCTGGTGGTCGAGTGGTTAAGAATCCACTTGCCAGTGCAGGGAACCCAGGTTCAATCCCTGGTTCAGGAAGATTCCACATGCCATGGGCCAACTAGGCCCATGGGCCACAACTACTGTAGCCCATACACCCCAGAGCCTGTGCTCCACAACAACAGAAGCCTTCGCAATGAGAAGCCCATGCACTACAATCAAGAGTACCGCCTGCTTGCCACTACTAGAGAGAAAGCCCATGGGAAGCAACAAAGATCCAGTGCAGCCAAAAATAAACAAACTAATTTAAAAAAAAAATAGAACATTATGACTATGTGAGGACCTGTGAGCCCTGGCTGGGCTACAGCATTTCCCCAGGAGTCCCACAGCCAGCCCATGCCCAGGAGCTGAGGGTATGTGGCACCGTCCATCATTAAGCCTAAGTCATGGATGGTGTTGGGTGACAGAACCCATCCAGTATGTCACATTAAGCCAAACTGAACCCCACCTGGACCTGTGGGTGGGCTGTGGGTCCTCCTCTGCAGAGAACAGGGGAGTGACAGGCTGTGTCCATTCTGCTGAGATAACAGGCTGTGAACTTGAATCATAGACCTCTAGGTAGGCAAGAACCCTCCTGTTCTTTCAGATGTACAAAATCAGGTCCCGACCAGGGAAGAGAACTGCCAGAGGACCCACATGGAGGCACTGGCAGCTTATCACACAGTGTACAGGTGCTGGCCTAGGACAGGTTGTTGTTGAAGCTGGTGAGCGGGCAGTGGGAAGGGCTGGGAGCCCTGGAGACCTAGAGGGAGGCTCTGGGCCCAGCCTGGCCTGGCCTGCTCACCTTGTAGGCTGGGATGCCTGGAGTCACTGCAATTCTTCCTTCCCTGGCCACCCATTGCCCTGGTCTAGCCCAGGCCTGGGGACCTGAGGGACAGAGATCTTGGCCAGTTTGGGAGGGCACGCTAGTCCCACACGTGTGTGGACTCACGTGTCCCTGTGGTCTCATTCCTGCCTCTCCAGCCTCAGCTGCCTGCACAGCAGGCCTGCACCTCAGAATCTGCCCTATGAAGTATATCAGGAGGCTCTTCCAGAACTGCAGGTGATGGAAAAGTCCCATCACCCACACACATGACAAGTAGAGGTCTGGCCACTATAAGGACTGCTTGATCCCAGAGAGATGTGCTCCAGACTGGCCCTCAGTGAGGTCTCTGGTGGCCCTGTCCTGCCCACTCAGATCCTGCCTCATTTCCCTGTGTTTTTGTAGGCAACCTAGAGATCCCTCAGGCTC
Organism: Odocoileus virginianus; assembly: GCF_023699985.2. NCBI lineage: Eukaryota > Metazoa > Chordata > Mammalia > Artiodactyla > Cervidae > Odocoileus > Odocoileus virginianus. The sequence goes on along the minus strand of NC_069683.1, from coordinate 32,416,974 downwards.
AACCTGGAGCCTTAGAACAGGCAGGTTCCACAGAGTAGGCCACAGTTATCTTCCTCATAATGATAGTAAATAACAGTAACTAGCATAGTTAGTGTTTTCTGTGAGGCAGGTATGATTCTGAATGCTGTACATTAACTTACCAAATCAAAACAGCACTGTGATGGGATACTATTGTTATGATCCCCATTTTGCAGATTAGGAAGACTGAGGCTTAGAGAGGCTAAATAACTTGTTCAAGGTCACCGAGCTAGTAAATGACAAAGTGAGAGTTCAAATCCAGCCAACGTGGCCCCAGAGTCAGTGTTCAAGTGGCCACTTGTGCCTGGGGCCCAGTAGAATCTTGAGATACGGCCCTGGCATCAACCATAAGGCCAGACTGAGAGGCCAGAGGCTGAGATTTCCCTGGGCCATGAGAAATGAGGCACAGAGAGAGGGCAGTGGGTGCAGGGCATAGACTTGGGTATGTGGAGCTAACGGGATAAACACCCGCCATGTGCCAGGCACTGTGCCTAGCGTCTCACCCACAGTACCTGATGGAAGTCCCCAGCAGCCCCGCGAGGTCAGCATTACTGTTTCCATTTAACTGATGAATAAGATGGAGTCTCAGAAAGATTAAGTAACTCTCCCATAGTCACACGGCTTATACAAAGCATTGCTGGATTTCACACCCAAGTTCATATGATTTCAAAGATGGGTCTAAGGCCATCATGTGCCAGAGGAAGGTAGAGGGGGGATGGAGGAAGAGGGGAGGGAAGACAAGAACTCAGAATGACATACCTGGGGAAGCCTTGTTGGCCATTCTGCAGCTGACCCGAGCCAAGCATGCCAGGAAGTCACACTGAGAGCCAGAGGACGCTGAGTCAGGCTGGCTCCCAGCCAGATGAGGATTCTTAAGAGCAGTAGGACTCTTCCTGCGGCAGGCAGGGGCTGCAGGGACTGACCTCGACTCCCAGTTAAGTCATCGCTGCAAGCATCCTCTAGGGCAGTGGGGAGGTGAACCGTTACTAACCAAGAGGAAATTGCACCCCATGGACTTGGGTGGGAGAGTGGGAAGGCCAAAGCCCTTGCTCACCCTAGGTTTTTCAGCTCCTGGGGCCTCCAGCCCTGCTGCAGCTTTCCCCACTCCTGTGTCCCTTGTGTTGCCACACCTCCTGGGTCACCAGCCTCCGCGTCCCAGGCTCCCATGTCCCGTGGCCTGTCCTGGGAGCGGAAGGGTTACGGCTTCTGCTGCTGAGAGGAGGCTGCTGTTCCCCAGCGTTAAGCAGCTTTAGTGTCTCCTACCCCAGCCCTGATTTAAAATTCATAAATGCTAATCCTTCATAATTTACGGTTTAAAAGCAGCCCCACTCACAGGCCCCGTGGCTACAGCTCTGTCAGAGTAATTATGCCGCCAAGCTGAAATTGGACTACTAACTGAGATATTAAACAGGGGGGGAAATCCTCGCGCTGGCAGCCGACCCAATTATTCCAAATAAGCAAACAGATTAGTGAGTAATTTTCCAGTTAAATTTGGTGATTGGTGCCAGAATTGTATGTTAAATATTCAGAAGTAAATAGATTAAAGATGAAATGTGCCCCCCTCCTTTTTTTCTGGGCTTAATTTACTGTGTATATTAAAACTTTTTCATGAGGAGAAAAAAAGTAAAAATGATAATTAAAAAAATCCAAATAAACCCCTCTGGGCCTCCCCAGTGCAGCTTGGCAGAGGCCAGAGTCCGGTACAGACCCCTCCAGCCTCCTCGACTTCCCAGCCCATCTTGGGCAGGGCTAACCAAGCCCCTCTGAGCCCCAACTCCAGCCCTTCCGAGCAAAAGGGGCACATGGGATTCTGGGCATCTGGGTGGGCTAGGGACCTCCCAGCTAGGTCCATTGGGGTTGTATTTCTTTACAAAAAGAAATCTCAAATCTATTAGTCCTACAATCAGAGCTGAGAAAACCCTGGTAGGGCTGGTGGAGGGAGCGGTTGTTCGTGGACTTGTGAGGCCCCAGGGGTGCTAGGCACACAGCAGTCTCTGGTTCTTAGGCCACCGTGCCTCTAGCTGTGACACCAGCCACCATGCTCCAGCACCAAGCTTTCCTGGCCTGTCTTAGCCTCTGGCCTGCTGTCCTGGGGGTGGGGGATGCTAAGAAGGGGCACACACCCCTGCTGGGGCCTCCCCACTGCCTAGCCTCCTACACTCCTTCCAGGCATCCTGAATACTCCGGTCTCCACCTCCTCCTTGGCTCCACTACAGCAGTTCAGTCACAGAATTCTGACATGGAGGGGATTGTGAGTCATCTCCCCAAAAAGCCAGTGAAGAAACGGAGGCCCAGAGAGGGCAATGGATTGCCCCCAAGGAACCCAGCGAGCAACTCACAGACAGGAAGGCATCTGGAACAGGGCTCTTAGGCTGCTCAGCCTGTGTGTTCTCTCTCTCTGCTGCCCCCTAGAGGCCCTGGGCTGTTGGCACAGGCTCACCTGGGCAGGTACAGAGCTGGCACAGGAACAGAGGGAGAACGGGACAGAACTCCTGCGCCAGGCCAGGAGTGAGTGGCTGGGTCTGCAGGGGGGACAGCGGGTGGAGGGGGAGAAGATCAGGGGCCCAGCCTGGGACATCCAGGCAGAGGGAGGGTCTGCACGTGGCGGGAGGTGGGTAAGGCCGGCAGGCCTTGGGAGGGAGGACAGTCTAAGGACCAGCACCTCTGGTCTGGTTCCAGCCGCCCTCCTCCCCCGCCCCTCGGCATCCCAATTCCAGCCCTGGACCAACCTTAGGCACAGCCTCCTCCAGGGCAAGCCCTCTTTCCCCCATTCTCTCAGGGAAACCCCTTCCATTAAGTTCCAACTTCCAAAGCACTGAGAGAGATGAGGGAAGGTGAGGGGCCCAGGGACTGAGTCACCCTCTCCAAAGGCCCCCTTCTCCTTGTCCTGTCTGTCAGAGGAAACTCTGTGGCCCCAGCCATGCGGGATGAGGCCCTGTTCTCGGAGATGACGGGCATCCCCTTGTCTCTCCTTTAGCCTCTGAGAGGTACACCCAGAGCAGGGAGTCAGGGGTGGAGGGTGGTCCCACCACCTCTCCCCAGTACAGTCATGAGAAGGCCTGCCCAGACAGCCAGGACAGCACCTGGAAAAGCATAAGACAGGCAGGCAGGCGTCGGGCCCACGTGCAGTCAGAGGAAGATGCTGCGGGGACACAGAAGGGACACGATCTGTGGGACCTGCCCACTTCAGGATTCCCTGACCCACTAGGTTACTAGTGCTCAGACAGGGCAAATCAGAGGGTCAGAGAATCTTGTATAAAACACACGCACGCCCTCCACCCTCATGTGGAATCCCATAAAGGTTATTATTAACAAGCCTACCTAATGAAATAGTGACTCCTAAAGCGATGATTTGGGCTTCCCTCATGGCTCAGCTGGTAAAGAATCCGCCTGCAATGCGGGAGACCTGGGTTCCATCCCTTGTTGGGAAGATCCCCTGGAGAAGGGAAAGGTTACCCACTCCAGTGTTCTGGCCTGGAGAATTCCATGGACTGTATAGTCCATGGGGTCGCAAAGAGTCAGACATGACTGAGCGACTTTCACTCACTTAAGAATGATGATTTACAATTTTTAAAAAGTAGTTGAACTTTTTCTTCCAACAAAACATGTAAAAGCAAATAACCTTTAAAAGCAAAGCAGATAACAGAACTTGAGTTACAGATCTTAACTCCCATTCCCGCACCTCCCCTACTGGGCTTTCCAGGTGGCGCTAGTGGTGAAGAACCCATCTGCCAATGCAGGAGACATAAGAGATGCAGGTTCAATTCCTGCATCAGGAAGATTCCCTGGAGGAAGGCATGGCAACCCACTCCAGTAATTCTTACTTGGAGAAGCTCATGGTCAGAGGAGACTGGCGGGCTACAGTCCATAGGTTCACGAAGAGTCAGACGTGACTGAAGCAACTTAGCAACTACACATGCACCTCCCCTCTATTACGAAACATCTGGGGGAAGCCCTAGAATTTCACCAGGGGGCAGCCACCCAAGCACCAGGAAGTTGAGCCTCTAGTTTGTGGTTCCTGGGGACTCCTCCTGGAGGACCCCATCTGTGAGTACAGCCAGCTGAACGTAGGATGGTGAGGGAGTAGGTAGGGGTACAGCCGAGTTCCTCCAGGTCTGCTGAGGACAGAGGCTGTGGCAGAAGGGCTGGGAAACTCTATAATGCTCTTCTCTGAGAGTTCTAGTTCAAACTAGAGAGCAAGTGGGTCCTGGCCTGATGTCCTGACCCGCTTGGTCACCCATTGTGCAGGTAGATGCCCTCCCTGGATTCTTTCCTTTGGGGACATAGGAAGAGAGTCCTTCCATCTTAGAACTTCAGGGAAGATGAGAGAGGGGCCTGAATCATTATTTTTACATCCTGGGCTCTAACCAGCATCTGGGGGATCCAGGGTACACAGACATATTCAGTCCTCATCCAGCAGAAAGAAAAAAAGAGGAGGAAGGAAGGGAAGAAGAGGGAGGAAGACTCCCAAATAGAAGAATGATTAAAAAAAAAAAAAACAAAACTGATTAAGCTTCTCTTGTGAGTGACCTGCAAGGGGCCATGGCAGTGTTACTTCATTGTCAGCCTTCCCATTTTGGGTGCACCCAGGTTTGCCTGATGACCTCTGTTGAGGTCATCACCTCAACTGTTGAGGTCATCACTCACTGTTGAGCCCCATCTTCTTCCACAAGTGCAAAGCTGAACTGAGTCCTGGCCTCTCCCCAGCCCTGGTAGCTCGCTGAGCTCGTTTCACAGTCTTTTTCCTCATCATGTTGGAGTTGCCATAGAACCAGGCCCTCCTTTCCTGCCTCCTTCTGCCTTCTTGATGGTTTTCTCTGGACGTCCTCTGAGTATAACTTTGCATGAAAAGCTAAGGATTACCTCTTAACTAACTTCTAGTATCAATAATTTGTTGTTTTGTTTTATTTAGCTTTAAACAGTTTTAGACTTAAGACTTTCCAAAGGGGCTAAATTTTGTTTTTTATAAGTATTAAAATAAACAACCAAAGGAATCAGAACACAGTTCTTGAACAGAGCTAAACCAGCTGCCAGAATTTGGGGGCTGCTAATGGGCTGATGTGCACAGAGGCCCCAAGGCTTTATTGAGGGAACTGAGGCCCCTGGGGTCTGGCAGGAGAGCCTGCATGGTCACAGAGTGGAGACCCCTGCTGTACCTCCGGGGGACACCTTCCCAACCAAAATGGGTGAAGTGAAGTAAAAGTCTCTCAGTCGTGTCCAACTCTTGTAACCCCATGGACTATATAGTCCTTGGAATTCTCCAGGCCTGAATACTGGAGAGGGTAGCCTTTCCCTTCTCCAGGAGATCTTCCCAACCCAGGGATTGAACCCAGGTCTCCCATGTTGCAGGCGGACTCTCTACCAGCTAAGCCACAAGGAAAGCCCGAGAATACTGGAGTGAGTAGCCTATCTCTTCTCCAGCAGATCTCCCAACACAGGAATTGAACCGGTGTCTCCTGCATTGCAGGCAGATTCTTTATCAACTGAGCTATCGGTCGTTTTGATTGTCAGAGAATCCACACTCCCAGTCCCTTTGCTGAAACACACACATGTGCACACACACATGGAAACATATAGAGACCCCACGAGAGCAAACACACACATGCACAAATAAGCAAACACATAGACACACACATGTAAGTATTAGTAATCATGTCTGACTCTTTGCAACCCTATGGACTGTAGCCCGCCAGGCTCCTCTGTCCATAGGATTCTCCAAGCAAGAATTCTAGAGTGCTCATGTGTGTCATGCTCTTCTCCAGGGGATCTTCCTGATCCAGGGATTGAAACTGTGGCTCTTGCACTGCAGGTAGATTCTTTACCACTGAGCCACTGGGGAAGCCAGGAACCCCCCTAGGCCTTTCCAAACCCTTGGTCTATGGAAATCAGGGTTCCGGGCTGTGCTGAGTTAGTAAACTGGCTCTCCAAGGTAAAAATTGACCCTGATTTGTAGTGTTTGCATTTCCTTGGAGTAAATACTTCTACCATGGCATCTTTTAAGCTACCAACAGTTTAACTCGCAGAATTCCTGCATATTTAACAGTTGGTGCTTACTGACTCCCACAAACCACTGTCTTCAGGATGCTGTGTCTTCCATCCCAGACCAGGCTGCTGTAGGAGTGACTGGCTGAGGGGGTCTGGACAGAGACAGGAAAGCTATTGGCCTGGAGCAGGCTTAGTTTCTGGAGGAGGGTTGTTGAGCTCTGAGTGAGTGCAGAAGGATTTTTCAAGCCCTGAGAGGACCCAGGTAGCACCTGAGGGAAGGGAGTCCAGGCAGGAGGATGGTGGTGCTGGATTGACCAGTGACCTTCTCACAGCTCCCCTAGGAGGCAGTGAGTCCCCTCTCACTGGACGCATGGAAGCAGGGCCAGAGGCCCAGTCAGCTGAGACATGAGGAGGGGTTCACACCTCCTCTTTTACTCCCTCCTCAGGACCCATATCAGGCCTCTTGCCCTGAACCACACCACAGAGTAATGCAGGCCTGGCTTGTGATGGATCACACCTGGAGTGGAGGGAGATAGCCAGGGCTTGGGGGCCCCGCCTGGGGCACCAGGTGTAGGGAGCAGGCCCAGAGCTCATCTGCAGGAGTAAGTAGAAGCTGGACTGTGCTCCAAGCCCCCAGCACATGCTTCACCTAGTAGGTTTTACCCCCCAAAACACACATTCTTATGTAAAATCAGAAGAATTCCAAGATGGCAACTACAGAGCATTAAACTTTAAGCCCTTCTGAGCCTGGGCCACCACACTCAGGCCACTGCTGCTTGTTTAACAACCAGGTCCCACGGATCTGCACTCAAATGCCTCTTCATCAGGCCCCTGCATGGTCATTTTCCTCTTGAGTATCTGGAAGAGTCCCCTTCAGCCCCAGGAAGGAGTCCTTGCTCACTGGCTGGCTGTGACCAGAACCTGCTTCCTCCTCCACCCCATCTCCTGCCCCTGCGCCTGTGCCCACGTTATGCCAGTCTACTTACACTCCGAAGGCTTTTTTCTCTCCCAGCTTTTGGCTGTGCCTGTGCTCAATGCACTTCCCAGTGCCACCTGCAAGCTCTAAGTCAACTCCTCCAAATTCATCTAGCTCATCTCCTGCCTCCTGAAGTCTTCCTTGATCTCCAGGAAGCAGTAAAGAAGCTTCTTTTCTTTTCTCTCCTTGTGCTTTGTTCTGTGATAACCTACTGTAACCTACATTTGTTCACTTATTTGCTTAATATATATTTATTGAACATGTTTTATGTTCAGTTCCAGCCTGGCTAACATTCTCCCTTGAGGGTTAACCAACCCCTAGAGATCACTGTCTCATCATCTTTATATCTTCAGGGTCTGGAAGCAACTAATAAATATTTGTTGAATTAAAGAAGGAGGGAAGAAAATAAGGAAGGAAGGTTTACCCGAGGCCACTTCTGGCCCCATTATTTACTGGTATTTGAAGCCAATTTTTTTAACCTGCATCTGCTGACACAGCCTTGAAGGCATGAAGCAATGGCCTGTTGGAATGGGGTGGGCAATGGGGAGGCAGAAGAGGAAGAATAGGTGGGCAGGGGCTGGTTAACTCCAGGGAAAGCATTGAAGGGCTTGGAATGCTCTGATAAGGATTTCTCACTTTACTCTAGGTGATGGGGAGCCGTTGAAGGTTTCAGACAGTGTAGTGACTTGATTCCATCTGGGTAAGGTCACTGTGACTACTGTCATAGGATGGACGGGGGACAGTGACATTCACTCTGATTCTGACACAGGTGAGGGACTAGTTTGGACTCGGTGAGGTTAACTGCCAGGGAATGACAACAGCAGGGTGGGAACATTCCAGACTCAGGGGTCAGTTCTTTACCAACTGCCCCCTGCCATATTTCCACCAACTGGGGATGCATCCTCCTGAGGCTGCAAGGACCAGAGCTCTTCTCTCTCCCTATGGCTTCCAAAGTTCTTCAACCTTGAGAAGTTATCAGGAAGTGGGATGGGACATTTGGCCATAGCTTTGAGGGATTTGCATCTAGTTTCTGATTATAATCTTCAATCTGTTCAGTGCTTTTAGAAAACATAAGCACAGATACACATATGCAAGTGCTTAAGTGCTTTACCTGCTTTATCTCTTTATCTGATGGTATCCTCACAATAACCCCCTAAGGAAACACTATTATCCCCATTCTACAGATGGGACTACTGAGGCTGAAGAAAGTTAAAAATTTTGTCTGAGTTCACATACTTGGCAAATGAAGGAGCCAGGATGCCAGTCCAAGCCTAGCTGACTCCAAACACCCTACTCGTTTTTTTTCTTTTTTTTTAAAAGGATAGTTACTTTACAATGTTGTGTTGGTTTCTGCCCTACAACAAGGTGAATCAGCCATAAGTATACATATATCCCCTTCCTCTAAAACCTCCTTCCCCTGCCCACACCCTATTCTTAACAGCTGCATTGTATCACCTCCTCAAATGGTAACCCCTGCTTGCAGGTAGGAGCCTTGGGGTTGCACTGGCCTTGTATTCAGGGTCACTCACTGGAGTTTCTGCCTCTATTCACTGCTTTTGTGCTCCAGAGTGGAGCTCAGACTTCCTTCATATGGCTCTGGATCTGTGTAGGGACAGGCTCCAGTGCTGGGGGGCTGCTGGGGACTTACCTGAGCGCCTGGAAGCCACAGAGATTGGTGTGCGTAGGAACCTAGAGTCAGGACAGCAGCCTGACTTCTGGTCACACATTTCAGAGCAGAAAGCTGTGTCCTCCCAGGCCTCTTCTGTCCGCTGTCACCTGCCCTTCCACTGTCTGAGCTGGACCCCCGGGACAGAGGGTAAGGAATTTCATGGGATTTGCAAAGGCTGGATTGGGGAGCTGGCCTCTGCACAGCAGAGAATCAAGGCAGGCAGGGGGCGCCACAGATCCCTCCAGGGTGGTGGATGCCTGTAAAGTTGCACCTGATGAGCTCCCCTGAGCCACCAAGCACAGGAAAATCAATAGCGTTTTCCACTTTCAGTGCTGGGCGACTACTTCTCATTACATCTCACGCTTCTTCCTCTGTGCTTCTGGGGAGCGAGACGGTTCTCTGGCCACGGTCCCAGCCCTAATCTCTGTGCAGGCTGACAAGCCTGGTGAACACATGGCTCTGGGACCCCTGGTTTGTTTCACACTGCCTAGGAAGCTGGGGCCTAACACCTTGCCCTTAGCTACATCCATCCCTGCCTCCCCTTCTCTCTCTCTCTCTCTTTCTCACACACACACACACACACACACACACCATCGACCCTGACTCAAAGGTCCACATTTTCTAGACAGTGGAATATGTATGACCATATAAGCACCCACTTTATCATTTTAACCTTTTTGGATGAAAAATTTTCCCAAATCTCCTGACATTAAGAAAAGACTATATCTTTATCTCTTTTTATTAAAATAATAAATATTCATTATACAAAGTTTGGCAACTATAGGCCATTATGAGGAGAAATTATTTCATTCAGGAGTCATTAATGAAGAAGAAAATGCATACAGGTGTGCATGCATATGGAGTCTGTAAGGATTTGCATGTGGGCACCAAGAGACGGGTGTGTTTATCTAAGCTCAAACATCATCTCTTCAGGGGAAGAAGGAGACTCTATGACCCACAGTGCCCAGAACAGTACCTGGTCCACAGTCGGGGCTCAATACACACAGATTTGTAGAATGAATCAATAAACACACTTCAGCATTAGGATAGAGCTCCTCCCAGCCTCCATCCAGGCCCTTTCTCAGCTCCAGCTCAGCTGAGAATCAGGAAGGAAACAAAGAGCTCTGAATAAAACACACATCCTGATTCTTCCTTTGAGGAGAGTCCCCACGCTCACAGACAAAGTCTATTTCATCTTCTTTACAAATAATGTATCAAGTTTGGTTTTCTAGTCTTCATGCTCCAAAGTTGATTTCCTGGCCTCCAAGCTCACCAAAGATTAGGAGCAGCATGCAAAGTGAAGATGTGAGAGACAGACACACCTGGTAGTTATAACCCTGAACACACCCACGCTGTATACACAAGGCTCAGAAACCACAGCTGTGGGACATTCTGTGAAAGGACTTACACTCCTGCAGCCCCCATAGCCTCGTGCATGCTAAGGCACTTCAGTCATGTCCAAATCTGTGTAACCCTATGGACTATAGCCCACCAGGCTCCTCTGTCCATGGGATTCTCCAGGCAAGAATACTGGAGTGGGTTGCCAAGTCCTCCTCCAGGCGATCTTCCTGATCCAGAGATCAAACCTGTGACTCTTACATCTCCTGCATTGGCAGGTAGGTTCTTCACCACTAGCGCCACCTGGGAAGCCTCCCTAGCCTCAGAGTGAATCAATTTATGCCACTTCCAAACATTAATGGTGACCTTGGCCATCTCAAGAAGATGAAATTCTGTCTAGAATGCTGTCTTAAGAGAAAGCATCAGAGGCATAAGACATTCAAGTTTTATTCTTTTCTTCCAAGTGACTCCACCCTAGCCTTTCTCCTGTCTCTGGCCAGTGGGCCCACCCTAAACTATGCTGGGGACAGAGAGGAATCCCCCGTGTTGTCTCCAGTGACAGGATGACCTGGAAGGCACAGCTGTGGCTTCCCACCCTTCGCATCCCCTGCGCGCTCTCCTGATGGTTTTTAGCTTTCCCCCCTCCAACCACACTCCTCAGTGGGGTGTGTTCCGGTGCACCAGCAGCAGATCAGCCTTCCCAACAATGATTAATAGAGCCTAGCAGTTTAAGAATGCTTATTTGCACACAGTTATGAAGTGTCACAATATGTCTCCAATGCAAGCGGCTTCCATTACAAGCGGAACGGCAGAGCGGGAAGCACGAGCGATATTTCCTTAAAAGTTCATCGTAGGCAATGGGGTGGTGTGCGAAGCCAAACAAATCCAGGCAATAATGGAAATGTAGCATGAAATTACTTCTGTAAACAACAACCATTCATTATTTGAACATTTTTCATAAGCGAGCAGGCAGGGAAGGGGCAGGGGCTGTGGGCGGGAGGGGAGGGGGCCGCGGCGGCAGGGTCCATCCACCCACCGGAATTTCCGGGCGGAGCTTTCTCGGGGCTCCGGGTGCCCATCTGTCTTCGGCAAAACGCCCAGGCGAGGCTCCATCCAGCCCAGCGCCTGCCGCCCGCCGTCAGGTTCCCTTTCTTCATTAAGCGGGATTGGTGCAGGCAGAGGGAATGTGTGATTTAAGGAGGAAAGAGAGGCCCACTACTTAATGTTGATTTGGCGGAGTGTATAACCCCGGAGAGAAATGTAAATAGCAGCCTGCAATAACATGACAGCCCACTAATCATATTTACAAACGATATTAAATCTGTCCGCACGCAGGCCTGCCTGCGGATTGGCCGGGCCGTAATTGTCATTGTAACCAGCGCCGGCTTATGGGAGGATTTAACTGCAGTGATATAAGGTGAGTCGCGGGCTTATTATGACTTTATTATTACCCGGTTTATGTTTATTAAAACAATTTGTCATGCAGAGCAGGAATGGAGGAATGGGAGCATTAAATCGTGCCATACTCAACCTGGAGAGATGACTCCGGGGATGAATGGCAGCAGGTCCTGAGCCTCAACTCGGTCGCCTCTGGAGCCAGCCCGGTTGGTACCAGCTGCCCGGAACCCTGGTCCGGCTGAGAAAGACCAGTCCACCAAAACCTCAAAACTGGGCAAAGCACAGCCCAAGTAATTTCTGTGGCTCTAACTGCCTTTCAAATAGGAGTCAACTCAGGACAGCTGTGGGAAGGACCAAGACTCCAGTTATTGCTGGGCGTTTGCAGGAGGGACCAAGAGAGCTGGCCTTGAGGTTTCCCCTTGCCCGTAGGAACAGGGCCAAGCCTGCAAAGGCTGCACCCAGGCAGCCTGCAGGGGCTCAGCACAAAGGTATTGGAAGAAGTTTAATAAAATCTGCTTTATTTTCTCTGGGGGTCCTTATTGGTTATTTTCAAATTCATTTCATCCCCCATCTTTATTCTTTGGCAAAGGCAGAGAATGGGAGGTAGGGGACTGAGAGGAATAGGTCTAAGTGACTAGTAAATAATGTTCCCTTCCCCCAATCGAGTTAGCCCAGGGCAAGTGGCTTGAGGAGGCAGGAGGACTGAGGTAACAGCTCCTGAGGTAACTGGGGCTGAAGCCTCGTGTGCAGACATGAAAGTTACAGGCACCAGTTCATGCTGCCAACCACAGAAGAGGCCCCGCATGCTGGAGATAAACCACCTGAGTCTTTGAGTGTCATAAGGCCTCAAAAATTCAAGCCTTGGTCAGAGAGCCCTGGAGAGGAATGACCAGCCCTCACAGACCGGGTGGGCCCTTCAGGGTCTCCACTAGCCCTTACAGTGCCTCTGCATATCTTACTCCAGGCAGGGTGAGCCAAGCAGGGCCCACAGGTTGGATTCTAATCCTCATTTGTTCCCTTTGCCCTTGTTCAGTGAACAACCTATACAACTGTATGTGACACCGCTACCCCCTGCTTGCAGTGTCAGGATGCTACTATTTAAGCAACTCACTGCCTGTACAATGTCTCCAAAGCCATTAACGTTCTGGGCAGTGAAGCAAGGTGAGTCTCCAGAGGGGACCTCATGGCAGGTGAGGGTAGGCAGAACAGACAAATGGTTCGTTTTCCCTTCTGGGCCCTGGGCATTGCTGCCTATGAGATACGATACCAGGTGCACCCAGGAAAGGATGTGCTGGGCCATGGTACCACCTCTCAGGCTCCATTCCCAGGGTCGTGGATGTGTGAGGTGGTGGCCTCAGGTGCAGAGTGTCTCTGGAAGAGTCACCCTAGCCCTCTGCTCCCCACACCCCATCCCTGCCAGGCCAGGAGGACCCACTTGGGGATCCTGAGTCTGGGCATTTGAGCAGTGGAAGTGAGCTCTGGACCCAGGTGTCAGCCTTCATTCTGGGCACACTCATAGCAGGTGGGTTTCTGGCCTCTGCCTACATACCTCCTGTGGTGCAGAACTCACTCCCTTCTGTAGCAGCCTCTCTGGCTATGGAAATCTTTCCTGGGACACCCTCCCCAGGAAGACTTCGAAAATGAGGCTTGTCTCCTACGGCCCCTGTAGCTGCTCCTCTGCGGGCCTTGTGGCTCCCCTGCAGAGGGACTTCAGGGCCCCTCCCTATCGGAGTCCCACCTCCTGATGCTCTAGGGTCCCCTGGAGTCCCTACTGGAGTTTGGGTCCCATGGTCAGTGCCCGCAGCCTGCCCTCTCCCGTGGGTACAGTCCAGACGGAGGCAGATCTGGGCCTTCCCTACCGGACCTGGCTCTGGGGGAGCCTGGGGGATGCTTGCTAATTGTGGGCCCAGCCCCCCAAGCCTGGGGAGGCCTGCGGGCCTTGGGTTCCCTTTGTCTCACTTAAGAAAGGAGTCACCAAGCGGTGGCTCAGAGGAGGAACAATAAGCCTTTATTGCGGCTGCCCTTCTCCATAAACACTCAACCTGCTGGCCGGCAGGAGAGGCCGTGCTGGCAAATTAAAAGTCTCTAAACTTTCTTTATGTCTCCTTGGACACTCCAGCGGCTTTAACACTGAACTGGCCAGCCTGGCTCAAAGACAAAGAGGCAGGCTGAACTCAATGAGGATTTGTCTGGGCGGGCCCCTCCTGGCCAGTGAACGATGGGTAGGTGGCTGGACTGGGGTGAGTCTGGGGGGTGCTGGGGCCCTAGAAGATCTCTTGGGAGAACCCAGCCTCCTGACAGTCTCCATCCTGTGGATGCCAGACACTGAGTCCCCACCAGCCACCTCTGAATCCACATGCAAGGAAAGTGCAGCCTGGGCCTGGCAGAACTAGGTGAGCTGGCTGCCACCAGGGGCAAAGGAAGCCTTTCTCAGGCCTACAGGGTGTCTTGGCTGCCCCCACCCTTTTTGCCGAGTCCTGAGGCTGGTGCATCCCTAGACGGGGTTGGTGGGCCTGGTCTGGTCCTACTACAAGTGAGGGCCCCCCTACATACTGCATGCTCAGTCGCATCAATTGTGTGACTCTTTTGTGATCACCAGGCTCCTCTGTCCGTGGGATCTCCTAGGCAAGAATACTGGAGTGGGTTGCTCTTTTCTCCTCCAGGGGATCTTCCTGACCCAGGAATTGAAGCTGGGTCTCCTGCATTGCAGGAGGACTCTTTACCCACTGAACCACCTGGGAAGCCCCAAAAGGCCCCCACCAGAAACCTTGCCTCAGAGCCTCTGGACTCTCCCTGCAGGTTGAGTGGCAGCAGGCCTGGATACAGAGAGAGACTGGGACAGTCCCTGATAATACCTGATGTCAAAATTCCTTTCACTCCTCAAAATACCAGGGTTTCTGCCTATGTGCCAGTCAGGTGCTGGGTCATGCCATTTTTCCAGCGACATCTGAGTCATGGCTACCAGGGGAAAGCCCCTCTCGGTCAATGAATCCTCTTGCTCACAAAAATGTGCACAATGTGCAGAGTAGAGAGCTTTGTTTGAGTGTACTGACTGGAAAGGGACACAAAGGAGCCTCTGGGATGCTAGGAATCTAGCCCTTGAATTGGGTGATGGTTACCTGGGTGCACACATGTGTGAAAACCATTGAGCTGCCATTGCACACTTTGCTCTATGTAAATTTAGAATTTTAGTGATAACAAACAGATAAGCACAGGTCTTGCCCTTAAGTAGCTCAGTTGGAATCTCAGTTCTACCTCCCCCCAGCTGGGTGATGAGGTACATCAGCCAAGGTCTGAGGTTCAGTCCATAAACAGAAAGAAAGTGTTAGTCGCTCAGTCATGTCCTACTGTTTGCCACCCCATGGACTGTAGCCCGCCAGGCTCCTCTATCCATGAGATTTTCCAGGCAAGAATACTGGAGTGGGTTGCCATTTCCTTCTCCAGGGGATCTTCCCGACCCAGGGATCGAACTCTGATCTCCTATATTGCAGGCAGACTCTTTACCATCTGAACCACCAGGAAAGCCCCGTAAACAGAGAGAGTATCAAATACCTCTTTCCACTGGCCTGCAAGCTCCATGAGAGTAGGCACCACAGAGGAACTTCTCAGCAAAGAATGGGGACTCCCTCCTGTGTCCTTCCTTGCCCTACTAAAGGTCTGGCTTAAGAATTGCTGATGTAAGAAGACCCTCCCCCACATGTGGGAAGGGCTGTGGGTCTGAAGGGAACCCACAGCTCCCCAGGAAACATCTTACCTTGCTTTGCCAACATCCCAGTTATAATGTGGCTGTTGATGTGTCTCCATGAACCTCCACCTGCTCTTCCATAAGGGGCTCGGGGTATCCTCTCTCTCCCTTGGAAGAAGAGGGCCAGAACAGAGGTGCTAAGGCTGACATAGGTCTGAACACTGGAAATTATAAGTGGGAGCCCCTAGAAGTATTGGGACAGCTAAGTTTGGCTTGGAGACAGGTCAGAATGGGCTTTGCTGTCCTGGGCAGGAAGGGGAGGGATCATTAAAAGCTGTGCTTAGACCAAAGACCCAACAGTAACTGGTTAAGGGACTGGATCTCTGGGAGAGAAGAGGACTTGGGGTCTAGCTTACGGATGGAGGGGAAGTGTGCTGGTCTCTGACACTGAGCACATCCAGACCAGACACTGCCCACTGGTTAACCCTGCCTCTCTCGGGGGAGCGGGTGGGAAGCCCATTGGGCTGGATGTTCCAAGCTGCTTTGGGGGGAAGGGTCCCTTCCCATCACTCTATCTGATCGTCTGCTAGGCTAGTTCATGGCAATTTCTTGCTCTATTTCTTTAATCCCTGATTCTCTTCAAGCGCAGAGGGAAGAAAAAAGCAGAAGCCTGTTGGTGGGATGAGTAGGGGAGGGGTGAAAAGAACTGAAGGAATTGGCTCCAGCCCTAGGCATCCATACCCGATACTGGGTGGGGATAGCAAGGGCCTTTGAGGGTCCCGGACCAGAGCTGCAAGACTCAGGACTGAGGCTGCCTCCTCTTTCTTGACCTCTCCAGGATGGGCACTGTCAGTGTAACTGTCTGTGGGCTGAGCCTGCTAAGTCTCAGTCATTTTTATAGGCCGAGAACAGAGGCCTGGAGTGAGCAGCAAAAAATAAGCCAAAAGCCAGATCACAGGGCTCAAGATGCTGTCAGTTCACTGCAGCCAGGGCTCAGACACAGCCTAGGCTAGGTTGGGGGTCCGCAGGCCCCAGAATGGCGGCTTTCCCGCCGCTTGCTGGAGCTGGTGGCAAGGAGGGCCCTGTGAGCTCAGGCCAACCCAAAGCTTTGCGCTCCCTTTAGCTGCCCTGCCTCAGCCTGGCCTCTGAGACCTGCCTGCTTCCAGGGACGGGGTGGGAGAGGCCGTGGTGCAAGAATAAGCTCTGGACAATGGAGCCCATGTGGAGTCTACAGCTTCTTAGAGGAGAAACCTATTGAGACACTCAAATCATGGCGGTAATTAGGCCACTTATTTGCAAAAGTCCAAATTAAATGGAAAATTTGGTGCTAATGAAAATGTTCCATTTTCCCCTTTTATTAAATCTAGCTCTGTGCCTTCCAAGAGTTTGGGAATAGCCAGCCCCTGATGGCTTTCTCACAGCCGGTTCATATCCTCTGATTGTGGAGTTGCTGAGACAGAACATACTCTCAGGGCCTCCAGTTACTGGCTCAATTGAAAAATGTCCTTCATAAGGTAGCAGCATTAACCCACCCCAGCCACCCACTCCTCCAGCCCTATCCTGCCACATTGCTACCAGCCTTCTGCCTGTTACCATCCAATGCGTGGGCCCCTAGGAACCCAGACCCAAGACGGAGGGGTCATGTGCCCACGATGGAGCTGGGCTTCTGGTCTATCCCTTCTGGAGCCCAGGAAAATCTGAGCTCAGCCTTTCTCCTTCCCAAGCCACTACCACTTCAGGCTGCCTGCCTCCAGACAATAGTTCTGGAATGAGCTGATGCACCCAAGATTCTGATTAGAACTGCACTTGGATCCCCCACATTAATAATGAGGGGCCTCAAGCAACCTAATTTTCCTCTCCGGACTCCAGTTTCCTTCTCTGTAAGTTGGGGGACAATGCTAGTTTCTGCCTCATAGAGTGTTGTGAGAGTGAATGAGGGAGGACATCATAGAACCCTGTCCACAGTGGGGTAGAGCGCCTGTCTGTGGTCAGATCCCTCGTGGAAGCACCCTCTCTGGCTGGCATTAGGACGTGTCACTCCAGCCTCTCTAGGATTTCCTCTGAAAGGTTTGGCAGAGGTGGGAAGAGTGGAGCTATAGGAGGAGAAGGTCTCAGAACATTCCACACACCAGGCAAAGTAGCAGGGGAGGAGCAGTCAACCCTGATCCCACCAGAAGGATACCTGGACTTGGGAACCTGGCTGTCAGTGGGAAGGACAGTCATCTCCCACAGGCACATGAGCTCCTCAATGGGCTCTCAAGGACTTGGCAATGGGGCCCTAAGGAGACCTACATCTTGAAGCACAAACCATAGTTAACATCTACATTACAATGCAACTTCCAGTTAGTCCACTGCCCATAAAGGTGTGTCAGGAATCTTGTGTGTATGCAGCCCCAGGCTTGAAGAAGCTGGGGAGAGGAGCAGAGCCACAGCCATCATTTAAAATAATGGACCCATCACACTCATGCTCTCCATCTTGGTGATGAGCACCCATACTCATGAGAAACGTGGAGGTCACCTTTCTCCTCTCTCTTCTTCATCTTCCCATCCTTTCTTACCTCATTCTACAGTTTCTGCTTTGTCAGTTTACTGTCTGATCATTCTCTGCCCTCTGCCCCACAAGGCTTCTCTTTTCCTCTACCTCATTTCAGGCCCCTCATGGAGATTATCATAAAAGTCCTCGCTCTCAGTGCTTCCCTCCCACAGGTCCCAGGGAGATCATTTGGAGTGAACATTTGAACTCCTCACTCTCTGCTTCAGCCCCTTCAATCACCAGAAAGTTCCTGTTGTATTCAGGATAAATTTAAACTTGGTAGTTCACATATTCTGCATCTCTCTCACCTCCTCCAGGCATCCCTCTTCATCACATCCTCCAGTTGTACCAAATAGCTTGTCATGCCTCAGATGCAAAGCAGTCTCTCATACTTTGGGTGGATTCTGGTTGTTTTTGCTTTCTTGAGATTTCTTCTCACTTCTGAGACCTGAACCATTTCTACATGGGTAGGTGAGCTTGGTCTTTGATCTAGGATGATAACAACACTCATTCCTTCTAGGCACAGTGATTAATGCAGGAGTGTTAGGATGCTCCCTGAGAATCACAGCTGAAACTTAAGAAAATACTTCCTATTGATATTGTTACACTGAAAGGAACTGAGTCTAGGGGGGACAACCTGATTCATTACATAGAAAAATCCTATTTGAGTGATGTAGAGAGAAATAGAACCTCAAAATCAATTAAGCTCCTGGATCTAGCCATGCCTGAACCCACTTCACATGACTTTTCAATTATGTAAATTAAAAATTATTTTTGCCTACTTTGAATCTTGACTAAGACAAGGTTGAAGTGCTTCGCACTATGTGTTCAAAACTGTCAGTAATTCTCAACTCCCCTTGTCTTACTGGAAAATAAGGCAACTCATTTTGAGACATATCTCGGATGTCAACTGCTCTGAGAAGTCCCTCTTTTTCCTATTCTGATTATGATAATACCCCTTCTCTCTGCTTCCATATCTTACTTCATACTGTCGTAATTACCAATTCCCACAATCAGATGTGATCATGTTGTTGGCAGGATCCATGTCTAATTCATCTGTATAATCCCTTTGTCCAGCACATGATTAGACACGAAGCAGGGTATATGGGTATGATTCAATTAGTATTCTTGTTGTTGTTGTTCAGTCCAACTCTTTGTGACCCCATGGACTGCAGCACACCAGGCTTACCTATCCTTCTCTATCTCCCAGAGTTTGTTCAAACTTATATCCACTGAGTCTATGATGCCATCCAACCATCTCCTCCTCTGTCACCACCTTCTCCTCCTGCCCTCAATCTTTCCCAACATCAAGGTCTTTTCCAGTGAGTCAGCTCTTCACATCAGATGGCCAAAGTATTGTAGCTTCAGCTTCAGCATCAGTCCTTCCAATGAATATTCAGGACTGATGTCCTTTCGGATTGACCAGTTTGATCTCCTTGCTGTCCAGGGGACTCTCAAGAGTTTTATCCAGTACCACAGTTCAAAAGCATCAATTCTTCAAACTGTGGTTCAAAGCCATGAAATTAAAAGATGCTTGCTTCTTGGAAGAAATGCTATGACAAACCTAGGCAGTGTATTAAAAAGCAGAGACATCACTTTGCCGACAAAGGTCTGTATAGTCAAAGCTATGGTTTTTCCAGTAGTCATGTGTGTTGGACCATAAAGAAGGCTGAGCGCTGAAGAATTGATGCTTTTGAAGAATTGATGCTTTCAATTAGTATAAAGATAAAAAACAGACAACTAATCAATATTATTTAAGGATGCATACATAAGTAGTAAAACAGTAATAAAAAAACAAGAAAATTATTTTCCTAGAAGTCAGAGTGGTGGTTATCCCTGGGGAAAAGGAAGAGACTACAGCTGGTAAAGAAAGAGTCTGGAAATACAATATTTTAAAATCTGAGTGATGCTACACAGATGTTCATTTTATTATATTTCTTTAAATCCTATTTATATTATGTATACTCTTTTATACATATAGTTTCACTACAAAGAAGAAAAGGAATGAGATTTTTTTAGACCTTTTTATTGTTTTCTAATTTTATTGCACTGGAGTCATAGAATGTGTCATTAATTATATCAAATATTTAGTGTCTGTTAAAACATCCTTTGTGGCCTATTATATAATCAATTTTGTTAATGTTTCATGTATATTTGAAAATAAAGTGTAGCCTTTAATTATTGGACTCAGGGTTTTTATGTTTAACAACTGTTAATTGTGTAATTAAGTCATAGGTATTCAATTGCCTATGTTTTTACTAATTTTTTTCTGTTCCATTTTTCTGTTCCATGTTAAAATTTCCCATTATAATTGTAAGTTTGTCAGTTTCTCTGACAGTTCTGTCAAATTTTGCTATATAATTTTGCTTAATATACTGTCAACTTTTCCTCGTAATTCTGTCATTTTAAGGTTATATTATTAATAGCAATCAGGTTCAGCATCAATATAGATCTCTACTGAATGTTTCCTCTTGCCAGTAAATATTCACCTTCTTTAAATCTGAAATATTTGTAGTCATAAAATCCCTTTCACTTGCTATTAATATTACTATGTCTCCTTTCTTTTGGTTATGTGTTTACAGTATATTCTTCTGTCCTTTTACCAACAAGTATTCTGCAAAAGTATGTTTTAGATTTTATGTCTCTTGTAAACAACTTATGACTAGATTTTAACTTCTTAGCTGAGAGTATCTCAGAATGTTGTTGTTTAGTCACTAAGTCGTGTCTGACTGCCACCGCGTGGACTGCAGCATGCCAGGCCTCCCTGTCCCTGTTCCTGGAGTTTGCCCAAGTTAATGTCCATCTCAGAATAAATGCGTTTAATTCACTTAAATTTATTGTAATAACTGGTAAAGCTGGACTATTTTATACCATCTTTAACATTTTTGGCCATGTACTTTTTTTTTCTTTTCTGTATTCAATAGGATTTATTGAGTCTTTTTTTTGTTTGTTTTTTGATTGCTTTGAATCTTAGTTTCGGCATGCAGGATATTTGTTGCAGTACGTGGGATCTTTAGTTGTGATGCACAGGCTCTCTAGTTGTGGCTCCAGAAGTTGCAGCATACAGATTTCATTGCTCTGCGGCATGTGGGATCTTAGCTCCCCGACCAGGGGTCAAACTCATGACCTCTATGTTGTACGATGGATTCTTAACCACTGGGCCACCAGGGAAGTCCCTATGGAGTTCTCTTTATTACCTGTTTTCTTTTCTCTGCTGGTTTGGATGTTATACTTTCTTTAAAAGTCCAAACTTAGTTTCTTTATTTGCCTCCAACAATACAAAAATTTTTCATGTTTTAACTTCAATCACCACCCCATCTTCTTGCTATTGTTATAAAATATTTTAGTTCTACCTTGTTTTTAACACCTTTTAAAGATTAAAGGTTAAAGACTTTAAAGATTAAAGATTAAAGGTCTTCATTTTGCTTATTTTGTTGTTGTTCAGTCAGTCAGTCATATCTGACTCTTTGAGACCCCATGGACTGCTGCACGCCATGCTTTCCTGTCCTTCACCATCTCCTAGAGATTGCTTAAACTCCTGTCCATTGAATCACTGATGTCATCCAACCATCTCATCCTCTGTCATCCCCTTCTCCTCCTGCTTTCAGTCTTTCCCAGCATCAAGGTCTTTTCCAATGAGTCAGTTCTTTGCTTCAGGTGGCCAAAGTATTGTAGCTTCAGCTTCAGCATCAGTCCTTCCAATGAATATTCAGGGTTGATTTCCTTTAGGATTGACTGGATTGACCTCCTTGCTGTCCAAGGGACTCTCAAGAGTCTTCTCCAACATCACAGTTTGAAAGCATCAAATATATATTTATTTATTCAAAAACATATATACATATTTATTAAAAAAATATATGTGTTATTTAAAACATATATATATATATATATATATATATATATATATATATATATATATATGGCTTTCCCCATGGCTCAGCATTAAAGAATCCACCTACAATGCAGGAGATGTGGAGATTCAGGTTCAGTCCCTGGGTTAGGAAGATCTTCTGGAGGAGGAAATGGCAACCCACTTCAGTATTCTTGCCTGGAAAATCTCCATGGGCAGAGGAGCCTGGTGGGCTATAGTCCATGGGGTTGCAAAAGAGTCAGACATGACTGAGTGACTAACCAACAACAAATACATACACACACACACACACACGTATATATATGCAAATACATACACACATATATATGCGTGTGCATCTAACATATATATGTATATATATGATTTCTATTCCATTGCTGGTTCATGGAGATGCTAATCTTATTTCTGAAACTGACTATGAACTTTCGGTTTTCACTTTATGTAATCTACTGTCATTGTGCATTGTATAACCAGGTCAGACCATCAGAGTGTGAACCAGCTATGTCATTCTGAAAATGACACTCCCACTCCTTTCAGAAAATCTGAATAAGGAGAGTGATGGGTCCAACTTGTATTACTGGGTCCAATGCAGTGACTTAGGTTACATGCCCACCTTGTGGTGGAGGTAGTGCTGGATACTTGGAGCAAAAGCCACATTGGACAGAAGGAGGTGTTTCCCGAGGCAAGAAGGAACAGTTCACCAAAGAAGGGAAACAGGATAATACACTGAGCGGAACACAGTCATGGCTATCATAATGCACAACAGGAACCCTTCTTATGATCTGGACCCCCTGGAAAGCTTAGACTTACTGTTACATTTCTATTTCAGCACTCTGAATGCCCAGTGGATGGCTAAGTGTAAGGCAGGACCTCAGCTGGGTCGACAGGAGAACACATTAGTGCAGCACAGGAGAGGACCAACCTGGGCAAGTGTTCCTTCCTTCAGGCTCTTCTCCAAGAACAGCAGAAGCTGGGAAGCAGGGCAGCAAGCTTGGTCAATGTATGAAGTTCCTTCAACTGAAACATTTACTTTTCCTCAAGCCCTAGAGGTATGTAAGTAGACCAAGAGGCCTATGGTTCCAAAATTAAGGAAAGAGGGGTTTGGTGCTGAGCTGGGGTTCAGATGCCATCTGTCGTCATGGTGGGAGCAATCATTTGTTTAAGCTCTAGTCTGAGTAACCAGGGTCATGGGATGCTGGGCAGATGGACAGCCTGCCAGGTGGCTTTGGTAGGAGGACAGTGGTCCATGGATCTTGGCTAGCCAGGGCAGAGGCCTCTGCCTCCCACACCAGGGCTCCTGGGCTGGAAGGGAGATTGCATAGAGATGGATAGGTTCCCACACAGGGCTCCTGCGTCAGTTTCTACTCTGTTCTTCAGTCCCCTTTATCTAGGCCTGCTCAGCACTGCCACTGTAGCAGCCACAGTTAATGGCATATTTCATTTCATTTAGAGCTTGATTTGTTTACAAACTAATAAATATGATTTATAAAATGTGCCCGTGGTTTGCTAATTACTGCACATATGGCGTTTTCGTTTTGTAAAACTGGCATTTGCATTCTTTGTAGATTATGACTTTGTGTCCCCAGTGCTAATTAGTCTGATTAGGCAGAGAAGTTCCCCATTACCAGGCTGAGAGGCCGAAGGCTGAGGCACTGGGGAGAAAAGGGGGCTGCTGATATGGTCAGTCTTGCAAAGAGGAGCCAGAGCAGCCCCAGGACTGTGCTGAGGACCCTGGAATGTCAAGCAGCCCATTCTGTGTCCTTCCCCAAATCCAATTAAGCACAGTTCGTTAGCACGAATTTCTTAATCAGCCTTAATCTTCCCACTGAATGCACAATTTCTGAATTGTCACAGAGCTGGGTCAGCCCGCAGGCAGTCAAGAGGCTGGCAGGGCTTTGGTAGGAGAGTGAAGGGACAGCAGGCTGCCGGACCCTTCCCAGTGGCCAGTGAGAAGTCCCCACAGTGCTGGGCTTGCTGACAACCAAGATCTTGAGTGGCTGAAGGGGATCCCAGGACACTAGGCCAATTTACAAGCCTCAGGCAAGAAGTCCCCCACATGTTCTAGTCCACAGGATATAACCTCAGGCCCTGGAGAACATGCATCTGGGTCCACTGGAGGAGCAGCTAGAAGACTGAGCATTAGACTCCAAGGTCTTGTGATCGGCTCCAAGCATTCAAAGGGACCTGCCTTTGAATGGGCCTCGGTCAGGAGCAAACGCAGCCGTGTTTAAGGATGAGGCCTCTCTGGTTCTCCGGGAAGTGTAACATGTGAAGTTCTTATAATATAAAAAGAAGAGGAAGAGAGAGCCCCCTACAAATCACTGGCATTGGATCTCTCACCAACATGGGTGAGCTTGGGCTAGCACCAGATGTAATTTGTGTTAGAAAAATAAGAAAATGTACCATTGCTTGCATCCTGAGCATCACAGAGCAATGTGTACCTGCCTCATTACCTCCAAGGGAGATGATATTCCTAAAGCATTTAGTATAAGGTGTGGTATGCATCTTTGGAGTATTCCTGCCATAGATAGTTATATTTAAACAGAAATGAGAGAAAGGTCCCTACTGATGAACGTGCAATGGTGGAATTACAATAGATGTTCAGAGTCAGAGGACTCCAGGTAAGATCAGGTAAAGGCTTCCTAGAAACTCCGTGGCAATGAACAGAGGCAGCCAGGTCCCAGACCCCCATCCCCACCCCAACCTTTGCTCCCCAGGCAAACATTTGGAAAGAACTTGATCACACATTGTCCAACCTCCTTCCTCCCCAGGAACATGTGGCTGGTTCATTCATCTCTCATGGGCCAGGAGGCTGGATAATTGACATTCCTCTTCTCCCCCATCTCCCTGTAGTTTTCCAGGCATGATACTTAACACACTGAGTTGCAAGGACTGTTTTCCTGTCTGTCTTCTCACAGTTCCACAGGCAACCTGAGGACAGAACTGTGGCTGCCTTACTCTCTGCTGCAGCTATAGTGTAGCTGAACTTGGATGGATGCAGTGTAGCTGAATTTGGATGGATGGAAGGATGGGTGCAGAGATGAATGGATTTCCATGAGTTCTGGAAACTGTCTCCTCCTGTACAGACCTTTGTCATTGTTTGGTGCTGTGACTTGATGGAGCTGGTGTAGGAGAGGAATGGGGTGGGGTAAGGGCAGAAGCATTAGTTTGGCCCAATTCTCTGTCTCTATGGACAGGGTAGGACAGGAGGCCTCACAGACTCACTGAGGGAGGGACTGGGGACCCAAGATCACCTGGGTCCAGGTTGGCCTTCCTCATGGAGTCAGGAACCTGGGAGGAGCCTCAGACCTATGCTTGGAGATCTGGGGGTTCCTAGGGGAGAGTGCTGACCTTGGAAGAAGAAGACTTCAGATCTGGTCCTGGTTGACCTTGGAAGGGTCACTTCCCCTGTCTGAGCTTCCATTGTCTCCTTTGAACAATAGAGATCAAATAGACTTCCAGGCTTCCCCCGTGAACAACACATGATTCAAAGCAGTAACTATAGACAGGGAGGGACCAGTGTGTGCTTATGTGCTTGAGGTTGTGTTGATGTGAACGTGTGTGTGAGCATGTGTGGGGGAGGGAAGCGAGTGCAGATCCATTGTTCCAGGCAGGGCCAGTCCAGCGACAACCTTTAGGAGAGTAGCATTTTGCTCAGGGGTCAGAATAGAGAGGGGTGGGCCCGAGCCCCCACCCATCTCCTGGTTGGATGTGAGAGAGGCACAGTAAGAGGATTGGCTTGGCCCATCCATTTGAATTTCATAACCGGCCTCCTGGTGTAGGGATATGATTCTTTCTCTTTCTTCAAAAATCTTAATGCCTTCTGCCTTAAAATTGTTTTGAAGTAATAAAGGGATTTTCACAGGCAACAGATGAGTCTCTGGACAGACTTAATCTGAGGCCAAAAGCCAGAGACGGGGATTTACCTCCCATAATGATTCCTTTCAAGTGAGACAAAGCGGAAACCCGACTTCCAGTCCTGAAGGGGATCCACAGTGGGGCAGGAGGGAGCACCCCAGAAACCCATGCTCCAGGCCCATAAGCCTTGTGTGTGAGCAAACCTAAACCAGCAGCTCTACAAACCCCATTTCAACCAGCTGCTGGCTGCCACTCTAGCCAGGAACCAACTGCCTCAGCTGACATCAGGGGTCTGATCTGTCCCCATCCAGGCTACATGGCCGCAGTGAAAGCAGGGAAGGGACACTGGGGCTGAAAACCACAGAAAGTGTTGTGGGGCAGGGCAGAAAATGCAAGCCCAGCTCAGACCTTCTTCTCAGGCTCCAGACCTGCCTGGACATTTCCCCGTAGATGTCTCACGCGTGCCCCCTACTCACTATGTCCACAGTTAGCATGCATGCATGCATACATGTTCAGTCATTCAGTCATGTCCAACTCTTTGTGACCCCATGAGCTGTAGCCCACCGGCTCCTCTGTCCATGGGATTTTCCAGGCCAGAATACTAGAGTGGGTTGCCACTTCCTCCTACAGGGGATGTCCTGACCCAGGGATCAAACCCATGTCTCTGGCACCTCCTGCATTGACAGGTGAATTCTTTACCACTGAGCCACCTAGGAAGCTAGCCTCATCACCATCTCCTGGGCCTGCCCTGCTTCTGTGCGCCTCCTCACCAAAATGATATCGCCCCCTTCCTGACCAGGGCACTGAGCTGGCTGGCATGCTGGAAGGGAGTGGGATAGTGTATTCTCATTCCCCAGAGACTTCCCAGCTCAGAGAGGGGCCAATGGGTGTACTTGATCTGATTAAAGTCAGGTGAGGACCAGACTGATGGGAGCCTTCACTGCAAGAAGTTCTAAGAAACAGAAGGATGAAGGGCCACAGACAATCCCTAGAGACCCACTTCTCTCTGTCCTTCCCATTCTCTTCAAGGCCTTCCCAAAGGGACTGAAACTGAGTCCTACATAATTCTGATGCATGGCCCTTTGTGCATCCACATTGGCTTCTGGTCTTTAGATTGTATCTAGTGGCCTGGGTAATAAGGCACTCTTACCCCTCCTATACTCAGCCCCGGTACTACACTCAGCACATATGTGCACAGGTGCCCACACATGTGCAGGTGTCCAGGCACACGTGTAGCTGAGCAATCATACATCCACATGTGCACATGAAGGCAAACCCTTCGTGTGCTGGGCTTAGAAGTCTCACTTTGCAGCCCAGGGTAAAAAGGCATGAGGCAAGCCAGTAAGGACTCTCAAATTTCTAGGTAAAACTCTGAGATGAAAGGAAAAAGGAAATAATGTTACCTTTCTCATGGGCTGGAGCCACAGTCCCAGAGGTCTCATGTAGCTCATGACCACATACTGCTCTGAAACTGGTCAAAGTTCCTGAAACTGGGGCAGAATTACTCCCTGCCCGGATGCATGCTGAGGGCATCTTCTGTGTCTCAGGACCATTCTCAGGCCTTTGAGACAGCTATTATTTTGTGGGGAAAGGACTAAGTTGGACCTGGGTACTGATTCTAAGACTCCTCTCATGGGCTTTGTGACCTTGGGCAAGTCACTTATCTTCTTTGGGCATGTTTCCCCTTCTGTAAAGTGGGAAAGATCGAGGGCAAAAGGAGAAGAAGGCAGCAGAAGATGAGATGGTTAGGTGGGGTCACCAGTTCAGTGGACATGGACTTGGGCGAATTCCTGGAGATGGTAGGGGACAGGGAGGCTTGGCATGCTGCAGTCCACAGGGTCGCAAAGAGTCATACATGACTTAGCAACTGAACAACAGCAGCAAGTGGGTATAATGACACCTGCCTGTCTAACTCTAGGATAAGAGTCAGCGACAGTAAAAGTTCTTCAAAGCTGCAAAGGCTTGTAGGTATTTGAGGGGTTATTAAAACCCCTGCCTCCAAAGCTGGCCTTCCCAGAGGAGACGATGCAATGTTTTTTGAACATGGAGCGAATTCCTAAACTGTGCCCTCCCCCTCTCCACTATTTCTGCCTTGGGTTGTCAAAAATGGTAATCTTCTCTCAGGCCTGAAATTATGAGCCTGCTTTATTGGTCAAAGGCCATAATAATTTGAGCTCTTATTTTATAAACTCATTTCTGCACAGTGATATCCTGATAGGAGCAGGAATAATAAATCACAAACATGTCCCCCAAGATTGCATTGTAAATGTCAAACTAGACAGGAAATTGTAATTAAAGAAAGGAAATTGCTACAAAGAAGCACTTGATTTTAAAATGAGCCAAGCATAGAATTTTCTAAGCATTTAATTATAGTCCAATTTCAACTGACTTGGCTTTTGCAGTCATATTTCTTATTATAACTCTTCTACATAATAACCCAATCTCCCTGCTCACAGAGGTCCGGCCCGTCAGAGGGTAAGGACACCACACAAGTACAGGAATTAGGAACTTTATAGGGACAGTAATCATGGTGGAGGCCGGGGTGATGGACACAGGTGCCAGGATCTTAAATCAACCACAGTCAAGTTTCTAGCCAATGGGGGAGCAACCTAACACCTGTGCAGAAGCAGATTTAGCCTGACTTCCGCTTAGTGAGAAACCCACTCAGGCAATTGCTTCTATCAGATGAAGAGAGGTCCAGGCTTCCACGTTCTGTTCCTCAGATTTTCAAAGATACATGGGAATGGCCCCTATCCAATCCACCCACCTACCAGCCACATTTTACCCAGGTAGCTCCTTAGACAGGGTGAGGGTTAACATCCACATCCTCTGCACCTGGGTGCTGGGGTAGGGAGGGCCTTGTGTACATATTCAACCAGGTGTTCAGTGGCCACAGACTCTATAGGCAGGAAAGCAGGATGGCTCAAAATGTAGGACGTGGTGCCAGATAAGCCTGGGTTCAAATCCTAACTCTGCCACTTAACTATGAGTTGGGCTAAGTCACATAGCCTCTATGGTCTTGACATGCTCGTTTGTAAAATGGGCATAATGATAGTCTCCATCTTGTCTGATACATTGGTTAACAATCATAAGACAGACTGATTACAATGGTTGTTGCGGCCTGAGTTTATGTTATTCCAAAGAGGAAGATGGGGAAATGGGTGGGCTGTCTTGATTGAGGTGGGCAGCTCCACTGGATAGGGCTGAGCTAGTGCAATAAGTGATGGCTATAGGAAGTAACGGCGAGGTGGGATGACCAGGGGCCCTCTGTTGCCTGCCCACATGGTAAGAGGTGATAAAATCACATCAGAAAGTTTCTGTTGGCCCAGGAATGATCCCCAAAGTAACCTGTGCACACATCTGGTCTCTCTATCACGTTTATAGAGCCCAAAACTGGTTAGATACTAGATCAACTCCCGGTCCATGGAGGCTATTCCTTTCAACTGGGATTCCTCACTCCCCTCTTCAGGCTTAGCCTCTCCCACAGGAGGGGCAGGAAGACTCAAAGCCAGAGGATGCTTCTTTCTCAACCCTTCCTCTCTCTTCAGTCAATTCAGCTAGGTTGCAGGCACCAGAGTGGATTAAGTCTGACACCAGTAGAATAGGGCTTGGCCCCCAGAAAGACCCAAAGACCACTGTCCCAGTGGAAATATTACCCAAGGAGTTACTATGAGTGGAAGTCTTAACAAGTCTGCTAGTCTGGTTGTGCTACTTTGCATTGCACCAGCTCCAGGGAGAGGCATTTATACAGACTACAATGTGAATGCTCTTTAAATTGTGCAGTGTACAACTTCTACAACTGAACATGGTAAACTTAGACTCTGGGCCCAGAGTTAGAATTGCAGGGTCCAGAGCTCTGTTGGAGCTACATTGGTGGCGAAGTGAGGGTCTGGTTGGACAGAAGTACAGAAGTTTGAAGATTTGGACTTGAAATGAAGTGAAGAGCCGAAGGTCCTACAGATCAGAGTGAAAACCAGAGAAGTAAAGTCGCAGAGGACTGCAAAGTCATGTCTGGAACCACAAGCTGCATTAAGTATGGGCTGATGAACCCTCTCCCCTCTCCTCTGCTTTATGGAATTTGTCTCATCCCAATCCTCCCGGCAAGGAGGGGAATGTGGTTTCTGAAGCAAGTGATGAGTCAGGCACCAGTGTGCCCACTGGCAGAACATCCCCATCTCTACCTGTGACAAGTCAAATACAGGGATCACATCACACAGGAGAGACAGTGTGTAGTTGGTGACAGGAGACCCACTTCCTGGGCTGTGAGCATCTGAGGGGCCTGGCTCAAGACTTCCTGGCAGAAGTGCCATCGAAGATGTTTACAGAGAGAGCACTTTGGAGTTTCGAGGGCACCGCAGGGAGAAAAGGCATTTCAAGGAAATGGAACATACAAAGCTGTGAGGATACATTCATTCATTAAAAAAATATATATATTGTGACCACTACATGCACTGTTCTGGGCACTGTTGTTATTCAGTCATTAAGTCGTATCTGACTCTTTGTGACCCTATGAACTGCAGCACACCAGGCTTCCCTGTCCTTTACTATCTCCTGGAGTTTGCTCAAACTCATGTCCATTGAGTCAGTGATGCCATCCAACCATCTCATCCTCTGTTGCCCTCTTCTTCTCCTGCCTTCAATCTTTCCCAGCATCAGGTTCTTTTCCAATGAGTCAGTGCTTCGCATCAGGTGGCCAAAGTTTTGGAGCTTCAGCTTCAGCACCAGTGCTGCCAGTGTATATTCAGGGTTGATTTCTTTTAGGATTGACTAGTTTGATCTTGCTGGGGCAATCGACATGCTGCAAAGAACAAAACTGGGAAAAATCCTCGTCTTCATGAAGTTTCCCTTCTAGTGGAAGAGAAAGATAACAAATACTACAATAAACAAACTGTACAAATGGTGAGGAGGGGGAAGTGGAGGGGGCAGAGAAGGAAGGAGGTTGCAGAAGGCCTTGTAGGTAACACGGCTGGTGGCTTGCTGACTATCTTGTTGAGAGCAGACTCAAAGGAGTCTCAAGGGCCCCCCTTGTGGACACCACCTGGGTTCAAATCTTGGCTTGGCCACCCACTAACTGTATAACCTCAGGGAAATAACTTCTCTGAACCTCAGTTTCTTAAATGTAACCCAAGGATTCATAATACTGTCAACTGCATAGGACCGTTGCATGTGTGCTTAGTCACTAAGTCGTGTCCAACTCTTTCCCCGCCAGGCTCCTCTGTCCATGGGATCTCCCAGGCAAGAATACTGGAGTGGGTTGCCATTTCCTCCTCCAGAGGATGTTCCTGACCCAGGGACCAAACCCGAATCTCCTGCACCTGCTGCATTGCAAGCCAATTATTTGCTGCTAAGCCATAGGATCACTACAAGGTTTAAAATAGTTAATTCACCTAAAATGCTACAAGCAGGTACCTAGCTTGTAGCAAGTGCTACTGCTCTTTCAAAGAGGAGAGACAAGTCAGCTCTCCACATCATAAAGTTCACCTATGCTGGCATGAGAAAGTGGTATGTAGGGGCCAGAAGGAGGAAGAGGGGCTTTGCAGTAGCCCAAGGGAGAGATGATGGTGGCCCAGGGTGAGGGGTCACAGTGCCCCTCACTAGGGGATGGAGAGAACTGGAAGGGTTTGAGAAAAATGTGTGAGGTAACCTTGGTGAACTGTACCTCATACTCCCTCTTAGAAGGAGGGAATTTGAGGACATCCCTTGTGGTCCAATGGCTAAGACTCCATGCTCCCAACGCAGGAGACCCAAGTTCAATCCCTGGTCAGGGAACTAGAGTCCACATGCAACTAAAAGATCCCACATGCTCAACTAAGACCCAGTGCAGCCAAATAAATAAATTATTGTTATTGCTATTTTTAAAGAAGGAGGAGTGTAGTTGAGGGAGAGGGCGGAGCAGTGACATCAGGCCCTCCTCATTGCTGATGATGTTCTTGCAGTGGCCTTCTCCTCACTCTCCCTCCTGGAGCCCACTGATCCTCTCTGCCCCCAGGGAGTTCATTTCAAGAAGACCCTTCCCTCCCCCCTGCCTGGAGTCTCCTGCCCTCTCTCCTGATAGGATCCAGTCCAGTCTTTGGCCTGGTGGTCAAGGCCCTTCCTACCCTGACCCTAGCCGGCTCCATATTTCACTGCCCCTTCAAGACCCCTTGTGCTGCCCTCATCGGGCCCTGCTTCCTTCTGCAGGCCACTCCGCTGCAGCTTGGCCCCCATCAGGTCCCCAGGAGCCCAGTCTCTGGCAGTGACTCAGGGCTGCCTCCTGGTGGCCACAAGGTGAGTTACCTGCATTCTTCCCCAGGACGTAGTTCTCCAGCCAGCACAGCTTCCTGCTGAAGAGTTCCACCTCGGCATTGGGTCCTCAGTGGCTGCACGTTGGAAGGAGTGTGCCCGTGTCCCCAGAGCCCTCTGCCTGGCATAGGCAGGGTCCATTTGTAAAGGAGGCACATGTTTACTCATGACTACAACTTTGTGCCCTGTATCTTATGACCTTTTGGTCGGGGAAAACCCAAAATCTTCTCTTAGAAAAATAGACCTTCATGCAAGGACCACAGACACCCCATTAAGATGACACTTTAATGGGGGACCTTGAGATGCTCTGGGCCAGAGGCAGCTGGCCCAGCCTGCCCTCAGGCCATCCTGAAGCAGTTTTCCTGAAGGAGAGAGCTATCAGGTTATACCGTCACATCAAGGCCCCATTTCATTCTGGCTAAGACATAAGACCATGTCCCAAGTCTCCTCCTGCCCTCCAAGACCCTCTACCATCCCCCCAGAACTCCCCCACTGAGAACTCCGTGGCCTAACCATCCCCCTGACTTGCTCACTCCTGTACTCCACCTTCGTAATCAGCTCCTGCACCCATTCTTCCAGGGAGCAAGGCTGCCCTGGCCTTCTTGGCCCATCTCTGTTTCCCCCTCCTTTCTCCTGGAACCACCAGTCAGCCATCACAGAGAGCCTCAGGGCCGAGAGAGCCTCTGGCTCTAAATCTCAGCCCTGCCAGCCCCCAGGCCTTCCATTGGCTCCTATCAGGCTTCCTCTAGGCCATGAGACCTCCAGGAATAGGGACCATCTGCTGTTTCCTATGTGCCCCCCATAGGACCTAGCACTGATGGAGCACAAAGTAGGTGCCTGATCCCCATCCACCTACAGGAAAATGGGACAACTGTTCCCCTGAGGCCTCATGCCCAGAGCCATGGCTGGACAGGGAGGAACCAACATGGTGGGGACTTCAGGCAGCAGAAGCTGATGACAGAGGATTCAGAGGGTCCAGCAGAAGCCCTTCATGGTAGACAAACAGGACCTCCAGCAAGGAGCCCCAAGCCGTGTCTAAGGGAAAAGCAACATCCATTAAGTCCATTAACTTTAACACTGAAATCAATGTTGCAGCCACTAGAAGTAATTAGCATAATTCACATTTCAGATCAGGAGATTTTTTGAAAACCAAGTTTAATTACATTGAAAAATGACAACTTCATTTTCTCTCCCTGGATAGGTTCCCCTGATGTTCCCCCCATACTTTCATTAAAAAAAAAAAAGGACTGGTCGCTTTTTTTTTTTAATGCTATTAAGCAAAAGTAGTACTTTGGCTTTTTCAGAGCTAATAAATCAGCTTTGATGCCCACAACACAGTTCCCCTCCTCCTAGGAGGATAGAGTATATGGTTTTTGGCCTGAGAGAATACAGTTAGGGCTCTCAGACAGTCAGAATGGCTCTAGGACATCATCAAATCCATTTTACAGATCAGTAAACTGAGGACAAGCCCAAGGAGGAGACCCATTCCAGGTCACCTTGTCCAGCCCAATGCTAGCTGCAAGGGATGCAGACATGGCCCCTTTCATCATGGAATAGGGAAGATAGAGATGAAGGCTATGATGGGGTCAGCACAGACCAGCTGTGGGGAATCAGGAAAGGCAGAGGTGACATCAGATCTGAGTCTTGAAGTATCTAGGACTTAGCTGGGGGAAGAAGAGAAAGCTCCCATTCCAGATGAGGGAGAAGGCAACAGCCAAGGCCAGGCAATGTGACTTGAGAGTGTCTGGGCTTGGGTAGAAGTTGCCCACTCAAGCTCTTGTGGGAAATGAGGCCTGAGGTTGCCACATTGCACTTCACTGATTTCCCAGACAGAGGGCCCTCATACCTCTACAAGGTAATCAAGGTTCCCAATAAATTAAAGATGGCAGCCAGGAGGCCATGCTGTCCCCACTTTATCCCACCTCATCAACACCCCATGCCCTGTTACCATCCCGTCTGTATTTCCTGAGCCTGCAGCCTCCAGTCCCTACCCTAGCACCTACCCCATCTCTTTATCCACCAGCAGATCTGCCCCACCCCAACAGCTTAGCCTGACCATTCTTGTTTTCAGCTTCCCTCCACTCAAGCCTCATCTATATAACCTCTGGTTCCTCTGACAGATGCATCTCCCCCACCCATGACTTGGTCCCATGTGTTTGTTTAAGAGGCTGCCATGGTGCTAATTGCTGTGTTTATTCTTGCTCGCCAAATGTGCTCTGTTTTGCAGGCATTTGCTTGAGTAGTTCTGGATGTCTGATCTTGCTTGTTTTTCTTTTTGGGGAGTAGGGAAAGAGACGCATCCTTTCCATCACTGCCTTTCTCGGACAGGCCAGAAGCCAGTTCTAGGGCCTGTCCCCTTGTCTTGCCTCTACCCCTTGTCTCCAGGAAAAGGCCCCTGGGCTCAGAGTCAGCTTCCTGGGTCAGGAGAATTTAGGTTTGCTGCTGGGGGGCGGAGGCAGCATTCTCTCCTTGGAATCACGTCTCTGTCTTCCCAGCGACCCCCAGAGTCAGAAAAGCAAGCATTAGCTCATTGGTTGTGCAGTCTGGCCTGGCCTGTTCTCTAAGTAAAGGAACAACCTAGATGAGAATGTTGTGCTTCGCTGGATCTCAGAAGATGAGGCAATAAATGTGAGCCATCTCCGGCTCCAGGGATCCCCATGAGGGTTGCTCAGCCAGGCAGGCCCCCACTCCCAGCACCCCCTTCCTGTGCCAAGCTGCTCCATTGTGCAGGCTGGCAGGCTGGGGAAGGGGACCGAAGGGTCGTGTCTGCCAGTGTCTTCGCATCATAGCCCCTTGCTGAAAGGCCCCACCCCCCTCCCTCCCCTGGGCCCCACCAGCCAGGCCAGGGTCAATGGGATTAAAGGCTCAATTCACGCCAGTCAGTTCTCTGGTAACACGATTTCATTAGAGGCAGGCAGGGAAGAGAATGGACGGAAACAGCTGGTGTATAAATTATAAAGTCTACTTTGTACTGACTGCGCACACCTTTCCCCAGCCACATGACTAATTAATGTGGCGGGGAGTGGACTTGAAGTCAGATTGCCTTTCCCCCTCTCTCCTGGGGCTTGGTTAACAACAGGTCCCTGAAAAGCTGGGAGAAGGAAAGATTATGCAAAGCTATCATCATATGAAAATAGCATATTAACATACTGCCTGTGAGCTGTGTCCAATCAGTTCCCTCCCAGTGGCGTGTGTACGAAACAATTAGAATGGCATTTCTACCACGCTTCTTTAATACATTTTGGCATTAATATAATCAAGGAGTGGGGGCCTAGACATCTTGCAGGCACGATTTTCTGTAACACCCCTGGGATATCTAGGGGAGGGGGTGGTTGATGGGATCTTGGGGGTGGGGGTGGGATGCGGCTGTGCTCCTCCAGACCAGAACCCCAGCCACGGTTCTCTGATGGGCTGCCCTGCCCCCATCAGCCACCACAACCTCTGGCTGCCTGGGAGTAAAGGCTTTCTTCCCCCCTGGGCAAACGACCACAGACTCCTGTGATTCCCTTACTAGCAACAGCAAGAAGTTCTAGAGTTAGCAAGATGCTTTAGAAACGTCAATTATGTATTTTAATCTTTCCTGATCCCCTTGCCCCTCTCAAGGACTTCCCAACTCCAAGTATAACACAAACTCCTTGCATGCATGCTAAGTCGCTTCAGTCATGTCCAACTCTTTGTGACCTCATGGACTGTACTAGCTCCTCTGTCCATGGGATTTCTCAGGCAAGAATACTGGAACGGGTGACCATGCCCTCCTCCAGGGAATCTTCTGACTCAGGGATCTAATCACATCTCTTATCTCTCCTGCATTGGCAGGCAGGTTCTTTACCACTAACGCCACCTGGGAAGCTGCAAACTCTTTACCAGAGTGTGATCTAGCCCCTGCCTACCTCTCCAGCTCACCGGGCCCAGCTGTCCCTCACAGGCCTCCTGTCTGTTCCTCACACATGCTGAGAGATCTTCCCTGCCTCAGGACCTTTGTACTTGCTCTTCGTTCTGCCGGTGGGATTTTCCTTCTCATCCTGCAGGTCTCAGCTCCTCAGAGAATGCCTACCCTGACTGCCTGATGGAAACCAGCTCCACCCTAGTTGCTGTCTACGTCCTGTTGTGTTTCCTTCAAAGGTCTTATCCTGATCTCAAACTGCTCTGTCTGGATTTGGTTCCCACTGGAACATCAGCTCCTGAGGGCAGGGACCTTGTCTGGGTTGGTCACTGCTGGATTCCCAGCACTCCGGTGATAAGTGGCACATAGCAGGTGATTGGCAGTTATTGTTTGGGTGAGCGAATGAGTGAATCAATGACTCAAATCCTAGCATCAGCAGGCTCTGGGGAAACATTAAGACCTGGTGGGGATCCTGGCTTTGCTGCCATTTCCTTTGGGCAACCCAGCTTCTTCTTTCACTTGCCAAGCCTTCCTCCAGAACCTGCTGGTTGGCTAATCCTGAAGAACTGGGAGAAGCAGGAACCAGAAGTGGTTCCTGCCCTGAGGGGCTCAAAGCCTAATTGGGAAACAAGTCAAAAGATGAGAAGAGAAGACCAGTTCTCTAAGTCAGAGTTTGAACACAGCAGGGCAGGGGGCGGAAAGGTGGGAGTGAAGGGACTGGGGCCAGTTCTAGGACTAATGCTGCTGTGTGACCTCAGGCCAGTCGCTGAACCTCTCTGCTCCTCAGTTTACTCATCGGGAAGGCAGATCACAGTCAAAGTTAGTGTTGGAGCTTACGGAGTCCCATTTAGAGATAGGCAGGCTGAGGCCCAGAGTGGGCTGTTCTTGTCCAGAGTCATAGGGTGAGTGAGTGGCCAAGCCAAGACCCATGCCCAAACCAGGGACTGTGTACTTCAGTGGGATGCCAGACCCCTGCTCTCATCTGCCATCAGCCACCTGAACCATTCCAGATTCTCCAGGGGTCCCGTTGGCATCCAGTCCTCATCCCACAGCTCACAGAAAGAGCTGAAGTCCTGAGCATATGCCTCCTTCCCTCGCAGCAGGTGGGAACCATGTCTGAGTGAAGGCGTCTCCAGCCAGGAGCCCCTTGGGCCTGGCCAGGAGACATCTGGACAGCAACCCGATGCCAATCCCCAGATTTTGTATGAACAAAGCCTTGGGTCTATGGAAAAGACCCCTCACAAACCAGCCTGGCTCAGATCCTTTCTGCCTTCTCCTGTTCTGACACCCCTGGGAGCTTGCCTCACTGATCTCTGGTGTCCACATTCAGTGTAACCAACAGGTGTTTACCAAGTATCTACTGCACGTCGAACATTGTGCAATTGGCTGGAGATGCATCAGTGATAAAATATAGCTCCTCCCATGTAGTTTACATGTGATGGGAGAGACAAATACACACACACACACACTACTACTATACAGTATTTGTAATAATATTATACAATACTATAGCCATAAGTCCTATGAATAATAAGTACCATAAATACACATAGCAGGGGAGGAAGACGGTAACCAGGAAGGAAGGCTGGTGGATAAGGTGACATGTGGGCAGAGATCTGGTCAAAGAGATGGATGGAGGAATAAATGTACACATCTGGGGAGAACCTTCTAGGCAGAGGGCACAGAGAGCCCAGT